>NC_090445.1:1199597190-1200236940 GCF_031143425.1 Pleurodeles waltl | reverse complement strand
CTGTAAACAGTCTGGGCACCACACCAAGGACACTTCTTGTCCCAAAAACAAACCCCAGAACAAAATTCCAGGGGTAACCAGTGTAGCCATGGGAGATGACTCCTCAGATGAGGAGGTCTTCATAGCCTTCAACTGGAAACAGGGCCCAACAGGTGAGTTGGAGATTCCAGAGGGAAGTAGACACTTCCACCACCTACTGGTGAATGGAATCCCAACCACTGCCCTGAGAGACACTTGTGCCAGTCACACTATTGTGCATGACAGGCTGGTGCTCTCAAACCAGTACATCCCAGGTGAGACTGCCAGGGTAAGAGTTAGCCTAGACAGGGTCACTAAGAGGCCTGTGGCTTTAGTGCCCATAGAAGTGGGTGGCACTCTTAGCTGGAGAAGGGTAGTAGTCAGTACAGACCTCCCCCTTGATTGTCTCCTTGGAAATGACTACCCAGAGGTTAGTCAGAGCCCAAGAGAGGAACTGGTCCAGTGCCAGTCCTCTCCCAAGGATTCTGGAAGTCCTGCCTCTGCAGTAAATGCAAGCAGGCCCCAGAAGAAGAAGCAAAGAAAACAGAGTAGGAAGGGTGGACAACCTTTAGCCAAGGTTACAGCAAGCCAAGGAGATTCTGCTCCAGTAGGGGAGAACTCCAAAAATGGCCCTGATAAAGTCCAACCTGACCCACAAGAAGTCCTGGCTAGTCAGGCAACTGTTAAACCTGAGTGGGTGGCTCCTCAGCTAACAGAAGAAAGAGTGGAAGAAGGGTGTTTACTACAAGATGTGGTAACCCCCCACTCTAATACAGCAGACAGGCAACCTGAACCCAAAGAGGCCTGTAACTTAGCCCCTTCCCTTTTAGGTGAAGAGCTAAAGGTGTGGTTCTGGGCACTGACAGCTGTCAGTGGCCTCTGCTGGGTGTTAGCCTTTATGGCTGCACTATCCTTAGCATGGTGGTCTGACCCCATGCCAAATAGCAAGTTAGGCCCCCTGACCATATTGGTCATGGTGGGGTTACTCCAGCTCTGGGTAACCTCTCTGGGTAAGCTAGGGGTAACCCTGGCCAAGATAAAGTTAGCAGAGGTGGATACCTCTAAGACCAAAATAGAAAGAATGGGTGGAGACATTGAAGAGGCAGACAAGAGGCAATTCAGACTAGGTCCTATCACTGTGGAAGTAGGTCAGTTCCCCAAAGGGAATGACCTGAACAGAAGGATGTAAGGCAGAGTAGGCCCTGCAACTAACCAGCCTATTTCTCCTACTCTTCCTCGCCTGACAGACTAGGAAGACTCTCCCAGCTTGGGCTGAGTCTCCTGGCCTGTGGGCTGGGGGGGGCTTGTGTAAAGAAATGGCTCCCTGTTGCAGTTACCCCCCACTTTTTGCCTGATACTGATGCTGACTTGACTGAGAAGAGTGCTGGGACCCTGCTAACCAGGCCCCAGCACCAGTGTTCCTTCACCTAAAATGTACCATTGTATCCACAATTGGCACATCCTGGCATTCAGATAAGTCCCTTGTAACTGGTACTTCTAGTACCAAGGGCCCTGATGCCAAGGAAGGTCTCTAAGGGCTGCAGCATGTCTTATGCCACCCTGGAGACCTCTCACTCAGCACAGACACACTGCTTGCCAGCTTGTGTGTGCTAGTGAGGACAAAACGAGTAAGTCGGCATGGCACTCCCCTCAGGGTGCCATGCCAGCCTCTCACTGCCTATGCAGTATAGGTAAGACACCCCTCTAGCAGGCCTTACAGCCCTAAGGCAGGGTGCACTATACCATAGGTGAGGGTACCAGTGCATGAGCATGGTACCCCTACAGTGTCTAAACAAAACCTTAGACATTGTAAGTGCAGGGTAGCCATAAGAGTATATGGTCTGGGAGTCTGTCAAACACGAACTCCACAGCACCATAATGGCTACACTGAAAACTGGGAAGTTTGGTATCAAACTTCTCAGCACAATAAATGCACACTGATGCCAGTGTATATTTTATTGTAAAATACACCACAGAGGGCACCTTAGAGGTGCCCCCTGAAACTTAACCGACTGTCTGTGTAGGCTGACTAGTTCCAGCAGCCTGCCACACCAGAGACATGTTGCTGGCCCCATGGGGAGAGTGCCTTTGTCACTCTGAGGCCAGTAACAAAGCCTGCACTGGGTGGAGATGCTAACACCTCCCCCAGGCAGGAGCTGTAACACCTGGCGGTGAGCCTCAAAGGCTCACCCCTTTGTCACAGCCCAGCAGGGCACTCCAGCTTAGTGGAGTTGCCCGCCCCCTCCGGCCACGGCCCCCACTTTTGGCGGCAAGGCTGGAGGGAACAAAGAAAGCAACAAGGAGGAGTCACTGACCAGTCAGGACAGCCCCTAAGGTGTCCTGAGCTGAGGTGACTCTAACTTTTAGAAATCCTCCATCTTGCAGATGGAGGATTCCTCCAATAGGGTTAGGATTGTGACCCCCTCCCCTTGGGAGGAGGCACAAAGAGGGTGTACCCACCCTCAGGGCTAGTAGCCATTGGCTACTAACCCCCCAGACCTAAACACGCCCTTAAATTTAGTATTTAAGGGCTACCCTGAACCCTAGAAAAGGAGATTCCTGCAACTACAAGAAGAAGGACTGCCCAGCTGAAAACCCCTGCAGCGGAAGACCAGAAGACGACAACTGCCTTGGCTCCAGAAACTCACCGGCCTGTCTCCTGCCTTCCAAAGACCCTGCTCCAGCGACGCCTTCCAAAGGGACCAGCGACCTCGACATCCTCTGAGGACTGCTCCTGCTTCGAAAAGACAAGAAACTCCCGAGGACAGCGGACCTGCTCCAAGAAAAGCTGCAACTTTGTTTCCAGCAGCTTTAAAGAACCCTGCAAGCTCCCCGCCAGAAGCGTGAGACTTGCAACACTGCACCCGGCGACCCCGACTCGGCTGGTGGCGATCCAACACCTCAGGAGGGACCCCAGGACTACTCTGATACTGTGAGTACCAAAACCTGTCCCCCCTGAGCCCCCACAGCGCCGCCTGCAGAGGGAATCCCGAGGCTTCCCCTGACCGCGACTCTTTGAACCTAAAGTCCCGACGCCTGGGAGAGACCCTGCACCCGCAGCCCCCAGGACCTGAAGGACCGGACTTTCACTGGAGAAGTGACCCCCAGGAGTCCCTCTCCCTTGCCCAAGTGGAGGTTTCCCCGAGGAACCCCCCCCTTGCCTGCCTGCAGCGCTGAAGAGATCCCGAGATCTCTCATAGACTAACATTGCGAACCCGACGCTTGTCCCTACACTGCACCCGGCCGCCCCCGCGCCGCTGAGGGTGAAATTTCTGTGTGGTCTTGTGTCCCCCCCGGTGCCCTACAAAACCCCCCTGGTCTGCCCTCCGAAGACGCGGGTACTTACCTGCAAGCAGACCGGAACCGGGGCACCCCCTTCTCTCCATTCTAGCCTATGTGTTTTGGGCACCACTTTGAACTCTGCACCTGACCGGCCCTGAGCTGCTGGTGTGGTGACGTTGGGGTTGCTCTGAACCCCCAACGGTGGGCTACCTTGGACCAAGAACTAAGCCCTGTAAGTGTCTTACTTACCTGGTTAACCTAACAAAAACTTACCTCCCCCAGGAACTGTGAAAATTGCACTAAGTGTCCACTTTTGAAATAGCTATTTGGCAATAACTTGAAAAGTATACATGCAATTTTGATGATTTGAAGTTCCTAAAGTACTTACCTGCAATACCTTTCGAATGAGATATTACATGTAGAATTTGAACCTGTGGTTCTTAAAATAAACTAAGAAAAGATATTTTTCTATACAAAAACCTATTGGCTGGATTTGTCTCTGAGTGTGTGTACCTCATTTATTGTCTATGTGTATGTACAACAAATGCTTAACACTACTCCTTGGATAAGCCTACTGCTCGACCACACTACCACAAAATAGAGCATTAGTATTATCTCTTTTTACCACTATTTTACCTCTAAGGGGAACCCTTGGACTCTGTGCATGCTATTCCTTACTTTGAAATAGCACATACAGAGCCAACTTCCTACAACAGGCACTAGGCCTACCCACACAAGTGAGGTACCATTTTTATCGGGAGACTTGGGGGAACACTAGGTGGAAGGAAACGTGTGGCTCCTCTCAGGTTCCAGAACTTTCTGTCACCGTAATGTGAGGAAAAAGTGTTTTGTTGCCCAAATTTTGAGGTTTACAAAGGATTCTGGGTAACAGAACCTGGTGAGAGCCCCACAAGTCACCCCATCCTGGATTCTCCTAGGTGTCTAGTTTCCAAACATGCACAGGTTTTTTAGGTTTCCCTATGTGCCGGCTGATCTAAAGGCCAAAATCCACAGCGTGGCACTTTGCAAAAAAAAAAAAAAAAGGTTTGCTTTCTTGGGGAGAATGTGATGGCTATGTTGTGTTTTGGGGCATTTGTGTGGGTAGGCTTAGGACCCGCCACAGGAAGTGAGGTACCATTGTTATCTGGAGACTTGGGGGGAACGCTGGGTGGAAGGAAATTTGTGGCTCCTCTCAGGTTTCAGAACTTTCTGTCACCGAAATGTGAGGAAAAAGTGTTTTGTTAGCCAAATTTTGAGGTTTGCCAAGGAGTCTGGGTAACAGAAGAGCCCCACAAGTCACCACATCTTGGATTCCCCTAGGTGTCTAGTTTAAAAAATGCACAGGTTTGGTAGGTTTTCCTAGGTGCCGGCTGAGCTAGAGGCCAAAATCCACAGCTAGGCACTTTCCAAAAAAACACATCAATTTTCTTCGGAACAATGTGATGCATCCATGTTGCCTTTCCCGTCGTGGGCATTAGGCCTACCCACGCAAGTGGGGTACCATTTTTATCGGGAGACTTTCTCGACAGTGTGTAAAAAAAGACGTCTATGTGAGAAATGCATTGTAATTCACATGCTAGTATGGAGACCCCAGAATTCAGAGATGTACAAATAACCACTGCTTCTCAACACCTTATCTTGTGCCCATTTTGGAAATACAAAGGTTTTCTTGATACCTATTTGTCACTCTTTATATTTCACCAAATGAATTGTTTTATATCTGGTATAGAATGAAAACCCATTGCAAGGTGCAGCTTATTTATTGGCTTTGGGTATCTATGGTTCTTGATTAACCTACAAGCCCTATATATCCCCTCAACCAGAAGAGTCCAGCAGACGTAACGGTATATTGCTATAAAAAATCTGACATCACAGTAAAAAGTTACAGAGTAAAACGTGAAGAAAAATTGCTGTTTTTTACCTCAATTTCAATATTTTTTTATTTCAGCTGTTATTTTCTGTAGGAAACCCTTGTAGGATCTACACAAATGACCCCTTACATAATTCAGAATTTTGTCTACTTTTCAGAAATGTTTAGCTTTCCGGCATCCAGCATTGGTTTCACACCCATTTCTGTCACTACCTGGAAGGCGGCTTAAAGCACAATAAATAGTAAAAATGGGGTATGTCCCAGTAAAATGCCAAAATTGTGTTGAAAAATGTGGTTTTCTGATTCAAGTCTGCCTGTTCCTGAAAGCTGGGAAGTTGGTGATTTTAGCACCGCAAACCCATTGTTGGTGCCATTTTCAGGGAAAAAAACAGTAGCCTTCTTCTGCAGCCCTTTTTTCCATTTTATCCCTTTTTTTTTTTAAACAAAATGTTTGCTGTATTTTGGCTAATTTCTTGGTGTCCTTCAGGGGAACCCTCAAACTCTGGGAACCTCTAGAATCCCTAGAAAAAAAGATGCAAATTTGGCATGGGTAGCTTATGTGGACAAAACGTTATGAGGGCCTAAGCGCGAACTGCCTCAAATAGCCAAAAAAAAGGACTGCCACCTGAGGGAGAAAAGGCCTGGCAGAGAAGGGGTTAATGCTCAAGGTCGGTGTCCTTTGCTAGTTCCTTATTCATATTTTCAAGCAGCTATTATTTAAGTACACAATGTCACTTTCACTTGTATGCAAGTTAAACGTCCTAATTGATTATTAATTTTGGGAGGGGTTCTACAGTGAGTTTGATTTATGTAATGCAACTTCTAAATGATGATTGGTTTATATAAATGTATGTGTATTAGTGCATCCAATACTTCAAACTCTTTCATGTTTTTCTCTTGCCTTTAAAACAAAGCAGTCCCTATGACGATTTGCTCTTTGACTCCTTGGGCGAGTTCCATAGGATATAATGGACTCGTAATACGGCTGGTGGTATATCCGTCACTTTACTGTCACTTTTGGGACGGATTAACACCTCCTCCAAAGTTGTAATCAGGCCCCTTATCTATCTTGAGCTAAACCGTATTTTATTCTGGCTAATAACTAGATTATTGTTCAGCTTCAATTGCCTGTACTAATTCACATTTGTTTGTAAGTTTGAAAAATTTGAATTGACTAACCATTTACTTTTGCCTTCTGTAATGATTCCACATTTTAAATAAACCTTCATGTTTTGCGCTGGAACCTTGTCTTGAGTTGATTTTCCAGTGTGACTTTCCCTGTGTGGGCTGTGTGGTGTTCCTGTAATTGTACGCGTAGGGCCGTCGTCCTTCGGAACTTGCACATGGGTCTGAATTGTCCAATCAGCCCTTTAAATTGTAAAAAGTGCCAACACCAACACAGTAGAAACACAGAATAACATTTTACAAAACATGTGATGTTTTGAAACCCCCAGTTCACAGATACAATATTTTAG
This sequence comes from Pleurodeles waltl, assembly GCF_031143425.1. Classification (NCBI taxonomy): domain Eukaryota; kingdom Metazoa; phylum Chordata; class Amphibia; order Caudata; family Salamandridae; genus Pleurodeles; species Pleurodeles waltl. The sequence continues at coordinate 1,200,230,295 of NC_090445.1, read as the reverse complement.
AATTCTTTCAAATGAAAGTTTGTCAGGGACGAGCAATGGCTCTCTTCATAGCTGGTAGCCGCTTTGGGTAATCCAACATCAAGCAAAGTACAAAAGAAAATTCAATTACTATTTTAACAACAGATATTATGATTTGCAGACCTGCTGCAAACTAAGACTATTTAATAAATAAATGATGAACCTATAGAAGCCCAATCTGCTTAACTATTGTTCTTTTAAGACAAGACATAACTATCTTCTTAGTAAACTACTCCGAATCCACATATTTTACACTACATATAGGGTCTAATGTTTTAGGACAGTTAAAGGTGAGTTTAGATAAAATAAGTCAAAATAAAGAACTGAATCAAATTCACAGAGTAAAAAAAACAAAATGGCCTGATTTAGAGTTTGGCGGACACGTTACTCAGTCACAAACTTGATGGATATCCCGTCCACCGTATTACGATCTCCATAGTCTATAATGGGATCAATATATGGCAGACCCAAATTAGCGAGCTTTCCCCACAACAAGTCTCTATCTACTTAGTCAAGAGCTGTAGAAAAATCAATTAAAACACCATAAACCACTCCACCTCTTACTTTTATATACTTTTTAGTGATTACTTGAAGCTCTGTGATATTGTCCATAGTGCTATGTTTACCCATACACCCCAATTGCTCCTGAGGAATGCTACTGTTTTCATCAGCCCATACAGTTAGTCTGGATAGCAGACATGTAGCTAAATATTTTCCCACCACAGCCAGAAGAGCGATCTACTGATAGTTGGCAGGACAATTACAATCACCCTTCTTAAATAAAGGCACAATTATACTGCCGGTCCAAGAAAGGGGAGTACTTCTGTTTAGCAAGCAACTTTTAAAAACAACAAATAGAATCTTACTCCACAAGCGAATATCCTGCTTTAATACAGAGATGGGTAATTCATCTGGAGCCATTTCGGCAGAGAGGGGCATAGCTTGAATGGCCAGCTCTATCGCCTTTTCTGAGGGGAAATCATAAGAGTGAGCAATCTCACTTACGAGGGGGCGGTTTGTCTCTACCACATAATGCATAAAGGTTGGAAATAAATTCAATCCAACGAGCCTCAGCTATGGCTACAGGGGATGAGCTCATTGCTGACCCGTAGCCTTCACCAACCAAAGACGTCTAGCCTGCCCCTCTACTGTGGCTTCCTTCAGGTGAATCCAAAGCATATCCCAAGAGTCCCTTGCGAGACGGGCCTTTAGACGCCTCATTCTCCTTTTTAAAAGGGACAACCTTAAGTTCCTTTCGGGAGAATACATTAAGTACTGAATCATAACCAAGGAATTTATTTCCCTATTCAAGGCGAGTAATGGATGAGGAATCACCTTAGATAAATATTTAGGGAATCTTATAGAAGATCTGATTAACAGCTGCTGCCTAAACTTAGCAAAGTGTTCCACTTTATTACCCTCCCAGATATCCAGCATCGCAAGAGCAGATTCTATTATCTCTAACACGCCTGAAATCCTTCTATGATACCACTGGGTCCTGCCTGTCTTTTTTTATCAAAATTGGAGACTAGCCCATTCAACTTCCAGTACCCCGTTGTTAACACGTTCAGATCCAACGAGAATACGAGAGAGCTATGGTTACTGACAGGGGTATTTATGATCTTTAAATCACTTAACAAAGAAAATGAGTTATAACCTAGCACAAGATAATCTAAGATTGCATTTTCCCATGGAGAAACATGCATATATGAAGCTGGCGAATCCGAGAGAGACCTCCCATTTGCTATGATACAATCGCTTCTCCTAAGAAGTTCAAGCAGGAGTTTCCCTCTACTATTTGCTCTTATCAAAAGGGGAAAAACACGAGGTGGGATACGCAGGGCTTCCTCTCTGTCTACCTCCCGAACTTGAAGCAGGGCATGATTAGATTTGCTGCAGTTTAAATTTCCTATTAGAACTACATTAGGCGGGTTGTTCGCTATCACACCATGTCTCCTGGAGGCAGATAAAATCAGGACTTAAAGAACTGAGAAGATGTAACTTCTCCCTACTATACTTTACACCTGAGGCATTCCACAGGACAACTTTTAGGCCAGTGCTAATTGTCGGGGTCACAACATGAATCTAGACCCCGCACCTGATTTAAGACACTCAATAGCCAACCCTACCCATCCAAACCATTATTACATTTTTGATCGGAAGCAATTGATGAGTCCCGCAAGCAGCAGCAGAAGTGCAGGAAAAGCAGCAAGAAGCGGCACACAGCAAAAAGAGCGGAAAGACAGTCAAAGAGAGAAAAAGACGAAGAAAGGTGAAAAAAGGCAAAAGACAGAGACAGACAGATATTGATAGCCAGTAGGCCACCAGGGATGAGGAGCAGGCGGATGCCTGCGGGTGGAGGTGGGCCTCTAACTGACAGACAGCCTCTCACTCAGACCGACAACAGCAGCAGCAGGAGGTGGAGCATCGCAGAAGGGAGCAATCAGACGCTGACTACAAGGTCAGAACATAACTTTTGCCTTAACTCTCTCTTAAGAGAGGCAAATAAAGAGTAATGTGCACACCTATATAGAATAGTCACTGAACTCACAACGACACAGCTGCAAAGTCATCCAATTCGCCAAAATGAGTCCATGGGCAGTGCACTCAATGGAACCTGCAGAATTTTTCAACTTACCAAGTTGCATGCATAAGTAGTCCGATCAGTCCAGACATTTCCCTTTTGTATTGGGATGTGTAGTGCTGTCTTACTAATTAGAAAATTAGGACTACAAGACACAGAATTAAAAAGGAAATTCCAGGACTTTATGTGTTACTCAAACTTGTAACTGGGACAAATGAAAGCTCTGGACTTCCTGTCAAGCACAATAATTGGACTGACCAATATTTCTGCATGAATAAAAGGAAACTAAAACTTTCTGACTTAAGAATTTATTGGAAATTACTTTTAACCAGTCTGGGATGGGACAAAGGTTTTTTATTTCCGCACAGCTTTATTGCTATTCTAAAAGTAATGGCAGCAAGACTAATTCAAACTAAACAGCATGTTCTGGCGCTTTGTTAATCAAAGACAGTGATGGTCCAGTCATTCATTGCATGTCCCCTATCCTAATTAAATAACAAAAATATGATACATTTATATTCATGTACAAATTGAATCAGAGTTGCCCGAGTATATATCCATAGTGCTCATTTACTTCATGGAGTCTGATTCAAAGTTCCCACACAATGGCAAATAAGAGGACAAATGTATAAGGAGCCTTGATTTGACAAAAGATTACAAAAGACCAAGGGTCTGATTTAGAAGAGCTTAGTAGGAACGTAAACGTCAAGAATTTGCTACTTGATTCACCCCCACCTTTGGAAAATAAACGTCCTGGCTTTCCACAAGCAAACTGTCCCAGAGGCAAAAAAGTGTCCTGAGAAGTGAAAGTGGAAAGTCGGACATACTAGAGAACTGCCGATAAAGCCATGCTCACCCACTGCTGTATTTCCAGCAAAAAGGCCCAGTGATGCCAAAAATATGTCCTCATAAACCTTTAACTTTCACAGACAGCCTGTCTGCTCTATTACACTGGCTTTCAAAGCTTGTTTCCACAACCTGATACAAAGTGCTTTAAGTGAGATGGAAACCATGGCAAGGTATCTAAAGTGAGAGTAGCCAGTGAAGAGTAACAGACTACTTTCCAGGAGGTGTGGCCTGTACATTTTGACAGCATGGCCTAAAAATGTGAAGTACAATCCTGTGCTTGACTCAGCATATGACCTAATCAGCATTTGTGTGACATTCTAAGTTTCCATTATTGCACAAGACACATCACACAACTAGAATATACCTACAACAAGCCACACCTCTTGGCTGTCCCTATGGTTGTTAGCAGTGTCAGATAAATAAGTAACAACATTGTCAATAATTAAAAGTAAAAAAAATAAATAAATAAAAATAACATTTGAAAATATGGCTCTAAATTAAGCATTACCAAGGTCTATGGAAGGGACAGTTTTCTTCAAAGTTAGACCTGGCACCCTTAGAGTTGTCTTACCCTAGACTTTTTGCCTTTACTTCCTGTGTTGTTGCTGTATCTTTTTGTTGACCTTTGTACTCTGAGCACTTTACCACTGCTAATCAGTGCTAAAGTGCATGTGGCCCCAGGCAGGATGCCTCGTACTTGACCTGGCTAAGGTGTTTGACTGACTAGAATGGTCTTTTCTACCTCAACTTCCTACAAAAATAGGACTAGGAACCAGTTTTACGGATATGGTTTGTTTACTATACAACATACCAAGGGCCAGAGTATGCATGGGACCCCTGATATCCACCACCATCAGTACTGAAAGAAACACAAGACACAGATGCCCTCTGTCCCCACTCCATTTTGCTTTAGTCGTGGAGTCCCTGGCCATCGCACTCCCTACACAGAAGCGGGAATGGGGCATATCCATGGGTGATGGCGCACATGCAGTCTCCCTTTACGCGGATGACTTTCTCATTTACATGTGCAATATTTCTCACTTCCCCACATCCATCACCACCACTCTTACCACTTTCGCAACATTATCCGCCCCATTGGGTAAATTAGACTAAGTCCTGTATATTTCCATTCCTAGCTGACATGCCTAATCTTGGCCCGATCCCCACTGCTCCCTCCCTCCACTGGCAATCAGACACCTTCTGATATCTGGGGATTCAAATTTACCGGTCAGATAGCTATCTAATAGATGGAAATCAAATGTGTTCTGTGACCTCCCTGAGATCCCAGTTGGTCTTCTGGAAGACCCTACCCTTGTCGGTGACAGGTAGAGTAGCTCTAAAAAACAAGCATTTGCAATGCAACGGGTCTCGCGTTTGCTCATGTTAGAGCTGATAGCGCTGCAAACTGCTAACCCGACATTTCACCTATCGGCAAAAGTGCATTTATGTACCTAACCCAAAAAAGTGCAATTAACTATGTAAAGCGCTCGACTTCTGCCAAGCGAAATCGCGCTAGTAAATTAGAGAAAAAGTCGTCCAAGAGCCGGACAGAAAACAGCGAGCCTCGCATGTTTTCTGTACTTGGTCGCTGCGCTCAAGGAGGGCTAGCCACCGGAAAAGGCATCACGTATGCATGCCTTCGACTAATGAAAGCAAGCAGATTTTAATAGGCAAGCCCACGAACCAATGAAAAAAACTGACGTGACGTCGACAGGGCTCCGAGCCCTTTTCTAACTACTACAGCGTCTCGCTGCGATACGCACGCGCGAGCGCTTGCAACACAGGCTCGACCCTAAAAATGGCAGCTATGCTCCACCTGCTCTACTTTTTTTGGGGAAACTTACCCCTATACGTTCCGGCTTCCTTCTTTTACTCTTTCCAACAAACCATCCGTGAGCTTCTATGGCACAACTCTAGATGCAGAGTAGCACTAACCAAACTCTACGGAGGCACGGACCCGGGTGGGCTGGCACTCCCTAATTTTGAAGTCTACTACCTAGCAGCTCAGCTACAGTGGATATCTAGGTGGCTAGCCACTCAAAACCTGCATAAAAATGCCACATTATCCCCAGTTTGGAAACTCCTGGACATACTTCACTTGCTCCGTCCATGCGCACAGCATTATATACCCAAGGTCCCATTACTGCATGTGGTGTATTGCTGCTTCCGCAGAAATATTTATCTCACAAGGGCAACGCCCTCCTACACACCGGCCATTGCAGTATTAGAGACGCCAGGTGGTCCATGCGTAAACTCCTCTATGGAGTTAACATTATGGCATGGGGTTGGAATCCACACGTTTGGGGATCTATATGACACCATACCCTCCTCCCCTACCACACCTTGAAGGAAGAGAGTGGCCTACCTCCTGGTGGTTTCCTACTACACCTCTCCATAATAAGTGCACTAGGAAAGGCATGGGGGAAAATGACTTGCAAACCTCCCACACATCTTACAATGGAGTATTTACATGTATTTGGCACTGGGACACTTGGTGTATTGGCTGGCAGAGTACCTAAGACAACACACTTCCCCACCACTCACTCACATCATTCCACAATCGCTGGGAAACTGATTGGGAGCCCTATACACAGACAAGCAATGGTCCAGCTTGCTGGAAAGCCCGACAAAGGTGCCAATGAATGCCAGATTTCACCTCATCCAATAATATATTACACATAATGCTTATTTAACACCTGCTAAAATCAATCAATATTTCCATTGAACTGACGCAGACTGCCCAAGCTGTCACTTAATAAATGCAGACCTTCTGCACAGGATGTGGCCCTGCCCGATTATACGGAACTACTGGGATATGGTGGGACAAGGATTGCAGCACTGTGTGAACCACACAATCCTGATTACAAGGGAGACCTGTATGTTGGGACTCTTCCATACAACTAAAAATAACCGTGTTATTGCGAGATTTCTAGACTAAGAATTTATACTAGCCAAGAGACTCATCACTCGCAGATGGAGGTCACCAGACCCACCCACATATGAAGCCTGGCTGCAATCAATGACGATCTGGGCGCAGGCAGAGAGCGCTGGCCTTCGCAGGGAGGACGTCCTCTGCCTCCATAAATACCCCATAGCCACTAATTGGGACGCAATACTCACCGACCTACACACGCCTCTAACTACCATGCCACCCCATGAGCTTGGTCCACCACTGGGAGATGCTGCAGACAGGGAAGGACATTTGTCCTCATTTAGCTAGCCGCAAGCACAAGTCCAACTATTAACGGAACTTACTCCGTACACTAACTTATGGTTGTGCGTAACCATGCCACAAGATACAATCTCCACCGGATGATTAGTCACTCATCCACACAGATGTAACAGTATGCTTGATAATTAAATGCATATAGCGCTCTTTACATTTTCCCTCCTTTCATTACTTTCGATTTTTTTTTTTTCTTCAAAGGCCCCTTCCTAATGTAAATGCCTCATTTATAGTTTTCTTACCAACTGGATAAATTGTTGTCACTTGTTAACGTACATACAGGATCTGCTGACACCATTATAAATGCGGACACAGTTATTGAAGGCCTGCTTAAACTCTGCAACTTTTTCATAGCACTAGTGTATTGTAAAGATTACCTATTGCATGAAATAACACACTGAACTGACACACCTTGCGAATATTACTGCAGGTATTTATCATGCAGGTATTTGACAATTGTACTGATAAGTATAATATTACCAAAAACCCAAGTTGAATTTCAAACAAGCATGCTGTAATGTAATTACTAACACTGTAACAGCACTGAGATTTAAATACTTAATAAAAACAGATTCAAACAAAATAAATATGTGCTAAAGTGCATTTGATTCTCCCCAAAACATGGTAACATGGGTGTACACACAATTGACATATTTAATTTACCTGTAAGTCCATTGTAGAGTGGTATGCCATATAGACAGGGCCTGTAAATTAAATGCTACTAGAGGGCCTGCAGCACTGATTGTGCCACCCACTTAAGTAGCTCTGTAAATATGTCTCAGGCCTGCCCCTGCAGAGACTGTGGGTGCAGTCTCACTGCCACACCAATCTGGCATCTAAAACCTCTTACCAAGCCCAGAACTCCCCTTTTCGTACATATACGTCACCCCTAAGGTAAGGCCTAGGAAGCCCATAGGGCGGGGTGCTATGTAAGTAAAATGTATGACATGTACTTGTAAGTTTTACATGTCCTGGTAGTGAAAAACACCCAAAGTCGTTTTTCACTGTTGTGAAGCTTGCTCCACTCATAGGCTAGCATTGGAAATTCCCCTATATACGTTTCAGAGGCAATTTCTGATCTGAAAGGAGTGGCACTGTCAGGTTTGGTATGAGTACAATGGTAGTGGGAAATCCTACTTACTGGTGAAGTTGGATTTAACATTACTATTTTAGAAATGCCACTTTTAGAAAGTAGGCATTTCTCTGCACTTACTGCTCTATGTGCCTTGCAGCCTGTCTCCAATCCACGTCTGTCTGCGCTGGTTGACAGCTCCCCTTGTGCATTCCACCAGACAGCCATAAACACAGGACACTCAGCTGCATCTGCATTCTGATGGGTGTTCATGGGCAGGAAGGGTGGAGGCGCTCTCACTTACACTTCAAAGGCTACGGGCTTGACCAATACAAACAACTGATAACACCCCACGAGTCTCCTGGCAGACAGGACTGGGTTGAAAGGGGAATTGGTGCACTTCAAAACCACTTTTTGAAGTCTCTTCCACTTCAAAGGCACATTTGAGTGTGTATATATATTGGGTCAGGGATCCCCTAAAGTCAGGCACTTCTGGACCTACAACTGGACTCTGTCGGAGGGACTGCTGTGCTTCCAAAAGGACTCATCTGGACTGCCTTTTCAAAAGGACTGCTCTCCTGCTTGTTGCCCTGCTGTTCCCTGACTTTGCTGGAAAGACCCTGCCTTCCCCCACAAGTGATCCAAGGCCTTGGACTGAGCATGGCTCCTGTTAAGAAGTCTCAGGATCATCAAAGACTTTACCAGAGAGAGAAAATCCACTGCGTCAGAAAATTGGTGCAACACCTGCAAAATTTGACACAGCGCCTGTCTTGCCGCTGAAAATTGCTGCATCGCCTACCCGATCAACAGCGCCGGTTTCATCCTCCCAGCACGGTTTGGATTTGCCACGCATCGTCCCTGGGCATCAAAATATCCCCTCACCGCAGTAAGGATCCAAGGCTTCACCCTGGAATCAATGCATCACCTTGCCCACGAGGAAAGAATTGATGCAACACCTCTGCCACGCCAGAAAAAAACAAATCGATGCATCACTTTACTTTCGGATCCATCACCTCCTCTGTGGCCCAGTGCGTCGTTATTTTTGACACATCCCAGATACTTTGTGCTAAAAAGATACAACCATTGATTCCTGTGGATTAAGACTTTCCTAAACCTCTAAAAAGAGATATCTTGACTTGTGCATATTGGATTCCTGTCATTTTGGTCTTATTTTATTCAGATAAATATTATTCATTTTTCTAAACTGGTGTGGAGTACTTTTTGTGGTGTTTTCACTGCCTTACTGTATGAGTTATTGCATAAATACTTTACACATTGCCTTTGAAGTTAAGCCTGTTGGCTCTGTGCCAAGCTACCAGAGGGTGAGCACAGGATAATTTAGGTTGTACTGTGACTTACCCAGAATAGAATGGCGGTCCCTACTTGGACAGGGTGCATAACTCTGCTAACTAGAGACCCAATTTCTAACAAAGTCTCAATCACTCCACTCCCCTTTTACACCACTTTCCTATACAGTTTCTCTCTCATTTAGACACATACGTTTTTTCTTCTGACGTCTTTCTGAAAGTCTTGTTTTGCATAACCATAATCATCTCTTTTCACTCTGTTTAGTTTAGTCACTTCCCTTCACCGCCCCCCCATCTCATACATACATATACACACACACACACACTCGCTGAAGTGTAAACACAGCATTTTTTTTAACGTTTGGTGCTGTCAGCACTTCAACAACTGTGTATACCTCCTTCACATGCAACAAAAAATGGCACGGCCTATTGCTGTGTGTACTCCGTCGAGAGGCTAAGGATTGGCTGGGCATGTAGTTTTAATAGGTGCATGACCCACTGACACACAGGGTAAGAATTCCAGGGGTCTCAATTTACCCAGTCCCGTACACTTATCCGTACCTGCACTCACCCAGAACGAGTACATAGTAAGCTTTATAAAGGTCTCATTTGTTACATGAACGAAAAATTCTGAAACACAACATATGCGAGAATCAAATACCCATAAGAATGAAAGATGAAGTAAAACACGTGAAATACAAACAGAGGCTGCGTCTCTAATGGGGATTAATTTAAACATTTTTACAATTATTGTTCCGAAATTGATCAGTGCTTTTACCTGTAAAGTTAAAAATATGAATACAGACCTAGCAGGGACCCACCAGTTTCAATCAGTTCTAATTACTGTGGGGGCAAGATAGTGGCAAGACCCGACCCAATTAATTTAAAGCCCAAATTACAAACGAAAAACTGGTTTCAGGTCACAAGGAGCTTGGGCAATTTCTAAAGGCAAATACATTGGTACTGTGGCACCGACTCTATTCCAAATGACTCCAAATACCGACCTCATTCAAGAAAATAAACAGCATGCTTATACATCCAACATAAGCTAACCAACTCTCCCCCAACAAAAGAATGTAATAGTACATTACTTGCTAATATAGTCCGTGTACTCAGGATAATCTCTGTCGCCCGTTACTGAATATTTTAATAAGTGTCATTTGCCTATAAATGTCAGTACTTCCGGGTCGTAAACAGCCAATCCCACCGCTGAGTATATTCTGGGAGTTGTCGGCGAATGGGAGGGACTCAATGTTGTAAAGCCGCCCGCACTGCAGCACTCAGCCAATCCTAGTGCGATACATAGTACCCGAGGAGCTAATTGGTTTTGAAGGCGGCACGTGCTTCCGCGAAGTAAATACAAACCCAAGGGGTACTCAGCGTGCTGAAGTAGTGGGTAGGGTCACGGTTCTGGCAGTAACCCGTGCTGTGGTAAGTGCTATCTGCCCTGGCAAACTCCGCCTTTATATCCAGAATAGAATTGAGGAAGGAGGGCAGGTTGGATTAGTCTTCACCTCGGTTTGTGTGAGCGAGTGATGATCGGAAGAGTTCACGGGGTACTTGTGGCGACCGGTCCGATGAAGTACTGCATACTTTTCCTGGCATCGGACTGGTGAAGAGAGTAATTAATGGGTGCGTCTGAGTGTCTGTCCGGATAAGGGGCTGCAGCTAAGCCACTGGTGACATGCCATGTTTAGCATTTAATGGCAATGTATACACAGCGTTCTTTTTTGGAAAGTATTTGGATTCGATCCCTGTAGCTATGCGATTCAAACTCCTGACACCTGACTGCGCTTCAATTCTGGTTATGTCAGATGAAAAGAACATTGAACCGGGTTAAATGCGCTCGGCGCGGCACTCTTACCTGTCCTTATAGAAGGCGCACATTGTCTCACTCGTCTTTGCATTTTCTATAATAAAAATACCTTTTTCTTTGTGTGAAAGAGATTTTCATAGCACAATTCTGCCCCATTACTTTCATTGCAACGCGGTTTTAGCATTGCTAAATTGTGAGATATTTAATGACTTTTTAAGCCCTCCTTTACTTAGAGAACGGTTTTAATCTGTTTTCAGACTTTAAATAGAACCGTATGTAAATTATGATAGCCTTCAAGTGATAGTTTGACAATTAGAAAATAACAGCCGTTGGTCTTAATTTTGACCGGCTATAATCCGTGAATTTTACTAAACAACTAACGAAGAGCGTAAATTATAAAGTAGAATGAGAAATTATATACAGAACATACGATGGACGTGTGTAGGCACACGTGTCAGTTGTTAGCAGTACAGCGCAAGAAAGGGAAAAGATTGACAAAATCGCTTAGAATACTTTACTAGAGCAGTATAACACAAAGTTCCAGGATGTAAAAATCCCAAATTATGGAAATTTCATCAGTACCTTGTCAGCTAGAAGGATCTAGTAACACGACCCAAGCCCACAACCATCTGACCAGATCAGACCTTTTTATTTAGCTCCAACGTAATTGTGTGCTTGATAGTAGAGTAGCTGTGACCTTTTCTGGTTCAGTCTTTATAGAGTAGACTTAAGCAACTGTTGTTTATTTTGCCCACTTGTAATCATAGACCCCAACATTCAATATGTGGAGGCATTTTGAACTTTGGATTTCCAAAGGTGGCCAGCAAAGCTTGATGATCTGTCACATGCGTAAAAGACGGAACATGTGGAAATATTCACAAACCCACACTACTACTAAACTCTTTTTCAGGTTGAGAATAAGCACGTTCAGTCTAGGACAAACTCTTACTTCCATATGCCAAAATATGTCTGTGTGCGCCGGGTATGCCCAGATGTGGGTCCCGGGCTCACTGCGCCACTGGATTCAAGCTAGCCTCGCTGATGAAGGGTGATACCCTAAAACCTGTCCCAGTATGCTTGTTTTTGGTCCAGGGAGATCCTGGTCTGGCAGTTCGGGCTAGACTGTTCCCATTGGGAACAGGGTCAAGACTGATTTACATATGGCTGGGTCCAAACTGGGGTGGCATGGTGAGCAAAAGAATTGATGAATTAAACCCAGATCTGTGACTGGGGGGGTGAATGTTTGATTGTTTCCGCATTCCATCCATCATTTGTGTTTGTTTACAATAGGTCTTCGAGCATTTTTGTGCATGTTGTGCTGTGCAAGGATTGCTCCTAACTCAACTGGGCTAGCGTCAACAACAACTTCTATATGTAGCTTTGGATCCAAATATGCCATTCAGTAGCATTTTCAATAGCTTGTTTTATTCTCTTAAAACTTTGCTTGTGTTCATGTGACCAGTGAAATTAAACATTCTTTTTCGTCAACTCTTTCAGTGGAGCACTCACAGTGGCAAAGTCTTGTATGTATCTGGAACTGTAACTGGCCATGCCAAGGAATGGGCTTAACATGGAAACATTTTGGGGCGACTGGCAGTTGATAGCACTTGGACTTTAGCTGAATATGGTTTCATGCCCCCATTAGAAAAGATATGGCCAAAGAATTTCAGCTTTGTCTTATTGAATTCACACTCACCGTTAAACTTCCACCAACAAGTAAACAACTCACTTGATTGAGAGGTTTATTATGTTCCTTCTGTGTAGCTCCGAAAACGAATGTCATTGTTATAAATTCTCTGCAGCTGATGAGACACTCAAACTGAGTCTTTTATATTAAAACAGACCAATATGAATAGAAAAGGTTATAATGTATGTGCAATTATCCTCAAGTATCAACTGATGATAGCCTTTATTTGAATCAAGGCAAGAGAAGACTTTGGCACTGTTCAGTTGTGTTATCCTATCAGCATTGTGCAACCTGGATGTCTTTCTCTTTCAGTTGCCTAGTTCGATTAACGTATATCCGCGCAGATGTGTGCAGCTCCTTCACTGTCTTTTTTGGGCACTACCAAGATAGGAGAAACCCATGGCATCGGACCAGTAGAGCGCTGAATGATATCATGCTTAAGTAATAATTTGAGTTCTTTTCAACAGCCTCTTGTAAATGAAATTCAGTTTTTCTGTATCTTTGAGCAACAGGACACCCATCCTCATTAATAAGCAATTCTACTTTCATAGTCTTAAGTTATCCAAACCCATGAAACAGTGAAAGGAACTGACTTACTGTTTCGTTAGTTGCATTCATGTTGTAGTTCACTGAGGTCAGTCCCATATCATCACCTGTGCTGAAACTGAGTAAACAGGCACTTTATATCGTACCTTGAAGCACGTGGATGGGTGCTTGCACTTTTGTTTTCTTGTGTTTCATAGTCGTTACGAATGAACCTTCACTTTTCAAGAGTGTTGATGCAGCCTAGGTGTACACTTTAGTTTTCAATGGCGTCAGCTGTGGCTAAGAAGATAGTTCATTATATTTTCCCACAGGCATAATATTTATCGACACACTACTGTCAACGATGACAGGTATGGAACAACTGTTTATTTTCAATGTAATCTTCAGACAGTGTCTGAATGATATTGGTGCTTTTTCATGTTGACTTATCTTTGACTGGTATTTTTCTTCACATGCGGCCAGTCCAACATGTACTCATTTTTCTGTGGAAAGCATCAACATTGCACAGTCATCTTCTTCACTTTCATGTGATACTAACAAACTTCGTGATGATGATTTAGATGATGATCGACTTTGGTTGGTGTCGATTTGTCTCAACTGATGTTGTCGCTTGGGCTTGTGGGCATGTGTCAGAGGTCACTTCTGGAATGTTCCGTTAGCCATTTTGTCTTCTCTTCCTGGCACACTACATTTTCCTTCACCTTGCAAACCATTACAAAATGGTTCTCCTTCACCCAGCCTTTGCATATCTGTCCAATGGCAGGACCTTTACCTTCATGTGGAAATGACAATCCGCACCTGAAACACAACTTCTTTTCCTTTGAACACATAACATTGTGACATATAGCTTTGTATTTCTGCTCACTTTTCATGTCCATGACTGACTCACTTTGGGCACCTTCGGCCCCCATGTCTGCACCTGGTCGATCATCACGCTTTTTACCTCTGGCAGCCATGAGAACTCACTTCAGACTAAGAATCTCTCTCAGGATTCGTCGTCTGAATGAATCTGACAGGCATTGGTTAATAACTCTGATGTTTTGCTTCTTCGTAATTAAATTAATTGAATCTGCAGTGTTTGAGTGTATCCAGTCTCTCAACAAATTTGTCTGTGATGCCACCAACTCTTTATCATTCTAAACTGAAAATGTAACTTTTGTAATCTACATTTGGCATTGGATTGAACTTGAGGTTCAAAGCTTCTTTAGTTTGACAGTACAAAACTTCACCAGCTAGCAGCATTTTCTTTATGACTTCTTTTACATCATCACCAGCAAGATTTTTCCGGTACTTTATAATCTTTTTGTATTCTGTTTCTTCTAAAGCATCAATGAAATGATCACAGTCTCTATCCGGCAGTCCATCTATCGCCAATATTTTACTTTTTGGCGGTATCGAATGATGATGGTGGTGGAATCAGAAAGGCGGAAGCAATGTAACTATTAACAGGGTTGGCTGACACTGCAACTGGAGCTCCTTCCAACTCCACTCGGCGGTTTTGGTGAATTTGTTCCTGCAAACCATCTCTGAGTCCTTGTGATGTTCTGCCTCTGGGTCATCTTAAACCATCTGTGGAACTGTGACCTCTTTCTTGGTCTCCAATAGAGCCCTTCCCTTTCTGGAGACTTCTGGAGTTGTGCTGAACCACCACCAGCAGCTTTGGTGCTGTTGCTTGTCAGGTACGGGACAGCTCAGTGAGCAGAACCCTTGTGCTGCTTCTTCGGTCTCCTCGCCCGCCACTGAGGTTGTAAAACTCTTCTGCTCTGATAAGTGTAACAACAGTATGCTTTGTTATCATCTGTTCTGTCAGGTAGCACTCTTTTCTGTATCTGTTTGTGGCCGCCTTTTGCATTAACACTCCTTTTAATGTATAGCTTTTAATTGCATAGTAGCACTGTACGTCTCTGTACGGCATTGCCAGTATTTCCTTGATCAATGATGCTTAGGCTTCTCAGTGAAGCTTTCTTTATCTTCAAACGTTCACACCGGCTGGAGTTGCACTTTGACTCAACATACGCCAAACATTGATTCTGCACTTCAACAAAGGCACATGTGACCAGCACGAGCAGTTTGCTTGGACCATGGCAAACTCTCTGGGAGAGCACTGTCGATCTTCAGGTTATTTATGCCCTATCTCATCACGAGTTGTAGCACCCCCCCCCCCAGCCAGGGTACCGCCTATGAATATGCCACACATGGAGCTACGTTTTACATGTCTTTATTCCTCTGTGTATAACCGCAAACTCAACATTCTGAACCTACATTCACTTCCTCATGTTTTAACGCTTACGTCGCAGATCTACAGAGTTCTTCAGGAGCCGAAAGAGTTCTGTCATTCTTACTCACACAGCACTACACTGACCTCAGACCGTTAATGTCCTATTTTGTTCAATAGAGCTTGTCACCTGTGTCAAGATTTTTTTAGGTCTGCCATAAGCCAAGACCCTTTGATTTTACTAAAGTTATAAGTACAATATACTTAAAGGGGCTTTCAGCCAGTTCTAGTCATCAATTGGGCTGTTGTGTCATTCACATTTTGCTTCTGCCCATTATTGAAAACATCATGGAAAAGAGGGTCAGCCTTCTTCAGCCACTGGCAAACTCCACTTTGAGTGACTGCAATTTGCTCGTTTACAAAGAGCGCAGCCACACTTAAGGTAGTTCCCTTTAGTGTCAGTGTTTTGTTTTTATTGTATTATTATTATTAATTTACTGTTGCCTTTGTGTTTAAAGGTGAGTGTGATTGCAGGACACCTTTGTTGCCTTTGATTTGAGCACTGAGCACATTCCAATGTTATCATTTCCTGACTCCACCTAATCCTGTTGTAAATTCCTTTTGGCATGTTCTTTCTTTATCTAATTACTGGTATTTCACAGCATACCAGATTCTGTCCATTAGAAAATGTTCTTTATAAAGTTATCTTTTTAGTATGCATGCAATGAAGTGCATTTATTTCTACACTCCTGTATGTCAAGCTGGTATGTATCTTAATTGAGGACTACAGTTATACTTGTAAACCAGTGTAGACTGTATGTCTTGCTTGTGTGGCTTCTTAGTTTGCTTTCAGAGCTGTTGTATGTTGTGCTTATATGGACATTTAAAATTCTATTTCTAATTGAACCTGTGCTACTTATTTCAATTTCCCGTCCTAGCTTTCTATTTATCCACCTATCCGCTGGGAACACTATTATTTCAGATCTATCTATTTTTGCAACTCTACCTATCTATTTATCACTCTAAGCACCACTCTCGATCTGTGCAATCTTCTTAATGTAAGCATCATATTTATCGCTCTATCTAGCTATGCAACACAATCTGTACAACACTCTCTATCAGCCTTTGCTAACCTTTCTGTGTATCTGTATTTTCAATTCTGTACAAAAACGTTACAAAAAGGGATTTGTAAAGGCAACATGCTGGCAGCCATAGCCAGACCAATGTACTTTTTTTGGGGGGGGCTGGATTTGGCCAAAACCATTTGATTTTATTAAAATTATTTATATAACCTAATTAGTTATACAGGTTTGGAGTCATACTTTCTCCATTAGTCTGTAGTTAGGTCATTACGATTTTTCTTCCACCCACTCCAGCATGCATAATGAGGCAATGGTCAGCTCACTTCAACTGTTGGCTGACTTCACTGTGAGTTATGGCATGCTTCCCTTTCTCAAGGAGCACATCCAAACACAAAGTAGTTCCCTTCGGTGTCAAGTACTAGTATGGCAATGAGTGCTTTTGTGAGACCAAAAAATATTTATGCCTTTGGTCACTGGTTAGTTTTGTTTGTTTGTGTTTTTTTTAGATTAAAGGGTTGCCGTCACCTAACAATAATGTTTTGCAGAATAAAACAAGAGTTGCCAAAGTCAAAAGGCTGGTAGGCAATGCCAGACCTCCGAGCTTTGGCAGTGCTTGTTCATGATGTAGACTAACTCCTAAAAAGACCCAGGCTTTTCTTTGACCTACTCCATTACCCACATGATCTTTACGTCTGTTGTTGGTGAATGGTTTAATGCCATTCACTGTCAGATCCTGATGTCAAACTGCAGTCAATATGTGTCAAATGCACATATTTGCAGATACTTACAAATGCATTTACAAAGGAGTTTTTGACACGGAGAGCCGGAGTGAAAAAAATCAATGACCAAAGGTCTGTTTATTTTTGCTGCAGCAAAGAGGACAGGTTTACCACTGGCATCCCAGGCCCGAAGTAAAGTGTGCTGGCATGAAGCGTTAAACAGTGATATTTATACTTATACATCAAAGGATACATAAAGTGTGTAAATAATGATATACGTCATACAGATATTTTAAGGAGTTAATCAGTTTTCCACACACCGGTTCCATTCCCAGCTTTGTCCTTGCCTCCCCTCTGCAGCTGCCTGACTCCCCACATTCTTGAGACCCTTCAAAGGATTACGTGGTTCAAAGGTATAGATATCAGCCTTTCCCTCCCCAAAATCAAACAGCCGAGGTCGGTTAGTTATTTTGAACACATGATTATAATGAGTAACGTGCCCCGGTTAGGGAAAGAAACCAGCTGCAAGCCTGTGGTGTGGAACCAGGCTTATTTTACTTAAACAAATATACATAAGATAACATATGTGATAGACAGTGCGTTCAGAGACAAAAAAGCTCAAACTTACACGTGTAAAAGAAACGAATCAATTCAAAATGGATTCTAACATATGGTTTCTTGCGCAGCACTCAGATGCTTTTTAATTTTAGAGCAAACTTAGTCTGCAGTTGCCTTCTGTCGCATCACAGGCAATTTCATTGACATGGAAGTCACTACATTTTTTCTTTATTACTCGTCTGTAATGCCCTTCTGTTATCAATGCGCTTCATTTTTGATTGTATGTATTAGCCCTGTGCATTTGAAGTACCCTAACTGTACAGCAGGCTTAACAGCAAATACTCTGAATAATCCATAAATCAGCCTGAAGCACGCAGTATTTTTGGCTTGTTGGACACGTAGTTCTGTGGAAATAGGTGGCATTCACGGATGTTGCCTCCTCATGATGAAATATATCCATGGGAACATCACATTCCAGGGATCTTGTTGCTGCCATTACTTGCATACCCCTGTTAAACTATTATTTAGTATTTCTTTTGTGTATTGATTAAACAGGGCACTTGCATGGCTAATGATGCCTGAGTTACATAGGAGCTCAAGCAGGGTATGCATGTAATGGCAGCCATATGGTTAATTGTATGTGCAATCTACATGCAGGTACTTCACCACCCCTGAATGCAACCTATGTGTGAAGAACTAAAAGTCCAATAAGCCAACAAAACTGGAAGCAACAATAATAAAATCTGATAAATTAGTGGTCATGTTAAATTGCAGAAGAAACTAATGATCAATCAGCCTAAAGCTCTTAGATTATAGAATACAAATATTGAACCATGCAAAAATAGTATGAGTAAGAGAACTACATCATAGTGGCTTGACAAGGGTGTCAGGTAATGTCAGCAGCAAGATTCCTTGACTGTGATGTCCCCATGCAGGTATTCATTATTAGTACATGATATTCATGAATGCAACATAGGTCTTAAGAACTACAAGTCCCATAAGCCAAGAACGGAAGTGGCAATAGAAATGTTTTATGAACTATTGGTCAAGTCACAAACATTGAGATCATTGAATCTCCATACACTAGCTATTCAAGTGCCCTGGTTAATGGCTAGAAGGTAATATAATCAGTATGTAATAAAAGTATACACAAGTGATTCACTTAAAATGCGTTTACCCAATATATGAGGACAACAGCGATAACATGAACCCTGAAACAGGATATAATGTGCAGCTTTTCAAATGAGTGTGGGGTATGTCAAACAGAAAATGCATCTGGTTACTGCTGAAGGATGAACAGTAATAATGAAAAATGCCATAGCTAAAAGGTAACTGTAGCAAAACAATAATTGGCAAAGCAATAGATCTTGTCTATCCAAAATCTATTGGCTTTGGGAGTGTTTTTTTTATTGCAGTGTTGTACAGCAGCACAGCTGCTGGGCAGTGTGGTTGAAATAAAAAAAATAAAAAGTGATATGACACAGCCAGTCTTGACTGTGTCATATTGTTTTTTTATTTTGTTTTACTATCAGCGCACTGCTGTACTTCGCGGCTAAAAAAAAAAGGGTTCACAAAGCCAGTGTATATTGCAGTATGTGAGACCTACTGGCTTTGCCAATGCTTGTTTTAGCTGGATGCTGTGATATTGTGTTCACAAGCAATACCACACAATAACTTTGTAGACCTTTTGGGCCTCTCAGCTCTACAGAATAAAGGGCCCAAGCAGACTATTACGTATTTTTCACTCCGATTCGTTTTCTTTGCTGGTAGTAGTTTTAGCCATCTGTTATGAAAACTGGCTGGCAAAAAACATGGCCAGAATCGGAGAACAAGGCTATGGGGTAAAAACCAGGGAACTACAATCACGGAATGGCAAACTGCAGTCAGAGGATGAGATGATATTCAGCAACGCCTATAAAATAAATGTTGACCATGTGTTAGGAGGTGGGACTGTCAGACAAGCGGAGGTGAAACACTGAAAAGGATACCGATTACTGCTCCGTGTAAAGCGAGTCAACGCCTCGCCAGTTGTACTAAACACTAAATAAATGCATTTACAACACAATAACAATGCAGAGGTGGAAGGTAAATCTACTGATGGCATAGACACATGTCTAGAAAAATCAAGAATCTCACTTGACCAATCGGTACTGGCTCCTAGGCCCAGAAGGGTGACGAACACAACATATGGACGGTGCTCCAGCTACCACTGTCATGTTTCACAGAAGCATCAACATGTATCACATTGGCTACCTTTTTCAGCTCCTGAACACGAACAAAAAGAGGATATGTGGTCTACAGACTAAATATTTAACCTCTGCACCCAGAGACCCCTGTTATAATCTCGGTCTCATAACCTGACAAATAGCTATCTAATGCTGGGCAAAACACTCATCTTGTAAGGGGACCCTGGCTCCATTGTTTTTTCAGTCTGATAGTCAGCCTTGTTTTGGATTGTCTGCCCAAAGCATACATTCCTGTCAAGGGCAAGTCAGACAGGTGGTTAACTCTTGCCCAGTCCTACAGACATTTCTGACCCCACCATGACACATAGCAGTCTGCCAAAGCCCTTACAGGCAGCTGACTGACACTGCTGTGCTCACCAGCAGACATACCACTGTAGATAGCCTGATCATTCAGGCCTTTTAGGAGCAAGCCTACCTATGTGAATGACATTACTCCAGCCATAGAGGCTTTCAGACCAGACCCTACCGTGTGACCAGCTGGTAAAGACCTACATGACATTAATTGATTGCATTACTTTAAAATTACTCTGTTACTATCCTTCGGGCCTGCAGATGCATATAAGGCATGCCACTGACTCTGCCCCAGCCCTGCAGACCTTTCATAGGTGAACCTACTATGTGACTGACACCCCTGCAGCCTAAACACCAGTCACTGAAAACTGAGAAAAGTCACTGATTCTGCCTCAGACCCTTTGCAACATCTCTGGCCATTCCACCTCTAGCTCGTACTTATTCGCATCATTCAAGCTGCACCCTTGCACCAGCAGCCTGAAGTAGCAGCTTGGCAGGTGTCACGAAATTCACATGCTCCACAAGCAACTAAGGAAATACGGCACTACTCTGTAAATAGAAATAGACACTGACTGACTGCTTTGAGGAAAACAGATTGAAAAAAACAGCAAAACAGTGCAGCAGGCAGCGGGAGGGGGAAAGAAATAATACCTGAATCACATCAGGAGCAGCGGATGGGCACTGATTAACTTGAATCAATCTGTGCTTGGTCCCTGCTCCACAAAAAGGATCAAATTGATGTTGGGCATGCACTGCCCAATTAAGGAGGCTGCAAAGAAGAGGGCCAGCAAATAATAAACAAGATGGGCTCCAAGCCCTTTTTGTAAACAGTTGTGCTTCGCAAACAAGAACGCATGTACCAGCCCAGGTTCCTGCAGGCCTGACCCTAAAAAGGGAAGCAAGGCTCAGCTGATAGGGACCATGGAACTCTGACTGTAAGGAGAAAGAGACGTAGCCTAGCCTATAGATAAGCCGACTTTGGAAATGGGTAAACAGTGCACATCCCAGCCATGGCTCAACATCCTGCAATTCTCTGCAAATCAATTAATCTCTATGTGCCTAAAAATGTGTAATGTAATCTGGTTCTCTTGTATTGTGCTCTAATGCCCGTGGGCCAAATTTGCTCT
The DNA here is from genome assembly GCF_031143425.1 of Pleurodeles waltl. Classification (NCBI taxonomy): domain Eukaryota; kingdom Metazoa; phylum Chordata; class Amphibia; order Caudata; family Salamandridae; genus Pleurodeles; species Pleurodeles waltl. The sequence goes on along the minus strand of NC_090445.1, from coordinate 1,200,208,952 downwards.
ATATCAAACTGCAAAAAATGATTAAATAATAGAGCATGGATACAGGGATGGAAATATTTCAGTAGAAAACAAAAAACTTGGTCCCACATGCCACCAAAAGACAAAAGAAACAAAGTAAGATTCTTCATTTACTGGCGTCAAAACTCTGAGTAGGATTTATCCTTAAGTAAATGCACAGGGTTTGAAATCCCAGCCTCCACATGATTCTTTCAGCTGATTTTATGTAGTGCTGATTGAATACTGGTCTGCAATCATGTATGTATATATGTGGTATTTCTGTAGTGCAAACATAGTCCAAGGGCAGTAGAGCACTATACAGGGTCAAAGAGAAGCACAAGCTAACAAGTGAGAGAAGAGATAGCTGGTATGTGGAGATTAATGCATTGTGATGCTGTGTTCTTTAAAGCGTGCATCTTCAGTGCTCCCTTAAGTTGGGGCAGCATTGGGCAGTCCAGAAGGCCACAGGCATGTTGTTCCTGCTACCTTATATTTTTTCTTTTTTACTCTTCTTCCTCTGTAGTCTGATGGTGTCCAGGCTGCTAGGTTGTCAAGAACCACCGGAGATGGTGAGCCTGTCTGCACGATAAACAGGCGTTCTGGTCCTGATGGCTTTGTAAATGATACAGCTGGGTTTGAAGATGGTGTGGTCCTCCAAGAAGAATCAATAAAGTTACATAAGGTTGGGGGTGATGTGATCATATTTCTGTGGGTTATGGATGAGATATGCTGCGGCAGGTAGGATGCTTTTAAGGGGTGCCAGTATGAAGTCTTGGATGTTATGGAGTAGGGTGTTACCACTATCCAGATGCAAGAGTATAAGGGGTTGAGCAGCAGTTTAGAAGTTGCTTCCCGGAAGAAATTTGGTATACATACTACCAACCATCTTCAATTGTTTAAATGTAGAGAGCCTAAATAGTTTAACTAAAGAAACTAAATGTAAAGATTCCATAGCATTCTAAATTGACTGGTGTATATCCTGAACTCGGTCTGAATTATGTTGGTTTTCTACTAGGCAGTCAGTAACTAAGTATGTAACAACAGTGGAGGAATGTATTGCTATTGGGTGTGGTGGCCATTGACTATAATATGAGAAGTTGCAAAGTGAGCTATTGATCCCAGTGAACCATGAACACTGTAATCCTCCATGTCACATATTGAGTAAGACTATTGAAGCTTGTATGTTTGTAATGGCCCTATTTTATATACACTTCTACCATTTAAGTGATATTTCATATTATTTGTGCAGTTAATGTACTGATATATTTGTCCCACATTAGGAGTGAATTTCCTCTAAGGATTCTTGACCTGATGAAGATCTCAACAGGACTATTGACCCATTCTGTGAGGTTGAAACACATGTCAGCATTTGAATGATGAGTATTCTTTGATTTTCAAGTCACAGGCGTAAGAACAGGAAAAGGAAAAGAGACTTTTCAAAAATATTATAACTCATGCTTTCTCAGTGGGACTGATCAGGGCTTGAAAAATCTACTCAACCACTCACTATGGTGAGTCATATTTTATCAGGTTGAGCTATTTTTAGAACCTTCTCGCCACTTCTGGTGAGTTGACAAAGAAAAGGTGTTGTGTTCTGTCAGAAACTAAATTAGCAATTAAGATGCCTTTAAATCTTATTCTTGTTGAATTTGCTCTGTGTTCAGAGATGGAGGTCAAAAGTCAGTTTGTCTTCTTGCAATGCAATTAAATTTCCTTGTGATTGCAGAGGCCAGAATTTTGTAAAGTGAACTGTCTGATCTGTGTGAAATTAAAGGCTGTCAGTATCAGGTTTTTCTTTACACACACCATTTATATAACTAAGTCAATTTTACAAACATTTCAAAATATATTCCAGTAGCTGTGAAAGACCATTTTTTGTACTTCTGTGTGATGATTTTGTTTTTAATAGGATGAAAAGAAAAGTCAGAACACATTACTTAGTGATGTGCAAATGATACATATGTTTTCTGAAATCTAATTTTCACAGATTATTGTTAATACACTATATAATTTTATCAGTAAAGCTGCAAGTTAGTGGGGAGGTTTTTGGACATTTCTTGGAAATTTTCCTTGTGTAAATGACAGTGCGCTTTCATATCATGCTTTATTAATATATGTATTAAAAGTGAGTGTTTAAACATAAACTGAGAAACACTCCTGCCCTGATGGATGGCAAAGCTATTAGTAAACTAAGAATCAAGTCATGGATCATGTGTACCCTATATGTGGGCTACATTTATTATACATGGAGCAAACGTTTAGTATATGTAATCAAACAAAAGAGGCTTTTTTTACAGCAGAAATGCTGAACTCACATATTTGAAGGTGCACTCATATGTGAGAATGAAGGAAAAGGCAACTCTGTAAAATACAATATTTGCCTACGATCACAGAATTTGAGACCTGTTTCTGGGTCAAGTACTTTACAATTAGATCGGGTAAATTATTCAAGCTACTCGACCTGCAGGTCCAGTAAAAATGTTATGATTTTTCGAGGTCTGCCGATCTATTCATATCTTCGTTGTATTGTCTTGCCTGAGCTATCTTTTAAATTAATTACGGCCTTATTATGTATTATGGGAATATTTTTACATCCTGTCTATTTTCGCATTTTGAGTATCTCTTATTATGTATACCTTTTTTTTAAGTTTTTTTATTCATGCTGTTCAAAAGTGAATAAATATATATTTTTAAATAGAAGTCAACCTGACAAGAGTAAGTAGGAGTAAGTTGCAGGAATTCATGAATATATTTGATACGTGTGAAAGGTCTCACCTCTAGTGACACTTTTAAGGGACTTATTTAACTCTTATCCAGATCAATAATTCAGTTTTAGTCTAATTATAGTTATTGTCTGTAATATTCCAGAAGTGTTCCAGTGTTTCTAATATTTTTGCTACTACCAACTGATCAGGTGTAATAAATAACAGTTAATCTGCGTAGAGCTTCCCTTTCTGAAACTGGGCTCAATATTTATATCCTAGAATCTGTGGGTTGTTACTTATGAGATTGCAAGAGGCTTTTCGAACTGAGAAAACAGTAGTGATAAAGGACATCTCTGCCGTTTTCCTCTGTATATTTGAAATTTCTTTCTTCACAAGCTATTTTAAATACTGATGCTTTAGGTTTTTGGTTTTGTGCTTGAATCACTGCTATAAATGGAATTGAACTGGATAACATTGTTTTCCTATAAATATTCTCAACACACTAGATTGAAGGCTTTTCCGGTATCAGCAAAAAGTGGTAATAATGGTTGAGCTGTAACTTTTGTCACATCTATACAAGGCAGTATTTTATATTTTTCTTAATTTTTTTTATTCATTATAACAGCTTGCTGATCAGGACGTATTAAAATAATTGGCATATCTTGTATTCTGCTCCCATTAATTTTTGCATAAATATTAAATTATTGAAGATATTAGTGTATATGACCAGCACATAGTTGGATCTTTTTCAGGTTGGGGAAATATAAAAATAGAGACATCACATCAATTTTTGAGGCACTTCAAGAGTTGAATATTTCTCTGCAAAATATAGTAATTGGTCCCAGAATCAGTCCTGCTATTATTTTGCTACAATTCTGCCACTATACCTTAAGACCCTGCTGCCTTTCCATTCTTAAACGGTTTATAGCTTCCATGTCTTTTAACGTGAAAGACATTTTTAATACCACTTGTTTAATTTCAGATTGGCTGGCCAATGGAAGTCTTACTGTTAATTGTCATAATTCCCCTTGTTTAAACTGTTTTCTGTATGGATTAATATAATCTGACAAAGGTGTTCCACATGGTTTTGTTGGAGTGTAGTTTTTGCTTTCCCTCTGTAGTACATTTTATCTGATTTTCATTCTGATCTTTGTTTTATCTACCAAGCACAATCGTATAACTTTTTGTGCTTGGTTCATATATCCTTTTTTGATGCCATTATTGCCATTCCAGTATCTGGTTAAATTCACATTCTTCATATTTTTTAGGGAGATATAATACTGTCACCAACTGTTTCCTTTAAATAATCTTGCTCTGCTTGTATCTGCATTTGCCATTCTTCCTTGTTTTCAGTTAGCTTTTACCTCTCTGTTCTCTTTTCTGTGTTTCTTTTGTGATTATTCCCCTTAGGTAGTCCATGTATGAGCTAAAACAGGTAAAATATGTGCTAATTTTAGATTTATCTCAAAGAACTAATTCTAATTCATTTTTATTTTTCACCATTTCTAGAATGTTTTCATTTTTAGTGAATTAACTTTCAAATGTCCAATAAGCAAAAGTTCGAATATAGGATCACAGCAGAGAACATGGCGGGCTGCAGTGTCGCTGCGGTGCGCTGAGCGCCGCGTCTCCCGGGCGAGGGTGGGGCGAGAGCTCTCTGTCCGCGCCGATGTGCCGGCGCGAATTCCAGGAAGTACTGAAGCCGCGAGGCGGCTCGAACAACAGATTCAGCACTCCGGGGGCTCTGAAGTGGAACAGAGCAGCCCTGGAGCTTCAACGCTCTCGGAGGGCTGTGGCACAGGTCCCCTTCCGTGGTGAAGCAGGCAGAGCCAGTACAAGTAAAGGCTGGTTTAGCCCTGACCTGCTAAAGGCTTCGGCAAGAAGGTGTAAGATGGTGAGGAGGGAGAGTGAAGCACCAGAAGGGCCCAGAAAACGTCCAGGGAGCCAACAAGGACGGCCCCTATTGTTGAACTCATGGAGTGGGGCTCAATCACAAGGTAGGAGGGTCTCTGACCCTTTATGTTTGGAGACATCTGGTAACTTCTTTAACCCTGTCAGTTTAAGTGAGAGTGAAGAGCCCTGGGAACCCAGGGGTGAAGCTGTTCCTACTTGTGCGTTGGGTCATGCATTTAAAAAACAGACTAGAGGTTTGGGCATTAGAAAAAATAGTAACATTACTGCTAAAATCACCCCCTCTGTGAGAACTTACTTTAAACTTAAACCTGGGGTGGAAGTCTTCCCATCCAAAAAATTTGAAACTTTACAGGAAAGGCATTCTCAAGGCACTACGGATATGCATGAGCAGACTGAAATAAGGGTCCCTGGATTAGGGGGCTCCCTCCAAGTAATGGAGATTCCTTTAAGGGCTGGTGAGGAGCCTTCCCAGGGGGATGATGGGGTCCCCTCTCCACAGGCAGCTGGTGTTGAGGCTCCTCCTGCCGGAAACATAGTACAAAGGTCTTTAGAGGGTAGTGTCCCCTGTCAAGACCCGGTTGATCAGTTGGACCCCTCTCGATGTGCCTCTGGTGATAACCTCTCAGTAGAAACAATGCTACTTTCCCTCTCTAAGGATATCGGGAAAGGATTTTCCATATCTGAAAAAAAACAGGCAGAAATAAGAGAGGCCTGTGAGGCTTTGGAAAGGAAGCTTGATCTCCTGTCATTAAGAACTCAGGCTCTGGAAGATATGGTGGGAGCTATGAAAGAGGAATTAGAAGTGTATAAAGTCGATATTCAGGCTTTGAAAGACTCTGAACAGGCTCTCCAGAGTAAATTGGAACAATTGGAGAATAGTTCAAGGAGAAATAATTTGAGAGTCCTGCATGTTCCAGAAGGAGCGGAAGGAGACTATTTGAAGGCATTTTTAGTATCACTCTTGAAGTCCGTGCTCTCATTAGAGGAGAGCGAAGAAGAAATTACGCGGGACATTCAAAGGATATATAGAGACTCTTTCAGGAAAAATCCAAACAACAGCAAGCCTCGGAAAATCCTGATTACTTTTCTAACGTATGGTCTGAAGGAAAAAATCTTGTCGAAGGCACTTAAGTTGAGAACCATAAAAGCGCAGGACTTTTCCTTTGAGATCAAATCAGACCTATCCAGGATCACCATCAGTAGGCAGTGGGAGTTGGGGCAACGACTCGAGGAAGTTAGAATGTTGGGGGCTTCTGCACAACTTAAGTTTCCCGCTACCCTTAGAGTCATGTTTAATAATGTATAATGTAAGGGATGGGAAGGCTGCAGATGAGCTGCTAGCAGCTTTCAAGTCTGGGGGCAGTGCTACTGGAAAGTAACACCTGTGGTCCTCGCCCAGGAGTCACGTGCGCTCTAACTGTGGACATACCTCTGTCCACTATTCGAAGGGGGCTCTTCAAGGGAGAGTTGGGAGGGGGGAGGGAATGGGTCACAGGGTGGGGAGCATGTGGGGAAAAAAACAAAAAAAGGTTCCTCTTTCACCTCAGTTAATGTGGCACCCAGTGGATAATGGTTGGTGAGAGTAGTAAATGCCGGAACCCCAGGGGTAGTTCTTTCCAGATACTTTCTTGGAAAGTTAATGGTCTAAGAACAAAGGGCAGGAAAGATACAATTTTACAATATTTAAAAGATTCCCCAGCTCAAATCTTAATTCTACAGGAGACTCATTTAACCAGAGAAGAGAGGATTGAATTCTTTAAAAAGCAAAAATGGCTTCACTCCTATGCTTGTACGGAGCACAATTTTAATACAAGGGGAGTAGCTATTTTAGTCCAGCATGGGATCAAGGCAGGATTATTGGAGATACGATCTGATCCAGTGGGTAGATGGATTATAGTTAAATTACAAATTTATAACAGAAGATTTACAGTGGCTGGGTTCTACTGCCCGAACTGCGACGATATAGGCCCTTTGGAAAAGTGTTTTTCACAGCCAGTAGATTTTCCCGATCCGGTTATAATCACTGGAGACTTTAATGTTGTGCTAGATAACAAACTAGATAGATCTGAGAAGTGCAGGTCATTAGGGACTCCAAAATCTCAACGCTTTTTGAGAGGAATGATGAAAGAGTGGGGGGTTAAGGGACGTATGGCGGCAGAGAAAGGGTGATCTAAGGGATTTCTCCTTCTATAATAAAAAATACAAGCATGTCTCTTGTATAGATTATTTTTTTATTGACATGAGGCTCGAGGGCTTGGTAGGCAATATTACCTATCTGCCCGCCCACCTCTCAGATCATGCAGCGGTGACACTAGACTTAAGGCTGGTTGGAGAGTCGGCTAGTAGTAGATGGACATTTGACCGCACGCTACGACAAGATTTGGAGGTTTTGGATCAGTTACGAACGGAGACGAAGGTCTTTTTCAAAGCCAATCTGGGATCGGCTTCCTTGGCAATGGTATGGGGTACTTTTAAAGCAGTTATTAGAGGCAAAATTATGAGCATAGCCAGTTATAGCAATAAGCAGTTTAGGGTTGGTACATTTCAGTTGGAACAGGAAATGCTTACAGTAAGGAGTCATTTATTGGTGAGTACGAAGAAGGAGGAGGTTGAGGTTTTGGAGAACAAGTTGAAGGAGTTGAGATCTCAGTTTGAGGAGGTGTTACAAGCTAGGGTTGTTAAAAGCGTAGAGGCTAATAAGCTAGCTCACTTTGAATACGGTGAGAATGCAGGGAAATTACTAGCCTGGAAATGCAAGCGGGATTTAGTGAGGAATTACATCAAGGAAGTAGAGATAAATCATTTAGGTGAGAGATCATCAAGTAGCGAGGAAATGGAGGTTGCTTTTCAGTCTTTCTTCTCTGAGTTATATAAAGGAGAGGTCGAGGTAAGAGTGGAGGATATAGGTAAATGGTTGGCGGACGATGTACTCCCATCTATCTCACAAGAGGAGCACGTTTTTTTGAATAGCCCAATCTCTGCTGGGGAAATTAGGAAGGTGCTGATTGGTAGTAAGGACGGCAAGGCACCTGGGCCAGATGGTATTCCTATGGAATTTTATAAGACGATGGCTGAGTTAATAATTCCAGTTTTGGTAGAATTATTTGTGGTGATTTTTGAAGAAAGGGCCCCTATTCCGGGTTCATGGAATGAGGCTACGATAGCACTAATTCTGAAATCGGGTAAGAGTCTGCTTAAGTGTGAGTCATATAGGCCTATCTCCTTGCTGAATTGTGATTATAAAATATTTGCTAAAATTCTTGCTGACAGACCCAGCAGAGTGGTGGGTCAGTTAATTCATCCAGATCAGAAAGAGTTTTATCAAGGGTAGATTTCTACACAAATTGACATATAATCTGGTGGGGGCCATAGACATGGCCACATCTGTTGAAATGCCTCTGGCTGTAATTACCCTTGCTGCAATGAAGGCCTTTTGTAGAGTGAACTGGAAATATTTAGCTTTCATTTTGAGATCAGTTTGTTTAGGAGAAAATCTGTGTGGAACCCTAGGTCTTATATATAAAGGCCCTGTTGCAAGAGTCTTAGTAAATGGCAATCTTACAGAGCCTTTGAAGATAACGAAGGGCACTAGGCAGGGATGCCCTCTTTCCCCGTTATTATTTGACTTGTATATAGAGCCATTGGCAAGGACAATAAGAGGAAACTCGGTTATTGTACCCTTCAATTGTAATGGATGGGTGAAAAAGGTGGCCCTGTATGCTGATGACCTTTTAGTAGGTACAGCGGATTTACTATCCGCCTTGCCTACGCTGCTGACCTTAGCTGAAGACTTTGGCAAAGTGTTGGGTATCGGGTGAATACTGAGAAAACTGAGGTTATGGCTTGGAATCATAAGTCGGTGGGACAAGTACAACTGAAGAGAGAAATTAGATATTTAGGGATTTTGTTTACACAAGAAATCGATCAGCTTGCAATGACAAATTTAAAGCCAGTGGTAGAGGAAGGGTGTAGATCTCTACAGAGATGAATGTATCTCCCCCTAACATTATTTGGGAGGGTTAATTTGGTAACAATTATGATTTTTCCCAAAGTTAATTTTCTGTATAGCTCTATACCTCTATTAATGCATAAGCAGTATTTGGTAAAGCTTCAACAGGCTATTACTTCCTTCATTTGGGCATCAAAAGGCCCTAGGATCTCATAGAAAAAAATCGAGGAGGAGAGAAAAAGGGGGGTTGGTTGGCTCTTCCATATTTGTATTATTATGCTTGGGCATTCCAACTAAACTCTGCAAAAATGTTGTTCTCTATTCCTGACTCCTCGGCCATTGGAGTGATGTTTAAAGCTATGCTGGGCACTGTCAATGGAGCCTCTAAGGGATACCTTTACAGATTTGGAGATCCAAAATTCTTCAAATAAAATAAAATTGAAAACTCTTTGCGACCTTGTAGCAAGTTGGTATCATTTGAGGGTTGCGGCCCGTATGCCCCGATTTGGGATTCTCCAGGTACTCCTGAATGCTTAAAGGACATCTTAGCACTGCCAATGAAGAAGGCAGGTATAGCGACCTGGGGGCATCTATTTATTGAAGAGGCTGTAATCTCCCTGGAAGATCTTGAGGTTAAGCTGGGGGGTGCCTTCTCTGAAATATGCCCAAATAAAAGGCTGGTTACGGAAATCTGAGTATTATTTGGGGCTGTAGGCTTTTTGGAGGAGTGTGGGTTAGCAGAGTCCCCCAGACTCAAGCAGGTTTCAAGTTGGTATTGGGAGATATTAGAAGTGTTGTGTAGCCATTTTAGTTATAGCTCCATGCACGTTAGTTTAACACACTAGGCCGCTGTGCACTTTATCCTATATATATTTTATTCGGCTTCGCATTGTCATTTTTATAATAACCAGTTTTACGGTCTTGTTTTATTTCTACCTATCTAACTGTTTTTGCTTAGCCCAGCACCGTGTTCTCAAACAAGACATTCTTGATCACTCTGTGCTTCATTCAAGGCCACAGTTGGGTACATTGCTGGTGAACGTGGTAGAAGTTTAGACTCCAACATTCGTAGAAAATACACATCCTTACATAGGGACATTTTCTCAGAATATCAGCTGTGTTATAAAAACACATCCTAGTCCCATTACACGTTAAGAAGGAGATTCCAGCCAGGGAACCACAACTGTATGCTGATTACTGAATGCTTTGCTGCAGATGCCAACACAGACCACAGGCCTTTGCTCAGGTATGAGGGTTGATGTCTTCCCCGGGGGAACCTGAAAGGCAGAATTAGAGCTTAACATGCTGTGCTCAGATTATGACTTAGATAGGAAATAGTCCATCGATCTTAGTGACAATATGATAGCGTTATTCTTATGCTTCACTCACTTCGTCACCATTTTAATGCTGTCATGTTGTCGTCCTGGTTATTGCAGCTCACGCTTTGCTGTCTAAGATGCAGTCGTTTTATTAAACCATTCATTGAAACATACACTGCTTCTGTTTGTCATTTATATATGAGACTAAATTGTGACGAGAGAACCGGATGCGACCTGAGTGACCACGACTTTCCTGAGAAGCCTAATATGTCATGCGCTCGGCTGCCCAATCATCCCTATCTGTTGGTGGACATGAGGCACTGTTAGTTAGCGGGAGCAAAACCCAGATTTAGAGCGACAGGAGTCACCCACAGTTGGTCAGACTCAGTCTCCCACAGAGTGGACGATCTTGCTGCTCACAATCCAGTAGTCTCATTAAAATAATGAGAGCCTGGGCGACATAGCGCCGCCAACGTTTGGTCGGCCTCTAATTTTCGGGTCCTCCGGAGCATCTCAGTCTCATTATATATAATGACACCTCAATGCCATATGCAGAGACGTCGATGGTGCTGAGGATTTCCACCACAGCTGTGTAGGTGATCCTACTACAGCTGGCAGTTGTTCAAGCTTGAACATTAAAAGGAAAACCCCATTTTGGTGTGCCTTCTCTGAACTCATAATGTTACTATCATGGCGAATCACCAAATAGTGGTTAACATGAGACAACCACTAACAGCACATTTACTAGCGAATGGCCTAACGGCCCAGGGGGGTCCAGTCACATTTGTGGTGGACGCCCAGGCAGCTTATAGAACAGAACATTTTTACTCTTGGGTCACATTTCCAGCAGTTGATGAGAACACAAATACATTTCATCAATATACACCTGCGAATGCGCCTGGACAGTACAGAGCATACGCATATTTAGAGATACCTCTATCTTATCAAGAACATAATAATTGGCTTGATGGCGCCCTACCCCACACAATATTACCGTTGAGGTTAGGTCCACTAAGTAATGATGGTCCTACCTGGCCTTTATTGGCCACCTATACACCACATCCTGCAGTTGCAAATTTAGCAGTAGCTGAGGTTCGTTGCTTGTATATTGAATTAATAGCGATATATAGACGATTAGTACAATTTGTGATGCAAACACTAAATACAAACCCAGCACGTGCTGCTCCAGCACATCCACATGCAGCAACGCCAGGTATAAATCCTGCGACTGTACATTCAATTATGGGTAAAGTACCCGCCAAACGAGAGGAAACTCCGTTTTGGTTAGCACAGAAAATTAATAAGCTGGAGGCAGTATTTCCCCATACAGGACCTCAGGATAAACATAGAATAATAACAATGTGCTTGCCTTTTGGGATGGTCCCTACAGTAGAAAACTGTAATACTTGAGGCATGGTATTTGCTGCGCTCTATACAACCGCACACGGTACACCGACACTTGCCAACTTATCGGAATTGTTTAAACAAATTCAAGATGAATATGGGGCTGCCCTGGCCCTAGATTTGGGGATGCAATTGAAGGGCAATTTTGCCACGGTATCCTCAATCATTTTAAGTAACCTTAAAGGGGAAGCGGTCGCACTAGCAGTGCGCATGCGGCTCAGTGACGTTCCACAGCAGGATCAGGAACGAGAGCTGTCTAAGATAATAGCAGAGACCTATTCAAGTATTGGTCGAGATAGATTAGGGGCCAGACCACAAAAACCACAAATTCAGGGTAAATCGAACAAAGATACCCCCAAGCAAGCACCTGAAGGTAATAGGAAACGCTGGGATAAAAAGCAGCAAACTCCTAAGAAGGAGAGGGGAGAATCCCCGCGGATGGAGACCCCACAGAATAGGTATAATCTCAGAAATAGAGATAATATAAAAACGCCTGATAGATATCAAAATACTGATACACGCCAATCTCGTTCCTTTCAGGACTCATCGGAAAAAAGAAATGAGAGGGGTGGGCGATCAGAGCGCAGAACAGAGTACGTGAAACCGAGACAGGAATCACAACGCTCTTCTGAGGTTTCTGTTGAAAAGGAAGAGAAACCCGCCCAACAAAAACAACAATTTAAAAAGAAAAAGGTGACAGCAGTCGCAGTCTGACATGCCACACAGGAAGAGGGTCCTCTTGTAGAGCAGGAATTGGGCTCTAGCCTTGCTAGACAGCGCGGCAGAGGTCAAAATAGTTCACCGGAATCTTCTAGAGCATCTGGAGGTGAAAGCAACTGATGACTTTATACAAGTAGAAACTGCGGGCATGTGTGTCTCCACACCTGATAGGGTGTACAAAGTACCGTTACAGTTAGAAGGAGACATTGAACTCACAATAGACGCAATATTTTGGGATCGCATAGTGGAAGTATATGATGACTTGTTGGCCGAACAAGATTGGCTATCTGACTTTGTCCGTACCTGCCCATATGAAGAAGAAGTCATTAAGCCTTCTTTCTCGCCCCTTGTTCCAGAGGAACTCGCTGAATCCTATTCCATTGAATGGGCTTTGGCACAAGCACCTGCATTATATAGAAATCACGTGGGATGAGATAAAGAATGCCCCTACCATGTAATTCCAATTAAAAGTGAACCTCAGCCACAACCGCAGTATCCAATAAAACATGGAGCAAAAGAACCAGTGTGAGAAATACTCACGCAACTAGAGTACCAGGGTGTGATTGAACCCTGTGTCTCGCCAATGAATAACCCATTATTCCCCGTAGCTAAACCCGACCATTCATACAGAATAGTCTTAGACTACAGACATTTAAACAGTCATACACGTACCTATGCTATCCAAAACTCGCATAGCACAGCACTAATGAGCAACACAGTGCGTAAAAAATACAAAACAACACTAGACATTTCCAGTGGGTTTTTCTGCCAGAATATAGAGCCTGAGAGTAGAGACTTAACAAGTTTCAGCGCACTATGCTCCCAGAAAAAATTCTGTTGTTTACCTCAGGGTTATAAGAACAGCCCAGGACTGTTCGCAGCTCGTGTCACTGCTATTTTGCACGAGATTGACCCTGAAGCATCCTTCTATGTAGATGATATCTATCTCATGGATGATGAATTACTACAACATTTAAGACGGGTAGCCCGCATTGTTGTAGGCTTTGCTGAATTTGGCTACAAATTTAACTTCAAATAAACAAAAATAACTTTCCTCAGCATCCTGTTTCTAGGATATGAGCTGTCCAGTGAAGGGAAGAGCCTAGCGCCACAATTCTTAAAGAAATGCGCACAGTTACAACCACCGAATAAGATTAAAAAACTCCAATCCTTACTGGGTTTCCTAAATTTTGGCAGAACCTACATTCCAGATTATGCTACACGCATAAAACCTTTGTATGACTTAATACGCCCTGATTTTTCAAGTAAATTCTGGGCAATTGAACATACTCGTATAGTTCGGGAGTTGCAGACAGATATGCTTGCAGCACAACACCTACATACGAGGGACAACTAAACACATTTGGACATCAGAGTGATAGCTGGGGTCATCGGTTTCACCTATGTGATGTTTAATGAAGGTGAGACACTCCCGATTGCATACAAATCGCACCTGTACTCAGCGGCAGAACAACGCTTTGCTCCCACTGGGAAAATTCTCACTGCTGTGCAGATGGCTGTCATTAAAGAAAGACCTCTTGCCCAAGGAAAACGCATTACTGTCGTTTCTCCAATCCCAGCCCTAGAGGCTGTTCCAAACGCAAAAGCATTACATCCACGTTGGATACAATGGGCTACGTCTCTGACAGCCACTGATGTAGACTACATTTTTGACCCACAGTTACAAACTCAGGAATTTTTACAATATGAAATAGAATATCCAGTCCCAGCAAATACTTTGCCTATTGAGCAATATCATAGAGTCACAACCTGCAATTGGAACTAAACATCAATATTCTGCTGCTTGCGCAGTCGTACATTGCTATATGGAGGGCGATAAATGTTGTCCTCTACATACCTTTACACAGACCCTAGGGGATTGTACAGAACAATTGGCAGAGCTAAAAGCTTTGCTGATGGCACTAGAACACACGGATCCTGCACAGCCTACGCTGATTGTTTGTGATTCATATTATTGTGTCCAATCCTTTAATGAATACCTGCATTATTGGCGCCAGAATGGGTTCAGAGATTCCAAAGGCAACACCATTAAACACAGACTACTGTGGGGGAAAGTAGCTGACCTGAAAGAGACGCTACCGAATGTCCATGTTGTACACACACTTGGACACCAGCACGTTGGAATACATGTTCCTGGAAATACACTGGCCGATGAAGCCGCAAAGTCAGCAGTGGCAGTGGCCACTGTAGCTGCAGTGACTCGTTCGAGTTCCAAACCGGACGCAGACATTTGGGCTGCCGTGACATCTAGGGCTGATGGTACACCCTATCCTAAAGGATTTCCTAGCAAATATCACTATTGTATGGGAAGTATGCTGAACGCTGAAGTTAAGATACCAGGCGTAGGTGTACGAGACATCCCCAACAAAGACATAAGATTACAATTGATTAAAGCAGCGCATGAAGGGGTGGCATCTGCCCATGCTGGTGTGGCGGCTACAATTTTGATCTTGCAAGCCCATTATTGGTGGCCAGGTCTCTATAAGGAGACTAAGCAGTATGTCCTTTGTTGTAGCATCTGTCAACAAATCAAAGTTTCCTTTGCCAAGCGCCCACCGCAGACACTCCTCTTAATTTCAAACAAACCATTACAATGTGTGTACTTGGACCACTGTGGTCCCTTATCACCAGATAGTGCATACAAATGTATTTTAGTCACTGTTGATTCATGCTCCAGATTTGTATGGGTGTGGCCACAACGCTCGGCTGACGCGCGGACTGTTATTAAAGATTTGCGAGTCTTTATCGGTACATATGCAGTTGCGGCTTTCCATTCGGACCAGGGCCCTGCTTTCGCCTCAAGGGCATTCAGGGACTCCATGGCTTCGCTGGGGGTCCAATTCCAGTACACGTCTCCATTTCCTCCCGAGGGAAATAGTGTTGTGGAGTGATTAAACCGTAATTTAAAGCAATCCTTAACAGCCAGAGTCTTAGGTACGGGTCTTAGTTGGCTTAACCACCTGTATGGAGTCCAGAGAGTACTAAAAAATCTGCCTAGAAGGTCCCTGGGGGGTCGTACTTCATATGAGTGCCTGTTCGGAACTCAAATGTATGTGTCACTGTCTTACAGGAATTGCAACAGTTCTGTGATAATTCTTCCAAAAGTGGCATCTCCACAGGAATTAAGGATGTGCATGTAACACCTACCGACTGGATTCCCAGAGTTGGGGATCTTGTACGTGAAAAAGTCGCTGTGAAAAAAGAATTTGGCCCTTCTTATCGAGCACCAGTTTCTGTACTAGGGATACAGGGTACCAGAACTGTTATTTTACCACCGATGGCCAGTGCCAAATAAAATAGTTTTGTCTCCATTGACAATGTCAAACTACATCATGTGGCCGATCCTGCACAGCCGACAAAGAGGAACATCCAGTAGTTCCCAAATCCCTCTCACTACTGGCGAAGAGGTTCCTCTACAAGTTGTTTATACCAACACTGACACCTCTCTGAGCTTGGGGAGGATGGAAGATGGTCTTGCATTAGTTCCACTAACGTCAACTAATTCAGAAACAGTTGACCAAGTCAACTCGACTCTAACACAAACGGATGGTTCTGTCTATAGTGTGCCACCGCAGGAAACACCAACTCCACCACTGACAACGACTCCGCCATGTGCATGAACTGCCTCTGGTTATTTTGCCGACTTCAACAATGATTTCTCAGACTCGTTTGCTTCTTCAACAGCTGATTTGTCAAGAACACGTAAGCTAACAAACTGGCTTAAAGAAACTTATATTATTTTTCCATGGAACTATCTATGGCTTTCTTTGACTGTCTTAGCCTTACTATTTTGGCTTGATTTTGTCATCACCTTTTTCTTGTTAATACATGGTCATTTTCTTCCTGAAAGATCTACAGTTGAACTGGTGGAGGCGGTTTTGAAACCACATTTTTCATCACATAAAGTCCGAAGAGACTTATCCTTTGTGAACGTTTCCGCAGTTCCAATTCCTGATGGGATTGTTTGGGACAAAGTAATGTTTGGTATATATGGTCCCACAGAAGTTATTCAAATACCGTATGTGTTCAAATTATCAATGAATGATATAGTAATACCAGGCATTGTTTCTGATGATTGGGATGTGAAAACAGTTGATTCTATGATGACTGAATTGCAATATTATACTGTCTTTGAAAACGAAGAGGTTTACCAATTTAAAGAAAATGATGGTGATATGTTTTGTTATAATTATTCCGGGCATCATTTCATACATAGAGCAAGCAGTCCAAAAACTGTTTTTAATTACACGCAATGGGAACATTGCCCGACTCTGCCGCAAGGGAGTTCCAAAACATATTCTGAAAAGTTTGCATATTTTTCTGGGCATAATCAAACAAATGGGAAATTTGTATATTCGGTATCCTTTGTTTCCCGGTTATCGATAGAAGGCTATGAATATTGGCTTAAAAAATTGATCTGAAAAGTGTGTGGGGAGCAAAAAATTGGCAAATTAAGGGAAAGGAAACATTGTTTAGAGCATGCCTTATTCCTGTACGAATTATCTTTTTAAACGAAACGGTACAACAGACGAGTAGGTTGGGCTTAGCTAAAATTAGGGATTTAAACATGCCCAGTATACCTGCCCCCGCAAAGTTTTATAAATGGCAAAAATATACAAATGCAACTGAAAATGAGCTTGATGAGTGGTTCCAGAATGGTACATTTAATGCTTCACTGACACGTCATGGCGGGTGCTTATTGTGGCCAATAGATACCAATGGGTGTCACCAGCGTTTTATTAACCCCTCAGGGGTTTTAGGACGAGTAGGCCAGACCCTCGCTATATATCACCAGAGCATGCGGGTATAATTACAGCATATAGTGTGGGAAAATTATGCCAGCAGTGGCTAAAATCGTCCTCACTAGACGCGGTTAGAGAACACCTCAGTCTCCTGTCTAACTCCACCGACTTACAAGATTTCTTGTCAGGCCCCAGAACACCACGTAGGAAGCGTTTCTTATATGCAGTATACAGTGAGATTTGGAAACTGTCCCAACAAGATGCTGCTGCCCGGTTAAGGCAAATAGATCAGGAAAATCTAAAAAAAAAGGCATTAGCTGTTGTGGATAATGGGATCAACACTTTGTCCGACCGGATATACACCATAAATAACATTGGCGGTCATTCTGGCCCAGCGGGAAACCCCCCCTCAACAATGAAGCCGGCTCCGAATGGAGCCGGCGGAGTTGTAGGGGTGCGACGGGTGCAGTGGCACCCGTCGCGATTTTTGGTGTCTGCAAAGCAGACACTGAAAATCATTATGGGGCCCTGTTAGGGGGCCCCTGCACTGCCCATGCCAGTGGCATGGGCAGTGCAGGGGCCCCCAGGGGCCCCACGAAACCCGTTCCCGCCATCCTGTTCATGGCGGTAAAAACTGCCAGGAACAGGATGGCGGGAAGGGGGTCGGAATCCCCATGGCGGCGCTGCAAGCAGCGCCGCCATGGAGGATTCCCTGGGCCAGGGGTAAACCGGCAGGAAACCGCCGGTTGCCCTTTTCTGACCGCGGCTTTACCGCCGCGGTCAGAATGGCCCAGGAAGCACCGCCAGCCTGTTGGCGGTGCTTCCGCGGTCCGGGTCGGAATGACCCCCATTGTCTCTTCTGCTATAGACATCATACAATCAGATATGTCTTCTTTACATCATGGACAGGGTCAGATCAGGTCCATTATGCAGTTGGGGTGGACACTGTGAGGAAATGCCTCCTTGGCATGGTTACCCCCTAACTTTTTGCCTTTGCTGATGCTAAGTTATGATTTGAAAGTGTGCTGGGACCCTGCTAACCAGGCCCCAGCACCAGTGTTCTTTCCCTAAACTGTACCTTTGTCTCCACAATTGGCACAACCCTGGCACTCAGGTAAGTCCCTTGTAACTGGTATCAAGGGCCCTGATGCCAGGGAAGGTCTCTAAGGGCTGCAGCATGTCTTATGCCACCCTAGGGACCCCTCACTCAGCACATGCACACTGCTTCACAGCTTGTGTGTGCTGGTGGGGAGAAAATGACTAAGTTGACATGGCACTCCCCTCAGAGTGCCATGCCAACCTCACACTGCCTGTGGCATAGGTAAGTCACCCCTCTAGCAGGTCTTACAGCCCTAAGGCAGGGTGCAATATACCACAGGTGAGGGCATATGTGCATGAGCACTATCCCTCTACAGTGTCTAAGCAAAACCTTAGACATTGTAAGTGCAGGGTAGCTATAAGAGTATATGGTCTGGGAGTTTGTCAAACACGAACTCCACAGTTCCATAATGGCTACACTGAAAACTGGGAAGTTTGGTATCAAACTTCCCAGCACAATAAATTGCACACTGATGCCAGTGTGCAATGTATTGTAACATACACCCAGAGGGCATCTTAGAGATGCCCCCTGAATACCTACCCGACTTCTAGTGTAGGCTGACCAGTTTCTGACAGCCTGCCACACACCAGACATGTTGCTGGCCACATAGGGAGAGTGCCTTTGTCACTCTGTGGCCGGGAACAAAGCCTGTACTGGGTGGAGGTGCTTCTCACCTCCCCTTGCAGGAACTGTAACGTCTGGCGGTGAGCCTCAAAGGCTCACCCCTTTTGTTACAGCGCCCCAGGGCATCACAGCTAGTGGAGCTGCCCGCCCAAGGCTGGAGGGGAAAATGAGAAAAACAAGGAGGAGTCACCCACTAGTCAGGACAGCCCCTAAGGTATCCTGAGCTGAGGTGACCCCTGCCTTGAGAAATCCTCCATCTTGAGTTTGGAGGATTCCCCCAATAGGATTAGGGATGTGCCCCCCCCCTCCCCACAGGGAGGAGGCATAAAGCGGGTGAAGCCACCCTCAAGGACAGTAGCCTTTGGCTACTGTCCTCCCACACCTAAACACCACTCTAAATTCAGTATTTAGGGGCTCCCCAGATCCCAGGAAATCAGATTCCTGCAACCTGAAGTAAGAATGACTTCTGACCTACAAGCGTGCAGAGAAGGAGGAAGACGACAACTGATTTCGCCCCAGCCTTACTGGCCTGTCTCCAACTTTGAAAACCTGCTCCAGCGACTCATCCAACAGGGACCAGTGACCGCTGATGCCTCAGAGGACTGCCCTGGACTACAGGACCAAGAAACATCCGTGAACAGCGGCCCTGTTCAAAACCAGCTACTTCTTTGCAACAAAGAAGCAACTTTCAAAGACTTCACATTTCCCTCCGGAAGCGTGAGACTCTACACTCTGCACCCGACGCCCCCGGCTCGACCTGAAGAAAACCAACACCTCAGGGAGGACTCCCCAGCGACTGCGAGCCCGTGAGTAACCAGAGACGACCCCCCCTAAGTCACCACAGCAACGCCTGCAGAGAGAATCCAGAGGCTCCCCCTGACCGCAACTGCTTGTAACAAGGGACCCGACGCCTGGGACCAACACTGCACCCGCAGCCCCCAGGACCTGAAGGAACCAAACTTCGACGCAGGAGTGACCCCCAGGCGACCCTCTGCCTTGCCCAGGTGATGGCTGTCCCGAGAACCCCTCCTGTGCCTGCCTGCACCGCTAGAGTGATCCCGGGTCCCTCCATTGAAACCTATACAAAACCCGCCGCCTGCTTTGCTCGCTGCACCCGGCCGCCCCTGTGCCACTGAGGGTGTGCTTTGTGTGCCTTCTCGTATCCCCCCCAGTGCTCTACAAAACCCCCCTGGTCTGCCCCCGAGGACGCAGGTACTTACCTGCTGGCAGACTGGAACCGGAGCACCCCTGTTCTCCATAGGTGCCTATGTGTTTTGGGCACCTCTTTGACCTCTGCACCTGACTGGCCCTGAGCTGCTGGTGTGTTAACTTTGGGGTTGCCTTGAACCCCCAACGGTGGGCTGCCTATGCCCCAGAACTGAGACTTGTAAGTGTTTTACCTTCCTCCTAATCTAACCTTTACTTACCTCCCCCAGGAACTGTTGATTTTTGCACTGTGTCCACTTTGAAAATAGCTTATTGCCATTTTTACAAAGACTGTACATGATATTGTTTTCATTCAAAGTTCCTTAAGTATCTAAGTGAAGTACCTTACATTTAAAGTATTAACTGTAAATCTTGGACCCGTGGTTCTTAAAATAAACTAAGAAAATATATTTTTCAATATAAAAACCTGTTGGCCTGGAATAAGTCTTTGAGTGTGTGTTCCTCATTTATTGCCTGTGTGTGTACAACAAATGCCTAACACTACCCTCTGATAAGCCTACTGCTCGACCACACTACCACAAAATAGAGCATTAGAATTATCTAATTTTGCCACTATCTTACCTCTAAGGGGAACCCTTGGACTCTGTGCACACTATTTCTTACTTTGAAATAGTATATACAGAGATAACTTCCTACAGACGCTTCAAACATTGAAGGCGGGTCGCGTCCCATGGCAATCTAACGCGACAACAACAACTAATGGCTAAGAAGGAAGCGACTTATGTCATGCTTAACATCGAGAAGTTAGAAAAGTTGCCTTTTACCATGGCCGAAATACCATCGGCTGAGTGGTTAATATATGGGGTTATTAATCTGCCTATTTCCACACTACAATTCACCTCTAGTTTAAAACACATTCCAGGAGGCAGAAATGAAAAACTGGGAGATAGTTACATCCATGAGGTGTGGGAGCTTCCCTTCTCGTACGAATGCTTCAATGGCATGAAAGAGGTCTTTCTTAGCGGTAGTGAATGCGAGACTTCATTCAGCCATTCGATGATTTGTAAACAGCTGTCCTTGCATGGGGCGTGTAATGCCTCAGCTACAAACTTGGCTTGTCATCTGAAGGGAGTCCCAGTCCCTTTGATTAGACCTACGTTCCAGGTGCTTTCAAACGGCTGGTACGTCCTTCTCAATAATGAAGGCTGTTGTGGCATACGGGCCGGACTAGTTTACGTTGTTTCGGTTTCTAAGGTTGTTACATGCTGTGGGAACGTACTGTTTCCCCCCCACTAAATTTAGGGAGGTAGCTGATATTTGGCCTTACATTGCTACTTCAAACGTGAATTTTGCCAAGTTAAGTAGACTCAAGGCTTTATTGTTTCAAAAGCATGTGGCCCTTACATCTGGGCACGAGACCTATGCACTTCAAGTGGCAAGGTCATCAGCAGAAATACAGTCCCTGTTAAATACGAACTTTCCGAGACTCTTTGGTGAACTCGTGGGACAAATATTTAATGCGTCCAGTACAACTGGAATCGCACATTTTTTCAAAGCTGTTGGTTCTGGTTTCGTTCACACCTTCTCCTCCATATTCGGTTTGATACCTTCAGCTATCCACTCAATTTTCGGTAGTATTTTTGGGGGATTTCCGATAACTTTGGCTTTCTTAGCTAGCATTCTGCTGTTGCTGTTGTTTATGCGCAATGGCTGTCCCGCCGCAAAGAGGAGAAATGACGGCGCTCCCATCAGCGCAGCTGTGTCGTGAGCAAAAAATGCAGTACTTTGGAGCAATACTCCTGGAGCAATTGGAGTGTGACTGGTCTTTGTCATTCAGACCGGTTCTGTATTGTGTGCAGCCCGTGTTTCGGTGCCTCGAGTGCTCTTTCGAATATGCACTGGAAGTCTGTCTTTCACAGCAGCACTTGCCTGCAGTAGATACTAATCTGCTGATGTTCTCGCTGAGGGTTCATTACCAGACATGCACATTGAGGTTGCGTTTGCTGCGTGAAGCTAATTATAAGTTACCCTTCCCGGAGGAAGTTGTCGACAACTCATCAGTGGGCACTTCACGGGTTACCGCCTTGGTTGACACTGGGGCTATGGAACACACTAGCTCCTTGATCCTTTTTGGCGGGGACTTTCCGGTTTTGACATCTGCCAAAGTGGAAGATCTGCTGTTCTCCATGACTCGTACTTAGTTTGGAACTTTTTCTAAATTGACATGTCTTTTGAATTCGGTTATAAGTCAAATGCTCATGTTTTAAATTGCCACGTAGGATGCTTGTGTGTCCTTTTAACTTGTCCAAATTGACCTGGCTTTTATATATATATATCTTAGGTTGAGCTTTTAGCAATGAAATTTTAGTTTTGGCTTTGAACCACTTTCAACCAACAAGGGGAGGGTGTTGTGTAGCAATTTTAGTTATAGCTCCATGCACGTTAGTTTAATACACTAGGCCGCTGTGCACTTTATCCTAGATATATTTTATTTGGCTTTGCATTGTTATTTTTACAATAACCAGTTTTACGGTCTTGTTTAATTTCTATCTATCGAACTGTTTTTGCTTAGCCCAGCACCGTGTTCTCAAACAAGACATTCTTGATCACTCTGTGCTTCATTCAAGGCTACAGTTGGGTACATTGCCGGTGAATGTGGTAGAAGTTTAGTCTCCAACATTCGTAGAAAATACACATCCTTATGTAGGGACATTTTCTCAGAATATCAGATGTGTTATTATAAAAACACTTCCTAGTCCCATTACACGTTAAGAGGGAGTTTCCAGCCAGGGAACCACAACTGTATGCTGATTACTGAATGCTTCGCTGCAGATGCTAACGCAGACCACAGGCCTTTGCTCAGGTATGAGGGTTGATGTCTTCCCCGGGGGAACCTGAAAGGCAGAATTAGAGCTTAACATGCTGTGCTCAGATTATGGCTTAGATAGGAAATCGTCCATTGATGTTAGTGACAATATGATAGAGCTATTCTTATGCTTCACTCTCCTCGTCACCATTTTAATGCTGTCATGTTGTGTCGTCCTGGTTATTGCAGCTCACGCTTTGCTATCTAAGATGCAGTTGTTTTATTAAACCAATCATTGAAACATATACTGCTTCTGTTTGTCATTTATATATGAGACTAAATTGTGAATGAGAGAACCGGATGCGACCTGAGTGACCACAACTTCCCTGAGAAGCCTAATATGTCATGCGCTCGGCTGCCCAATCATCCCTATCCCTTGGTAGAGATGAGTCACTGCTAGTTAGCTGGAGCAAAACCTGGATTTAGAGCGACAGGAGTCACCCACAGTGGGTCAGACTCAGTCTCCCACACCATGGACGATCTTGCTGCTCAAAAATCCAGTAGTCTCATTAGAATAATGAGAGCCTACGCGACAGAAGGATTGGATGGGGAATTTATACTGCCCGTCTCCCTTTGGCGGAAGGACATGCCGCAAGGGAAGGTAGTGCAGTGGTGGGAATCATCTATGCTAACTCTGTTTAAGATAGTAAAGCCGGCGTCTCTGAGGAGGAACCATCTGTTCACTACACATAGAGCCTATTTATCCCCAGGAAGTCTGTAACCGGGCGCCTCCGGACGCCGGTTCCCCGTAGGGAGCGAACGACCGCCGGCGGATACCCCGGGGGCACCCGAGGGATTCCTGACGTGATGACGTCCAACGTCAGACAAGAACAGCCGACAAAAGAAAAGCGCCGCGCGACCCAGAGAGAGACGCCGACGTCAAGGAGAGCCGGAGAGACGAACGCCACGGACCACCCAGAGAGAAGGGAAACCCTGCCGTAGACGAGGAACAACGGACGGAGAGCGAAAACCCTTGGGCGCCTCCCGCCCCTGCCGAGGCGAAGTCGGGAGATCCCCTACAAGCCGGCCACGTCCCTGGAGGGGCGTGGCCAAGTCAGGTACGAGCGTACCGGGGCTGGGGCTGGGGCTGGGGTTCTGGGTGGTTGGCTGCGTTTAAGGGGGCTAAGAAGGGAGGGCTGAGGTCGTGTAAAGAAGGGGAGCCCATTTGAACAGGAACACCGTTAAATAAAGAATAACCACACCCTCCGTACCCAGACCAGTGAACAAAAGTGTAAAGGGGTCACAGAAAGGGCACAACGAAAGGAAGTCACAAGAGAAAAGTAAACCCCACATTCCTCCACCTCCACAGAACCACCCCCCCCTCCTCCCACTCCTTACTAACCCCAATTAACCGTGTATAAATAATTTTCCCCACTTACCTGTTCCTTTCTCCTTCTTTGTTTTTGGGAAATCCTGGGCCATGAGAACCGGGTGAACAAGACCTCTCCCTCCGAACCGGACCAGGCCGTCCCGGGGACACCAAGGAACCCTGAAAAGAAAAGGGATTTTATATTAGTTTTGGACTTGGAATATAACAGTTTGGCGGAAAAGTTAGTGCTATAATCCCAAACGAGCAAGAAAATAAACATACTACACCCTTAAGTGCCGCGTCTGTCACCTTCTTCCAATATCCCCTCGACTCGGGAAAAAGACCCCGCCACAGTGGTGTCAGAAGTGGGATATTGGAATAGGCGACAGAGACTTCCCAACCATGGAGGAGAAGTGTACCATATCCGATATGATGCAACAGTTGGCCTCCGGACAAAGACACCTGCAATTAGTGTGGGAAGAGCAACAAAAAGAGGCCAAATTGGAAAGAGAGGCACTACAAAATGCCCTTAAGAGTCAGGCCACCATAATGGCCAACAACCAGTTGGTTCACGAAACCGCCATTAAGAATCTCACAGATACCATCGCTGCTACCCGCGTACACCCGAATGTGCCCAGTTCGGTCTTACAAAGATATCAAGAAGGTGAAGACCCCGATGCCTTTTTCACCAATTTTGAACGAGTTGCTACTTCCGCTACTTGGCCTCAGGAGCGATGGGGCCAATATATCGCCCCCTTATTGACGGGGACTCTCCAAGCCGCCTATCAAGCGGTAAACCCCGGTGGAATAACCCCCTATAAGGATATTAAAAAGAGCATCTTAGAACGGGTGGGTTTTGATTCTGAACATTATCGCGTCCAGTTTAGAAAAGCTAAGTGGGGGCCCAACGAAAATCCCCGGGCCCTATATTTTAGGATCAAAGATCTGGGTCTCAAATGGTTGGGTCCCATAGGGACAAATCGGGAAGACATTATTGAGATCGTGCTCTTAGAGCAATACCTGGATGCGCTGCCTCCGTCTACACGCAACTGGATCAAACAACATCCAAACCCAGATACCAATGCTACCATCGAGTTGGCCTGCGCCTTTCATCGCTCCCTTGAGTTCAAAGTAACCCCCCCTCGGTCAACACCTAGTCCCCTGCGTCTGGGTTCGGGAACATCCTCGACAGGGGGACGAAGAATCCATGAGGACATAGGGAAAACCCGGGGACTGGATAGGCCCTATATACAACAACCTCAGTGTTTCAGTTGCGGGGAATGGGGTCACATAGCTCGAGGTTGCCCCCTGAAAACAGAAAAACCGGAACCCATGGAAATAGGGGTCACTAGGGGAAGAGTCTTTTATACAGGGAGAAGAGACACCCCTTATAAAAAGAGACTAATTATCAATGGGAAAAACACAGTGGCCCTCATCGATTCAGGATGTAGCCAATCTGTGGTCAGGGCCGGGTTGTTCGACGCCCATTACTACACTTCGGGACTCACGGTATCAATCTGTTGTATCCATGGAGAAACCAGAGAATATCCCCTAATCTGGACAACCCTCACTTGGGGAGGAAAAGAAATACCCATAAGAGTGGGTTTAGTAGAGCAACTGGTTGAAGAAGCTATTATAGGAACTGACTTTTCGGAATTCCCACAACTCCTAGACAGCCTCAGACAGCTCGAAGAAACTAACAACTGGTGGAAAGACGCTCCTTTCTCCAATATGCCTCTATCACCTCCGAGGGTACGACCTAAACTCTCCCGGAAGGAGAAAAGAATAATTAAGAAAGCCTATACCCAAGACCTCTCCAGCACGCCCCGGGTAATTACAAAGGTCCTCGCCCTCACTGCTCTTCCCAGTTTCCGGACTTCTCAAAGAGAAGACCCCAGTTTAATTCATGCATGGAAAAGTGCACGGCCACGGAACCCCCAGGATAAGGGTCCCTCGTTCACCGTAGTTAAGGACCTATTATACTGAGTCACATACAAAGACCAAGACGAAAAGAAACAGTTGATAGTTCCAGAACCTTATAGACAACAAGTTCTACACTTAGCACACAGCCAGCCAGGGGGTGGACACTATGGGAGGGAGAAAACCGAGGAGTATTTGTTGAGGAAATTTTACTGGCCAGGGGTATTTTCCCAGATTAGGAAGTTCTGTCAACAATGTCCAAAATGCCAATTGATTGACCCAGGCTCACGGAGAAAAGCCCCTTTACAACCCCTCCCCATCATTGATGTCCCCTTCTCCAGAATAGGGATGGACCTTGTTGGCCCTCTTCTGCCCTCGTCGAGAGGATATCGTTATATATTGGTATTAGTGGATTACGCCACAAGATACCCTGAGGCTATTCCCCTCTCTAGTATTAACACCAAGAGTGTTGCACACGCCACGATACGGTTCTTTTCCCGAATTGGGTTTCCTCGAGAAATCCTAACGGACTAAGGGACCCAATTTATGTCCAACCTGATGACACAAATATGTCAGTTATTGGGGATTAAACAGTTACGGACGTCGGTCTATCATCCACAAACCGATGGTTTGGTGGAGAGATACAACCGTACCCTCAAAACACTACTAAAGAAAGCCATCTCGGAGACAGGTAAGGACTGGGATAGGAAACTCCCCTTAGTATTATACGCAATCAGGACACACGAACAAGCCTCTACGGGCCATAGTCCGTTTGAGCTACTGTTTGGGCGACAACCACGGACCCTACTAGATATGGCCGCTGAGATGTGGGAAGAAGAAGACGGGGAAAAAAACATTCTAAAATACGCACGTGAGTTAAAAACCCACCTGCATACAGTATGGGAAAGCGTAAGGGAACACATGGAGAGGGCCCAAGACAAGCAGAAAAGGAATTATGATCGGAATACCCAATTGAGGTCCTTTTCCCTAGGAGATAAAGTGCTAGTTCTTCTTCCCAGTTCAGATAACAAATTGTTGGCCAAGTGGCAGGGACCCTACACCGTAACAGGACTAGTAACTCCCGTAACTTATAAAATTCAGCTTAACGATACCCCCCCTAGGTCACAGATCTTCCATGTTAACCTATTAAAAAGATGGGAAGAACCTCCGAACGACCCAAGGCACGGCTGCCTAATTAATACCGTCAAAGAACTAGAGATAGGGTGGTGCCCCACTGATCCCCCTGGCGAGAGGGAGGTTCCTCTCATTAATACAGAGATCTCGATTCAACAAAATAGACAGTTGAAGAATCTCTTCGATAAACACGTTCGGGTGTTCTCCTCGATACCCGGTAGGACACGATTGGTACATCATCAAATCCTCACACCACCTGCGAAGACCGTGCGACTAAAACCTTATCGTATCCCTGAAGCTAGGAAAACCCTTGTAGAAAACGAAATCGAGAAGATGTTAGATCTAGACATCATAGAACCTTCCCACAGCCCCTGGTGTTCGCCCGTGGTATTGGTGCCCAAACCTGATGGGTCTATACGTTTCTGTATTGACTTTAGACAGGTCAATTCCATATCACAATTTGACACCTATCCCCTTCCAAGGATAGATGAGCTCTTAGAAAGATTGGGGAAAGCGAAATACATGTCTACCCTTGACTTGACCAAGGGGTATTGGCAGATCCCGTTGGGTCCCGAAGACAAGGAAAAGACGGCTTTCGCTACTCCCTCCGGATTGTATCACTTTAAGGTTCTCCCTTTCGGGTTACATGGCGCCCCCGCTACCTTCCAACGTCTCATGGACACCATATTACGACCTCATACCAAATACGCGGCGGCCTATCTGGATGACATCGTTATTTTCAGTGAGACCTGGGAAGACCAAGGGGGCTAAGAAGGGAGGGCTGAGGTCGTGTAAAGAAGGGGAGCCCATTTGAACAGGAACACCGTTAAAGAATAACCACACCCTCCGTACCCAGACCAGTGAACAAAAGTGTAAAGGGGTCACAGAAAGGGCACAACGAAAGGAAGTCACAAGAGAAAAGTAAACCCCACATTCCTCCACCTCCACAGAACCACCCCCCCCTCCTCCCACTCCTTACTAACCCCAATTAACCGTGTATAAATAATTTTCCCCACTTACCTGTTCCTTTCTCCTTCTTTGTTTTTGGGAAATCCTGGGCCATGAGAACCGGGTGAACAAGACCTCTCCCTCCGAACCGGACCAGGCCGTCCTGGGGACACCAAGGAACCCTGAAAAGAAAAGGGATTTTATATTAGTTTTGGACTTGGAATATAACAGTTTGGCGGAAAAGTTAGTGCTATAATCCCAAACGAGCAAGAAAATAAACATACTACACCCTTAAGTGCCGCGTCTGTCACCTTCTTCCAATATCCCCTCGACTCGGGAAAAAGACCCCGCCACAAAGTCCCTCTAAAATAGATAATAAAAAGGCAATCAATTGCCCTAAATGTGACTTACAGCATGCCTCCGATATACATTAGTTTATGAGTGTCCAGTGGTGGAGCTTTTCTGGAAAGATCTGTGTAACCTACTCTCTAGTATGTTGGGACGGGAAATTCTGGTAACCCTCCCTCTGATTATTTTCGGGCAGGTACGAGGTAGGTGGTGAAAGGCATAACGGACATAAAGCTCATAAGAACTTAATTTTCTATTCCATTTTGGTGGCTAGGAGGGAAATATGTTGAAAATGGACGGTGAATTCCCCTCCTCATCTTATCGATTGGCTGCAGGCCCTCTTCTATATTGCAAGAATGGATTTGGAGGTGGGAGGTTTAAGTAAGAGGAAAGAGGAAATGTGGGCTCCTTTGTTTAACTGGGGAGGAGGCCAAGCAAGGCTTTAATGGATTGGGAGGGTAAAAATTGAGGTCTCACAGACCAGTGTCCAATGATTATTTCTCCTCTTCCCCCTCTTTCGTTAGGAGACCAACTATGTGGCTGATATAGGAGTTTTTGTGAGGTGTATGAGGACAAAAAAAAGGTGGAATATAGGATATTATTTGATTAATATTTAACCTAAGCATGGCTTGATCAGATAAATGACATGGAGAAAATGTGTAGGTCTATAATATTTTCACACGAACTTGATGAAAACAGAAAACATTTCTGGCATATGAGTTTTATCTTTTAGATTGGAAGGTATAACCTGGACTTTGTGGGCACATCCTTCTGTACACATCATATAAATCATAGATCTGTATTATGTTTTTAATCTTTTCCTCAATTTTTGGTCATTGATTTGAACTACTTATCCAAGGAGACCTATCCAAAGGTTATAATGTCACATTCCAATCTCTTGCAAATATATATGGTGATCTCTCCAATAGATATTGGAGTTCCACTTCAATGTTATGATATACTAATGGATCATTGCTTTTTGAGCCATAAATATTAACTATAGGTAAAATTGTTCCCCTAACGTTTGCTGTTACTGCGGACCATCTTCCCATATGACCTGATGTGGCTGCTAATAACGTAATTCAGAAGGTTGTCCTCACCATTATTGTAGTCCCCCTAATTGTTGGTTCTTTGTCTTGACGTTGAGGCTATAACAGGCCTCCTTGAATCTAATAGTTGTATTTGTCTAAATAGAATATACATGTTTTGTACTATGTTTTCAATCCTAGTTTCTTCTAGAGATGCAAAATAAGACACTTTTTGCCTGCTGTGCAATAGTCTGTTTATAGTCCATGTGCATATGTGGTATTTATATTCATTTTCTCTATGGCATATTATGTTAACCTAGATCATGTGTATCTGTATGAAAACCACCCAGAAGCATTTTACATCTTCTTTCTTCCCTTTGTGCCACCCTGTCTACCTATTAGGTTCTTCCCCCTTTTAGTAACTATCCCATATCTATCTCTACCTTTGTGGAATCCCCCTCTTATTAACTATGTGCCTCAGCACCTGTGCGTTCTTTTTGTAGATGCTTTATTGCTATATGGATGATTAGCTTTAAAATCACTGTAGGCTTAGGGCACACTTTGATATCTTTCAGTATACCCTTTCATGAATTGTTATTACACTGGGTACCGTGTAATAGGACCTGGCCCTCATTCTGAGTTTGGCGGGCCCCCAAACTCAATCTACCACCTGATCGCTGGTGCCGTCAGGACACCGCTGTTCGTATTTCGACTTCACTGCAGGGCCGGCGGGGCACCGGCCCTGCGGTGAAGAGGGCCTTAACATTGACCCCAGCTCGGAATCGAGCCGACGCCAATGTTATAGTGCAACGGGTGCAGCAGTACCCGTAGCGCATTTCGCTGCCCATAATTTGGGCAGTGAAATGCACGACGGGTCTGTGCAGGGGGGCCCCCGCATTGCCTATGCCACGTGCATGGGCAGTGCAGGGGCGGTGGTTGGATGGCCACCCTGGGTCTGGCGGTCTCAAGACCGCCAGACTCAGAATGAGCACCTCAGTGTTCAGTGTGTATCTGACATTGGTTTTTACATGTTCTTCCATATTTAATGCTTAACTTTTACCCACACACTGAGAAATCTTTATCAGGCCCATTATCAAATATTCTATCTTTGGCGATGCTGCTTCTTTTATATTTTGTACTGTCTTTACTGGGTTCCTTAGTTTTAACTCCACCCACTTCAGATCTGTAATTTGCCTCAATTATAAACACTTCTTCTTGGTTTACTGCAGGAATATGGTCCTTTGTCTGTTTCAGTATTTTATTGTTTTCTGCCATTTCACCTATAGGCCAGCTAGCCAAAGCACAGGTAGGAAATGTAAATGAGGTAACTGTTGTTTGCTGCTTATGTATCATCAGATTTGTATTAACACTTTCACCTTTAAATTCCTCTCTCTTTAATCTTGCCTTTATTGTTATTTCTTCTGTACGTGTGTATATAGTGGGTAAATGCTGCTGCTGCAAGCCACTCGTCTTCTTTAGATGTTGACTGTGTGCAGGAAGGACAGTGTACGGAGTGAACCTCGGGGGGCAAACTACAAGCCCCAGTGGCCTGTCAGTGAGGAGGAGGTGGGGAGCCTTACTGTGCTCAAAGTCAGCGCTGGAATACCGCAATGCGGGAAGGGCAGACTACAGAGTGACCTGTGGGGGTGGACTACAAGCCCCTGTCCCCTGTCAGTGAGGAGGAGGTGGGGAGCGTCACCACACTCAAAATCAACTCCAGAGTCCCGCAGCGTGGGACACACACCGGACACACCCGGGCCAAGCACAGGCCCATCTTCATCCATCAACGACTGGAAGAGGCCGGAGTGGGACCCCCTCTGACTTCTTGTTTATAGGATTATCTTATTTTGTGTTCTGAAGGTAAGGTGCACGCAAGGTTTTACAGTGTCATGGGGAAAAGGAAGATTAGCTTGCAAGTAAACAAGGGCAGCACTGTTTCCCCTGTTCAATCCTCAACCACAAACTATTTATCATCAGTTATGGGAGCTATAGAGTATGAACTGGAGCAAATGGAGGAAAAGTTTTGGGCCGTACAGAATCTGACACAAAGGCCACCACTGCAACCACTTCTAATTATTGAACCTGCCATGCATGAGCCCCCCTTCCCGAAAACCTCCGGACACAAATTCTATTCTGGAAGGGCAAAGAGTACATTTATCACATTCTTGCATGCAGGCTATGAATCTGATTGAATGTATAACAAATGATTCCTCCTCTGTGGATTCTCCTCCAATGAAAAGGAGAAGGGCTGGAGGGAAAAAAGGCAGACAGACGTTTTGGGGCAAAAAAAGGGCTGCAACACTTAGTTAAAAAAACAAAAACGGGGGAGCAGGTGGTTGACTGAATGTTAGAGGGTTGAATTGTGGAGACAGATGTTTTAAATGATTTTCCAACAAAATTGATTCAGTTCTAAAATTGTTTTGTACATCTCTGGAGGTGAAAGTAATTAAGCTGATCGTCAAGCAGATGGACCAACTGCATGCTTATGTGGCCATATCACTATCGCAAAAAGCGAGTAGGGACACCTTATTGCCTGGAAAAACCCTTATTGTGATGGATTCAGGGAATGCAGATAGTGATCTGCACAGGCTGAGACCAAGAAAGCCTGGCCATGTTACATCTCACATGAAAATTCCCGAAAATAAGCAGACTCACACATTGAGAGAGCAAAACTTGGATCATTTTAAGTGTTTAAATTGTCCACGCTCTCCTACTATTAGTTTAGAAGGGACCCTGCACTTGCCCCCTAAAAGTGTGCTGTATGTTTTGATATTGGAGAATGTGCCACCATCAGTCCCCAGGGATCGGGAAGACACAATGACATTAATGGGAAAGACAGCCCACTGGTTGAGGGTAAAATCAAGATTCCCCAAAGATTTGAATAGTAAGATTCTTTATCCACGAAGAGTGAAATGGTGGGACTAGCAAGGAAATCTTCCCCTGGAGATTGCATAGTGATTAATCCTAGAGATCCCCGTTTGGAGAGGTGTTTGTTAGCTGACTTGCACTATTGCGTGGGGATCCAAGGTGGAATACAAGTCCACCCGCTAGGTTACTTTTACAACCCATCTGTGCTATTCTCGGATAATCCACAGGTGACACAAATTTCTAAAACCATTCTGCCACCTTTACAAGCTCACTTAAATGTCCCTATCAAATCGCTTTAAGCCATTGAGTTCTATTGCTTCAAATGATGGATGCCCGAAGGACATTAAGGGGGTCATTACAACATTGGCGGTAAAAGGCGCTTACCGCCGTGCAGAAGACCGCCAATACACTGCCGCGGCCGCGGAATTCCGCCACAGCTATTATGACCCACATCTCGGAATCCGCCGAAATTCAGACACCCACACAAGTCCGCCACACCAAAGGTCAGTGATAAACTGGCGAAAACAAAACCTCCACTGTCAAGCCAACAGAAACACGCCCATGCTATCACGACCCACGAATCCACGCGGCGCTCAAAATACACACACATCTCCAAAACACCGCCACATTGGACAATTAAAAATACACACACCTGATACACATACACACACCACTCCCACACAATCAATACTATATAAAACACACACCCACATCACCCACAAACCCCTACGACCAAAAATTACAGACGAAGGCGACAGACAGAGAGCACAGCAATAGACAACACCATCATCCAAACAACATCCACGCACAAAACACCCCACACCACCACACATCACCACACTCATCAACACATACACCACCCCACACTTCACCTACACCACCCCATGTCACGCCAAAGACACCCCAGGTTTTCCGAGGAGGAGCTCAGGGTCATGGTGGAGGAAATCGTCCGGGTAGAGCCACAACTATTTGGATCACAGGTGCAGCACACCTCCATAGCCAGGAAGATGGAGCTATGGCAAAGAATCGTGGACAGGGTCTATGCTGTGGGACAGCATCCAAGAAATCGGGAGGACATCAGGAAGAGGTGGAACGACCTACGGGGGAAGGCGCGTTCAGTGGTCTCCAGGCACAACATCGCGATTCAGCGGACTGGCGGCGGACCCCCACCTCCTCCCCCACAACTAACAACATGGGAGGAGCAGGTCTTGACCATCATGCATCCAGAGGGCCTCGGGGGGGTCGGTGGAGGAATGGACACTGGTAAGTCAAATCTTAACTATCATATCCCCCACCCTACCTGCATGCTATCACACACCCCCACCCTCACCCCCTCCCCTATCACTCCAAATCCTCACTAATGTACTAATAACACAAACCACCCATCCCAACACCAAGCCCTGAATGACACAACTAAGCATGGTCACCCCTCACTAAAGCATGCCCACTGCACATACCCATAACACCCCCCAACCATCATCACACAAGCCCCCACACAGGAATGCTTGCACTGGGGTACACGCACACCCACCCATTGCACACCATGACACACACACATGCAATAATCATGCTCTTATACCCCTGCAGGACCACTACGTAATGTCACCAGACAGGAGGGTCCAGACATCTCCACTCCACCCACAGAAGAGGCCCACAGTGACGACAGCAGCTCTGGCCAACTGGATCCAGACGACCAGCCGGGACCATCGTGGGCCTCGGGACAGTCGGTTCCCCTTGCACAGGCACAGCCCAACACTGACCTTCCACCCTTTGGTAACACCAGCACAGCACCCACCCAGCGGGCCCATACCTCCGTACCCAGGACACCTCAATCAGCTGTGTGTCCACCACTACAGGGAACCCAGGATAACCCACCACCCCAACAACAACAGGGACCTGGGGGCAGTGGTAGTGGGCACACGGTCCAGGGGACGGAGGCCCAGGAACACAGGGGAACTGTGGGAGGGCTGCTGTGCGACAGGCGGCGGACAGGCCAAGGGAACCCACTCTCCACGAGGTCCTCTCCTCCACCATGGGGGCATACCACCACTCCCAGGAGACGATGGCTACGGTCCTGGCCAAGTTTCAGGAGACCCAGCACCTGCAGGACGAACAGTATTTGGGGTTCAGGGAGGAGCTCAGAACCATCAGCTCTGCCCTGGGCACCATCGTAGGGGTGCTGAAGGACATACAAAAGACCACGAGGGACACGGTGGCACTCCAAGGGGCCCCTGATACTAGCCTGGACGATGAACTGCCCACCACCTCCGCCGGCGCTACTGGACAGGACGCCCCGCCACAGGACCACCACACCAGCACCCCACCCCCTGCAGACGGAGAACCACCCCGCAAGCGGTCCCTGAGATCCAGGAACAGGACAGAGCAAGTTGGCAAGACCCCCGCCAGGAAATGAGACCACCCTGATTGTTATCCCACTGTCCCACTTTGTTACCCTGTCCATATTGGAACTGCCCCAGCTTCACTTCCTATGCCCATATGGGCAGTGCACCTGTGAGACTAATAGACTGGACTCTGCCATGGACATTCCTCCACCATCACCCATCACCATTTTGCCACGCCCTCCAATAATTAGCACTTCAATAAACACCCTTGAACCACAAAACAATCTGGAGTCAGTCTGTGATTTTGAAAATGTGTATTAGCAATGACAGTGACAAAATGCGTTTTCAAATGTAATGTCAACATACCTATGTCACACATCACAAGTCCATGAAGGATGCAAGCAGATGACACACGTTGGTAACCACACCTGTGAAACCGTAATGGAAATGTACAACTCAGTTACCAAATACTGCTTCAAATTGACAGACAGGATAGAGGTAGAAGTGTGAAAGTGAATGTAATAGTAAACAAAATTGTTCTCACCTGTGTGTCACTGGAAATATTGCTGTATGACTGACTCCCTGTTGTCAATGTCTTCTTCCTCAGCTTCCTCCTCATCACTGTCCACAGGCTCCACAGCTGCCACAACACCATCATCTGGACCATCCTCCTGCAGAAAAGGCACCTGGCGTCGCAAAGCAAGATTGTGAAGCATCGAGCAGGCGATGATGATCTGGCACACCTTCCTTGGTGAGTAGAATAGGGAACCACCTGTCATATGGAGGCACCTGAACCTGGCCTTCAAGAGGCTGAAGGTGCGTTCGATCACCCTCCTAGTCCGCCCATGGGCCTCATTGTAGCGTTCCTCTGCCCTGGTCCTGGGATTCCTCACTGGGGTCAGTAGCCATGAAAGGTTGGGTTAACCAGAGTCCCCTAATAGCCACACACGGTGCCTCTGGAGTTGACCCATCACATACGGGATGCTGCTATTCCGCAGGATGTAGGCGTCATGCACTGAGCCAGGGAACATAGCATTTACCTGGGAGATGTACTGGTCTGCCAAACATACCATCTGTACATTCATCGAATGATAACTCTTCCGGTTCCTGTACACCTGTTCACTTCTGTGGGGGGGGACCAGGGCTACATGGGTGCCATCAATAGCACCTATGATGTTGGGGATATGTCCCAGGGCATAGAAGTCACCTTTAACTGTAGCCAAATCCTCCACCTGAGGGAAAACGATGTAGCTCCTCACGTGTTTCAGCAGGGCAGACAACACTCTGGACAACACGTTGGAAAACATAGGCTGGGACATCCCTGATGCCATGGCCACTGTTGTTTGAAATGACCCACTTGCAAGGAAATGGAGCACTGATAGCACCTGCACTTCAGGGGGTATTCCTGTGGGATGGCGAATTGGTAAGATCAGGTCTGGCTCCAACTGGGTACACAGTTCCTGGATTGTGGCACGGTCAAACCTGTAGGTAACATCAGTAAAACACAAGTTTATTAGTTAATTAAAACCATAAAACTTTCCTTCCACATAAACATTTAACAGAACAATTTTAGTGCAAGAAGGCAATTACAGTTCTTTAGCTTAGGGTGAAATGGTTAGTGAATTTTCCTTCCACATAAAGATTTTAAGAAAAGAACATACTAGAGCTATAGGTATTAATAATGGGGCAACGGAATAATCTTATTGTGGGTAAGATGAAATGTCCTTCCACCAAGAAATTTAAGGAGAACAGTAGCGGACCAATGAAGCATTGGTAAAAATAGGACAAAGTGGGAAGAGGCCTTCTATCAATTTTATTTACCCCTACTTAAGTCTGATTGTTGATACCGGACTTTATTATGACACGAGTTAAGCAACCCTGTGGACTACCTAGGAGCCTTCCCTTCTTTAAGCTGTTCAAAGTGGATTATAGGGATTTCGCTATTGTTTCCACCCTCCCTCTGTCTTGGTTATTTCGAGAGGCTCTGGTTTTACGAGTGAGAATTTCCAAAAATTGAACCAGCCTAATGTTCAATATTGTATTTCGAGGGTTAAAAGCTGCAATTAGTGCTTGTCTGCAGGATCTAATTCTTAGACCGTTCAATTCTTTTTTCAGCAGGAGTCTTCTTTCGGCCGCCATGGCTGGACAAATGCAGACCACATGCATCAAGTTTTCATCTGCTAGATGACAGAGACGGCACTCCTGGGAGTCTACTTGCTGCTCCTTCTTCCATTTTGGCTTGAGGTCTAAAGTAGGGACTTCACCCAGCCTAAGTCTGAGAAAGGATTGCTTGATTTTCCATGAGTAGGAGCCAGCCATAAGTGGTGATTCTTTAAATGTTTTGTAGGAGTTAAGGATCAACCAACTATGCTCACTTTTGGTCAATGAGATCTTATCTTCTAGCAAGCTCAGTAATTTACTCGCTTTATTCACTGCTTTATTGAAAATGGGGATGGGTAGAGACCTGTTCCATACCTCATCTAAGTTCAAAAGACTCTTACTTTCTTCTGGATATCTTATGTAGTTGGAGTTCCCTCTTTCTAGGATAATTTCCTGCCAGACTAGATTGGCTAAATACCCTTTTGAAGCACAGCTCAATTTGTAGCAGCATTTAATGTATGCCGCCGGTCGGGCTAACGACTGTGTGACCAGCATGAATTCCAGTCTGACCTGGGCTGGCGATGCACGCCCAGGTAGCCGAAAAACGCGCTTATAGGTTTTTATCAGAAGCTTATCCAGAAAACCTACTTTCATCCCCCTCATTATTTCGGTCCCATAGGTGATAGTTGGAAGTAGCTTTGCTCTCATTACAGCTGTTAATGGGTTCAGAGCATGACCACAGATTGAATTTGCTAGCTTGCAAAAGGCGTAAGTAAGGGCCTGCGTCTTGTTTTTTATTGCTTCTTTTTGTGCAGTGTAATTACCTCTAGCATCCACCACCAATCCTAGGTATCTGTATGAAGTTACTTCCTCTAGGGTTTTCCCATTCATATGCCATTTACCTTGGGTGGATGGCCTGCGGTTTAAGGGAATCATTTTAGATTTTTTATGATTAATTTCTAAATCATTGGAACCTGAGTATTCTTCTAATGCCTTTAGCAATTTCTGCATGCCTTTTCTGGTATTACTGATTAGTAGTAGGTCATCTGCATATAGTAGGTTGGATACTTGTTGGCCGCCCAGTGAGGGAGAGTGGGATGAGTGACCATTTAACTTGGTGGGGAGATCTGCTATGTACAGGTTGAGTGTTGGGGCCAATACACAGCCTTGCTTTACCCCCACTGTTGTTTTGACTGCCCTGGATAGGTGAGAGCCTTCCCCCAATTTAACCTTCACCCAAGTATCAGAGTATATCATTTTGATGGCATTTAAAATAGAATGTGGCAGCCCCCACTGTAGTAATTTGGCCCACAATTT
The DNA here is from genome assembly GCF_031143425.1 of Pleurodeles waltl. Taxonomy (NCBI): domain Eukaryota; kingdom Metazoa; phylum Chordata; class Amphibia; order Caudata; family Salamandridae; genus Pleurodeles; species Pleurodeles waltl. The sequence goes on along the minus strand of NC_090445.1, from coordinate 1,200,171,111 downwards.
GCCGTGGGAGACACAGTCAAAAGCAGCTTTAAAGTCAACAAAACATAAATAGGTTGGAGTCCCCTTTGCTTTTGCTCTGTTTATGATCAAGCCTAGCCCCATAAGATTTGTTAATGTTCCTTGGTGCTTGGTGAACCCGGTTTGATTAAAGGATAGAATATTGTTATCTGTAATCCAGGCTTCTAGGTGTTTTAGCACACAGCAGGAAAAGTATTTGAGGTCAACGTCTAAAAGAGCGATTAGTCTGTAGTTGCTTGGGGAGAACACGCACCCACCCTTATATATGGGGTGGATTATTGAGCCTTTCCAGGATGCCGGGACGTTGCCTGTTGTGATCACGTCATTAAACATTGCTGCCAGGAATTTGGCCCATCTTTCCGTTTCTTGTTTAAATAGTGCTTGCGGTAGGCCATTGGGGCCAGGGGCGCAGTCCATTCGTGACTTTCCAATGATTTTTAATAGTTCTGGTGCTGTAAATTTCAAAGGTTCCGGGATGTTTGGATCCCAGCTAATCATATGCGACTGAATGTGAGGGCCTTCTTCGATGATCAGTTCTTTTAGATGGGACTTTAAATGGGATACCCATACTTCCTCTGTTATGTTTGTGTTATTGCCTGCTTTTGCACCATTGTCTATTGTATTGATGATTTTCCAAAATCTTTTGGAATCAGATGTTTTGGTCGCAAGATGTAGTTTGGCCCACAAGACCTCCTGTTGGCCTTTTTTGAAGGTCCATCGATCCCTTTTATACAATTTCCTTTGCTCTCTCAGGGCGGTCAATATTGATACATTATTTGGGCATTTACGCAGTGACCTTAGTAGTTTACCTACAGCTGCTTTCCTTTTGCGCACTGGCAACGGTAAAGGTGAACTTTGGCGGTGATTCAATTGCGCTCCTTTCTTGAGTTACGTAAGGAATCTTTTTTAATGAGATCTAGGGCAAAGTTCTCCCAGACTGTTGCCAGCTTTGCCCCACTTGTGGTAATTGATTCTAGCTTTCGTAGGGCCTCTTCTGCCTGACTTTCAATGGTGTCTGAGGACCATCTGAGTCGCTTTAGATTTTCGGTACCTAGTGTCCCGTTTAGTGCTGCCACTTTCTCCGGTTTTTGCAGTGATGCACAGATCCCAAATACCTGTGGTTTATGGTCGCTTTCCGTGCGGTCCATGATGGTAAAGGTGTTTACTAACTTATATAAAGCAGGAGACACCAAAGTGTAGTCTAGATAGGAGACCGATTTCCCAGAGAATCTTGTCCATGCCGGTGGGATATCGGGGCACTTCCGTCCGTTTAGCGCGAAGAGGCTTACTAATTCACAGGTGCGTATGAAACTCTCCCCTATTTTGTCTTTCCTGAGTTTTTTTGGGAGGGTTTGGCTGGGCATTCTTGCCACTGTTTGGATGTGGTCCTCCCTGGGGATGTGGAATAGGCCGAGATTGAAATCGCCCGATATTAACCAGAATGCTGATTTTACTGTACATTTTATCCTTAATAGTTGAGTTAAAAAATGTTCGCTTCGATTTTTTTTTATTTTTAGGATTGATGTATGTGTTGACCAGAATCAATGGCTCCTGTGTGTTTTTCCCCCAATCGTCTAGCTGGAGAAATTGGAAAGGTTGGTCTTTTTCCTTATGCTCAGAGATTTTTACCAAAAGGCTGGTGCTAACGTAAATGGCAAGGCCTCCCTTTGGCCTACCGGGCCTATTTATTTTCGTTGCTGGGTTATGATATTCCATGAATCCGATTATCGGTATTGATTCCATTGCCCAGGATTCCTGTATGAGTAAGATGTCGAAGGTGCCGAAAAAATGTATTACTGCAGGATCCTCCAGTTTTGACCGTAGGCCACAGATGTTCCAGGAGCAAATGGATAAAATGCCGTGTGCGGGTTGATCCTTACCAATTCAATTGTTGCCCATCGGTCTTGGGGGTAAAACCGTCGCTACCCATTCCCTTTCTGGATACTTTTGTTGACCCAAGACCACTCTTTCCCTCCCTTCTTCTCTCCATACTTGGACTGTCAGTGGGTGCGTAGGTGGTTTCTCCTCACTGCACCTTTCTTCGATGGGTCTGCTGGCCTGATGTACTCCTTTCAGAACCGACCATGTGCCTTTGGGAGTTCCCAGCCTGTAGGTAATGATCAAATGTCGCTCCTCCATTGTTAACAGGTCCACCAGCAGTCGGTACACCAGAGGATTCTGCCATCTCCTCAAATGTCCCAGCTGACGGTGCCTAAGAAGGACAACAGCGACCACAGAGTCAACAAATAGTCAGTTATGTACCCACAGCTACACAGAGCACGACACCAAATACAAAACTCTTCCTGTATGTGTGTTGAGTGTAGGCCTAGGTATGTGTGACGCAGTAGTAAATGAAGCCATGTGGGCCCCTGAAATGGCGGCGGCCTGACCTCTAAACTGGGACAATGGGATGTGAGGTAACTGCGCTGGCGTTGTACACCGTCGCGGTAGGCGGTCGTAGACCGCGGCGCAATGCTGCATTGGTTAACATTGGACCTTATGGGTCCCAGGAGCCAATGATGAAGTGCGCCGGCGGTGATGATACGCACCGCCGCGGACGTCACCGCCGTGGACGTGACCGCCATTTTCTATCTGTTCAATCACTCGATACCTGATGTTCGACAGGAGAGGACCTACACTGCAAGTGCTGCTGTGACCTCTGTCTGGAAGAGACAATGGCTGCTGCGTCTGGGGAAAGGGCCCCTGCCTTCACTGCTCAGGAGTTGGAGAAGCTCGTGGACGGGGTCCTCCCCAGTACACGCTACTCTACGGTCCTCCAGACCAACAGGTAAGTACACAGGGAGCAAGTTGTATGGGCTATGCCTGGGTGGAGAGGGCTGGATGTCAGTAGGAAGGGGGCAGAGTTCTGCGAGCATGAAGGACTGTGAATGCATGTGCCACATGGCAAGGGTAGGGATGGGGGCCACTCACTTCGACAATGCAGTTGGTAATGACTTCTCTTCTTCCCCTGTACATGTCATGTAGGTCAGCGCCCCCCACAAGAAGGACATTTGGCGTGCCATCGCCAAGTACGTCCGGACCCTGGGGGTCCACCAGAGACGGAGCACCCACTGCCGGAAAAGATGGGAGGACATTCGCCGCTGGAGCAAGAAGACGGCGGAGGCTCAGCTGGGGATGGCCTCCCAACGTGGGAGGGGTGCCCGTCGCACCATGACCCCCCTGATGTACCGGATCCTGGCGGTGGCCTACCCTGAGTTTGATGGGCGCTTGAGGGCATCACAGCAGACACAAGGGGGTGAGTACACTCATTCTGCGGACTTTGCGCGCAGTGGAGGGGTCTGGGTGGGGGAGGAGGGCTGTGGGTTTCCCTAGGCCAGGGCGAGTTACGTAGGCTAGGCCCCTCCAGAATGCAGGCCATGTGCCACTCCACCCCACCTCTGTAGAGTGCCAAGTACAGGTAGACATGCCCCTGTGTCATCTATGTGGACAGATGACACTCATAGCCATGTAGGCCATATCCCAGGAATTGCATCTGTAGAGGCCAAAAGCACGGCGTAGTGCAGGGGGCTGCTGTGTCTGTATTGTCCGCCAACTGTAGCGGTAAGCCATGCACTCAACCTGTCTTTCTTCTCTCGTTCCCCCCCCTTTTGTGCTCTCCCTGTTCTTTTGTGCATCAGCATCATCAGGCGGAGGTACAGTGGCACCGGAGCACGAGGGAGCTGCATCCCACATGGCCATGGAGGGCCACACCACGGACTCAGAATACACCAGTGGGATGGAGGGCGAGGGGTGCTTCACGTCGGTCACCGGATCAGCAAACAGCGACAAGGATTCGTCCGCCGATGGGAGCTCCCTTGTGGTGGCGGCACCATCTGTGCCCCCCACTTCTACAGGTACAGCCGCCAACCCCCCTACCAGCACCGCCCTCCCAGCAGCCCCTCAGCCTTCACTCCGTGCCCGCTCACCCAGGAGGGTGGGCATCACCTTCGCCCCAGGCACCTCAGCCCCTGTCACGCCTGCTGCCCTCAGTGAGGAGGCCATTGACCTCCTCAGGTCATTCACTGCTGGGCAGTCTACCATTGTGAATGCCATCCAGGGTGTAGCAAGGGAGTTGCAACACACTAATACATTCCTGGAGGGCATTCATTCTGGTCAGGCTGCCCATCATCGAACCCTGCAATCTCTGGCCTCAGCACTGATGGCAGCCATTGTCCCTGTGTCTAGCCTCCCCCCTCCAACTTCCTCCACCCAGACCCAATCCCCTGTACCCCAGCCTATCCCAACCACACCATCAGACAAGCCTGCACACACCTCAACACACAAAAGTAGCTCAGGCAAACATAGGCACCACACATACCACAGGCACTCACACAAGCATCACCCACATACAGACACAGCAACATCCACTGCCTCCACTGTGTCCCCCTCCTCGTCGTCTCCCTCCTCCCTCCCAGTGTCGTCTACACTCTCACCTGCATGCACTACATCTACAGGCACTAGGACTCGCACCAGAACACCCAGCACCACACCCCGCTCACCTGCACTCACCACCCCCACTACCATTTACACGTCCCCTGTGTCCACTCCCAGTGTGTCTGTGACGCCCCCTCCCAAAGTACACAAACGCGGGCACCCACACACCCAACATCCAACCACCTCACGACAACAGCCTCCAGTACCTGCACCTGCACCCAAATCACCTAAAGTTACACCTCCTACAACCACCTCCTCTTCCTCCACTCCCAGACCCCCTCCAGCTACCCATCCCAGTGTCGTCAGAAACTTTTCCTGAGCAACGTTGACCTCTGTGCCACCACCCCCACCCCTCCAATTCATAGGTCCCATAGTAGCACCTCAGCCAAAAAAACTCCGGTACCAGTGGTGCGTGTTAGAGGTCTGTGGAGTGCACCAGCCAACAGGGCAGCCAGTGTGACACAGAGCCAAAGCACTGCCAGTCCACCCCCTGTAAAGCACCTTAAGTTGGAAAGTGCCTGACGGGAGAGGGTGAAGACTCCTGCCGGCAAAACAGCTCACAAGGGTCCCGGGGGGAGTGCCGAGTCAGCTGTTACTCCTCCTAAGGTGGTGAAGGGGCAGAAGAAGTCTCCAAAGTCTGGTAAGAGCAGCACGGCGGAGAAGGCTGCCATCCTCCCCGCCGGCCGGGACTCCAACGCCAGCATTATCGTCACTGGTCCGGAGACCACCGCCAGAGTCAGTGCCCTGGAGGGCAGCACTATCGTCACTGGTCTGGAGACCACCGCCAGAGTCAGTGCCCTGGAGGCAGCACTATCGTCACTGGTCCAGAGACTACCGCCAGAGTCAGTGCCCTGGAGGGCAGCACTATCGTCACTGGTCCGGAGACCACCGCCAGAGTCAGTGCCCACGAGGGCCCCGGCAGCCACAGCCCCGCTGGGCACTAAGGGACAGTCATGCCACACTCCGCTGCACAGGTCAGAGACAACAAAGTCAAGCACCGCTGAACAAGGCAAAGACTGCCATGGTGAAGACCGCTGAACAGGGCAAAGCACCGCTGAACAGGGCAAAGACCGCCATGGCAAGGCACCGCTGAACAGGTCAGAGACAGCAAAGTCAAGCACCGCTGAACAGGGCAAAGACCGCCATGGTGAAGACCGCTGAACAGGGCAAAGACCGCCATGGCAAAGCACCGCTGAACAGGGCAAAGACCGCCATGGCAAAGCACAGCTGAACAGGTCAGAGACAGCAAAGTCAAGCACCGACGAACAGGGCAAAGCACTGCTGAACAGGGAAAAGACCGCCATGGCAAAGCACCGCTGAACAGGTCAGAAGCTGCAAAGTCAAGCACCGCTGAACAGGGCAAAGACCGCCATGGTGAAGACCGCTGAACAGGGCAAAGACCGCCATGGCAAAGCACCGCTGAACAGGTCAGAAACTGCAAAGTCAAGCACCGCTGAACATGGCAAAGACCGCCAACTCAAGCATCGTTTGCCCATGTGCAGCTGGGACAGTGACGGAACTGGGACCGTCACGGGGAGCGTGATGCACTCTGGGCACCATTCCCCCTCCAGAACCAGTGGAGAACAGCATCCACTCCGTCTGTCCTTCACAGGATGAAGCACTCTGGGCACCATTCCCCCTCCAGAACCAGTGGAGAACAGCATCCACTCCGTCTGTCCTTCACAGGATGAAGCACTCTGGGCACCTGTCCCCCTCCAGAACCAGTGGAGACTGTTATCCACTTGAGAGACTGTGGCTTTGCACTCCCCAGGATAAAGCAGTGGGTAAACCACCCACTGGAGTGACTTGAGAGACTGTGGCTTTGCACTCCCCAGGATAAAGCAGTGGGCAAACCACCCACTGGAGTGACTTGAGAGACTGTGGCTTTGCACTCCCCAGGATAAAGCAGTGGGTAAACCACCCACTGTAGAGACTTGAGAGACTGTGGCTTTGCACTCCCCAGGATAAAGCATTGGGCAAACCACCCACTGGAGTGACTTGAGAGACTGTGGCTTTGCACTCCCCAGGATAAAGCAGTGGGCAAACCACCCACTGTAGAGACTTGAGAGACTGTGGCTTTGCACTCCCCAGGTTACATCAATGGGCATGGAGCCCCGTTGTGGATCTGGCGTGGTGCTGTAATCCGGCTGAGGTGCCCCCCTTTCCCTTCCCCCTGAGGAGCCTGTTGTATTTCTATCTGATGCCCCTGCAGTGTTCTCTCCGTTTGTGGACAGGTATCTAGTGTGGGCCTCGCCCATGCTTTGTGGGACCAGTGGTCCACGGACATTGATATGGGCATACCTGCAGTACTGATCGTGATGTATAATTTTTAGAATGTTTATATATCTGTATATATTTGGTTACTGTATTTTGATACATTACAATGATTGAACTGATTTCCTTTTGTCTTTGCATTCTTCCGGGGGGTTTGGGGGTTGTTACTGTGATTTTTGGAAATGCATTGGTGTGTGTGTTGTAGTGTGCGAGGGTGGGGGGGTTGCGTGTGTATCCCTGACTTTTGCCTCCCCCCACCCCTATGTCGTAGGTGCAGTACTCACCGTTGTCTTCGGCGCCGCCGTTTCTGGTGTTCGTAGAGGAGCAGGAAGACAAGCGCAGGGAGTATTTGTAGTTCCGGCTCCATGGTGGCCTCCTTCCTCGTGGAGTGTGTTGAGGTGAGCGTTTTCCCATTGTAAGAGCTGTTTCCGCCGTGTTTTTATCCACGGTGAATCCTCCCCGGAAAAGGTGGCGGGTTGTGATACTGTGGGCGATACATTGTCTTCCGCCTGTCTGTTGGCGGTGACCGCCGCGCTGCTTGTCTGTACCGCCGTGGCGGTCGGAGTGTTAAAGTGGCTGTCTATGTTGGCGGTTTCCGCCACGGTCATAATTCCCTTTTTTTTTTTCGCCGGCCTGTTTGCGGTCTTACCGCCGCTTTAACACCGTCTGCCAGGGTTGTAATGACCCCCTCATTCTTTGCAAGAAAAGGGCGTTCTAGGTGACGAGGTTGTACAAGAAGCACCATTACTACATGGAGTGGTGGGCTCTTTAAGCTCCCTATTTGAAGGCATTATATTAATGTCAATTACGGAAGAGATTAATGATCCAGTAGGACTAAAATTTCTATCGTTGATCGGCTGGAACGTCACAGGCATCCGGTCTAAATTAAATAATTCGGACTGGCTAAGTTTCGTGGCTTCGGATGATATTATGTGTCTTGAAGAGGCCTGGTCGACCAAACCTTTTTATCTGGATGGATATTTAGCCCTACATCAACCAGCTTTTCCGTCTTCAGCAGGAAGGGCCAGAGGGGGCATTGCTATCTTCATACCCCCATAAATTAACAATGACAAAAGCAACACTAAAGTGGTCCTCACCTTATTTCCTGATTGCTCTGATATCACTTCAGTGGAGGAAAGGTAATTTATTGGCTCTGGCCAACGTAAGGGCGGCCCTTTCTGGTAGCCACGGTGCTGCTGACAATGGTACGTCAGGCAGGCCGTGCCCTCCTTAAGGAGTACAGAAGAGAAAAACCCCAAAGGAAAAAAACCTCTATGACAGGAACTCCCTGGAACCGAAGAAAAAAACACAAGAAAAATGTCAGACTTCCAATCAAGAAAAATAATTGGAAGGAAGCTGGAACAAGCAGGGAAAAAAAAAAGGCTGGAATCAGAAGAAAACAACCGGAGCGTGATCACCACCAAAGCAAGGGTTGCTGCCTAAGGAGAGCAAGAATCCAACTCCTTAAATACCCCTGAACAGGAAGTGACACACAGGAAAGGCAAGGACGCCATGTTGGATTGGGATAAGACTATAGAGTGAGATAGATGAGGACGCCATTTTAGTAAGGGAACCAGATGCATGCAGGGAAGAAGAAAAGAAGAAAGGCATGCTGGGAGAAAGACAAATATGGCCCTTACTAGGAGAAAAGGAAGAGGAAAGAAGCCCAAAAGAAAGGCCAGTCGCCATGTAAGTGAGGTGGTGACGAGGAGCCCACTCCTAAACCTGAGGGCGCGCTGCAAACTCGCCGAGGCCCAATGCCTAATCCAGGGCCTCGGGCGACATGAGGCCCGCAGCTGGGAAAACGGACCGCGGCCCAAGCTGGCTCTCCTGCCTGGGCCACGGAGGCCCGCAGCGCAACACGCCGAGCGTGGGGCCAACCAGAGTCTTTCACCAGTAATCGGTTTGCACACACACCTGTTGTTGAGGCAGAACGAGGACAAAGTCCTCCCAAGGTGAAGCGCATTAAGCGATCCCTGCTCCATGGCAGGCCAATTACATGGGGTATTCAAAGAAACACATAAGGGCATAAGCCATACAAAACAAATTAATAATTAATAGTCAATACAACAGCAAAGAATATGGGAAAACTACTTAGTTCTGGCTGCAAGCAGCGACAAAAGAGGAAGTACTGTGCTTTCAGAGACATATATACACGGAGCAGACCTATGATTGGACAGTGTATGGACTACTGGGGATATTGGGAAAAGTAGTTTTTTGTGTTTACCAGTTTTGATTGGCTGCTGTTTATTTCTCAGTAAAGAAAGAGAAGCATAATCCAAAGCCTCCTGCCCTCACATAGAATTCGAACTGCAAGAGGCAGTTGCTGTTGGGCATCTGAACCAGCTGGATGTGCCATGTCGTGGGTGATTGAAGTACGAAATAAATAAGCCTTTTGCCTTACTTTCTGAAATTGGCTTGTTTACCACATTTGACGACAAACGTATATCACATACCGGTACACCAAATCAGAATAATTTGAGGAGTCGTTTTTTTGACCTGCATCATCGGATTCATAAGAGTAAAAGTGGCAAGATTCAGCTGGACAAGGGAAGATTTCAGCCGTGGAGCTTCATGGAGCACCTGGTTTGCCTTTAACCTCTTAAGTGCGGGCGTCGGCCACTGGCCGACACCCACACACCCTCCCTGGTGCGGGTCACGACCAGTGGCCGACACCAGGAAGGGCACTAATAAATCCTCGGGTGCGTCGCACCCGAGGATTTTTTTTTTTTTTACTCACCCCGGGAGACACGGAAGCTACTGTGTCTCCCCCCACCCCCCACCCGCCCCTTTGTGACGTCAGCGCGCCTGCGAGATTTATAAAGCGCGCTACTCACCTGTGAGGGTCTCAAGGCGCTGGGGGGGGGACGGGGGGAGGGAAAGGGGCTAGGAGGTTCACTGTTCAAAAAGCCAGGTTTTGAGGCCCTTCCTGAAAAGAAGTAGGTTTTGGGTCTTGCAAATGTGGGTTGTGAGTGCGTTCCATGTTTTGGGTGCAATGTAGGAGAAGGATCTGCCCCCGGTGGTGGTGTGTTTGATGCGGGGGACAGAGGCGAGAGAGAGGTCAGCTGAGCGGACGTTTCGTGTGGGGGTGTGGAAGGTGACTCTCATTGAGGTAGGTAGGGCCTGTGTTGTGGAGTGATTTGTGTGCGAGGATGAGGATCTTGAAGGTGATCCTTTTGTCAATGGGGAGCCAGTGGAGGGATTTGAGGTGTGGAGAGATGTGTTCGTGTCGGCGGAGGTCGAGGATGAGTCGTGCTGCTGAGTTCTGGATGCGTGTAGTTTGCACTTGAGTTTTAGAATGGTGCCGGCGTAGAGGGCGTTTCTGTAATCAAGCCTGCTGCTGATGAGTGCGTGAGTGACAGTTTTTCTGGTCTCTGTGGGGATCCATTTGAATGTTTTTCAGTATACGGAGTTTGTTGAAGCCTGAGGAGGTAAGAGCGTTGATTTGTTGGGTCATAGAGAGGGAGGAGTCTAGGATGATGCTGAGGTTGCGTGCGTAGTTGGCGGGGGTGGGTGCAGGGCCTAGCGTGGTGGGCCACCATGGGGGGTCCCAGGTTTTTTTGGTGAGGGCCAAAGAGGATTATTTCGGTTTTGCTTGAGTTGAGTTTCAGGTGGTTGGCTGTCATATATACATCACTTTTGTCAATATGTGTGTGGTTTCCCTGGGGGGAAAAGGGTCCGACTTGTCTAGTGGCAGTTTTAGTGCCATAAAGAAGCGCAGAAGGTTTATATGCCTACTGCAAAGAGCACATCTGTATTTTATGTAAATAGCTGAGTACATTAGTAAAGTCTATGGAGAGATGAAGGGCACTTTTGCTGGGTGGTAATGAGGGAATCCGAGGAGGAGGGAGTGGGAGCACCAATAATGATTGTTGGACTGGGCGCAGGAGGTGCTAAAGACTGTGACGAATGGTATGTGACAAGGTGTTTTTTGAGTGTCTTGAAAGTACGTGCTGATTGAGGTAAGGTGGCCTCTACTGTTGCACGTATCTCACACACACCATCGATTTTGTGACTGTCTACGTAGGCTAGTGTTTTAGAGCAACAGTTTAGCCAATAGCAGAGATGGCATCTTGATGGATGACTGCTGCCTGCACTCGGGTTATAGAGGACCGCTCTGACATAGGATCAGAGACTGAGACATCAGATACTGAGACAGCATCTGAGGGATAGGACAATGGCGCAGACTCTGGGAGTGATTTTTCAGTCAGAGGAGTCCCATTCGAAAACTCCTCTTCCAGTACATTATGAGGGAGGTGATGAGGACAGTCCTGCTGTCCCTTCGCAAGCTGTTCGTGCAACTGGGTAATAGTGGGTTAGGCCAACCCAGAGAGCAGGTGAATGCGGCGGCAAGCAGAGAGAGAGTGCTCTCTTGGGAGCTCACCAATTTAGTTCAGCCCCAAATTCCACCACCCAAATCATATTGTGGAGACATCAAAATTGTCTATGGCAAAACAAACTGGTTTTGTAAGGCAGGCACCTGTGTTTTTGGTCCTGGATTCGGCGGCCATATAGAGAAACACACTAAACCCAAACATTTCTGGAAACTAGACATTCGGGGGAGTCCACAGAGGTGTGACTTGTGTGGATTCCCCAAAGTTTTCTTATCCAGAATACCCTGCAAAGCTGAAATGTTGAAAAAAAACTATTTTTCTCGCATTTCTGTCACACAAACTACAGGAATATGCTGGGATCCACAACATTCCTATCACCCAATGACTCCTCACCTGTCCTGATAAAAACACTACCCCACTTGAGTGCCTACACCTAGTGCCTGTGTCAGGAATGGATCACCCCAGGGTCAACAGCTGCCTCACGTAAGGACCAACATTGACCGTTGTGTGATCTATTCCTGTCGCAGGCACCAGGCCTAACCACACAAGTGAGGTATCATATTTATCGGGAGACTTGGGGGAACGCTGGGTGGAAGGAAATTTGTGGCTCCTCTCAGATTCCAGAACTTTCTGTCACCGAAATGTGAGGAAAACGTGGTATTTTAGCCACATTTTGAGGTTTGCAAAGGATTCTGGGTAACAGAACCTGGTCCGAGCCCCACAAGTCACCTCATCTTGGATTCCCCTGGGTTTCTAGTTTTCAAAAATGTGCTGGTTTGCTAGGTTTCCCCAGGTGCCGGCTGAGCTAGAGGCCAAAATCCACAGGTAGGCACTGTTTTCTATGAAAAAATGTGATGTGTCCACGTTCTGTTTTGGGGCATTTCCTGTCGCGGGCGCTAGGCCTACCCACACAAGTGAGGTATCATTTTTATCGGGAGACTTAGGGGAACGCCGGGTGGAAGAAAATTTGTGGCTCCTCTCAGATTCCAGAACTTTCTGTCACCGAAATGTGAGGAAAACTTGTTTTTTTAGCCACTTTTTGAGGTTTGCAAAGGATTCTGGGTAACAGAACCTGGTCCGAGCCCCGCAAGTCACCCCTCCTTGGATTCCCCTAGGTCTCTAGTTTTCAGAAATGCACAGGTTTGGTAGGTTTCCCTAGGTGCCGGCTGAGCTAGAGGCCAAAATCTACAGGTAGGCACTTCTCAAAAAACACCTCTGTTTTCTTCCAAAAATTTGGATGTGTCCACGTTGCGCTTTGGGGCGTTTCCTGTCGCGGGCGCTAGGCCTACCCACACAAGTGAGGTATCATTTTTATCGGGAGACTTGGGGGAACGCCGGGTGGAAGAAAATTTGTGGCTCCTCTCAGATTCCAGAACTTTCTGTCACCGAAATGTGAGGAAAACTTGTTTTTTTAGCCACTTTTTGAGGTTTGCAAAGGATTCTGGGTAACAGAACCTGGTCCGAGCCCCGCGAGTCACCCCTCCTTGGATTCCCCTAGGTCTCTAGTTTTCAGAAATGCACAGGTTTGGTAGGTTTCCCTAGGTGCCGGCTGAGCTAGAGGCCAAAATCTACAGGTAGGCACTTCGCAAAAAACACCTCTGTTTTCTTCCAAAAATTTGGATGTGTCCACGTTGCGCTTTGGGGCGTTTCCTGTCGCGGGCGCTAGGCCTACCCACACAAGTGAGGTATCTTTTTTATCGGGAGACTTGGGGGAACATAGATTAGCAAAACAAGTGTTATTGCCCCTTGTCTTTCTCTACATTTTTTCCTTCCAAATATAGGAGAGTGTGTAAAAAAGACATCTATTTGAGAAATGCCCTGTAATTCACATGCTAGTTTGGTCACCCCGGAATTCAGATATGTGCAAATAACCACTGCTCCTCAACACCTTATCTTGTGCCCTTTTTAGAAATACAAAGGTTTTCTTGATAGCAATTTTTTACTCTTTATATTTCAGCAAATGAATTGCTTTATACCCAGTATAGATTGAAAACGCACGTCAGGGTGCAGCTCATTTATTGGCTCTGGGTTCCTTGGGTTCTTGATGAACCTACAAGCCCTATATATCCCCGCAACCAGAGGAGTCCAGCAGACGTAGCGGTATATTGCTTTCGATAATCTGACATTGCAGGGAAAAGTTACAGAGTAAAACGTAGAGAAACATTTATGTTTTTTTCACCTCAATTTCAATATTTTTCTTTTTCAGTTGTTATTTTCTGTAGGAAACCCTTGTAGGATCTACACAAATGACCCCTTGCTGAATTCAGAATGTTGTCTACTTTTCAGAAATGTTTAGGTTTCTGGGATACAGCATTGGTTTCATGCCCATTTCTGTCACTGACTGGAAGGAGGCTGAAAGCACAAAAAACTGCAAAAATGGGGTATGCCCCAGTAAAATGCCAAAATTGTGTTGAAAAATTGGGTTTTCTGATTCAAGTCTGCCTGTTCCTGAAAGCTGGGAAGCTGTTGAGTTTAGCACCGCAAACCCTTTGTTGATGCCATTTTCAGGGGAAAAACCACAAGCCTTTTTCTGCAGCCACTTTTTCAATTTTTTTAAAAAAAAACGAAATTTTCACTGTATTTTGGCCAATTTCTTGGCCTCCTTCAAGGGAACCCACAAAGTCTGGGTACCTCTAGAATCCCTAGGATGTTGGAAAAAAAGGACGCAAATTTGGCTTGGTTAGCTTATGTGGACAAAAAGTTATGAGGGCCTAAGCGCGAACTGCCCCAAATAGGCAAAAAAAGGCCCGGCACAGGAGGGGGAAAAGGCCTGGCAGCGAAGGGGTTAATTCTTAGTGGTAAGGATACATATTTCAGTGCGTTCATCCTCTTCCACGATTGGAGCGCTTTGCAAGTATGTGTCTGCCCTTACACAGAGGTTGAAGGTAGCTCATTCTTTAAGGTTTACTGTGGCTTTTCCAACATTTCTAGAAATATTACCACACATTATTGGTGGTTTTTGACTGAAGTATCAAAATATTCACACAAGTATACAGATTACAGATTTACAAGGAGGATCTTAACAGTTATATATAACACGGCAACACCACATCAAATCAATCAACCACCACCACCATTTTTAAGCAAACTACGCATACTGATTATTAAGTGATCACAATGGTTCAGGTTGTTGAAGAACCACTTGGTAGCCATTGATTCTAATGGATATAATCCTGCACGTAAATTTGCTCTGTTATTTGGTAGTCTGGGGTAAGCAGCACAATATATATTTGATAGCTTACCTCCCATACCTCCCCCCCAGGTACAATGTGGATAGAGTCAGTGGAATGTGTATCTAGAGGCTGTAGTGAGACTGAAAAAGCATTTTTCGGATGAGCCCATCATTATGTTGGAACACCATAATATTTATAAACACAAACAGCTGTGTGGTGAAAATGTGGAAGAGTACATTTAAGCACTCAGAGTTTTGGCGACTACTTGTGAATTTGGCCCTAATTTAGATGTTTACATTAGAGACCAATTTGTATTCAACTGTGCATCAAAAAAAGATCAAGAGAGATTACTGAGCTGTAGAAACCCATTATTCTCGGAGGTCATTGATTTGGCTCCAAGTATCAAAAGGTCGGCAAGATCAACCAAGCTCATGCATGCAGATTCCACCACTTGTATTAACATGGTATCTTCTGCTGACTTGGAACAGGAAGAGTAATTGTGTTTGGTCAATGCTAAAGAAAAATCATTAGCATTCACAAGAAAAAGTCATCAAAATTGTGTTACAGATGTGGATCTAAAAGTCACATGAGCAACTTTTCGGGGTGTCCAGCTTTGGTAAAAATTGTTTAAATAAGACAAACATTGGCCATTTTCAGAATGTATCTAGAAGTGACAAAAATACTTAAAGGCTTGGTAGTGTTGATGTTGAAGAAGTTGATACATGTTCTGATGCTCTCAATAATACGATTCTAACACTTGATCGTCATGATGACTAAACCAGTTAAAGGACCGTTGTGTACTCCTGTTATTAATAATGTGTCTTTGCAGATTATTCCAGACGGGATCACCCCTAACTATTTATTTTAAGGGACACCACTTTTTTCTGAGAATAGTTGAAGAGAATTTCCGCTGTCACTGTCTGATTTTAACCCCATAGTATTTGAGGAGAAGGATATAGAGTGATGGGTTATTTTTTTCTAAAGTGCCCTGTTTAGGCAGAGAACCCCACACAAAAGTGTATGTGGCTGTTAACGGAAAGAACATAATTGACTGGCAGGTTCTGGCATGTATGGGTCTGTACCTGGGGCTGACAGTTACCAATATGTCAAGTGATTGCGGGAAAGATTTGGTTAATGAGATTCTATCAGAATTTTAAACAGTATTCAGTAACCAAGTTGGTTTGGTAAATGTGGGGAACATCACATTAGACTAGCACCTTATGCACAACCTTTGGCGCACAAAGTACGACCTGTATCCATGGGTGTCAGGGAGGAGTTAAAAAACGCTTTACAGAAGTTATTTTCACAAGGTATTATTCAACATACAGATTTGTCACAGTGGGTGGGGCCTATCATAGTTGAATGGAAGAAATCAGGAGATCAGACTGTGCTTATTTACATACCCTCAATAAAAATATCATTGTAGACTGCCACCCACTGCCCAAATTTCACGAGTTGCTGGTAAATCCAGGTGGAGCAAAGTTGTTTTTGTATGATAGATTTGAGGTCAGCTAATCACCAAGTATTGTTAACTACTAAATCCCAGGGCGTGATGACTTTTGTGACACCTTTTGGTGCCTACAAATTTGTTAGACTACCGTTTGTGCTGGCGCCTGCGTCCAGTGTATTCCAGAAACTAATGGCATCCAGGGCATCAAAGGAGTACAAGGATATCAAGACAACAGCTTGATATTTGAGGAAACACTAAAAGAACATAATGAGATTCTGAGGAAAATATGTATTTCGGACAAAGGAGGTATGACAGTCAGTGAGGACAAATGCAAATTTACAACCAGTAAATTAGAATATCTAGGCCACACAGTTTGAGCTGCTGGCATAAAACCAAAATGTTCACTCATAAGGGCAATTAGAGATGCTAAAGTACCTAGGAATAAAGATACCCTTAGATCGTTCCTGGGGTTAGCAGTATACTATGCACGTTTAGTACCAAATTATGCTCAAGCTGTTTAATCTTTACCTGTTCTCCTTGGGAATGTTCAAAAGATTGTATGTACTGGCGAGTTAAAGAAGGCATTTGTCAAGGTAAAAGGTTTAATAATAACAGCACCAGCATTACAAGTATTTCATGATAATTACAGTTCACTGATAACAGTAGATGCCAGCATCTACGGTTTGGTCCCAGTCCTTAGCCAGAGGGTGGATGTTTAAGAACAAACTGTAGCATTTGCTCCGAGAGCACTAAAACAGTTTGAGCGTCAATACAGTAGGATTGAAAGCGAAGCACTTGCAACTTCAGACCAAAGACAAAAACAGAAAGATAAGTAGAGCCCACTACCAAATATCACCCACTTGTACCTGACTCAGTCAACCCCTCCCCCCCATACCCCCCTCTCTTGAGTCTTTGCTGATTTCACCCTGGGCAACATAAGCGAGCACTCAAGACAGGCAAAAATGAAGCTTCTTAAAAGGAAGCCCCGCACTTGACATAACTACCATGGCTTGTGACTAAAAGACTATGGAGTCCCTCTCCGCACATCTGTAGTTGCTCCCCCACATAGTTGTTCCCCATGGAAAAAAACATGATCTTGAGACTGATTTCAGATGGGAAGTCAGTTATTGTGATGCTTAGCTTCTACTGAATTTCTACATCTCTTCTCTCTCCTCCCATGAATGGTGGGGCCACGGCCTTGATGCCCATATTCAGGAGCCATCAGTACTTTTAACAGTACTGACACACACTCAGTAGGGAGTAAAAGGCTGCAGTGTATCAACAATTCCACTCTCATGTTCACTCACAGACAGGTAGCCTGTCAAGATTTATTCATGAGTGACACTTGTGAAGAAGTAAGTGTCTTTTACTCCTTATCGGTGTGGATCCCGTACCCTGTCATGGGTAGGTTCAACTCGCTACCATGTTCTTATCATTTAACTGACCATCAGGCAGGCCTAGCGTGGAAGTGCAGTGTTTTATAACAGACACGCCCCCTTATATTCATATTGCTAGTTGGCCCTGCCATCAGGCAAGGTGAAGATCTTATTTCTACGACCATGCCGTGAATGTGGGAGGAGTGGGCCTTCATCCAGTTCTTGACCCTGAAGCTTTTCACTTATCCGCCCATAGGGCTAATGTCCTTGGGGCAGCTCTGCCAGTGGTTCAAATGTATCTTTTTTTTTAATTTACTAGTTTCAGTACCCCTCTGAAGTTGCCTACAAATATATCTGGGCCCACATTGGTTAAGTGTACCCCTTTGCCTGCACAGTATTCTCAGGCTGATAAAACTGTGACTAACAAACTCGAAGCCAATGCCCCTACATCATTTGCTGACTGCTGTGTTCAGTTCACACCTTGATCTATCATCTGCGCTGTTAGATTTTACCCCTCGGCCCCACCATGGCATTCTCAGAATCACTTCTGATCATACGATTGTCGCTCTACCTTGCCACTTCTCCAAGCTCAAGTCTAATCTTGTTCAGCATCTCCCTCCTTCTGAGAATTTCAAATTCTTTGCCTCACAGATGAACGATAACTGTGTCTGGTCGTGAGGTTTCTATTGTCCTTTTGACTGCCTGTCCCCATTTCATGCCTGGGATGCTGTGCCGATATATTGTTGTTCTTGCCAATTCAGTAATCCAGCTGGAATATTTCTGGGTCACCCTGATCTGTGGCCTTGCTACGTATGATTGACCAATCAGCCAGACCTTCAGTCTGACCTACTTCCTTCCTGTTAAAATAAACACGGAATTCCCTGTTACCACCTCTCTGTCCATCGGCTGGAGGACGGGTGGGAGTGGTAGGAGGATATTGTTCTAACTGGGGTTTTATGAATGAAGCCGTTATAGGACCTAGATTGCCACCTGCTGCCTATTGCCATCAGTCACTTTTGGTGTATTTACTTTTGCGTTGCCGTGGTTGCTGTCCCAATATGAAATGAGTGTGAACCGAACTGTTGTGCTGGCAACCCTAGCCCCGTCAATGTTTTTTTCACAATGCTGCCCTAAATTGGAATCTGCTGAAATAAACCCAGTCTGCATGACAAACAGTGACTGCCTACTCTTCGGGTGGAATTCAAAATATTTTCTTAATAGTAAGCAATCTGTGAGGCAGATTCGTGTCATCTTTGACCCCTTACCTAACTGGTCTGTTTTGTACTGTCTAACTGTCAGAATAAATGCTCCTTCACTTAATTCTGTGTCCCTAATTATTAAGTAGACATCCCCAGCAACATAATTTGCTGGTGCCGTCGGCTTGTACACCCTAAATGCCTTGACGAAAGTAATTGTGAAGGCAGTGCTGAATAGTATGGCCTTGAACTCCGAGGCTGTTTTCACACCTCACTGCTGTTAATATCAATGCCAGCCTGTCAAAGTTTGTCTCTCTTCACACCCTTAAATCACCTCCAGCCTTTAATGGCTGTTTTTATATAATGGGATCTAGTGGGATCAAAACCCATTTTAAGTTTTGCAAAGGAGGCAACCATAACATGTGGACTTCTTTTTTGTATGAGCCCAACTGATGAACTGTTTCACTGCCACTACTCTGCTTTGATTGTCCCTCGGGTTACCCAAGCCTGTCACCCTTTTCCAGTTATCCATGTATGTGTCATATTTCTTTGTCGTTCCTGGTGCCAGTGCATGCTCATTTAACTGAGGCAAGTCTGGTCTGCCATGTTCCATAGCTCTTCTGGGAATGAATCCCTCTTCAGGTCCGCCTGAGGGGCTAGGCACCTGAAGTGTTTCACCTCGAAGCAAGAAGGCACATTAGCCAGTGAGTTTACAATCCCTAGCACATGCCTCGCCCTCACCTCCAGGTTGCATTCTAACTGCAGCTTAATCATCCCCCGGTACTAGGGGGCATTTTGCTGAGCCACAATTGATAACTTGTACTAATGCCTTGTTGTCAGACCAGAGGGTTAACTGAATCCCACTCAGGGAGTTGGACCATATGTGCATTGCCAGCACAATAGAGAATACCTCTGGGAATGTGATGCTCTTCTTTAGGCCCGACTTAATCTAACTCTGTCTACGAATACTAGTGAGGATCTTCATCCCACTGTTTTATCCTGTACCAACAGGATCCCCTGTGAAGCCAGCAGCTTGTTATTATCTAGATGCAGGTTACCCCAAAAACAGGAAGTTGTCTGTGTAATGCAGTTTACCCCTTTCTTGTGTTGCTTGTGAAGCGCCCATTCCAGAAAAGTGTTGAAGCACTCAAAGTATGCACATGATATCGCACAGCCCATTGGTGTGTATTTGTCGAAGTAGAACTAGCCTTCGTATTGAAAGCCCAGCAGATCGAAGCTGCCAGGCTAGAAGGGCAGCAGTCTAAACTCTGACTGAATGTCTGCCTTGGCCATCAGTCCACTCTTCTCCTTCTTCCTGACCAGTTCTATGTTATTGTCAATGGACGCATAAGAAACCATGCATAACTCCTGATTGATTTAATCATTTACTGACCCACCTTCAGGGAAAGATAGATGGTGGATAACCTGGAAGGAGCCCCGATCATTCGTGGTTATCACCCAGGAAAGTTTAGAACAAGAGCGTCGAAGGTGGGGGTATAAAGGCATTTAAATGGACCCCAAATGTACCCTAACAAGCGTTCCTTCTCAGTTTTTTGATCGACAGCTTGTGTGTGCTCTGCTGTTCATCTTCGTAGTCATTTCTCTCTCTAATAGGATTCTAAAACCTTCTTCATACCCTTCAAGTAGCAGCAGTGCATCTGCTTTTTTGTGTTAAATGTTAGGCAACCCCCTGAGTATTCTGTTATCTATTGGTGCTTGATGTGAATGGGTGATAGTTCTGTACCCCCCAACAGGAACGTATTCTGTAGTAGTCCTTGCTGTAGTCTAGTATGTCTGTTGCATGGTTTTGGTTTGCACCTCTACTGTGGTTGCCACTAACACCTCGCTCTGACATAAATTCCATAAGGGCAGACTCCATCCTAAGCAAACCAAGTCTCCATTTTCTCTGTTTTTGCAGAATCATTGACATGTCTGGTTTGACGCAGATATTGCCTGTTTTTATTGTTCTAAGAACTTTTGCAAGTAGAAAGTCATTTAGACAATGACACTGATAAGACAACTCATGGGTAGACAATGATCTTAGTAAGACACCTGATGCAACATCAGTCTGGAACAAGTGCCTTGTTATCTTTCTTTAAAGGTCAGACAACAACAATAACATAAACAGTGTAATCTGAATTGACATGTTTGTACCTTATTTGTTTATAAGAATGTTTCTACAACTAGTATCTTGGTGCACACAGGTTTTGTAAGACAGTCCTAAGGTTATGTCAGAAATTCCAGTCTCAGATAAGATACAGTAACAAAGGCTCACTGATCAACCACTTCGGAGGAGAGGTCCTTCACCCTAGATTATTTCACAAGATAGTGTCAATAAAAGCTCTTGATTGCCAGATTGCTGTGATGCTGCCACATCTTTTTTATGCTGAACACTGATACCAAGCCAAGTTTATGAGGACAGAAGCTACTGGTGATGTGTGTTTTCCTCTCAAGGGAACACTGGCACCAGGCTGCCGATAACTACAGCAATGTTGTTGTTAACAGTTGTCTAAGAAACTCTAGATGTAAGTTACACTGCTCCATGCTCTCCTTCTATGACACATAGAAGTAGGTTTTAGAGCGTTAGGTTACGAGATGACATTTTAAATATGGAAGAGATGTTCATATTATTCTTGTTGTTCGCAACATGTATTTGTGCTGTTTTAATGCTATTCTGTGTGGTTATTTTAGATGTACTACACAAGAGGATGAGGTTGTTGAAAAAACACATTTTAGTTAAAGTCTTTTTTTTCTTAGTGAAGTTTGTGTGTGAGATATTGCAAAGAGTGAAATCGAGCTTTTCAAATAACACACGTCTCTGAATCCCTGTTTAGGGACTTTTAGTAACCCAAAAGCACTCATGCCACTTTAGCTATGTATTGGATGGGGCATGGTGGGGCTACAGTAACCTGTCTTTCACATTCAGTCCCTAGTGCATTAAACTAAGTTCACTTTTGTCACCTGTGGGTTTGAAAACAAGCCAGAATCTTAGTTTACATAACAGCTGTGTGACTGCACAAGATCCCCATGCCTTGTAAACAATATAGGTGCAAATGATTTAAGCCATTGCTGTACAGTTGTGCTTATTTGCTCAACGTTGCTAGACCTGCTGGTGCCTTTCTTGCTGGATCCCACTGTGTATGCGCCAGCTATAGATATTGGGTCCTATACTTCCTGAATTCTTTTTTTGTCTTTTCTTTTGCTCTTATCTATCTTCTGTCTGATCTTCCTCTTCCATTTTCTGCTCTCACCTCATGATTGCTGCGTCCCTACTTTTTGCTGTCTCCTGTCCTGTTATATTTAGTTCAAGGTCAGACAAGAACAATAACAAACACTGTAATCTGATTTGACATGTTTTTACCTTTTTTGCTTATGAGAATGTGTCGAAGACTAGCATCTTGATGCATACAGATTTTGCCAGACATTAGTAAGGTTATGTCAGAATTCTAATCTCAGATAAGATACAGAATAAAACGCTTTCTAATCAGCGACTAGGGAGGAGAGGCTCTTCAACCTAGATTATCACACAAGTTACTGCCAAAAGAAGCTCTTGGTTGCCAGATTGCCATGATGATGCCGCATCTTGTTTTCTGATGAAAGCTGATACTGAGCCAAGTTCAGGAGGAGAGCAGCTATATCTGATGTGTATTTTCCTATCAAGGGAATGCTGGCACCCGACTACTGATAACTACAGAATTTTGTTGTAAACAGTTATACAGTGCATTGATTCTCCCTAAGAAATACTAGATGCAAGTTACACTGCTCTACCCTCTAGTATAGCGCATAAAAGTAGGATTTAGGGTGTTAGGATACTAGATGACGTTTTATTAATGGTAGAAATGATCATTTTATTCTTGTTGTTCACAACATGCATTTGCCCTGTATAATAATATTATGTGTGGGTGTTTTAGATGTCCTAACCAAGAGAATGAAACTGTTGAAATAAACACATTTTAGTCAAAGTGTATTTTCCATAGTGCAGTTTGTGTGTGAGATATTGGAAAGAGGGAAATTGGGCTTCTCAAAATAACACGTCTCTGACACAGTTTAGGGACCGTTAATAACTCAAAAGCACTGGATACCACTTCAACTATGTATTGGATGGGGTCCTGTGTGGCTACAATAACATGTCTTTCACATTCAGCCCCTGTGCATTAAAATAAGTTTACTCGTGTCACCCGAGGGTCAGAGGCTTACTTTCCGCAGCAGCTGTGTGTCTGGACAAGATACCATGCCTTGTGAAACAACATACGTGCAAATCATTTAAGGCATTGCTGTACAATTGTGCTTATTTGCTCACCGTTGCTGACCCTGCTAGTGCCTTTTTGCTGGATCCTGCTATCAGTGTGCTGGCTATAGATTTGTTGTCCTTTATTTCCTGACTCCCTTTATTTTTGCTGTTATCTACCCTCTGTCCATTGCTCCTCCTTCATTTGCTTCTCTCACCTCATGATTGCTACGTCCCTACTTATTGCTATCTCCTAGCCTGCTTTTGCCTGTGGGTCAGAGCCCTCCTCCACGCCCTCAAGCAGGTGCATGAGAACCTGTTCATTCCCATGCCTCACTGTCGCTGCCCTTGCTTCCTGCAAGAGGCTGGTAAAGTCTCTGATATCCCCTGGCTGCATCGTCACCATTTTCACTCCTACCTGTGTGAGCGGAAATCTTGTGTGCCAATGCAGTTGTTGAAGATCGCCTGTTAAAGCTTGTAAACGGCTTCTATGACAGTACTGGTTCGCCAACTGTTAAACATTTATTCAAGGCTTATTACACAGCCTTTTTTTTAACCTCTTTTGTAAACAACCCAATCTTTAAGCTATCAAGTGACCTTTGAGAAACAAAGAATCGAACCTCTAACCTTCAGACTGAGAGTCTAAGACATTAGTCTTTGGGCCATGAGTAATGTTTAAAGAAGTTGCAACATAAAAAAGGCACTGGTTCCGCACCTGGCACATGAAGCTTTCTTTTAGTGCTTAAGTGACTTAAAAGCCGAGACAAGGGGCCTACATTCAAGGGCAGTACTGTTGGGGCTATTTAGCAGCATGGAGCTTGTGAAGCTGCATCCCCATCTAATTAAACCAGCTCTGGTCCAGCTCCTTGTGCTCTGCCAAAATCTTAAGTCTTTAATGATTAGGTGGGGGTGTAGGCTGACCCTGTTTCTTACTCTGACGTTGTCGCTTTCTGACTAAGCTGCAGCTGCTTCTTAGCGTTCATCGTCCCATCAGTGGTGTGGCCTCCTTCGATTGTCTTTGTCAGAGGCACCTTCTCCCTGAATCTGGATAACCTGATGCTGCTACGGCAAAGGTTGCAATTCTCCAGACACGGCCCACAGGACTCGGGTCTTAACATCCAACAACTGTTGGTCATCTTGTCCTGCTTTTCTGTGGTCTTCGTCACTGCAGTCCCCTGTTGGATGGATCTGGGTTGTTTTGGCCATGTAGTTGGCTGTCACTCTGCATTGATGCTCGCTCCCTGTGCACGATCTGTGCTTCCATGATGCCAGACTCATGTTGCTCGCCAGCTGACTCCTTTATGTGAGAAAGTCCAGAAGAAGGGTGGGTTGGTGGTCAGGCTGTTGGCTGTCCCCTGACCTTCACTGGCGTGGTTGCACAACCGCAGCTTAGCTTGTTCTTGGTGGCCAAAGACCTGCGACGCTGAAGGAAACTTCTTGCTGCCTTTCCCTTATATTTACCTTCCAGCGAGGGCTAACTGGCCTCTGCAATTGTTACCCTCTTTCTCATTGGTTGGCAGTACTGCCACCTCTCTTGGTGCTTCTTTTTGCGAATTTTGGGGCCCCCTTTGGGGGGATGTGAGAAGATGAAGGGTGAGGTGTCCCCCAAACTAACATTCCAGCCGCCATTTGAATTGTTATTTTCCAGCAGCCACTATTATTTGTGGGCGAAGCTGGCTTAACACTCCAGTCCCCCGAGGCCTGCTTTGCTGGCAGGCCTCTGCCAGTCTGTGCTATTGTGTGTGTGCGTAAGTATGAAGTTGCGGTCAGTGGCGTGTTACCCCTATGGGGCACGTCATTTAAAAGAGAATGTGTGGGCCTAAAAAAAGCAATATGCAGTAGTTGAAAGGTTAAGGATCCGGGCCAGAATAACTAATTGAAAGGAGACAGAACATGCACAGTACTTCTAAATTTGGACTAGATCTTTTACAATGTACTGAAGAATGTGCAGATAAAATTATTAAAACAAGCATTTGGGGAAACAATGGGGAGTGGGTGGGTGGAGGAGAAAAGCAGCACACAAGGGAGAGCAGTACAGACGGTGGAGGATACACACGAGTGAGAAAAAAACATGTGGGGGGGTGAATTAGATGTGACAGCTTGCAAACCAGAATGACAGCAACAAAGAGGTTGGGTGTGGTGGATATTTGTATTGTCTGGTGGCATTTGTATAGCTCCTACTCCCCCTTTATGGGACACTGAATTACTTACCTACAATGATATTAAACTACACTTTGTAGGGTGTGTGCCTGGGAGGAAGATGTTTTTTTTAGCCTAAGTAGGAAGTGTTGTCCTGTCATGCGTGATGACCACCGAGGTGTTGTTATCTTGTTATGGGATGCAGAGACTTGTGGTGTGATGGGTGAGGGTATATGAGAGATAGACATACAAATTATATTTAAAATAAGAAATAACGAGCTTATCCACAGGAGCCGTGGGTTGCTTTGTGCACATACACCAAAAAAAGAGGCGTAGTCAGAGAAGGGCCAGTAATCCATACAGTGGTATGCAGCAGGCAGAAATGCTGTTGAATTAGTAAGAGAATGCTAAAAAGGCAAGAATGGAAATTGGTGTCAAAAGTACATATATGGCAGCTGAAAATATTTTCTTTTAGAAATGCAGCAGTAAATGTAACCAGAAAGTTACTGACAATAGAGAGAGCAGAAATCATGCTAAAAACATGGACAAGTAGAGAAATATATCATGGATGCTGGCAAGACGGACATATTATTGGCTATTATTATTAGCCATATTCTGACAACAACGTTCTTTCTCCTTCAGAGTAAGAATACCTAAGCACACCCTAGGACTCACTACTTTTCACCACATAGGATTTATGTAGTACTTATTTAATGTATACCTTGGGTTCTAGTATCTCAAAACCATCTCATCTATTGAGACTTCAGTGAGGCCTTTGTCACTCAGTCCGCTAGAAAGACACTGCACGTATCCAAGGATTCGAGGCACATCTCTTCTGCAAAGCAGCTAGGCAGGAGCTTTCCATGAGCACTTGGCATGACAGCACAAAGCTCTGCCTTCAATTAACGAGACTAGCTCAGTAGATCTATTTTATGGCAGAGAATAAGTTTACAGCAAATGTCCTTCAAAGATATGTGTTGTGTTTTTTTAAAGAAAACGAAACAACATTTTAATATTTGACCATAGGATTTCCAAAATAAAAGTGCTACTCAGACTTCTTTACAGTGCAATTATAGTTCATATACTCTCTGCTAAACGTACCCTAATCCCGTCCCGGTGTTTATCATGCACCCTTATTTTATCCTTTTCCTAGACTAAACCGTAGTATATTAATTTGTAATATCTTTAACCCCTTTATTTAAATTGTTTATTGCGAGCAAAATATAAATAGCTGCCACACAAATAGAGATCATTTCAAAATATTCAATGGTCTATGAAGAGATTACAGAATCACATTGCATCCTGTTTAGTCTACTGTGTTAATTCCCTCCCACCAATCTCATTTCTGCATTGTGACCGTAATCAGCTAGCCTTCAGATCTACACCTGTTACCAAAGCTAGAGTTCACAGACCAGATTTATTTTATGATGTAGAATCTCATTAGTGTTAACAAATAAGCAAAGAGAGCTTGATTCCCCCAGTCCAAGTGGCTCCTGGTCTACCTATTTTTTTAAGTAATTAAATTACAGTGTCCTTAACCTCACTGCACATGCAAAGGTGTTGTTCCACCAACCATGCAGGTAATCAAGGTGTACAATGTTTTACCAGTCTGACTCTTACTTTTGTATATGATAGGTCACTTTTCTATTATCGGGAATACATTTTGTGGCAACTAAATGACAAAGTCCCATTTTGTCATGGACCTATAATTGACCTCTGTAAGCAAAATGTTATCAATTGAAGCATGGATGAAGGAGCCTACTGAGACAACTTCTCAGAAAATTCGAATTTTCGTGTCAGTTGTGTTGTCTATCCTGGGCTTTAGGACCTAGGTCTACACGGTTCCAATTTACATCAAACAGGAGTAGGGAATTAGTTCAGTGCGCCATCACCGAGCAGGGAAGACCAAGCTTCTGTGGCCCCACACAACCTACTGAGCATTTCTGTGGATGTGGTCCTTGTGCGTTTGTGGGTTACCAACAGTTGCCTAAAGGGTTCAGGTACGCAGTGGTTATTCAACCCCCATTTCATTCTTAGAATAGCACACTCAGGGATAGCACTAAAAAGAAATACACTATGGGGGTTATTACAACTTTGGAGGAGGTGTTAATCCGTCCCAAAAGTGACGGTAAAGTGACGGATATACCACCAGCCGTATTACGAGTTCCATAGGATATAATGGACTCGTAATACGGCTGGTGGTATATCCGTCACTTTACCATCACTTTTGGGACAAATTAACACCTCCTCCAAAGTTGTAATAACCCCCTATATCTTTAAAAACAAGTTTATTTCAACAGTTTTATTCTGTTGCCTAGTACAAGAATAATAACTACACAGAATATAATTAAAAACAGCTTGAATATGTTGCTAGCAGCGAGAATGAAATGAACAGTTCCAACATGTTTTTAGAATATTCCTTGCATCCCACCACCCTAAAGCCACCTTTTTGTGCTACTTTAGGAGAGCATGGAATAGCTAACTTGCCTCCTGAGTTTCTTGGGGACCTGTGCACTGCATATATGTTCACAGCAGATCAGCTGTGTTTATTAGACTTCAGCCAGGAGAGTGTGTACCTTCAGAAAGAAAACAGGATCCGCCTCCAAAAATGGGACAAAGTGACTACAATTTTATCAAGATGGAGAAAGAGGTCAGAAAAGGGATTATAAAAACTAAATACTACACACAAATAGAAATACTTCTGAAACTGAAAGCTTGCTTACATTTCCAAATTAAATGGTATAAAATAGAATAAAAGTACAGAAAACGCATATACATGCAGAAAATTAAATGAAATTAAACTTTCTGCAGACTTTAAACTGGGGTTAGATTATACACCCCCATGCTAGGTAAAAAACTTATAAATACACCGAAGCACTAAAAGCCCTAGCTCGCATTCCTTCATCAGTTTTTTTCAGGAAGTCTATTAGGAGAGCCACCAGCAAAGGCAAGCCAACTCAAAGGCCAAGCAATAATAAGAGTTATGTATAGTGCGTGCCCCAATATTAACTCTTACATACTTGTATTGCTACATAGGCTGTACTGCCTGGTGCTCCTGCGAATGGTGTTTCATATGACACTTTAAATGATTAATGTTTGTGGTGGTAAACTTACATATTCAACATCTGTAGGGTTTGTGGTGTGTAGAAGACGCACACGAGGGAGAGAGCTGGAAGCACATGCTCTTATGGTGTGCTTATGCAGAAAGAAAAAAAATAGTTCACTAAAAGTGAGAAGTGAAAGGATAGAATCCAGCCAATCAGAGGGATGTTAAAGAGGCTATGCTCCAGGGGTGGGAAAAGCACAATATGGACAAGCTGGAACAAGGAGCTCCATCAAATAAGAAGCAAGCAAATCAGAGTGGCAATAAAACCAACCAATGGTAAACGGTGAGTAGGATGCAAGTCCCTGTAAGGTTTTTGTAAGTCTACAATATGCCTTTTACAACCAGTCTACCTTGTCTGGTAGGCTTTACCTACATGCCCTTTCCTTCATGTCAACCAACTTCCGTCCATCCAGGTTCTGATTCTCTCCAACTCAAACCTCAAATTCTCTGTCGCCGCCACACCCTCCTCAGTTAGTCATATGATTAGTAGCAAGCCCAACCATCACTCTAGGTTATTAAAAGACAAAGACCTGCCAACAATAAAAAGCCTATGACAATGTGTTTTTCTGTACCACCCCAGCAACGTAGCAGCAAACCCTCTCGCTTAACTACCTAGTTTGCCTCTCCTGCAACTGTAGCAAGTGAAGTTCTTTCCACTGAAAGAAAAGTGCATTCCATCTGCTCTAAAAACGGATTTCCTACAAATATAAATTCATGATGTATCCTCTATTTCCATTTCCTCCTACAAAATGTCTCATTTATATGTTAAATTAGTGCCTATCTTTGTCTGTGGCCACAGGCTTCTTTGCTCCACATCACACCCCGCTGTAATCAGTTCAGTCCACATAAGGTTATCCATGCCCTTAACCCCATTGTACTCCATGATGCCCTGCTTCATCTCCTTCAGCAACAAAATATGATACAATAATTCTCAACTGTACAAGATCATTCTCACCAAGATGGTCTAGTATAATATCAGGACAACTCTCTCTAAACAAATCTACCAGATTTGGGAGAACCTGAAAACCAGTACCAACAAATCCCAGTTTATTGCCAAAGAGGAAGGTCTCAGCTTGCTTAGCAGCCTATGGAATACGTGTCTGCAGATTCACTTCATTCACCTCTGCAACAGGGCCCGGAACGCATTCTAGAAACAAACAGCAACAAAGTAGGTAAGACATTAATGAATATTTAGCACTCATTCTAGCGTAATGGATCACCTAAAACAATTTGACCTCTAAATCCTTAATCTGCTGTGCTGAAACCCCAATTGCAAGTGTGCAAACTCACCTCAATCAACAGCTTGTACAGTTGAAAATTGGACACCAAGAACCAGTCAGTCTGTGCAAGAAACCTAACTCCAGGCCCTAAATCACTTCCAAAAAACGGTGCCACCTCACAATGGGACAAACCAAACCCAGCAGCCAACCTTTTAGGTGAACCACTTTCCCCTCCCCCTTCCTGATCTATTTTCGATCTTCTCCCCCACACCTAAGCAGGATCCTCTTTATCCACAACATTCTATATCAAAGTGCCCACATACCCTCTAATATCTATAAAATGCCACTCTACAAACAACCAGGACATGCCAAGGCAAACGTTACTCCTCAGCCGCGTTCACACACTCCCCAAAGAACCTGTGATCCTTCTAAACAGTGGCAATATTTCTGGACACCTCATTCTAGCCTGCCCCTTAAACCCTGTCACCCAGCCCTCTAGATTTGTCCTCCCCATTTCGGCTGCTGATGGATCATAGTCCCAAAAGAATTTACTGTAAAAAGCTATGTTGTCCAACTTAACTTACTAGAAACTGTTCATCAATTGTGAAGGCCATTACATCTTCATGTCTTTTTTTAAACTATCTCTGGCTCACTGTACCATTTGTTTCATGCCACTAGCCATGATCTCCAGCCACGCTTGCCTGCATGCCCATCAGCTCAAGGGTGTCAAAAAATTCTCAGGCACCTGCCATTGGCAGGTCAATCTTGTACATGTATGCACCAGGGGTTAAAACCACGAAAACGTCTCCACTGCAAATGCTATAATGCATCTGCATTATCAGTGTTAATTCTGGGCACCAGCCTCAAAGGGAACACAATATTGTAATGCAGGCACCCCAGAATAAAAACCCTCAATGACCACAAATCTTTCAGGTTCCTTGTGGACTTCCTTTTCAGTACACCACCACCACATTGTCAACATTGAGAGTGACCTTACTATTCATTACACCAGCACTACATTGTTAACACTGAAAGTGACCTTTTTATTTTTTTAATTCTTTTCCTAAAGAACCACTGTCACCAACAATGGAAACCACCTCTGGATGTTCCTTAGCTGATTTAAAATGTTCTTTCCAAGCGTTTTCCAAGCAGGCTCTGACGATCCCCAGCTCTGCCTGACTGGAGCTGCTTCCTGTTACCTTGCAGCCCCAATCTCTTCCTCCTAACGTATTGATTGACACGTCTTTCAAAGGCTACCCAGTAACCCTTGTACCGAGGTAGGATAAATAAAAGACAAAACACAAAGGGTCCGACAAGGGGTAAGTATAACCCTAGACTACAATGGCAATAGTTGGGCATGAACTCCCATGAAATGTATTCCTTAATTGAGACAGGTTGATTTAGGTTTGACCTACTAAGTCATGAATGGCTGTTTTACTTTCAGGTGCATCCTGCATATTTTGTTGCCCTGATAATGACCCTTGTTTGAGTGACTTTATGGGTCTGATAACGCGTCCCTTTATGTCAATTTATACATATTAGGACTCGTTTTAGGCCAATGAATCTTTAGACCCAATGGTGAGACACCGCAGGACGAGATAACTGATCAATATATCAAGCAATATGTCAATGATGTTACCAATATTTATTATCACAACACACTTTACCTTAGACAAAGTCATTGATTAAACTGTCAATGCAACCATGACCTTTCAGCCATGAATAACCACACCTTTGATAGAATTTTATGAATTTTATTCCCTATTGATTACAATCTACTAGCAGAAGTGTCAATCTCAAAACCAAGAAACATAAGAGCATAGTCACAACGTGGCAACTGTAATAAGACTTTACTAATGCAAGAATCACAAACATAAAAACATAACACAACGTAAGCATAGATCGGAATATAGAGAATATTATGTAAGTCTCAGTTCAGCATAGCGCAACGTCAGTCTTGTCTGTATGTGTCAGTCAGGGTGATCACTTAGCCTAACCACTAATTAGCATCAGCATGTTGGACTTCATGCAAAATAATTTAGAACACCAATTTAGAAAA
This sequence comes from Pleurodeles waltl, assembly GCF_031143425.1. Classification (NCBI taxonomy): domain Eukaryota; kingdom Metazoa; phylum Chordata; class Amphibia; order Caudata; family Salamandridae; genus Pleurodeles; species Pleurodeles waltl. Next base: position 1,200,140,104 of record NC_090445.1, on the reverse strand, counting down.
CATCTAACTATGGTCTCTATTCAAAAATACAGCAGTTTGTACCTAGAAAGGAAAAGCAAACAGACAAATTACAATAGCATTGTCATAATTACCCTCCAAGGATTAAGTCAGCACACAGGATCAGTCTTCGTCTTCAGGACATCAGTCGAATCGCCATCAGTCTAACTTCATCTAAGGGACAGGGGACACATCCCTCTTAAGGAGGAGAAGTGTGAGGGCAGTCTATGGATGAGGATGGTTTATTTAAGTCTCAAATCACCAAACAGAGTGACAGAGTTTCTGGATAAAATCAATAGCTTTCCGTACCTAGTTCTCTCGTCCCTTGGTGACATGAGTTTTTATACCTTTTTCGTAATCCCTTCCCCCAAAATTCCATTGGATATTCACTGTACCCCACTATCTTTGACCTATCAAATTATACATTAGGTAATCCCAATTGTCACCCCACGATAAGTTATAACACTTTGTTTGGTCTTCATAATTGACATCTTCGTAGGTGGCACATCCGGGGGGTTTCATCACCGTCTTGGCATGTTTCTCGGGTCATGAGCTTCTTTGTCTATGGTCAAATGTCCTTGTAAATTCTTTCGTATACTTTTGTTTCAAAATCTGTATAAAACTTATACTAAGGCAGCTAGCATGCGGATGGGAACAGGATGAAATTGGTTACATAAAACGAAGGAAAAGAACAAATGCAGGGTCATGGCCCTTTACGAGTCAGCACACTGAAAAACAGAAAATATGCTTTAATATGAGAGTTACACAGCTAAATCTTCAACTCACGTTAACTTAAGGTCTAGGAGATTTTCTTATACAAATGCAATATCATAAAGGTTAATATGAATTTTAACATGAACAGTTTTATTTATCATTGTTAGCTTCACGTATATTTTTGTGACCACATGTTATAGTCGAGTTTTCAAATGCATATTTAAGCATTATTCTAATTATTGTTGTTTTCTATGCAGCATTATTAATCATTGATATAAGCATTTCACATTTAGCATATGTAATACTTAAACTACGCTCTCTCAGTCCCTCCTCTGATGACGCTCGTCATCACACAAACCTTTCCCTTTGACCTTTCATTTTAATTTTTCACCCTGCGCATAATACGCATTTCAACATCTTGCCCTTTATGTGAACTTTCCCAAATTTCATTGAACATTTTCTCACTTTCACTTTCTTCGTTTCTCCTGGTTCTTTTAGTCCAATTTCTCTTTATTTTATCATTAATTTTGCATGCCCCCCATAATCCTAATAGACAGACCAAAACAATTAATAGACCCATCAAAATCTTTGCAAGTACTCCGTTCCAAATGTTGGTAAACCAGCTCCCAACCCTGGCAATTCCCTTTCCAAATTTCTCCCAAACACCAAGTTCTTTCAAATCCTTCAAATCTGTACTATCTCTAGTAAGGTGTCAACACCAGGACAGTACGCACTCTACGGGCATCTAGAATGCAAAAACCTAACACTCGCAAGATAATGTAATTTATGCATTGTGATGATATGTTATTGTTTAATCTTTTGCATTGCAGAATTCCATCCAAAAGATTCATTTTTAAGGTGCTTATAAATACTGTACATTTGCAATGTATTGCTGCCGAGATTCAGAGTGTGTTAGGGTGTGGTCCCTTTCCAGGGACTTCTAGAGACTTTCCCTGCAACATGCCTAGGCGTGGTTCTAGGCTGGGCCAAGACTCTATAAAAGAGAGTCAGCCCAACTTCCAGTGCTCACTATTCAGAGGTCCCGGTGCAGAGCAGCAGCTTCTTCCTGAGCTCCTGTCCCGGCGGCCTATTTGGATTTTCCAGTCTTCTGCACTCATCTCTCATTGGTGATCATTGTTTCCAGGCGGTAAGACGGTGTTTGGACATTTCCCAACACCGTAATTGAGAATTTTCATATTCTTGACTTTAATTCTTAAATGAATAACAGATTACTTGTGCGCTGCCATTTTTTGACATTTGTATGGTGGTTTGCAAATAGGGAGGACGCGCAATTTATTCCATAAAGATTTGACTTCGTTATTACATTGTTGTTCATTGCGCACTGATATTACTTGACATTTACATGATGTTTTACGAGTTGGCAAGACGTGCAACTCGTTTCATGAGCATTTAACTTTGTTGTTCATTGCACGCTACCTTTTCTTGACATTTACATGGTGGCATTCGAATCGGCGAAACGTGCAATTAACTTCTCTTGTGTAATTCATGCTGTTCATTGTGCGCTACCATTTTCTGGCATTTACATGGTGGCATTCAAATCGGCAACACGCGCGATTCTTTCCCTGAGTGCTTTTCATGTTGTTCATTGTGCGCTACCTTTTCTTGACATTTGTATGGTGGCATTTGAATCGGCAAGACGCGCAATTCTTTCCTCGTGTATAAATAATGTAAATTACTGTGCGCTACTATTCTAAGACATTTTCTTGGTAGCATTTCAAGTTGACACGTTGCGTGATTTATTCCTTGAATCTACGTTGTGTGATTTCATGGTGCACATTCCTTTATGCTGTTTAATACTCATATAAAAATCTGCAATGTGCGCAATTCACTTCCCAATGTTTTTTCTGAGAAGATCACAACAATACCAGAGTTCTAGATGTAATGCTGTGTGTTCCTGATATGTATTCTTAAAAGGAGATTCATATGGTTGTTTAGAAATTGCTCAGAGTGTTTCCTGATTCTCATGCTAAAGAAAGTATTCGAATCTGAAAGTCCTATTTAACTTTTCCTGTTTCCTCCTCAGGTATTCGGTCATCTAAAGCCTAGTCAGTTTTAGGACTATTCTAGGGTTGTTCATGTTTTTCGGAAAAAAGACGAAGCTTAGAGTTGTAGCATGGTACTGAATTCATGAGATGTAATTTTTATGCTGTGTTTTAACCTTTTGCTTCCTACAGGTCTCCTTCCCAGCTGTTCCCGTCCTAATCCCCTTTTCCCCACTTGGACTCTGTGATAAATCTAATCAGAGTATTGGAGCTGTCTTGTGGTGGAAGTGTTGGGAACGTGCACAGACCCCGAGGATCTGGTGACTCTGACATAAGGTTAGTAAGCATACTTCTAATCTTTTTACTGTTATCTGGAATGAATGAGCAACAATGACGCTCGTTGAGCATCTTGCAGACTCCTCCACTCTTAGCTAAAAGAATGTCTAAAGCAAGTCGATTTTGAAGAGTCATAGCTCTTTCTGCAGCAAGTTCAGTATCCATCAGGAGTATAGCCCCTGTGAAATTTGTCAGCATGTTATCCACTATAGTAGACAACTTTTGAATTTTCATAGAATTTAAGATAACCCCTACTGAAGGGATTATGGCTCCAAATATATCACCAATGACAGCCGCCACTGATTCTCGTTTTTGTCTAGGATGTTGTAATTCAGATGTCTTAGGTATATCTTTTAAGTCATCAATCTGGTGTAGGAGGCTGGACTGGCTTGTAGTGGGTACCAAGGGGTACTTGCACCTACATAATACTATTCCCAAATAACATGTCCCATACCATCCCTTAGGGAGACGGTAATAAGCATTAAGCCCACAGATGTAATGGATCCCAGGGATCGATGGATCCTGTCCATTCAGCATAAAGGTCCATTTACTCTGAAACAAAAATACATGCCTGCACTCACTCGTTCCCACAAACAGGTTGTCCTGTTCAGACTTTGGCCTATATATACAAAGCCTACCTACATGTAATGCATCTATAGCGAATTTTCCTTGTGTTTTGATTGCGGTGTAAGCATAGTCATTTGCGTAAGTGCGTTTTTCTAACCCTTTTTCTAATCTTTCTTTCAATGCTTTGCGTCTATCATCAGTGTGATCTAAAAAGCTTTTCTCAACAGGTGATAATAAGCAAGTCAAGTTATTGCGATGTGCATAAGCTGTCCCAAATGTAAGCGTTGGCTCAAAGAATCCTCTAACTATTTTTATATCATGTTCCTTAGCTAATTTGTTTAAAAATTCAATCACAGGCACAAAAGAAAACACAACGTCCAAGTTTTAATAAAAGTATTGCACATGCTGTTGATTGTAGAACCTTGTTAGTAGCAAGCTGCAACTAATTCCGTAAGTAAGAGGGAGACTATGGTATGTAACTCCCTCCTGGACAGATGAAGGAATTTTTGTGCATACATAACAATCTTTCGCATCCATGGTTTCCACATACTCATTTAGTAAGCGATAGAAGACATTAGTAGAAAGTTCCCCTTTTGCATTAGTTCCCTCATGCATGTGTCTTGCATCCTGCTCAAATCTTTCCCACGGTGTTAGTGTGGTAGTTTCAGGTTTTGAAGTAGCATTAATGGTTTCTTTCTCTATCCATGGCATTCCTACAATCACTCCCACAATTATCACTGCACACACAACACCTATTATAAGTCCTAGCCAACCACACACTTTACTTCCCTTGCCACTACTTCTATTGTAAGCCATGTTTGTATAGAATCAGATAGCAGATCAACTTGAGGATGATTTAAATTTTCTCTTGCTTTCCGCGTATATTTACAGCGCCTTCACTCACTCCAGGACCTCTTTTTGTCAAATCAGGTTAGCAGCTTGTCGTAGTCAGGTTTTAAAAGTCAATCCGGTTTTGGTGTCACTTTCGGTAATTTATAAAGTCTCTTTTTTCAGTTTTCAAGTTTCCAGAATTCTAACCAAGCTTTCCTCAGATTCGTTCAGGTACCGTAGTATTGGCCTGGCACTTCTCGATCAAAACAGAATGCTAGGAATTCTTATTGCCATTCAGATGTTGTAGCATACGCCCATTCAGGACCTGTATACCTTCTGTTTGCGACTCTTTTTCTTTTCAGCCTTCGTTCACCCTGTTGTTCTCCTTCACTTAGGTCTTCCACTTGAGATGTATCGTTCTCTTGTATTATTGTGTCGTTTGATACGTCTCTTATCTTGAGAAGTGGTCTATCTGGCCAGTTATCACCTTTGTGCGTCTTTTCTTGATGTGTCTTTTCAGGACGCTGGATAGCACCCTCCTCTTGAGATATGGTGTTTTCTCTTGATGGACCTGCAGCTGGCTCGGGAGACTCTGGTACGTTCTGATTTCTCTCTACAATTTCTCCTTCTTCTTCTTCTTCTGGTTCTGTGTCGGGTTCGAGTTCGAGTTCTAACCCGTACTTGTCTACTTCTGGGAGAACTTCTTCTTGATTTAATTCTCCTGCCGCCTCTACTGAGATAGGCACTCTGTCACCTCTCTCGAACTCATTGACTGCTTGAGGGACGAGGCTGTTCTCAGTGGGCTCTCCGATCGTCTCAGTTCCTTCTTGACTGTTTTCAGGCCCTGAGACTTCTCTTCCTGAAGCTGTTGTGCCGGAAACTTCGATTTCCTCTTCAGCAGGACATGTTACCCTTTTCGTGTGACTGGCATGTATCCAGTTGGGAACTCCGGCACACTTCACAGCAGTAGTAGTTGTCAAGATTACTTGATATGGCCCTTTCCAACGTGGTTCTAGACACGATTTTCTCACGTGCTTCTTGACAACCACCCAGTCACCAGCTTGTAGAGAGTGGCCTGGATCGCCAATCGGTGGCAATGTGTTAGCTTCCACCTGGTGAGAGAAAGAGCGAATCACATCAGCCAAACCTTTGCAGTAATCCAACACCATATCATCTGTATTATTCACTAGCGCATTTGCAGGTACTGCTGGTAATCTCATAGCTCAACCCATGAGGATTTCATGGGGGGGATAGTCCCGTTTTCTTGTCTGGGGTGTTTCTCATTGACATCAGCACTAGAGGCAAGGCATCTGGCCATTTCATGTTAGTTGCTGCGCACATTTTTGCCATTCTCGATTTCAAAGTGCCATTCATTTGTTCTACTAGTCCTGATGCTTCAGGGCAGTAGCTACAATGCAGCTTTTGCTCGATGTTAAGTGCGGCACACAGGAGTTTAATCACCTTGTTGTCGAAGTGTCTACCCCTATCTGACTCTAGAGACCGGAAACCCGAACCTTGGTATCAGTTCCCTGAGTAGTAATTTTGCAACTGTAAGACTGTCATTTCTATGTGTGGGATATGCCTCAGTCCAATGACTGAAAACACACACAATCACCAACACGTACTTCAATCCTCCACAAACAGGCATTTCAATGAAGTCCATTTGCATCTTGTTGAATGGACCTCCAGCTCTCCCAATGTGGCTCAAAGTTACCACGGTTCCTTTCCCGGCATTCATCTGTTGACAGATGATGCACCTGTGGCAGGTAATTTCTGCGGCATGTCTGAATTTTGGGTTAAACCAATCAATTTTGAATGACCTAATCATTGCATCTCTTCCAAGGTGAGCATGTCAATGGTAAAGTCTGGCAAATTGGGATAGAAGACTGTTTGGCAAAACTAGTTTCCCTTTTTCTGAGACCCACAAATCATCAGCCCTCTGTACACATTGCATTCTTTGCCAAGAGCGTTTCTCTTCTTTGCTTGCACGAATCTGTAATGTTTTTAACTCATCTAATGTGTCAACTACCCGTAATGCAAGGTTTAAACGTGTCATTTTCAGTTTGTGGTAATAATTCCCATTGTTCCTTGAACGATATACAGTTCAATGCGCAAATTCTTTTGACTTGATCTGCATAGCCGTTTCCCATGGACACAAAGTCTTGTGATTTAATATGAGCACTGCATTTCACCACGGCAATTTCAAGAGGTAACTGAATTGCATGTAACAAATCCTTTATTTGCTCACCATTTTTCACAGGAGAACCAGATGAGGTCATAAAACCTCTCTGTGATCAAAGTTGGCCAAAATCATGTACAATTCCGAATCCGTATCTGGTGTCAGTATAGATAGTGACTTTCAAATTTACAGCTGCGTGGCATGCCTTAGTAAGGGCGATCAGTTCTGCCACATGTGCGGAAAACACTTTCTCGAGCCATGAGGCCTCGATAATACCAGCTGTGGTACATACTGCATAGCCAGCTCTCAGTGTTCCAGCAGGATCTCTTAGACAGGACCCATCGACAAACATGATACAGTTATTTTCTTTTAACTGAGGGTCTTGAATATCTGGGCGAGGTTTGGTACACAGCTCGGTTACCTCAAGACAATCATGTTCAAATTCTTCCTCATTTTTGATTTCAGTATTTTCATTAGGAAGTAAAGTTGCCGGGTTCAGTACATTACAACGCTTGAGTGTGAGATTTGGTGACCCCGGTATGATCGTCTCATACCTAGTGAGACGTGCATTCGTCATGTGTTGGGTTTTAGTTCGAGTCAACAGAATTTCAACTGAATGTGGAACCATTACTGTTAGGGGATATCCCATGACTGTGCCTTCACATTGTGTAAGGCTCTGACCTGCTGCTGCGACTGCACGCAAACAACCCGGTAAGGCTGCTGCGACAGGGTCCAAGGTAGCTGAAAAATATGCTACAGGGCGATTTGCATCTCCATGGACCTGTGTTAAGACAGACAAAGAACAAGCATCACGTTCATGACAAAACAGCAAAAAAGGTTTCTCATAGTCTGGCATTCCTAATGCTGGTGCCCTGCACATGCATTCTCTTAACTCCAAAAATGACTCAAGTTCTTCCTTAGACAAAGTTATAGTATATGGCTCATCCTTGATCTCCTTGCCTGTCAGCTTTATCAATGGTTTTGAAATGATCGAGAAGTTGGGTATCCACTGGCGACAGTAGCCCACCATTCCCAAAAACATCCTGACATCTCTTTTTGTTGTTGGGGGGTTCATTTGCAAAACAGCTGTTATTCTTTCCTTTGATATTCTCCTGGAACCCTTTTCAATCAAATGTCCTAAGTATTTCACCTCCTTTTGACAGTATTTTAGCTTTCTGGGTGACACCTTATGTCCATTCTTTCCCAGATGATTCAGTAATGCAATGGTATCGTATTTACAACTGTCTCGAGTTTTAGATGCAATCAGCAAATCATCAATGTACTGCACAAGAGTTGAATTGAAAGGCAGCACCAGTGGCTCCGAATCCTTCTTCAATATCTGATTGAAGATGGACGGTGACTCAGAAAACCCTTGAGGAATTCTGCACCAACTGTACACCTTATCCAGGAATTTGAAACTGAACAAAAATTGGCTGTCCTCATGAAGAGGTATCGAAATGAAGGCTTGTGATAGGTCTACCACGGTAAACCATTCAGCATCACAGGGGACCTGAAACATTATTACTGCTGGGTTGGGTACCACAGGGCAACATTTTATCACAATTTCATTTATTTTTCTCAAATCCTGCACAATTCGAACCTTTCCACATGGCTTCTTTAAACCCATTATGGGAGAGTTACATGGACTGCTCAGGACTTCTTTCAGAACTCCCTGCCTGAGAAAGTCTGCAATTATTTGTGACACTTCGATGAGAACATCTTGGGTCATGTGGTACTGTGGCACTTGAGGGAACACTGCATTTGGCTTTATCTGGACTTTAACTGGTTCCACCCCTTTTATTAGTCCTACCTCTTTCCCAGTCAGATTCCATACTTTCTCTGTTACTGTTCCCTGTAATTCGACAGGCAAATCAATCAAGGTATGCATCGGGAATAGTGTAATCAGAGGGTAGTCTTCATTTGTTCCTGTTTCTTCCTCTAAAAACTGACTTTCTTCTCCCTCATCATCACTATTTGTCTGTACTTCAATTCCGTCATTGGAACAGGTAATTGAACATTTTGTCTTACACAGTAAGTCTCTTCCCAGCAGGGATACTGGGCTCGAGTCACAGACTACAAACCTATGAAGACCCTGAAAGTTACCAATTTCAACCTGCACTGGATCTGTAATCGGGTTAGTCAGATACTGATTTGCTACTCCAACCACTCTTATAGTACGTCCTGAAAGAGGCAATCTTGGAACTTCTGCACTTCTAACTGTGGAACGTGTGGCTCCTGTGTCGACCAGGAATGAAACCTTGTAACCCATCACCTTTCCTTCTACACATGTGCCTCTTTGATCCACCTCTAAGGACGCTGCAAGCCTGCACTCCTCACTATCTGAGCTATCATCTGACCAATCCTCATTCATGCCATTTTCACCTTGTAATGGGAACTGTTGTACAGTGTTATTTTGACTTGTTACCTGGCTTGTGACCTGTTGAGGAAGCATCACCTGTTGCTGTCCCATCGGAGCAATTGGTAATTGCATTTGCTGTCTAGGCACCATAGGAATCTGCTGCTGTACTGGTTGCATTTGTTTTGACTGAAAACGCGGAATTTGCATCTGCTGCATGGGCTTGTACCCCTTGCATTTGTACCAGATTGTTCTGAAAATTCGGGTTTTGATGTCTCATTTTTGGACCTAGTGAATTTTGTAATGTACAGACATTAGCACTTTGCTGAACAGCACCATCCTGCACCATATTCGGGCACTCCCGTTTCCAGTGCCCCACGCCCCCGCACGGGTGACATGGTGGCATCTTTTTCACCGCTTGCACATCATTTTGAATTACAACATTATTCATATCTGAACTGTGGTTCACAAACCCTCTGCCTCGACCTCTCGGTTGTGCCTGAAACACACCATTCATTTGCGGTTGCTGCTGTATCATCTGTTGGACTCATTTCCCTGTATTCCAGCCTGTGCAGCCCTTACCTGCATCACCATCACTTTTTCTTTCAGCTTTTTCTGTTTCAGTTCAATCTCATCACTACAGTATTTTGCATACTGTAGCACCTAATCAATCAGCTTTGCTTGCCAACAAATCAAATGATTCTTAATCATCTGGCTAACTTCTGGTCTCAGCCCTTCGACGAACCTAAATACAAGATGATTAATATCTTTCGGTTCAATTGTCTCAGTACCACTATAGTGTGTGAATGCCTTTAGTAGCCTTTCTTAATAAGCATGTATTGACTCTTTAACCTCTTGAGAGGTCCGGTCGATTTTCTGCCAATCAGTCACTTTCGGCGACACCTTTTGTTTCAGAAACTCAATCACCTTATGATAATACTTCATCACCTCTTCAGAGGGTGCCCCGGTCGCCTTGTCTCTTGCCGGCTCCTTCTTCGGCCAATCTACCCCTCTCTTGCACTCGAGCCACAAATCAGGCAGAACAATGATTTCAAATAAGGTATTTAAGTCTTCCCAAAGACACTTCGCAAGTTTCACGAAACTATCTGTTTGCTCATACCACTCGATCGGTTTCTCTCTCAATCTGGGGTAATCGTAGTAAAGGATAGAATGTCTCCTCTGGTCCATGGCACATGAACTAGGACACCACCAGCTGTTTCTCTCATAGGTAATATTTTTACTGATTCCAAATCAGGTGAAGCCTTAGCTTGATTAGACCCTGGATTGTCACTTTTTCCCTTGTCTCTTTTCTTTGCCCACCTGCCTTCCCATTTTTCCAGTGCACCCCAAATTTGTGCGCTTTGCAACAATTCTCTCAAATGTGCCTTCATTCCCGCAGACCTCATGTGTTCAAAATCTTTTGAGTCAAAGTCTAATCTGTAACTTCTTTTCAAATGTTTAGTGTTTCCAATATCAATATTCTATTTATCTGCTAGATTTGCTAATCTCTGATGCACTTTGCCTACTTCCTTGGAAATCTCAGGGCATAGGTATCTCAATTCTGCCTCCATGTATGACTCTAATCTATTTACTCCCATTGTACCTTCCACTAACTCAGCAGCTTCTGCCCCTAGTCTTACAAAGTTCAGGTATTCGTCTTGTTTTTCTTTCTCTGGTTCAACTGTAACTACTGCAGTCCTTTGTGAGGTATAAGTCTTTTCTAACCATTCGTTTAACTGTTGGACTGTAAAACCCTGCAACGAAATGTTCCCTGCATGCATCATTGGGGAATGTGAGGTGTTCGTACTCATTGTTTGTGGAGTTAAAACTCCTAATCCTGCTTGGCGCATTGCTTCGAGGGGTGCTCCCACTGGACTAAGGTCCATTAAGGGCCTCGGTTGTTCAACTGTTTGCTCTCCTGGAGCCATAATCTGTGGAGTTCCCATAGACCCACCTCTTATCACATCTTGAGTCATCACTCCCTGATCACATACACATGTTTTACCCTGTGCATACAATGGTACCGGTGGACCAACAGTAATTGGTAACGATATGGCAGCAGGTGTTTGACCCGGACCCAGACTCCGTGGAGCAGTAACTCCATAGGTCTGTTCTAAGGTACCCGGAATTGGTACTAATGGCGGACCAGCTACAGGGTTGTACCCTGGTATCAGCTGTGGTTGGGGTTGGGATAGTAATTTCGGAGTTGATTCAATCTGTATTAACTTTGGCTTCGTGTATGTCGGGTCTGGCGGCACTATCAGATCTGTGGTCGTCTCAAGTACTGGGACATCTGGGTAGATTCTCTGTATCTGCGGTGGAGGCTGCAACTGTATCGGTATGTCTGGTGCAGTGGGTACACTGACACCATTCTGTATCAAAGCTGTATCACTAGTCTGTACCGTATCAGTAACTCCCTTCTCCTTCGTCTGGTTCCCAGGATCCATGCTAGTACTCGGAGCACTGTCGCTCACTGCATAAGGTGGCGGACGATCATGTAATAATCTGTCCATAAATTCCTCATCGTCTGAATCCTCTTCCTCCTCCCAAGATCTTTTATTCTCTTTAGATTTGTTCGAGTCTTTATCTGTTTTACAAGAAGCTTTCTTTCCTTGTGTCTCTTCTCCCTGTGTTATTGCTGGGAACAATTTTAATCTCTCTACAATTCCCCATCTCCACATTTTGTTCTCGTTATCCCACCTAGCCTCTGCATAAGATTTTTCTGCCCTTCTCAATCTCCTCTGAAACCTTTCTTGTCTATGTTTAAGGGCCATCAAGTCCCAAATCGCTAATGCCTTCTACTGAGCTGGTCTCGGAGGTGGTTTCTGTGTACTTAACATCCACCTCAAATTCTCTAGTACCTTTGGATTGAATGTCCCATGTTCTGGGAACGCTAGACATCCTTCTTTCTCTGTTAATTTGCGCCACTGTTTCATCCATAAACAAGGCGCTACACCTTTCTCTTCCATGACTATATAAGCTGGAGTACCCTCAGGTGGTGTAGGCTCCCCATCAGTTGCAACAATATACACATCTCCTTTTAGAGCGCTCTTGAAAGCTTTAACAAAATTCATTTTTGCGATTCTCTGTTAGTTTTATCTTTAATCAGAAGTGACTTAGTTCCCAGGACACTCTTCACCCGCCTTTCTCAACCTATTGCCTCTCACGGACGGCAGCCAATCCGTGCGCGACGCCCTCTCGACAACTGACCTATCTCAGCGCGGCACCACTGACGTCACACTCGCATACACACTGCAGCTGACAAAGTCTTGCGGCTCGTCCGCTCCTCACTGAACCCATACAAACCCACACAAACTAATGCAAATTATTGCGTGCACCTTAAATGACAACACAAATCTGGCGGTTTACTACAGGAAGGGTAACACATTCGCTTCAGAACTTTACAGAGATTTCACTTGAAGCCTCGGCCGCTACTTTCTCCTTATCAATTCCCGCATACGCAAGCAGAATTCGACCTGCAAATTCCACTCTCGACTTGTCAATGACTCCTTCTAGTGCACTTTAGAATTTGTCAAATCTCCATCGAAGGTTTCACACACACATTATGATTCAAACTTGACTTGCCAACCACGCCCGATTGACCTATTAAACCGCACAGATTACAACATAAACCACACTTGTCTTCATTCTCCGGAGTCTTAGACCTCAACAGGTCCGTACATAACAACCAACCACGTGGATCATTTTGAGCATTAACCGCCACATTCACATGAAGTACGCCGACTTCCCTACTCTCATACTGCGGAGTACGCCCACTCCTAGTAAACAACACATATTTTAGCCTAAATACACACAAATCTTCACAATCTTCTGCAAAAAGGCATAAGCTAAGCAAGCGCAAAAACCCTAACCCACACACATTATGATGCCGAGAACATTCCCAACTCACTTAGGCAGGCTCCGAGATCCCGGGAAAGTCATGGTGAGCTTAGAAACCCATCATACCTCCAATTTGCATTATCACAGAAAAACAAATTAAACAATGACTCTCCGTCCTGGGGTCCCCAAGGGCCAAACCGTCGCTCTGCTACCAGAACTGATAACGTGTCCCTTTATGTCAAATTATACATATTAGGACTCGTTTTAGGCCAATGAATCTTTAGACCCAGTGGTGAGACACCGCAGGACGAGATAACTGATCAATATATCAAGCAATATGTCAATGATGTTACCAATATTTATTATCACAACACACTTTACCTTAGACAAAGTCAGTGATTAAACTGTCGACGCAACCATGACCTTTCAGCCATGAATAACCACACCTTTGATAGAATTTTATGAATTTTATTCCCTATTGATTACAATCTACTAGCAGAAGTGTCAATCTCAAAACCAAGAAGCATAAGAGCATAGTCACAACGTGTCAACTGTAATAAGACTTTACTAATGCAAGAATCACGAACATAAAAACATAACACAATGTAAGCATAGATCGGGATATAGAGAATATTATGTAAGTCTCAGTTCAGCATAGCGCAACGTCAGTCTTGTCTGTATGTGTCAGTCAGGGGGATCACTTAGCCTAACCACTAATTAGCATCAGCATGTTGGACTTCATGCAAAATAATTTAGAACACCAATTTAGAAAACATCTAACTATGGTCTCTATTAAAAAATACAGCAGTTGGTACCGAGAAAGGAAAAGCAAACAGACAAATTGCAATAGCATTGTCATAATTACCCTCCAAGGATTAAATCAGCACACAGGATCAGTCTTCGTCTTCAGGACATCAGTCGAATCGTCATCAGTCTAACTTCGTCTAAGGGACAGGAGACACATCCCTCTTAAGGAGAAGAAGTGTGAGGGCAGTCTATGGATGAGGATGGTTTATTTAAGTCTCAAATCACCAAACAGAATGACAGAGTTTCTGGATAAAATCGATAGCATTCCCTACCTAGTTCTCTCGTCCCTTTGTGACATGAGTTTTTATCCCTTTTTCGTAATCCCTTCCCCCAAAATTCCATTGGATATTCACTATGCCCCACTATCTTTGACCTATCAAATTATACATTAGGTAATCCCAATTGTCACCCCACGATAAGTTATAACACTTTGATTGGTCTTCATAATTGACGTCTTCGTAGGTGGCTCATCCGGGGGGTTTCATCACCGTCTTGGCACGTTTCTCGGGTCATGAGCTTCTTTGTCTATGGTCAAATGTCCTTGTACATTCTTTCGTATACTTTTGTTTCAAAATCTGTATAAAACTTATACTAAGGCAGCTAGCATGCGGATGGGAACAGGATAAAATTGGCTACATAAAACGAAGGAAAAGAACAAATGCAGGGTCATGGCCCTTTACGAGTCAGCACACTGAAAAACAGAAAATATGCATTAATATGAGAGTTACACAGCTAAATCTTCAACTCACGCTAACTTAAGGTCTAGGAGATTTTCTTATACAAATGCAATATCATAAAGGTTAATATGAATTTTAATATGAACAGTTTTATTTATCATTGTTAGCTTCACGTAAATTTGTGTGACCACATGTTATAGTCGAGTTTTCAAATGCATATTTAAGCATTATTCTAATTATTGTCGTTTTCTATGCAGCATTATTAATCATTGATATAAGCATTTCACATTTAGCATATGTAATATTTAAACTACGCTCTCTCAGGTCAAAACGTCAATAACTGTTTAACATGGACTAGTTCTTTAAAAGATTTGACTAGGGATGCCAACGCTCATTTTTGGGGTTGTTTGTTCTTTCTGGATGTCTCCCAGAGTCATGTGTACAGATTTATATATTGTATAGCACTTGAGCACTTATTTTTCACCTCTTCACTTGCACAGTACCTTTTCACCTTTAGTAGCACCTGTGTTTTTGGCTGTCAGTTTTAACTAAAAATGAGCTTGCAGCTGAATCAAGAGTCTTTTGTGTTAATAAACATATTGAAGCACTGCATAGCTGCACCATATTTATCACATTTGTGTTTACATGTGCAGTACTCCCTTTTGCTGAATCCCTCATTGTACAACTAGAAAGCACCTCCCTGCGCAGGTGACCTTGAAATGTGCTACCCCCTGAAGCCCAGCCATACGCCTATGTCTAGCTCATCCAACTTCCCATTAGCGTCATCTACAAGAATTGAGGTAAAGTCATCATCACATTGCACCCGTGCCTAAAACATCTGCCTGCCACTTCCGCTACTCCAACTGTTCCTCTTTGGATTTTTTATTTTCCATTACTTCCTTACGTAATAATTAAAAAACTTCCACATACTCCCCTGCCATATTTTCTAATTTGTGGCTGCAATCAAAAGAGCCCCCAAGAGCTTTGTGATTCCCACACCCATAGAGATTCATAGGCATCTCTTCTGACTTCCTATACACCTGCACCTTTGCCTCCCCCTCCCCCAGTCTTTAGTCACTTCTTTTTCTTCTGTGTGTCCCACTGCTAGTCAGTTCTTCATGTTTGCTTTAACATCGTAATGCAAATCCAGCACTATTTATCTAATATCCACACCTCCCTCTGCATATATATTGATGCTGATCAATAGTAGACCTGGGGAAAAAGGAATGAGATAAGAGAGATAAACAGAGAGGCTGGATAGCTTCACTATTCTTGTTCTTACAGCCGAGCACAACCTGCACTACAGAAGTGTTGATATCTACAACAGTAAATACATCTTTTTAGTATTTATAATTTACATTCCAATTCACTATTCCTAGTATGAGGTATGATATAACTTGTGGCAATCTATATATATATATATATATCCAACTCTCTGTGGTTGATTGAAGCTATGTGACATCCTGGAGCTGACGAACAAAATACACTTTTATGAAAGATATATGAAATAACCTGCACTGAAATATGCATCTATTGATAACTACCTTCCGTGATTTGTGAATCAAGTCTCTAATCTGAATGATTCTTCATGTAACCAGGTCATCTGCTATAACATATTGAATACATTGTAGTATTGTGCTTCTCCTCCTGAAAATATACATTTGCTTCCCCATTTATGTAATTTAGTTATTTTTTAATGATATTTATTGTTACATTATCTTTTAAATTCAAAGTACGTTATTAAAATGTCAACCTGGCAGCAAAACATCTTGCAGTTGTATTATGACAGTTTGGTATCCGGTATTTGGTCATATACAAGAGTTAGTGGCAGAATCAGTGTCAATTTAGGGGGCCCAACATGACTCAATGTATTAAGAACGATTGAAAGCTTTGTGGATCTTGTATTCAGGCCAGGGACTTAAAGAGTAACCAAGAAGGGCTATTATAACCATTGCCAAGTCCAAGACAGCCCTGGACTTAAATATCATGGACTTTGTCATTGAACTAACCGAATCAGAGACAAACACAGACTTTTTAGTTGTAGTTGATTACTTTACAAAGGTAGTATATTTTATCCCTCTGCCCAGTTTGCTCATAGCCCTTTAGCGTGCACAGATTTTCCTAAAAGAAATCTTTAGGTTATATGGATTTTCTAAGTTAATAGTCACAGATAGAGGGGCTAAATTCATAACTCATTTTTGGAAAGATGTAGAGAGATTAGAAATGTGTCAGATATCATCCACCAATTACCATCCACAGACAGATGCTACACAGAGAGGCCTTATCAAATGTTAGAACAGTATTTGAGTTGTTATCTAATGCATTGTCGGACAGAATAGGACTGGTTACCTCTGGTCGAGATTACGCATAATAAATCATTACATTTAACTTTGGGGTTCTCCCCATTTTACTGTTCTTATAAGTTCCATTCTCACATTGGCTGAAAGTTAAGATGTGAGGATGCTAAACTTGAGAACCACAATGTTTCTAGGCTTGTCAAATTGTCAGGTCTCGAGAGCTGCTGTGGTTTCTCAGAAGAGAAGATAATCTGCAAATCCTTCATCTGGAGCAACTCCTTGTGGCCTTCGGAACTCAGACCAACCCCACCCCTACAGATCACAACTGCAACCTCGGCATCACCCTAGACAATTAACTATCAATGAAAGGACATGTCAACGCCATCTCCTCCACCTGCTTCCACACGTTCTAAATGCTCCGCAGGATTTTCAAATGGCTTCCCTCTGACACCAAAAAAGCAGTGATGCAGGCACTCATCATCAACCGTCTGGACTATGGCAACGCACTGTATGCAGGTACCACCAGTGAACTTGTGAAAAAACTCCAGGCTATCCAAAACAATGCAGCCAGATTGATCCTCAATCTGCCTAAAATAACCCACATCTCCCACCACCTGAGAAACCTCCACTGGCTGCCCATCCAGAAGAGATGCCATTTCAAGCGTCTGGCCCATGCGTACAAAGCCCTCCACAACCAAGGACCAGCCTAAATGAACTACCAACTAAAATTCCACCAGCCACCCAAAAACCTCTGCTCCACCCACCTCGCCCTCCTACAGACTCCTTGCATTCACCATTGCTGTACTGGAGGAGGATCCTTCTCCCACCTTGCAGCCAAATCCTGGAACGCCCTTTTCCTCCACCTTCATACATCACCCTCACTGACAGACTTCAGGAAGGGACTCAAGACCTCCCCTTTTGACTGACACCCTCTGCCAGTGCCTGGACCCTCATTGGTGATGTCGCTCTTTACAAGAACTAATTGATTGATCTGCCTCTCTCCCCTAGACAGTGCTCCCCCAGCCTGTTTAGGAAGAAGTCTAAAGATAACCCTATCCCAAGGAAAAGAGGGACAAGGGTAGAGAGAGGCAGGTGATGCCCTACTCTTAAGGCATTTCTGAAACTTCAAGAATATTCTATAAGACTTGCTAGATCTTCATTTTCTTAATAAGAAATACATGACACATTATGGATACACTGTACATTATGCAATAACGCTTGTGACCTCATCTCAGAATGATGCTTACCATGGTATGGTAGAGTAAGAGCGGTAACTACTAGATCTCTGACTTCCAGAACATCCAGACCTCTGTATGTTTGTGTCAATGTTGTACCTTGTTTTGCAGGCCCATACACCAATACATACGATAGCACTATTCATCAGGGCTTGGCTCCTGTGTATTACCAGGGTTTGTAGCAATATCTAGGCTTGCTATTGTCAGATCCATGTTGCCTATGATGGGACGTCTTGCCATATACCAACTACGACTAAACCAGGAGCCAAGCAAAACCTGCTAGCCCAGATCATATGATAGAGTGTACTTTCTTGTAGCTTCCACCTAATGTCTGTCGGGTCAGAAACAGAACAGAGGGGATCTATGGTACTATACTGCATGCAATATCTTGAGTTGGATTAATTGTATCATGGGCTATATGGCCAGCTTCTGTGGTGAGCCAGTGCCTTGCCCCTGTCCATGTCATCAAATGGACCCAAATCATCCATTCATTTATCGTTCAATTTACTTGCACCACTGTCACAATATTCAACAATGGCCTATAAATCCCAGATGTAACTTTTTTCTGTTAATTCGTCCATGAGGATCCTGGCCTCAAGTGGTTTGTGATCATGAATCTCATTCCGTTTCATCCCATGACTCTGCAGTGCATGCCGTATACGTAAATATCTCTAGTTTTCAGTGTCTGCTAACTCAAAATCTGTATTCAGTTCTTCATTTGGTTTTAGCCTTTCCCCCTCCATTGAGCTCTTAACATTGAAAACCTTGAAAAACCTATTAGATCAATTGTATGGTATTCTTCTAAATGGGTCACTTCTTTAAGCATCCTTCCTGACCAAAGCATTGTCCCCCTAGTAACTACACCTTCTTAACCTACCTCTACCGTAGCTGAATTCCGTTCTCCTCACCCAATTACTGTAATATCGAGCTAGGTACTTTATCACCCCCTCTCTAGGAAATTTTGGTGCGTCTGTTTCCCGATCACCTACCTATATAAACTGACTAGAAACATAATCTGCAGTGAATAGGCCCATACATTCACCACTACTAGCTGCAATGGCCAATAATAACCCCTCACATACAGCAGAGCAGTATCCCCACTATGAACCAGCTGACTAAGTCAGGCTATTGAGATCTTTGTGGCCTTTCTAACAATAATGAACAAAAGGTACAATTTATAGTACCCAAGTAGGTCTCTGGTACCCTACGGGGAGAACTTTGTAAAATATACAGTAATGTTGGTAGGCATATCATTTTTTAAAGTGGTGCTCTCGCTAGCTCTAGATATCGGGGATAGATGCAATAAACTCAGGTGTTCACCATCATCTCTGAAACTCTCTACTATATCCCAATGTTTTTCAAAAAAACGTATCTTGATCCGGTTATAACCTTACCAAGGTATCGGAAGCCTTCCTATCCACCCTAATTGAAGGATGTGCTTGTCTTTTGTGGTGAGTGCATAATCACGAATAACACCAATTTAGTCCAATTAATGCTGATACTAGAATATCCACCAAAAACAAGAGACAGAATCTTCCACACTCTTTCGCCACCAAAAACAGTGGAAAATAAGGTGCTTTCTAAACCAATCTGTTAGTGGCTCAATAACCAAGACAAATAAAATACAGCATATCAGGCACCCCTGCCTCATACAACTCTAACTCAAAAAGATCAGGCAAAAGCTCATTCAGCCTAACCACTGAAGTGACTTGTACAAAAAGTCTATCAACTATAAATATTCAGGACTGAGCCCAAACACTTTCAGTACCAAAGTGAGATAATTCCTTAATATGTTTTCCGCATCTAGAGCCCAGATGACAAGCGAGCCCTCGAGCAGGTCCGATTCTTAAATGCAGCCATGAAGTTGTTTCAGGTTAAGCCTTGTATACCAGTGTGGCATAAAAGCTGATCAGTCCAGGTGTATCACTTTCACAGGAATCAATGCCACCCTATTAGTGATTATTTTCTCCAATATATGTGTCTGAATGTTAAGAAAAGGTGGCGTGTGGTAAGATTGGCACACTGTAGTTGGTTTGACTGGCTTTTTTATAAGTTTAATAATAGCTTGGTTCATATCACTCAATAATGCTCTCTCCTCAGATGCTTCATTGAATGAGTTTAATAATATAGGGAACAATGAATTTGCTAACTCTTTGAAGACCTCAGCTGGAGGGCCATTCGTCTCAAGGACCTTCCCTAGTTCCAAAACCTGGAACTCCCTCCCCACCAACCTCTGCAAAACCAAAGACCTCCTGCTCTTCAGAAAGAACCTCAAAACATGTTTGTTCGAACAGTGACCCTCCTGGCCCTCCCCCCTTGATCCCCCCCCAAGCGCCTTGAGACCCTCACAGGTGAGTAGCGCGCTTTATAAATTTATTTGATTGATTGATTGATTGATTGATAGCTTGCTGGTTAATTGTCTTATAAGCATCCTCTACCAATAAGTCATCCTCTGAAATAACTAGTTTCATATCTGACTACTCTGATAGGAATGTGTCTATTTTGGCATTATACACAGTGATTCTAGATAAAAATATATCTATACAATAATTACAAAAAATCCTAACCTTATCCCAGTCCTTTTCCAGTATAACATGAGGAGTCCTCCTTTGAAATGATCCTTCTATTATCCTTATCTGGCTTACAGAGCCAGACGGGCATCTTCCTTGACTTATTATCGTGTACATAAATATGTTTCTGCCTATGAAGGTAATGTTGTGTAGCACTAGCAGAGACAAATACTTTATATTATGTTGTCGGTCAATTTGCCAAATTGTGAAGTCTTTAGCGAAAGAGTTTCAGTGTATTTCCTCACAAATTTAAGAAGCACTTCTAAGTCATTCATTTTTGTTTTTACTTTTTCATCTGTGCTTATAGGTAATCTTGGACATAGCTTGGCCATAAATGGCTGTCCTGTATGCCTCCAATAATACCAACCTGGAGCTTAAAGAAGCCTAACCCCAGTGAAACCAGGTCACAGAGGTCTTTTGTAAGCAATCCGTTATTACCTGATCTTGTAAAACCTATGTGTTCAAAACCTAGATAACTACCTGATTTTGTCCTTTTTCATAGAGTCTCGTCACCAGAGGGGAATGTTTCACTATTCCTCTAACTAAAAATTCTAAACCCTCTATGTAGAATGTAGTATCGGAAGGGACACAAATATAGTCATTTCTGGAGTACGTAGTGTTCCCATGAATCAAAAGAATACGGTTTCTCCATATTCTTGTATATCTGTCTTGAAATATCTGAGGTACAATGCCAAGGCATATTTTGTGAGGACCATCGTTGGCAGACCAGTCGGTTGTTGCATCCCTTATCTGTTCAAGTGCTGCTTCATAACATCATTAAAGTCTTCTACAAGGAGCTTTGATTGTGGAACGTCCTGTTGCAGGCTTCTCTGTCCCAACATGGTGTATCATGGTGTTTCTGTGGTGTATGATGGACTGTGTGGGCATTTGGTGGTTGGTGTATAGGCTTTTGCTGGTTTGTGTGCATGCCTGAGCATGGCTGTTTGGTTGACTGAGGGGGGCTTCTGGGTGTCTAATGATGGTGGTGCAGACATAAATGGTGGATGTGCTGTTATAAATCATATTGGAGGGGTGGCAATATAATGAGTGTTGTCTTATGATGGTGTCTGGACAAACAAGAAGGTCGTTGTGTTGACATTTTATAGTGATTTTGTTGATGTACAGTGTTGATTGTGTGGACATACATATATAAAAGTGAGTGTAGTGTTGTGTGTGATGTAGTCAAATATTTAAATTTTGTGTTGTTTTGCTTTTTGTTTGAAAATGTATGTGATTCTGTGTAGTGCATGCTGGTGGTTTGGTTTAAGGTAGACTTAGTAGAGCAGTGTTCAGACATGAGGTAAAGATAGAGCCGTAAGAATTTCATGACATTTTAGTTTTAATGGAATAGTCAGTGTTAAAATATTAGATCACCCTAACACACGTTTAACTTTTTTTTTTAGGGAATTACATTTTTATGACAGTTGTATGGACATATCATGGTGGGAGTGTTTGGAATATGATGTTGGTAGTGTCTGGTGGATGTGTTGGTGTATGATGGTGGATGTGTTTATGGTTTTGATTGTGTGGAGGGATGAAGGTGTCTTGTGGAAGGATGATAGTTGTGTGGAGTTATTATGATAGTTGTGATATAATGTTGGTTGTGTGAATCTATGAAGGTGGGTTGGTTGCTGTATGATGTTAATAGTTTGGATCTGAAATGGTGTGTGTGGTAGGATGTTGTATTTGTGGATTTATTATGAAAGATGTATTCACATATGATGTTGGTTGTGTGGAATTATGATGGCAAGGGTGGAGTTTATTAGGGGGATCTTTTTGTGTATGGCTGTTGGTGTCAGTGCTGTTCTAGAATGGAAGATGTGTCTGCTGTCGGTGTTTTTCCGTGCCTCCCCGAAATCCAAGATTTGTGTCTCCCACAGACCCTATGTGTGCTCCATTCATCATGCACCCCTCTGTCCGACCTCTGTGCCCATGCTCTTTCTCTGTATGGCTCCTATTACCCCTGTAGTCTCTTTAGGTGCTCCACCTACCCTGCATCCCCTTTATGTACCTCAGCTTCCCTCTGTGCACAGCTGTCTTCAGACCCTCACTATACCCATGATCCCTGCAGTTCCTTAGTCTGCCCTTTCCCGCAGACCAATTATGTGACCATCCACATTCTAAAACCTTTGTCACCCACCTCCCCACTTTGTGTCCCTGCAATCTCTGTGTGCTGTCTACCATCTGCAGACCTCTATTGCCACCCTTCCCCACTTGTGTTACCATCTGTGTGCCTCTTAGCCCCTGCTACAGCTCCTCTCGGTAGTGCTTTGCCTCCCCCGGCAACCATCCTCTGTGCTCCCTACCCCATCCTGCAGCCCCCCTGTCTGTTCCCACACCTCCAGTATGTGTGCCTTTAATCCCCTGTAGCTCCTTTCTCTGCTTCTGCATTCCCCGTGTGTGTGCCTCTGCACTCCTGTGCAGCACTTCTGAGAATTTTCAGTCTCCCTTTAATCTGTTTCTTAGTTCCCATGC
Organism: Pleurodeles waltl; assembly: GCF_031143425.1. Classification (NCBI taxonomy): domain Eukaryota; kingdom Metazoa; phylum Chordata; class Amphibia; order Caudata; family Salamandridae; genus Pleurodeles; species Pleurodeles waltl. The sequence continues at coordinate 1,200,117,220 of NC_090445.1, read as the reverse complement.
GGACCCTATGCATGTCCCCATCCTTTGTGCAACCCGTGTGTATGCCATGTCCCATCTGCTTATCACAAAAGGGGTTGGGTCCTCAACTCAGACGAGGTTGGACCACTTATTATTAGCAAAAAAACAAGAACCTTGCCTGAACCACTTTAAATTATTTCTTCATACAATGACCGAGACACTTAGGCCCTCATTACGACCCTGGCAGTTGGTGATAAAGTGGCATTAATACCACCAACAGGCTAGCAGTAACTACCGCCAAATTATGACCATAGCGGAAAGATCTCCGAAAGGCAGCCAATGTACCACACGGACCGCCGTACCGGAAACAACAGGCATCATGGAGGTAGCCGCCTACAGCCAGGCGGAAGTCAAAGTTCCGCCCATCATATTGTGATCAGACAATCTGCCACCAATTTCCGGGGCGGTACCAACGACACCAAAAGCCTGGTGGAAACGCTGCAGAGATGTGAAAGGACTCACCATTGGAGACACAGGGGAGAACCATGCTGCCATGGAACCCGAACTGTAAGTATTTCCGATGATATTCTATGTTCTGCTCCACCACGAACACCAATGCCGGCAAAGACAACGACGGTGAGTACAGCCACCTAGTAAACAAGGAGGGGGGGGGGGAAACGACAGTGACACACACACGCACCTTACACCCCCCCACATACACACACCATACACACAACCCGCTGCACAAGAAAACAAGTTAATCCCCCTAAATCGGATGAATAATGCAAAGACAACAGGAATGTAATAAAGTTAATGTAATAATAGTTTAGCCAATGCTACAGATATTTACAAATGTACAGAAAAAGGGACACTGCCCAGTCCTCAGTTCGTGTGGGTCACATGGCCACAGGGCAAAGTCCAAGGCCTTACTTGTCACCTGCATCAATACGGAGAGAACACTGCAGGGGCATCAGTTGGCAAATAAGCAGGCACCTCAGGGGGAGGGGTTGGGGGGCACCTCAGCCAGAAGCGGAAACAAGACCACTGGTTCTGGAGGGGGCAACACGCCCTGTGTTTGGTCCTGGGGAGTGCAAGGACACAGTCTCTCAAGTGGGTGTCTTTCCCACTGGTTCTGGAGGGGGCAACATGCCCTTTGCTTGGTCCTGGGGAGTGATAGGCCACAGTCTCTCAAATGGGTGTCTTCCCCACTGGTTCTGGAGTAGGCAACAAGCCCTGTGCTTGATCCTGGGGAGTGCAAGGACACTGTCTCTCAAGTGCGTGTCTTTCCCACTGGTTCTGGTGGGGGCAACATGCCCTGTGCTTGGTCCTGGGGAGTGATAGGCCACAGTCTCTCAAGTGGGTGTCTTCCCCACTGGTTCTGGAGGAGGCAACATGCCCTGTGCTTGGTTCAGGGGAGTGCAAGGCCACAGTCTCTCATGTGGGTGTCTTTCCCACTGGTTCTGGAGGGGGCAACATGCCCTGTGCTTGGTCCCGGGGAGTGATAGGCCACAGTCTCTCAAGTGGGTGAATACCCCACTGATTCTGGAGGGGACAGGCCGCACAGTAGCCCATGGAGGCTGGATCACATTGCGTCTGCCGGTGGTTACGGCTGCACTGTGGTGGTGCTGGTGGGAGGCTCCTGCACAGCTCCTGCAACCTTGGATTACTGCACTGTGGTGGTGCTGGTGGTGGTGATGGGAGGCTCCTGCACAGCCCCTGCACCCTCTGATGGCTGCACTGTGGTGGTGCTAGTAATGGTGATGGGAGGCTCCTGCACATCCCCTGCACCCTGCAATAGCTGCACAACGACAGTTGGTGGTGGGGGCTCCGTGACAGCTGCTGGTGAAAGCTCCCTCCCCTTCTTGACTGCTGGTGCAGGCTCCTTCCCCTTCTTGCCTGCTGGTGCAGGCTCCGTGCCCTTCTTGCCTGCTGGTGCAGGCTCCTTGCCCTTTTGGGTGGCAGGTGCAGGCTCCTTCCCCTTCTTGCCTGCTGGTGCAGGCTCCTTCCTCTTTCAGATGGCAGGTGCAGGCTCCTTTCCCTTTAGTATATGTGGTCTGGAAACCTTTCCACCACGAGTAGGTGCAGATGGAACTGGGCCCGTGGATTGTGTGGCTGAGATGCTTGGCTGGGTTCTTGATACCCTTGCCATACGGGCAGGGGAGGGGTAGGAAGAGGTCAATGGTGGAAAGGATAAGCTTTTTAGGGATATTGGGGCGGGAAGAGGGAGAAGTAATGGGAGTGGAGGATGAGGGAGTGGTTGTTGGAGGGGTCTGTCTGCTGAGTTTGGGTGCAGAGCATGGCCTGTATGCTGTTGTGAGGTGGATGGCTGTTGGGTTTCTGAGTGCTTGCGTTTGTGTACTTTCGGAGTGGGGAGACAGACACAGTGGGAGAGGACACCGGGGACGTGTGCATGGCTGTTTTGGAGGTGTCTGCCAGTGAGGTGTGTGTTCTGCCTGGTGTTGTAATGATGCAGGTAGTCGACGATGATGTAGTGCATGCAGGTGTGAGTGTAGACATAACTGGGTAGGAGGTGGAGGAAGAGGAAGAGGGGGGACAGTGAAAATAGTGGATGTTGTTGTGTCTGTAACTGGATGGTGTTTGTGTGAGTGCCTGTGGGATGAAGTTTGGTGCTTGTGTTTGCCTGTGACACTCTTGAGTGTTGTCCTGTGTACATGCTCGTCTGGCTGTGTGCTTGGGATGGGTTGGGGTTAAGGGGAATGGGACTGGGAAGTGGTAGTTGGAGGGGGGACGGTTGAATCAAGGACAATGGCTGCCATCAGAGAGGAGGCCAGAGCCTGGATCGATCTCTGTTGGGCCACCAATCCAGTGTGAATGCCCTCCTGGAATGCATTAGATTGTTGCATCTGGGCAGCCAGCCTCTGGATGGCTTTCACAATGGTTAACTTCCCTACAGAGATGGATCTCAGGAGGTCAATAGCCTCCTCACTCAGGGCAGAAGGGCTCACTGGGGCAGGGCCTGAGGTGCCTGGGGCGAAGGAGATGCCCACCCTTCTGGGTGAGCGGGCATGGGCAACTCGCTGAGGGGCTGCTGGGAGGGCGGTGCTGGTATGGGGTGGCGGCTGTACCTGTAGCTGCGGTGGTCACAGAAGTGTCTGCCACCACCAGGGAGCTTCCATCGGAGGAGGTATCTGAGTCTGAATTGTCCCCCCCAGTCTCCGCCGTGGTGCTCACCTCGCCCTCCGTCCCACTGATGCCCTGAGTGTTGGTGGACTCTGCCTCTGGGTCCTGTGCAATGAAGCTCCCTCTGTCGCCGGTGCCTCTGCTCCTCCGCCAGATGATGCTAATGCACATAAGGACATGATGACAAAATAAGAAAGTGGGGGAGAGAGACAAAGGATACACTAGGTCAATGGCTGCACCAACACCACTGTTGGCGTACACAGCACCCTCAAACACAGGGAACAGGCCTACGCTCTATGCATTGCACCGTCACTGATATTGCTAGCCACCAAGGCATGAGGAGGGGCACACACCACCAACTGCTGCACACCGGGACCCACGCAGCCCTGACCAATAGTGGATGCTTACAAGCTAGGTAGGCAGGATTATCCGTTCAGAACCCTAGCCACCAGAGGACCTACGCTGGTATGTCAGGCCTGGCTTAGGGGCACCTACTAACACACATCCACCACCCGGATACCACCCCACCAGCCGTAAGTTGTAATGTTAGCAACTGTACTCACCCCTGTGTGGCTGCTGTGATGCCCTCAAGCGCCCATCAAGCTCTGGATAGACCACTGCCAGCATGCAGGCCATCGGGGGTCAGGGTCCGACGGGCACCCCTTCGTCGTTGGGAGGCCATCCCCAGCTGGGCCTCCACCATCTTCCGTGCCCACCGTCTCAGGTCCGCCCACTGTTTGCGACAGGTGGTACTCCACCTGCCATAGACCCCCAGGGTCCGCACGTCCTTTGCGATGGCACGCCATATACCCTTCTTTTGATGGGCGCTGACCTGCAGAGACAATACAAACAGGAAAACACCATTAGACAAACAGTCTAGGCTGTCACACACATGGCCCACCATGCCCGTTTCCATCACCATTGGCACACATATTACCCAGGGCACGACATGTACACCACCAACAGATAAGCCTCCCTTACACAGTGCCTCCACACACATCCCCATGCATCCATGCCACATGCATCGTGCCCACAGTGTACTCACCTGTTGGTCTGGAGGCCCATACAGCAGTTCGCACTGGGGCCTATCCACCAGTCTCTCCAACTCCTACGAAGTGAAGGCTGGGGCCCTTTCCCCAGTCTCACGGGCCATGGTAGGTTCCAGACACTGGTCACAGCAGCACATGCAATGTAGGTCCTCTCCTATGGAAAGTTAGATAACAAGTGAGGAATCAGATAGAGAATGGCGGTCACATCCGCGGCGGTGCATACCGTCACTGCCGGCGTTGATCACCATTGGCCACTGTAACCCATAGGGCCCAATATTAACCAATGAGATTTTGCACAGCAGTTCTCGACCGCCTCCCACCACAGCACACAACATCAGCAGAATTACCTCACTTCCACCTGTCCCTCCACACAGGACAGGTGGATGCCATTTCATGGGGGGGCTGCCATATGGAATCATGCTGCATCACAGGAGAAATAGGCACATACTGGACAAATTACATTGACCCATTACATGGTTACAGAATGCAAACTACTGTTGTGGCTCCAATATTCAGTTTGTGACAGCCTCCTCACTCTTTTATCCATTAGATACACACCACTGTGGATGAATAGGAGATGGAGACATACCCCGTGTACAGACCCCTGGTGGACATAGCTACACTGGAGGACCTTCACATAATACTGACCTATAGACTGGACAGGGCCACAATTACAGAGCTGTGTGCCCAATTGGAGCCTGACCTGATACTGTTATCCGTCATCCTATTGGGATCCCCCCTCTTGTGCAAGTGCTATCTGTGCTCCTTCCTGGCAACTGGTTCTGTCCAAGTGACAATGGGCTTGGCAGCAGGAATGTCACAGCCAATGTTCTCAAACTTGCTGACAAGAGTGTTGTCTGCCCTGATAAAACACATGTGCAGCTACTTTGTTTTTCTCCAGGTTGGCCACAGTGAAGGTCGGGTTTTATGCAATGGGACATATCTCCAACATAATTGGGGCGATTGATGGTACACATATTGCATCACCGCCCCCCCCCCCCTGGCAGAATGAACAGGTGTTCAGAATCGTAAGAGTTTCCACTCCATGAATGTTCAGATGGTGTGCTTGGTGGACCAGTACATCTCCCACATCAATGCTAAGTATCCTTGGTCTGTGCATGATGCCTTTGTCCTGAGGAATAGCAGCATCCCAAATGTGATAGCCCAAATACAGAGGCACAGGGTGTTGCTAATAGGTGAGCCATGGTTCCCACCCAGTATATGTTGATGTATGGGCATGGTGTGGGCCATATAGGATAATGTGTGCCTAAATGTTGTCCCTCAATATTTGCAGGTGACTCTGGTTACCCAAACCTATCATGGCTGCTGATCGCTGTGAGGAATGCCAGGACAAGGGCAGAAGAACGTTATAATGAGGAACACGGGCAAATCAGAAGGATCATTGAGAGAACCTTTGGCCTCCTGAAGGCCAGGTTCCAGTGCCTCCATCATACAGCTCGATCCCTGTGCTACTCACTACTCACCCAAGAAGGTCTGCCAGATAGCAGTGGCATGCTGCATGTTGCACAACCTGGCCCTCTGACGACATGTACCTTTTCTGCAGGAGGAGGAGACTGGAGATGACCCTGTGGCAGCAGTAGACTCTTGGACAGTGAGGATGAGGAGGCACAGGGTGAGGATGAAGACAACAGAACATCTGTGATCCGTCAATACGTCCAATGACACACAGGTAGGACAGTGTAACTATACATTTCAATGACTTTGGTTGTAATCTGTGTGGCAATGGCATGCTGATATTTCCCACTTCCATGCCCACTTACTGTCCCCTCTGGCAATTCATTTTGCAGATGTTGGTGATTTGACAAATACTCGCGGTGTGATCACTAAAGCCAGCTACAGGTCATTAATCTATGCTCATTCTATGTACAGTTCATTTGCAATGTCTGTACCTCTTTAAAAAAATACATATTTGATATACATGACATACTCCAAATATATTTTTTCAAAGGGTGTTTATTGAAGTGCTAATATATAGGGGGGAAAGTACAATGGGATGAGGTGATGATGGAGGCAAGTCCAGGGTATTGGTCCAGTCTGTTTGTAGCACAGGTGCATTGTCCAAGGGGAGCAATGGCAGTTCAAGGTGGACAGGGTGACTGAGTGGGACACAAGGGGGACAATCAGGAGACTCTCATTTCCTGGCGGGGGTCTTGCCATGTGTCTCCGGCTTCTGTCTGGATCGCAGGGAACGTTTGCGGGGTGGTTCACCTTCTGCAGGGGGAGGGGTGCTGGTGGCCTGTGAGTCCTGTGGCGGGCCTCCTGGCCACTAGCGGCAGCAGAAGTGGAAGGCTGTTCTGATGTCTGGCTGGTGGAAGGGACCCGCTGGTGTGAGACTGCCTCCCTCATAATGTTGGCCATGTCTGCCAGCACCCCTGGTATGGAGATCAGGGTGTTGTTGATGGCCTGCAAGTCCTCCCTGATCCCCTGGTACTGTCCCTCCTGCAGCCGCCTGTTCTCCTGCATATTGTCCAGGGATCTGGCCCATCGTGTCCTGGGAATGTTGTTAGGCTCCCAGGTTCTCAGAGAGTGCCACCTGGAGAGACGGTTCCCTGGGCCTGTCCTCCCCCTGGCGCACAACACTCCGCCCAGTTTCCCTGTTGGCCTGTGCTTCTGTCCCCTGAAGCGTGTGCCCACTGACCCTGATTGTCTTGGGTGCCAGGTGTGGCCTGGGGTCCCTGTAGAGGTGGAAACACTGCTGATTGATGAGTCCTGGGGACAGAGGTGTGGGTACGCTGTGTGGGTGCTGTGGTGTTGTTTCCTGATGGGGGAAGTTCTGTGGTGGTGTGTGACTGGGTTTGGGTAACCGGCTGTCTAGTGGTCCCTGATGGGCCAGGTAGATTGTCCAGATCCTGAAGACCAGAGTTACTGTCATCACTGTGGGCCTCTTCTTTTGGGGGACTGGGTAATGCTGGCACCTCCTCTCTGGTGAAATTGGCTGGGCTACCTGTGGGGATGTAAATGATTTATTATGGTTGATGTGTGTCAGGTATAAGAGAATGCGCGATCTCAGTCCCGCTCCATCCATGGTTTTACCCATCACTGCGCGTGTTTGCAGCGCCCTGCTTGTTCCTTCCTGTGCCAAGTCATGCTCTCCACCATTCCCGTGTGGAAGAGCTCATTTATCTGCGGGGATTGGGCGTTGGTGGTAGCGCTGCAACTATCGTTCTCATGCCTGTCTCAAAAATTGTGTTTTATAAAGGACAAGACTACATAACCCAGCATGCTTTGGTGGCGGCCATCTTGGGGTGTGGCCGGGCTATAAATGGCAGCCACACCCTGGCAAAGATGCTCACTATTCTGAGGACACGGTTCGAGAGTGAGGGAGAGCCCGAGTTTCGTGCAGCGGAGTCCTTTAGGTAAAGGAAAGAAAGACTGAGTGGAAAAGAATAACGAGTAGGCCGTACTCATAACGGTGAGTCCGTTCCATTGGGGCTTCTCCCCTCTGGCCGCTTTCTGGCTGCGCTCTCATTTGGGATACTTTGTTTTCATTCTCCATTCACATTGCAGAACTCAAAAAGGGTTCAGGGAATACAGACGCTATGCTAAGAGCCTGCTGACAATAATATGTGAGTTTCTTTCATGTTTATTTCCAACGCCGCTTGTTAAGGCGATCTTTGTTGCTGTGTATATAAGCCCGAACAAATCATCAGAGTACTTTGCGGATAATGCCTCCTATAAGAGATTAGTGGTGGAAGACTTTATTTCGAGGAGACACTCTGATCCACCGTGTTTCATTTTTATTAAGAAATGCTATTCATTGTTAAGTTTGAGGACCGCAGTGGTGCATTGCAGTGAGGCGTGTATTGGCAAGATTTCGTCCACAGATATCTTTGTTTTGAGAAGCCTAATACATTCTGTCTAATGCTAGTTTCTAGCAAATCATAGCGGCTTCAGTTTTGTTGTTTCTTGCAACTGATTGTTGGGCTGAATCTTGTTTAGACTTTTCTTCCGTGGCCAGTGATAACTCCTTTCGTAACAACCCAAGATGTTACATTTTAAAGAGTGGCAATTGTAATTACAGTCTTATTGTGTTGCATTGTTTCAAATCATTTGTTTTTCAGATCTCCTTCCTTGCTGTTTCCTTCCTTCTTCCCTTCCCCTCTTCGGGCACCTCCAGAACTCAGCGCTACAAAGGCATGCTGGTGTTGCCGAGAGGTGGGCCTCTTGTTCAGCAACGTGTAGACTCCGAGGAATTGGGCGTTCTGGCATGTGTATGACATATTGTACATCCATGGCTTCCCCTCTATGGTTGGATTTGCCCTGCCAGCTTTCACTTTTGTATGTTATTGTATGTGGGATTGTTAGTTCTCCATGCTGTGCATGCTTTAGTGATGAGTGTCCATGCAGGGCTGTGATGCGTGTCCATGCATTGGCACAGCATGCAGGGCCTGGCATTGGGATAAGTGAGATGTGATGGTGAAGTGTGTGGGATGTAGTGGAGTGATGGGAGTGAGGGTGAGGGTATGTGATTGCATGCAGGTAGGGGGCTGATAATTGTTGAAAGTTGACTTACCAGAGTCCAGTCCTCCTCCGACTCCGGCCAGGCCCTCAGGATGCAGTATTGTCAAGACTTGCTCCTCCCATGCTGTGAGGTGTGGGGTAGGAGGTGGGGATCCACCACCAGTCCTCTGATAGCGAGCTGGTGTCTTGCTGCTATGGAACGTACCTTCCCCCGTAGGTTGCTCCACCTCTTCCTGATGTCATCGCTAGTTCTGGGGTGCTGTCCCATGGCGTTGACCCTGTCCACGATTCTCCGCCATAGCTCCATCTTTCCGGCTATTGATATCTGCTGCACCTGTGCTCTGTATAGCTGTGGCTCTAACCTGACAATTTCCTCCACCATGACCCTTAGCTCCTCCTCTGTGAGACGGGGGTGTCTTTGTGGTGCCATGGGTGTTATGTGAGGTGTGTTGGTGAGGGTGTGTTGGGTAATGTGTTAATGTGGAGTGCGTGAGTGGTGTATAGGTGTGAGTAGTGTGTGGCTCTAGTTGTCTCAGTGGTCTTGCTGACTCTGGTGGAAATGAATTGTAATCGTAAAGGGTTGTGGGTAATGTGGGTGGGTGTTTTATAGTGATGTGGGTGTGTGTATGCGGTGTGTGTATGGGTGTCAGGTGTGTGTTGTTTGAATTATCCAATGTGGTGTTGTTTGGTATGTGGGTTTCCATTCTGAGCGCGGCAGTATGTACTGCCAATGGTTTACCGCCATTGAATGTCTGCTGTGGTGATTCGTAGGTCATAATGTGATGGGCGTTGATCTGTTGGCGCAACGGTGTGGGTTTTGATACTGCCACTTGATCACTGACCTTTGGTCTGGCGGATTTGTGTCTGTGGCTGAATTCTGTTGGATTGGTGTGTTTGTGTCATAATATTGTGAACGGATATCCGCTGCCGCCGTGGTAAGTTGGCGGCCTTCAGCTTGGCGGTAAGCAGCATTTACTGCCAATGTCATAATGAGGGCCTTAATTTCATGATCAGACCGTTTATTCAAAAATTCATTTACTTAATTTGAAAGCATTTATAACAATGATTTTGCACAATTTGTATACAGCTTTACTCCATTAATCACATGAATCAAGACAGAATGTCTATCCATCTAAACCAATAGTGAGTGCAAACTAACAGTGTGCTCAACTGTTCTGACCCAACACCAATAAGTGTATAAACATTTTTTATCAGAGAAATCTCTAAAATTCTAATTAACAAGAAGGACAGTTGGTTCCAGTTCTGTTCTTTACAAAGATCATAGCACGGTTAATGTCCATTGTTTATTATCTTGTAATCCATACTATATCCTTTTTGTATCACACCCGGGGATGGATTATTTAATCTAGGTGAAGCCCACTTCATGCTCCTCTCCAAGTCTCAAGTCCAGTACCCTAGTCACACACTGTCAACATGTTTCAACCCTACTGGTTCCAGTGTCTTCTGAGAACATAGAGTTGGTAGAGCTGTAAGGTGCAATATGGAATTTTTCAAGGTAGAAGACTAAGCGATCTCACTCAATGTTTAAATGATTTTATATAAGTTGATTACACAACTTGAGTTTGTTGTTCATTAGTATAATCCTATTTGACTTAAAAACTAGCTTCATTGGTTCTCAGACAGTGCAGCCTAGTGTCAGACTTTACATTGAGCCTGGCGAGGGCTCCACTGTATAATTTCCTAAAATGAAAGAAATCTTACCCATGTCTGTCTTAGGTCCCCATCAGGTCTGAATTAGCCAAAGGACAGGAGTTCAGCAGAGCTCTTACCTTTGGTGTTTTTTTTTGTTTTTTTTTAAAAGTCCTTCAAAGCTGGGCTAAGAGAAGATACAGACAGTCTAATCAACCATGGGAAATGTGAACCCGGTGACAGTTCTACAAGAACTATTGAAATCCTGTATATTATCAATCTTTCTTCAAAAATGCTAAACCCTGATGAATTAGCAGTTTAAAAAAAAAATGCTATGCTTTGTCCCATCAATTCATACAGATTTCAATTGTCTTAAAACTGAAGCTTTGGAATTTTTCGGGAAAATTCACCTCACAGTGCATTTTCACAATAATGACTCCTTCGCTTACGATGAACTTACAGGGTTACAGAACAAATCTTCATTCTGTCTCCCAATGAATGTCATGCAAAAAGAAGTTTAAAGTCTTGAACAGATGTTTTATTCAGCAATTAGTCAATTTGAAAGGAAACACAAATTTTGCAAAGCATTGTATCCAAACAATGTTAGGGCTTGAACAAACCAGAAAAGAAAACACAATAGTCATAAAACCAGTAGATAAAAACAAAGCAATTGTTACCTGGCAAAATGGAAAATATATAGCTGAAGCACATCAGGCCTTTGACCAAGAATTCCACTTGCAGATTCCATCAGATCCAGCTACTGCCATCTAAGTGGACTTACTAAGACTCTTACATATGGTATTATGGCCCAAAAGAGTTAGCATTTTTTAAGGACAATCCTCACACTCTAGTCATTTATTTTCTACCAAAAAATAAAGACCCTCAAAATCCACCTTGAAACCTGATGGTATCAGAGTGCAATTCTTTGCTGGAGACCATCACTAAAAATGTGATCGCCTTCTTGCATCTGTTTATTCCCAAAGTACGATCATACTTATGTGACAGAACTGACTTCATAACAAAAGTAGAGAATTTTGTCTTTGACTCCGACAGCCAATGGTTGGTTACATTGGACGTTGTCTTGTGATATATAAATATACCAAAGGAGGATGGTTTGGATGCTATTGTAATATATTTGGAACAAAGGCAATGACCTCACAGAGTCCCTCTAGATTTCATCATGGTATTAGCCTGAATAGCATTGAAGAAACATTTCTTTAAGTTTAATGAAGAATTTTTCTTTCAAATCAAAAAGACTGTCCTGGGATGGTCCTTCACGCTGGAGATGTCAATCCTCTTTGTGGCACAATTCGAAGAATAATTCATATATACCAACAATCTCTTCAGTGAAAGAGTAACCCTGTTGCTTAGATTCATTGATGATTTCTTTTGCATATTTATTAGAGGAGAGCATGAACTGGAACTATTTTTTGAGTGGCTGAATATTCACACACTGGGCATAAAGTTCAACACAAACAAGAACACTACTTCAGTTACATTCCTAGATGTAAAAGTAGGAGTTAATGTCTACAGATTGACCACCAATTTATATAGAAAACCAACAGACAAAAACAGTGCACTATGGCAGCTACCACCGCAAAGCCTAAAGGACAACCTACTGTAAGAAACTGGGTTACTAGTTGAGGAGGGGTGAAACCCTACTCAAGAAGGAAAAACAATCCTTGTCAGGGTGAAGTCACAAGCAAACCTCAGATTACCCTGTCGTTAAAACACTGGTAGCATGGCACAGGGCAGTCAGACTTATCTTAGAGGCAATGTAAAGTATGTGTGCATCATTTTAAACAGTGATATTGTGAAAACACCACACAGATGGATCCTACACCAAATTAGAAAAATAGGCTAGACTTTAATAAATAAAACAAAACCAAAGAACAAACATCCAATAAGTAGAGTCAGCGATATGCAGGTTTTTAGATTTCCCTGAAAATAGCACCAAAAAGAACAAAGTGCCAACTGTGGATATCTGGTTGCTCTAGACTGGGATAACGTCACAGGTTCAGGACCACTGTGATGGCTAGCTGGCTACCGGGACCCAGTTAGGCCCGTTGAACAGGAGTATCTTAAATCCTTGTAGCTGAGAGTTGCCAGGTCTGTGTCAAGGCTGCATCGTGCAGCTGTTGCGATGCAAGATCCAAGTTGGAAATGTGTCACGCAGCATCAGTTACGAGGAGCTGTGAGTTGCGATGTGAGGTCCTACGTCATTCTGGAGGAAGCCATCAACAAGGGGAGTGTGCAGTGCCAAGTCTTGCATTGAGGATGTTTCATGCACCGGCTGGTTCCCAAGGGACGGTGGGACATGTGATGCCAAGACCTGCATCACAGTTGAGCTCGCCATTGACAAGGGGGTTCTGATGCGAGGGCCTGTGCAGGGGATGCAGCATGCACTGGTAGTTCTGATGACGCTGCGGGCTGCGAGGTAGATGGGAAGACCTTGCACTAGAGGTCTGACAACAGAGATGATGCCTCACTTCCACTTGGGGTTGTGCCGTGCAGCAGAGGAGATGTGTTGGTTCTGCTGGATCCACAGATGGGCTGGCAGAGCACCTTCAGGCCCACTTCCAAGAGTCCAGGAGTGGGGTGACACCACTTGGCAAGGTACTCACAGTTACAGAGTCCAAGTGCTGGTTACAAGAGACACACCCTTGGAGTCACTCTTCTTGTCCTGGGTACAGGTTGCAAGTCCAGTCCTTCCTATCCAGACAAGAGGGCAGCAGGCCTGCACAGCAGGAAGCAGCCCTTTACGGCAGCGATCAAGCATAGCAGCTGTTCTTTCAGCAGCATAGAAGTCCTTCCTGGCAGTCTTTCACAGGTCCAGAAATGTATTGAAGGGTTGGTGAATGCAGTCCAGTATTTATACCTGGTGCCTCTTTGTAGTGGGAGGAACCTATAGAGGATTCCCTTTTGGCATGCTCATGTTTCCTGCTCTGGCTCCAGGCTACCTATGGGGGCATGCAGTCCTTTGTGTGAAGGCAACTATAAGTGAGTGGGACTGTGGGACTGTGCCTATCCCTGCCCTCCCATCCTCCCAGTGATGACCCAACCATGCCCACCTAAGTTCCCTATTGTGTGTAACTATCTAGGAGGAATACAAAAAGACCAACTGCCAACTACAAGCAGTCATGTGACCCAGAGACGGCCTGCAAGCACTAAATGGCTAGAGCAGGAAAATGCCAAGTTTCTAAAAGTGGCATTTTAAAAATTGTAATAAACAATCTGACGTCATATAAGAGGATTTTTCATTACAACTCTAAAGACACCAAACATAAACTGTTTACCTGCTCCCATTTGAAAGTTACAGCTTATCAAATGTAATAAGGTAACTCCAATGATATCCTATCAGAGAGGTAGACCCTGCAATAGTGAAAAATGAATTTAAGGACATTTAAATCTTGAAAGTACATGCCCTACTTTTACATATGTTGCACTCTGCTCTGTAGGCTGTTTGGGGCTTAATGTAGGGATGATCTATATGTATTAAAAAGGAATGTTTGGGCCTAGCAAAAGGTTTAGTTTGCCAGGTCGAAATGGCAGATTAAAATTGTACACACAGGCTGCAATGGCAGGACTGAGGTGTGTTTAAAGGGCTAATTAAGTGGGTGGCACAATAAGCCCTGTGCAGTGTTGGGGGTCCTAGAACCTCATGCTACTATAGTTGATGACACGGACACCACATTGTAGTTGCAGGTACTGGCACAGGGCACGTGCACCCGGCCCCTTTTATTAGCGCGGGTCACCTCACTGGTGACACCTGTGATGGATGGGTGCGGGGAGAGTGTGGAAGCCAGCTCTCAGCAGAGTGCTGGTAGAAACACTAGAATGTGTCCAACTGGATACTACACACTGCCGGCCCACTAGTAGGATGTAATTTCTGGTCCTGGAAACAAGTGGCACCAATTTACTAGGGGTTTATAAGTAAATTAAATATGCCAATTGGTGATAGACCAGTGTTACCATGTTTAAGGAGTGAGCACACACATTTTAACATTGATTAGCAGTAGTAAAGTGCACAAAGTCCTAAGGCCAACAAAAAAGAGATCGGAAAGATATGGAGGAACAAGGCCAAAAGTTTGGGGAAATACTACCCTAAGACTGATAGGTGTAACACTTACCATATGGCCAGTTTTTAAACATAAGACATAATTGTTCAAATAAAGAAGATTATTTAACCACGCAGCCATACTGTCTACAAAGTTGAGCGACAAAAGTAACCCACATAAACTGGTGAAGCATTCATTAAAGAGAGCTTGGTTCATCCCACGAGAAACACTCTTAGAGGAAAAATAATAGAAACCCCAGGAGCGATGAATCTGCATGTCAACTTTTTGTCCAGGTACAACCAGTTCAAGCTCATCATACATCAAAATTTCCATATTCTATCCAGCATAGATTTTAAATTAGAACGTCCCTTATTCACTTTAAAGAAAAACTGCAGTATTCGTAAGCAACTAGTAAAAGCATGTCTGCCTTTGTTGAATTAGACAAACAATACATTGAGAGAACATTGTAATCTACCTCCTTTACAAGGACACCACATATATGGCACATGCTTTACCTGTGACCAATCTATTAAGGGATCAGATTTTTTTTGGGCATCCATTAAGTGGATTCATACCCAGTTTTCAAACTGCAAAACAAAAAACGTTGTTCATGGTATCATAGGCCCCTGTCGGAATTTGTATGTAGGAAAGACAAACCAAGAAGTATGACAGAGTCACATATTCGATGTAAAGCAACAGCCGCCCCACTTGTCAATCATTTCCTCTCGCTTGGCCACACTGAAAATTATTGTCGGTTATCAATCCCCACCCTAGAGGAGGTAACCTTGTACACAATCTGGTAAGAGAGGTGAACCTTTTCTTGAGCTTCAATACAACTGTTGCAAGATTGAATGAAATGTCAGAACTCCAAAACCTAGAAACATTTCTTTGCTCCATTTTGCAAATTTTAGCGTCAGTAATTGCTCTTCTCACAAACTAACAACTGTCCATGCAAAATGTACTACCAGGGCCGGCTTTTGGGCGGTGCGAGCAGTGCGACCGCACCGGGCGCTGAACTCAGGGGGGTGCTGTTTAGCAATTGTTTACGAAACTTGCGATTTAAAAGCACCTGCTGAAAAGTTCCTTGTGCATTTAGTCGTCAAGAAACAATTCAAATGTCAAGATTCCTCTTGTGGTTAATGTTCCTGCTAGGGAGAGAGATGGGAGTTTTGCCTAGTAGCAGCTTTGACTCAACATAAAGTAGCATAGAGGGTTAATATGCCTGCTGCAAAAAACAGAACTGTGGGACATATTTAAGAAAAGTGGCACTGCATACAGTGCAGCGCAACTTTTCGTGCACCCCTTAGTGCCCCCTAACGCCACCATGTGTGTGTCATATTTAAAATATGGCGCACCATGGTGCTAGTTAGGAGACTAGCGTCAGAATTTTTTTACACTAGTCCGGCGCTTTATAGGATTAGCGGCAAAGATGTTGACGCTAATCTTGCAAAGCACCGAGAGGCCCATTGTAACCAATGGAAGCCTTCTTTTAATGCCTGCTCTAAGCAGGCGTTAAAAGTGCAGGAAAAAAGAGACGCAAAGAAATCTAACAGCTTTCTTTGCGTCATTTCCCCCCCCCTTAGTGGGGGATGCCCCCTTTGCCTATATTATGCCTGGTGCAGGCATAATATAGCATAAAGGGTTCAAAAGTGGCACAATGCATGCATTGCGCCTCTGTAAATATTGCACAGCGTTCTTGGACTTCTAATGGCACATTAGTGTAAAACAATGACAATAATGTAGCGTTAGAATGGCAGTAGGGGCTCTCAAATATGTCCCTATGGCAGTGCTTAATTTGTGCTTGTTGTTTCGGGTGAGGAGCACTGGCACTTATTTTTGAGGGCCTGCACTTATTTTTCAGCCTCAAGCATTTACTGCGAGAAAAAGACACATAGGAAAGGCAGAGGAAGAGAAAAACGAAAAAGCGTCGCAATGAGGGAAAAGTAGAAATCCGCAGGAGTGAGCTGAAGGGGCAGGGAGTGCCAGCAAGTGGATTGAAGAGGCCCGAGATGGCTTCAGGATTACGCTGCCTCTGTATTACGTGTTCACACATTTAATTGCAGCAGCCGCGTCTTTAAAAGGAGGGCTTTGGGCACCGGCACCTTTTTATTTACAAATTAAGCACTGCCCTATGGGGCATATTTGAAAAAAGTGGTGCTGCACACAGTGCTCCGCCACTTTTTCTGCACCCCTTAGCGCCCCCCTAACACCACCATGTGTGCATCATATTTAAAATACGATGCACCATGGCGGTAGTTAGAGGACTAGCTGCAGAATTTTATATGCTAGTCTGGCACTTTGCAGGATTAGCATCTAAAATGTTGACGCTAATCCTGCAAAGCACCTAGAGGCCCATTGTAACCAAAGGAAGCTTCCTTTAAATGCCTTCTCTGAGCAGGCGTTAAAAGTGCTGGAAAAAAATGATGCTAAGAAATATGTCAGATTTCTTTTTGCCATTTCTTTGGCCCCCTAATGGGGGGATGCCCCTTTTGCATATATTATTCCTGGCTCAGGCATAATGTAGCGCAAAGGGTTAGAAAGTGACGCAATTCTTGCATTGTGCGACTTTGTAAATATGGTGCAGCGTTTTTGGCCTCCTAGCGCCACATAAACTTTAAAAAATTATACTAATGTGGCATTAGAATTGCACTAAGGGCTCTTAAATATGCCCCTATGGGGCATATTTGAAAAATGTGGCACTGCACACAGTGCTGCACCACTTTTCTTGCACCTCTTCACGCTCCCCAAATGCAACCATGTGTGCGCTGTATTTAAAATATGGCGCAACATGTCAGTAGTATGGGGACTAGTGTCAGAATTTTTGATGCTAGTCCGGCGCTTTGCAGGATTAATGTAAAAAAAAATTGATGCTAATCCTGCAAAGCACTCAGAGGCCCATTATAACCAACAGACGCCTCGTTTTAACTCCTGCTCTGAGCCGGTGTTAAAAGTGGCAGACAAAAATGACGCAAAGAAATCGGTCAGATTTCTTTGTGCCACTTTTTTGGTCTCCCCTAATGGGGGAATGCCACCTTTGCATATATTATGCCTGGTACAGGCGCAAAGGGATACACACCACTTTGTAAATATAGCACAGCGCTTTTGGTCTTATAACGCCACATCATAAAAAAATGCCGCTAATGTGGTGTTAGAAGGGTGCTAGGGTCTCTTAAATATGCCCCTATATTTTATGTGGCTAGCTGAGTGGATTAATAAAGCCAGTCTTTACAAGTGCTTTAAAACACATGAATATATGTAAAAGGGGAGCGATGGAGAGATGAGGGGCACATATGCCGTGGTAGTGAGTGAAACCGAGGAGGAGGTCATGGGGTTGGGGGCGCCACAATAAACTGTCGCACAGGGCGCCATCAGTCCTAAAGCTCTGTGTACTACATTTCCCATCATCCTGTTCCGACGTCATTACGCTACAAAGGTACGTCCGCTTCCGGAGAATACAATTAAATTATACCGGTGAACTGAAATTTAGCACGTCTTCAAAAGATTTTTTGTGAAAACCATTGATATAAAGAGCTCCCCCAAACTACCGTCCTTTGGTTCATTCAGTCCTGACACAGGGGCCTGACAGTCACATTTGACATTTCCCTCCATTTAGGAAGTATTACACTGGAGCTCCTGCCAGCCTTGATGAAAAGTATGACGCTTATGCTGCACTCTTTAAGAAGCAATGAAGAAGCTAGTTTTTAAATGAAAGAGGTGTATGCTAAGATACAGCGAACTCAAACTATGTGTAAACAATTTATCCAAAATAATTTAGCACTGAGAAAGGTTCGCTTAATTCCTTATTTATGTATTTATTTTAATTTCACTTTTTAGATCAATTCGACTTTTTCCAAAATGAACCTAAGGTATTTATTCCTTGCACGTTCCACATGAGCGGTACTTTTTAAATCCTCAGCCCTGAATAATTCCACATTGAACCTCGCAATGTCAATGTTCTGTTACCCTACAGCTCTACTAGTTCGATGTTCTGAGGAGACCCCGGAACCAGTGAGTCGAAACGCGTCAATAATGTGTGAGTAGGGTGCTGGATTTGTAAATTGGCAAGAGACAGATTTATGAGTGAGTGGGTTTCTCCTAGATTAAAAAATCCATCACAGCCCCTGATCGTGATACAAAATGATTCAGTATAGAATACAAGATAATAGAACATGGACATTAACCATACTTAGATCTTTGTAAAGAACAGAACTGGAACCAATTGTCCTTATTCATGTTAATGAGATTTCTCTGACTAAAAACTTAACACACTTTTGGTGTTGAATCAGCACAATCTAACATGCTGTTGGTTTGCGCTCACTATTGGTTTATATGATATACATTCTGTCTTGATTAATGGAGTAATGTGTACAAATTTCGCAAAATCATAACTTTAAATACATTCAAATTAGCTAAATGAATCTTTAATAATCAGTTTGATCATGAAATTAAGTGTCTTGGTCATTGTATGAAGTCATAATTGGAAGTGGTTCATGTGAAAGTCTTTTTTTTGTTGTTGTTAATAATAAACTGTCTCATCTGCAGCGCTTGTGTGCCTCTCTGCCCCCTTTGTGGCCTCACTTCTCCCATGTAGTTGCTCTGTGTGTTCCCATTTCCTTCAGCCGACACTTTGTGACCCTTGTTACTATTCTATGTCCCCTTGGTATTCTGCAGATCCTCTGACTGCTCCATCCCCGTGCAGCACGTGCCTCCATGCTTTTGCAGTCTCACTATACGCCTGCAGCCCTTCTATGAGTTCCCCACCTCATCTCTATCTTCTGTTTGTGGCCCTACCCGTGCAGTTCCTTTGTGTGTTCTTCTCCATCTGCAGCCCTTAGTTACCAACCCTTCTTGCTGGCCGTTTGTGCCCTTATGCCCCCTTGGAGCTTCTCTGCAGGCTCCGTCTGAGCAGCAGCCCCTCTGTGTGCCCCTGTCCCCTCCAGCCCATGTGTACACCCTTCCTCACCCTCTGCATTCCCCTGCATTTATCTTTGTGTCCCCCCTCCTTCCATATATATTTTTTATATATCTGTTGGTTTTGAATGAAAGCAATATATGACATAGTACTGCCATTATGTATATATCTTAACTGAGCATAAATATTGCACCAAATTTCTCAGTACATATTCCACCACAAGAGGTATATACAGAATATTCTTTGTCAAATCAGACTCCCCAACAGGGCAGGTAACATACAATGTAACTTACCCATTCCTGCTGCATCCCACCATAGGAAGAAGTTGGGATCATGGAAACCAATCCCCATTGGATAGTCTGATGTGGTAAAGGTCAGATCTTCACCTACTCTGGGGGCTACTAGGAGGTAATTTTGTGGAGGGCCTGAGGGCTCTGCTATTTCATAGAGTATATGGTAATCACATGGGTATGCTTCAAGAGTGGAAGCGACAGTGCGACGGCCTCAGGGCTCTAGTATAATTTTTGATTTGTTCCTTATATATGTTAAATTGTCTGCCACCACTCTGCTAAGGGGTACTTTCACAGCCCTCTCCTTTACGGAGTGCCGTGCTTTCCACCTCCATCCACTGTATAACCTTTCGTCTCCATTCAACTATCTATGGTAATGATAGAGATTTTCAGTTCAGTGTTATTTCTCCTTTAGCCCGTAGGATGGACAAATTCATAAATTGTGTGCGGGCTTATTTTGTTTTGGTCTAGGGAACAAACGCAGTATTCTGTGTTGGGTGTCTGTAATCTCTCTGCGCTTGGTGGCCTGGGTGTGATTACTAAGTACCACTGCTAGAACAATTGCAGTAACAGGCTGGCTACCATCCTAGTTCTCTACAACCTGTCTGTGTTACACTGTGCCCAGCAGCCCTTCTATGCCACTTTGCCTTGCCACCACAATATGCGGCCCTGCTCCCTGAGGTGCCTGTTTGCCTCTACCTCCTCTCCATGGTACCCCATACCCTGCAGACTCAGTGCTTTTCTGCTTCCTGTAAGCCTTTAGTGCCCCGTGCTCCTCAGTGAGCAGGGAATAATATCCCCTTTCCCTGCTCCAATTTTGTTTTTATCACCTGAAGTTCAAAAATATTAAAAGAGATTTTTCTAAAGAGCCAGAGGTTGCATTTTTGGAAGATATTTTTAAAAAGTGCAGGGATTGGAGGTTTAATATCAACCTTGAGTATGGGGGACATTAGTTGGCTTTTGTCCCTCTTCCTTACCCAAGTGCTAGGTGGCGGTCCATCTGTATTCCAACCCCTTCCTAAAGGGCAGTGGTACTATTTGCAAAATGTCTCTTTCCTTGCACATGTTCGGGGGGTTGACGGTGATAAATAACCCCCCTCATTTTGCCTTGCTCAAGGCTGAGGGTGGCTTCAAAAACAGTGTGTGAACTGCCACCCTCTCCAGCACCTTGTTCCAAATGGAGAACAGCTGATAGGGCTGGGACTAAGCTGATCTGCTCCTCCAACAGCCACAGCATACTGAAGGCAACAGAAGAGCAGGCCGCCTGTCACTCACACTGGTGCTCTGTTCCTGGGCAACAGGATTCAAGGTTGAATTAGGGCCACCTGTCACCCACCCAGGTATCTAGTTCCAAGTTGAGGAACATGGTGCTGGACCTATTCCTCCATGACCAGTGCAAGCCATAGCAGAGTGGGTCAGTTTCACCTGTTGCCCCCACAAATTGGGGAAAAAGGCACATGTGCAAGTGGCAGGTCATATCTTATTCTTTTATGGGCCTTTGCCCTTCGGAAAGGTAGGAGGGGAGGGGCTAATTTTCAACCCCTGTCACTATTGAGCAATGTGAGGGGGGTAGAGAATTTCTTGCTTCACTATTAAGAGGGGTAGTTGGTGTAAAACCCTATTACACTTAGCAAGATGAGTGAGGGCAAGAGGCTCATAAGTTAAAATTGGCCTCACCCTTGGACAAGAGGAAAGGGCATGGGCTGCATTGTCCTTTTCCTGACCCTTAGGCGGGGGGGGGAGTTCATTAACTTCACAAGTACTCATAAGTTGGTAGCATGATCGCATGATGTAGTGTACCTCCTTCTTTACAGTATGATGAACTATGGGGTCTACTGGTATTGCCGTTCCAAATAATTACTAGGTGATTCGGAGGCTTGACACGTTTTTCTGGCAGTCTGGTAAAGTGTATTATGTGAGACCATAAAAAGAATGTGGTGTCTTCAAGCCTTGCAACACTTTTTAGTAGTTAGTTGTTCATTGAATTTACAAAAGGAGAACATTCACCATCCTTCTCTCACCTCGTTGTCTGGATCTCTGACCACCCGCCCACACCCTCCCCACCCCCCGAATCAGTAAAGTAGACAATAGACTTCTCATTAACTGTGAAGATTGTAAAGCTGTTTTTACAATACCATCTAGGAAGTGATAAGAATTGTATACTGAGAAGCACGCCAACTCTGGTATTGACTTTGACAGCTTATCGCACAACTTTTTCATGTATGTAGCAAAATCATTGCAAATACAGACACTCCAAGTTTTTTGAACTAGTGAGTGCTTTCTACAGTAACGCTCTAAGTGACACTGCATTGACTCCACGGCAAAGATTCTGGGGATCGTCATTTTGAACCGGCTTGAGGAGTGGGTGGCAAGGACAAACATTCTATCGCCAATTCAATATGGGTTTAGGCCTGGATTAGGCACAGTGGATCAGGCCCTAAACTTACACCTTATCCTTAGCAAATATGTTATTGCAAAAAGGGAATCTATCCCCTTAGCCTTTATAGATCTGTCCAGTGCATTTGATATGGTGAATAGAGTAAAATTGTAGGAAATAATGGACACAATGGGGATTGAGCAAGATTTGTTGGATCTGATTAAACGTTTATACTCTGACCTTACTATTATAATTCAGTTTGGACAACACGGCGAAAGATCCCATCCCCTTGCATCCAATCAGGGTGTTAGACAGGGCTGCACTTTGGCACCTTTTTTATTTCTGTGGTACATAAATGGCTTGTATAGCTATTTAGCTCAAAATGGTAAGGATTTCCCAAGGATGAGTTTTAGACAATTGCCGATTTTATTGTATGCTGACGCCGCCGTTTTAATTGCCCGCACGGCCAATGGTCTACAGACCCTTTTGGATCTTTTTTTAACACACACACAAGAGCTTGATTTGAAAGTCAATTTTAAAGTCTCATGTTATGATTTGCGGTCCTAAAAACACACGCACCAAATGTTTTATAATGGGGGGGAACACCTTAACAAAGGTAAAAGACTTTTGCTATTTAGGTTTGTACCTAAGTTCCACTCTGTCATGGAAATTCCATTTGAATTTTAAGCTCCAACAAATGGAAAGAAATGTTGAAGCAATCTTTCGCTTTGCCCGTAGATTAGGGCATAGACCGGTTCATCAGATCATCACGCTCTATAAGTCCAAATGTGTTTCGGCGGCGATTTATGAGTGTGGCCTTTGGGGATATACCAGGTCAAGCATATTACAACGGGCAGAGAATAGATTTCTCCACCAGCTACTCATGGTACCCAAGAACGTAGCGAATATTATATGCCATGAGGAGTTGGGAATCCGCTACATTACAGATTTGATAGATATTGCCCCCCTTCTGTTATGGATAAAAGTATGGTCAAATCCGGCGGCTACTTTAACACATGATTGTGTAAAAGACTGTATTTCGTTAGCAAACCACAACACAATTCCATGGTTAAATTTTGTTCATAACTGTTTTTGAAATTTGGACTTGGAGTTTATGTATTTCAAACCAGAGCTCTTGCCCGCCAATGCGAAAGAAATTGTTAAATCCCAATATAAAGAGTACGTTACGAATCTTAGATACCAAGTGGCAGAGAAATTGAGTTCTTTTGATTTATATGTACAAATTTCATCATCAAATTCGATAGAACCTTATTTTGTTTGGTTTCCGATCCCTTCCCTATACTCTTTACTTGTACTTTTTAGATTTAACATGATCCATTTTAGAGTGGCGTTTGCGACAAAATGCGTGTGGGAAAAAATATTACCGCCATGCCCTTGTGACAATTTTTCAAAACAAAGTACTTGTCACTTTATTTTATTTTGTACACTTTACTCAGTTCCTAGGGAAACTTTTTTATTACTTATTTTGCGTAATTTGCACACCCTTTCTTATATAAGTATTTATTATTATATCTGTTGATTTAGTAGGCTTAAGTGGTATGCTTAGATTTTATAGAGTTGTAGATTGAAGAGTCTTGCCTTTGAATTATGCAATAAGTACTGTATTTTATGATGATTTATATGTATGTATGTATGTGTACTTTTATGGCAATACGCCGAATAAAGTTATTTTGACTGACTGACACTCCATTGCATGTTTTCATTACATCTAGGTCTGCCATGATGGTGAGCCAGATCAGTCCTTGCATTGCAAAATGCGACCAACTCTGCCACAGCTGGGGCGCCATGCATCTCTGGAGTTTTAACATCAGTAACCGAGATCTTTACTTTACCTTTTAGTAACACTGAAATATGGACAGTATCTGCGAGAAAGACCCAGAGTAGATATTTTTCATATATTTGTGTTGATTTTGGAAAGGTCTTGCCTGCTGATGCATTTTTACGAAACAAATTCCCATTGGCCCATCCGATTGGTCTAAAATTGTTCCAGAATCACACTAGGGCATGTACAAATTTATGTGTCACGTTCTTTTCTTTATCACATTTTGTTTTGAAGCTTATCATGAAGGGGCATCAGTCAAAGGCTGCCACTTTTTCGTGGCACTTTTAGTTTTAAGTGGGTCTTGATCTCAGGATGTTCAGCAATTTGGCACAGTCTTTTTAGTTATTATTGGGACTGTCACTTAGAAAAACATGCAAATTAACATAATTCATCCATGCACCTCTTCAAAAATGAAACCTTTGTTTTCATGTTCATAATCTTCTGGCCTCTTTATTGTGCAGGGGAAGCGTTCTGTACGGGCTACACAATTACAAAAACCTTAGAAACAGGGTGCATGCCTTACACTGATGTAGTAAACATATTGCAAACGTAGCCTTTACGTTTTCTTTTTTTAAGTACCTCATCCACCATACCACAAGCTAAGTTGAACGTGTTAGGGAAGAAGGATTGTGCCAGGAAATTATCCTTTTATTTCAATCCCTTCATTCAGAGTTATGATTCATATAGCAGTAAGGACATAGATTAAAGGGGCTTTTAAACACTAATTCCTCCAACTAAATTCTAAAGACTTACCCCAAGGAATCCCTGTTTCACACATTGTTTGTCTTCAGCTCAGGCTCATATTGATTGGTAGTTCTACAGTCCCTCAAGGCTCTGCCTGCAGGCTTTGTAAAGGTATAGGAAAAGCAATGTAATATGGCTGTTTCAGGTGATGAACTAAAATTTGTAGATACCAGCATCTCACCTTCGCATCTTCAGCTCCTACATTAACCCACTGAGGGGAATTATTGAAATTGAAACATTTGCGTCCTACAAATTAGACAGCATACATCTTGGCACTAGGGAACTAACAATAATAACTTTAATGCAGTAGCTTATTATACAGTGCTATGCACTACTTGTCTGCTGTGTTTAACTGCAATAAAAACAAAAGTTTCATATCTACCAAATTGATGGTACTTCATTTATTTTGTTATAAATTGGTGCTGTATTTTTATTGTGTCATGTTTCTTTTTTAACATTTTATTTATAGTTTTGAATAAGAACATATACATCAAAATAACGGGGAAGGCACCATCCAGATAAACAGAGAGGAATGTCATCACACAGTAAATTTAGGTAGTTGCATCACCAAGTACAATATATTATATGTAATACAGAGCCTAGGCCAGGGCATTAAGAATGGCAACAACAGGCTCACAATTTAAGCTTTTAATGCCGTGGACATAGGTAGCGGTGTCAGTGGGGAGGGGTGCAAGGGGAGGACCACTCAAGTGGATAGATTAAGTGCGACCCTGTCTGGAGTTGGTGCATAGGGTTCTACTAGGCAATCCGGGTCAGCTGGGACCCCCCATCATCAGATGTGTGTCAGCTGATGTGTTGATAATGGGCAGTGGGAACTTATTTCTAGTTCAGGAGGTAGGATCAGAGAGGGTCCTAAATGTCTCTGGGCCGAGAGCGTGGTGGGATTAAATCCCAGTATGCTGATAATTTTTCCTGGCAGTATGCTGCATTGTGTAGCCAGGCTGTAACTGTAGGGACTGGACACCTTCCCCAGTGAATGGCCACTCTCCATTTAGGTAACAGGAGCAACATGGCATGGAGACGCCGACTGTCTTCGGGTATCTCCGTTGCATAACCCAATATTGCCACCAACGGTGTCGGGGAGGGAGTGTCCCATGATAGCTTGTAATGTTCGAAAGACTTCCTCCCAGAAGGACATTATCCTTGGGCAATGCCACGCTAAATGTAGGAAGGAGTCCTGCGTACTATTGCATCAAGTGCAGTTTGCATCCGGAGTCAGCCCCAATTTAAGTAGTTGTAGGGGGTGTTGGTAGTGATGGTGGAGGAATTTGAAATCAATGAGGTGCACTCTGTAGTTGGCGGAAAGGCATTCCATTTGACTGCAGCAGTAGAGCCATTGAGTATTAGTGAGTGTCTTAGATAGGTCCTCATCCCATTTCGCTCGAGCCTTAGGTGTAATAGAGGGAGCGGATGCTTGTGTGTAGGTATAGAGACGTGTAATTAAGGGTCGGGGAAATGGGGATGTAAGGATATGTTCTTGGGGCGGCAAGGATTTTGGTGCAGATGTGAAAGTAGGGTGTAGGGCGCAGCACGAGGCTCGCAGTTGATAATACAAAGTGTATCCAATAGGGTGGATTGCCCCCCGTCCACCTCTGGCAGTGTGGTGAGAAATCAGTCGTTAGGGTATAGATCTGAGAAAAGGGTGATGTATTTATGCTCTTGTGCTCTGGTGCCTGGCTCTTGGAGGGGGAATCATGGGTTTGTTGGTCGAGGGAATAGATGGTGCATACAGTATAGGCAAAACCACTCTCCTCCTTAGGCCATCCAATGCCCAGCGTACTCTCTCAACTATTTCAATGTGTCTTGTAGGGAAGATATAGTGCTGTTGACAGGTGGCATGGTGCTGCTATGTTCGCCTTGATGGCCATGTGTGGTTGAAATGGAGTGGGGTGTACCCAGAAATGCAAATATTGAGCTTGTGCCCAGAATGAATATGGGATCATATCCGGTGCTCCCAATCCTCCTTGAGCAAGTGGTAAGGTGAAGAGTTCCCAAGAAGCTCCTGGTTGCCTTCGCACTCAGACCAGGGTGATCAATTTGGATTTCAAACGTTTAAAGAAAGAGGCGGTCAGCAGTATTGAAATATTG
Organism: Pleurodeles waltl; assembly: GCF_031143425.1. Taxonomy (NCBI): domain Eukaryota; kingdom Metazoa; phylum Chordata; class Amphibia; order Caudata; family Salamandridae; genus Pleurodeles; species Pleurodeles waltl. Next base: position 1,200,090,607 of record NC_090445.1, on the reverse strand, counting down.
AGGAAAAGATAAAGAAATTTAGGGCAGGCCACCATCTTTGCTATTGCAATGCCACCTGTAAGGGAAAGAGGTAATTGTGTCCACAACCGTATCCTATCCTCTAGCCAGGTCATGGCTCTGCCATACTTCGTCTGCCAGAGTTCGGTTATATCGCGGCTAAGCCTAATGCCAAGATATCGTACCAGCTCCTGGGCCCATTGAAGAGGGACTTCGGAGGGGAAGGGATGGGTTCTGTCGGTAAGATGGAATAATATGGATTGCACCCAATTCACCTGGATACCACAGTGGCCTCAAAACTGTACTGTATCACTTCTCATATCAGAGAGGGTAAATTTACTTGTGGGTTACAGGTATAGAGTGCGACGCCGCCTACGTACATTGAGACCACCAGTGCTCAGGAGGTGAGACCTATGCTCTTATATGCATGGTGTTGCGGAAGGCGTGCTACCAGGGGTTCCATCGCAATGGCGAAAAGCAGGGGTGACAATGGTCATTCCTGCCTAATGTCGCGAGTGATCGGAAAGTGATCAGAAATTAGCCCATTGGTCCATACCCTGGCTGAAGGGAGAGTATAAAGAAGTCGGGTCTGTGTTATGAATAGGGAGCTGAGCACTATGCAGACCAGGAGGGGGAAGATGTATGAGCATTTCAACGTGTCGAATGCCTTAGTAGCGTCCAATAGGGATGCTATAGCAGATATTTGAGGATCTAGGTGATGCATGATTGAGAAAATGGTGCGGAGATTATGAGAAGTGGAGCATCCAGGAATAAAAACCACTTGGTCATGCCGTATTATCTTTGAAAGAAGTGGTAGCAATCGATTAGCAAGCACCTCCACATACATTTTGTTATCTACGTTAATGAGAGAGAGTGGTCTATAATAGTCACAATGGATCGCTGATTTGCCCGGTTTTAGCAGAGTCACTATGATGGCTTCCCGTAGGGAAGCAGGTAGATGGCCCGTTTTGAAAGAGTTCTGATACATAGCCAGAAGGTGAGGGGCTAGAAGGGAGGTATATTCTTTGTAAAATGTGGTTGGGAGGCTGTTGTCACCCGGAGCCTTGTCGCTGGGAAGGCGCGCAATCACCTGTATGATCTCCTCGGTCATGATTGGGTTGTCAAGTTAATCACAATGGGCTTGATCCAACCACTCCAACTGTATTGTGTATAAGTATTCGGAGTTCCGGACCTGTGAGCGTTGTGGTTGCTTGATATAATTGGGGATGGTACTTAACTTGTGTGTTATTCAAATGAGAAAGCTTAGGCGATAGGAGGAATTCCTGCAAACTACTCCCACACGCTATTTCCTTCCATCCCACCTAGCTTTTAATTCACTTGTAATCATCCATTTCTCTCATTCTTTTCCATCCCCTCAACATTTGTACTGTTCTTTTTCCTCACTGCATGTCACTACATTCCATTTGTCACCCCTGCTTTTTCCCTACCACTTCTCTGTCTCCTTACTCTCTCTTGGAGATATCCAGAATAGAACGGAGCTCAACGTATAACCAACTACTGAAGTTTATTATCCTTAAAAGGGGAACAACTGAACTATCACAGAAGACCAAATCACAAAACAGTACTACTTTTTCCAATGAACCTTTTCCACCAGTACTCTTTTTTACAAGTACAAATTAAAGAAAATACAAAATTGAAAAATACATGACTTAAAAAAGTAAGTAGATAGAACTAAGATCAAAGTTTAACTGTAATACTTCACATGCACATACTGATAACAGCTTTCTTGGTTTTGCCCATCATAGTCACCAAAGAGACAATTCACTTTAGGTGTTCAAATTCCTCCTAACATCTCTAAAGGAAAAAGGTGTTGCCATGGCTGCATTTAGCAACACGTTTTCAGTGCTGGACCTCCTGCATCACTGAACCAAGTCACTTAAATATTCACCAAAAACACCACTGTCAAGGACATGCTCTGTGCTCCTATTAATTACTACTTTGCTTTTCACAAACCCAGCTAGTGAATTATTGTCACCTAGCTTTCTAATTCAGCAGATGCTGACTTCATGTAACCAGGATAGCATCTGAAAGAACACACCAAGGCTGCCTAAAGACCAGGAACATTTGATGCCACTGCTAATTATTATTATTAGGATTATTATTATTATTATCAACAATAGTGATGATCTGGAAGGTAAACGATAGATGAAAGTCAAAAACAACTCCTAGATTCTTGACTCGGGCACTCAAGGAAGTGGTCACACCCAGCCCTTGTGGTCACCAGGCGGACAACTAAATAGTAGAACTTTGGTCTGGTTGCTATTAAGTTTTAGATAATCAGCTATCATCCAACATGGTACCACCGACAGGCAGGTTTTAATTTGTTCTTGGGATGAGGCAGAGTTATCTGAAAAGGACATCACAATTTGGGTGTCAGTTGTTTAAGTCATAAGGTGAATGATCTTCTTAGCGTAGAAAGGGGAGCAAAGTATTTGTGAAATAAATTGGAACTTAAAGAGGAGCCCTTAGGTACTCTGCAGTTGTAAAGAGTCTCAGGAGAGCAGTAAAATCTAAGCAGGACGGATTGAGTGTGAATGAATACAAAGGCACATAGACAGATATTGTTTTAAAAAACAGTTGTGCTGCATAAAAGTCTCTTAGGATAAAGGCTGCAGGGCAGCTTTGGTTAAGAATGGTTCTGATGTCATTCAACATGGCAAGAATAGCTCATTCTGTTCTGTATAAAGTTTTGAAACCTGGTTGGATGTCATCAAGAGGCCGATTGAGTTCAAGGAAGTAGAAAGTTGCTTGTTAACTTCTTTCTTGAGGACTGTAGATTGGAATAGTAGCAAAGCGATAGTTGCTCAGGATACTGGGGTCAGCAGTAGGCTTCCCTGGCAACCCTGGCAAGCTTCCAGTAGGAAGGAACCTTGGATGTGAGTAGAGAGAGGTTTCAATCAATCAATCAATCATGGATTTGTAAAGCACAGCTAATCATCCATAGGGTCTCAAGGTGCTGGATGGAGGCGTGCTGCTTAGTTGAAAAGCCAGGTCTTGAGGTGCTTCCTGAACTGTTTTAGTAATGCCATCTGCCTGAGCTTGAGGGGTAGTGTGTTCCATGTCCGGGCTGCTAGGTAGGAGAAAGATCTTCCTCCTGCTGTACTTTTCCAGATCTTGGGGACGGCTGCAAGAGTGAGCTGGGAGGAACGGAGACATCTGTCGGGTACATAGAAGGTGAGGCAGTGGTTGAGATATGCCGGTCCTATGTTGTGCAGTGCCTTGAAGGTGTGGATGAGGAGTTTGTAAGTGATGCTCTTGTTGACTTGGAGCCAGTGTAGGTCTCTGAGGTGGGTGGACATTCGGCTGTGTTGGGGGATGTCTAGGATGAGTCTGACTGCTGCATTCTGGACTTTCTGTAGTCTTGATTGAAGTTTCTTGGTGATGCCAGAATAGAGTGGTTCATATTAGAGACTTTTGCTCCAATGTGAGAGCAAAGATGTGAAGCAAGTAAGGATCCAAAGGAGGGTGAGATTCGATGGAGGTCATTTATGAGGTGACTTTATCAATGGATAGACATGTGATCACATCGATGAGCTTGTGTCTGAATAAGAAACAGTTAGAATCTCAAGTGACTCAGGCACAGGCAGTTTATCAAATAGAGTTTAAGTCTGTGCATAATATTGAAATAAGACATACATACATAGCACTTGAATTGTAGCTGTAAGTGCAGAATATTCAAAATCATGAATTAGTTCCCCTTTACAACTAGCATTCCTGCATAACATTGAAAATCTAAGCGCTGCTCCATAATGTTAAATCATCTCCCCTTTTTCTATGTAGACACTTCTCTGGCTCTAGACTGCCCACCCACTCTGCCTGAGTTCGAAACATTGAAGGTGGCAGGAGATAGGAGATGCACTGGGAGGTATAAAGAATGATATACTGAGAAAAGAGAAGTAGAGGGAGAAGAGAAGTGGATATAGAAATGAGGCTGATAGAAAGGTGAGATAGATGTACAGTAGAGACAGAAAGGTGCAGTAGAGAGAAGTAAAGAGACACAGGTAAGAGGAGGAAGAAGAGCACAAGAGAGATGGGTAAGGCTTTTGAGCAAAGGTCTTCAACATTCATAACCCCACTGCTTCCCTTATTAAGAAATTTCTAAGCCCCCCCATAACAATCATATTTTCTCATACTAATTCTATTAAATATATACATATTTAACAATTCAACCATTGCAGTTGTGTTTAGTTATTCTTTTTAAAATTGCAATCCAATATATTAATGCCAACATGCTCCTGGAAGCCTGGTCTCCCTAAAAGTGTAAAAGTATACAGAGTGTGAGGAACTTTGGGGATTATTTGGATCTGCGGCCTCCGCACTTTGACACCTCCAAAATGTCGAGAGAGGGAAAAGGAAATGTGGAGAACTTGAGGGGGACTGAGACGAAAGAGAAAGAGGTGGAGACAAAAAGGTGAGGTACAGCTTTATGCTGCTTCAAGGAATGGGGCTGTGTGAAACAGGCGTGCTGAAATCTCTTGTTGCACTTTTTTCTCCATGCTTTCTGTGTCCTGACCTGCCTCCTCCTCTGTTGTGCTGAATGCTTAATGCTGAATGCCTTGTGTTGAGTCACACAGGGATGCTTTGAGATGCCATGCTCTAACACAGTAAAATGAATGTCAGACTATTCAGGGAAGACCTGGTCCATCCTTTCAGCCTTGTTCCTTTGTGCTTGTTTGCTACCCTGCCTTTTATTGATCCTATACCCTACCCCCTTAGTTTCAGCACTGCAACTAAGCAGTGTGGTGTGACCTCGCTCTACTGGGAAGCCAGTGGCAGCGTGGGGCTGTGGTTGAGTTAAGGCCTCTCAGTTTACTTCCCCTATAATATGGTGGGAATCTGGCAACATAACATTGATTATATTTACTACCTATTTATGATTTTAGAGAGAAATAATCAGGACAAAAAGAAGTTAAAAAGAAAAGCCATGGACTGGGCACTCCAGGAGGCCTCATGCAGACTGCATCATACTTTTGTGCAAAGAAGGTAAGGCTGCACCTTTTAAAAGTTGTAGTTGTGGTATTCTTTGTTTTGTTATATGTTTGCAAGAAACCCCAGCCTTTTGGTGAATCTTGTCTGGTCAAACAAAGAAACGATGCCACGGCACAATAGTCTACAATGCTTTATCAAATGTAACCCAATTAAAGAGATAAGCTTTATAGGCAAGTAGTTAAATCTACCCCAAAGAAGTGCACCAAGTCAGGCTTTCAGTACTTAGGGGCAAGGATAAGGACTTCTCCCAAGATAGGACTTCTCACCAGCCTGAAGACTTTAATAGTGTAATTAAAGAACATGTCTTTTTCTCAACCTTAATGTTATTTCACCTCCAAGACAATCATTAACACACTGAATAATGAAAGAAAACATCTAGGGTGACGACATTTCCAAATAACTGTTTATTGGATTTGTCTTTGAACTCCTATAGTAATAAAAACAAATGTTTGTCTTCAGAGAAAAACAGAGTGGTAAAATTGTGTTAATTCCATAAATTGTTGGTCTATGAAAATAAGACCAAAATAATGCTCATTGGGGCTCATGGATTGCCAAGTCTGCAGAAATCGCCTTTTCATCATAAATGTCTTGAGACTGTAAAAAATTATATTTATCTGGGAGTCACTATGACTAATAACTTATGGTGGTCCAGCCATTGTAAAATCCATCTAGGAAAAGTTAGCTCTGTTAGCATGCGCCTTGTCAGTTTGTTAGGGCTTAGGGTAATAGAGATGTTCCTTCTTTAATAGACGTTTATACAACAAAAATCCCGGCTATTTCTCTTTATGTTATTGAAGAACAACCTTTTACTTTGACTGAAAAATACAGTAAAGTAGGGTCAAAACTGTGGAATGGCATATTTTGGCGTGTGTCATTAGATTCCTGTTGAAATGTTAAGACTATAAATGGGTTAGACAGCAATACGTTTTGGAGCATTTTTTTCAATTGATCTAATTTTTAAAGCTTGAAGGTTAATGTTGAAAAAGTTAATATTGAATGAAATCAAATGACATTGAGCAAAACTGTGTGTTTACCAAACTGTATTTTTTGGTTTAAGATCTTTGTTTATAGACGAGCGATTCTAAGTCAATGACATTGCCCATTATAAAATTATAGTTGAAAACAATCGTTCAGCATAAAAAAGACTGCACTTTAATTGTAAATCTGTGAAAATTGGAGAAATACAGTTTTATTTAAAATTCTATTTTAGCAGTAATATTAGAAGATTGTATTCGAATTTTAATTTTGGAAATCTTCCTAGAGGTTGAAAATATTCGGCAAAATCCATACAGACTGTCAATTTTGTGGTGCTGATAATCAAACTTAATCATGTTTTATTTTTTTTGTTCTTGGCTGATATCAAAATTGATTTCTACTAGCTGTTTTTACCAAGTGTAATGTACAAGATCACTCTAAAGCTCTAGTTATACAGTATTCGTTTCCTTTCCTCTTTCCTTCCAGTCTTCAGCATGGGGACCAGTTGCTGGGGGCTCTTCTCAGAGGAACAAAAAAGAATTGCCAGGGAGGCACACTTTTAACCTCTTTCCTTCTCTTTCTTTCTTTTTCTTGGGGTTAGTGCTATTGTTTCCTGTGTCCAAGTTTTTTCTTCCACCCTCTTGTTTTCCTCTCGAGGTTCTAATTTCCTCTTTTAGGTCTTCCTTTACTGTTTCTCCCCATTAGACTTTTCACAGATAGGTCCCACATTGTTCTGCCTTCCCTATTTGACTTTAAACATCCCCTTTATTACTTTCCTCTGTCACATGCCTTTCTCTCTACCTTCAGTATAGCCCCATTCTATACAGCATGGCCAGCTCCACACTATTTCACCCACCTTGGTAGGTGCCGTGCCGCTAAAAATGTCAGAACTGATGAAGAAAATTCAAGAGCTCAGACAAACAAAACATAGTTGAAAGGTTTTATGTCCATATTGACAACAAGATACAAAACATAGCTATATGTTCCTCATCCACTGCTAAGAATGCATACACAGATATCGCTCACTGCAGGCAAGGTAGAAATCGAACCAGACCAGGCAACATAATGAAGGCCAAAAAAGGCAGAAAAATCTCATGAGTGAGAAATGGTTCTGTAACACTGAAGAACAAAGAGTTCCTCCTAAAGTACAAATTTGACCATTCCATATTACCAGGAAACAAGATTATCCCAGAAGTGGGAGAGCTCCAGCTTTTGCAGAATACGAGCCACCAAAACTTAGATCCCAAAGTTAAAACCAGGTCAAAGGTAAAAGGAACTTTGCAGTCTGCAAGTTATCACTGTTTACCAAGAAAGAACTGAGAAACTCCCTGAGAAACAACGTATACAAATGGTTAACTAACAAACTGGGCAGCAGCATTGTAACAACAAGCATTGACATAGCCAATAGAACTCGCCTTTTGGTCCTTATAAATGTGTAGCCATGCAGCACCTTATCCTGGGTGCCATGTTTCCAGGGATTTATCTTATGCAATTTTCAACCATTGACAAAGCCAAAAGTCATAGCTTGTTTCAGGTGTGGTGTCAGGTGTTTTGTATTCGGATGTAATCATGGAAAGAGGCAGCAAAATACCAGTCGGGCAGCACATTATGGTAAGCACATATTTTTAGCTTATGTGTTTAAGCCACACCATTGATTACATAGGCCTCACCCCTCTGAGAGACCCCCCAAGTTTATTCATCCCACCTAAAGCCCTGTCGCTAATCCTCCTTCGACTAAGCGCTTCGGAGTGCTAGGGAGGTAAGCTGTCTGTTAGAAGGGAGGGAATGGAGAAGATTAAATGGCAGCGCACAGAATGTTTCAAATACAAGATACCTGAGCAAGTGGTTGAATGTCAGTTCCTTGGTTGTAGTGCTACACAGTGTAACACACAATCAACCTATCACGATTAACCCTCGGCAGCAAGCATTTCTCCGCTAAGATATTTTTAGACACTCTTTAAAAAATATTAGACATTCGAAATATAGACACCAGAGTAAATGTCTTTAGGGTGTCAAATAAATGCTATTTGTTATTCACATGTTTTTCTACTTGTGGTGCCCGGTTCTTGCAGAACTATTTAAGTACTAGTTAAGTAAGAATACTTTTATGTCATCAAAGTGTGGGTTTGGGAGCGATCAGAACCTTATATCTAACCCCAGGCCATCAACTGCATGTAAACTCCACTTAAGTGATCCTAACCAGCTGATAAAGAACACAAACGAACAAAGGGAAGAGGCCTAGCTGACATCACCCATTATTCATTCTGTGTGACAGATAAGCATCTAGAAGTAGGCCGCACTCTTGGAAGCACTTACGTGTCCCATTCATGAAGAAGGGCTGTTGACTTTAATGCACTGAAAGTTATATTTCTCTGTCCTTGTTTACAAGCATGTGATTCCGCCGGAGTACACACTGACCATCTGAACACATGAAACAGAACAATCAGTTTGAAGCTTGACAGGCGGGTGGAAATGGCTCTTGGGGCGCTGACACCCAATGCAACTTAAAGGTCTCTGGCCCCGCTACGGAGACAGGAATTCCCGTAGCCCCTGACTCTGGGCAGTCTATGACTACATACATTCAATGTACAATGCTATTAAATATGAACGTTTCACGCTGTATGCCTGTCTGTCCCTTCCTTGCCTTTCTAACTTCAGCAGATATTCAAATGATTATGACCTTAGAATGAGAGACAATCCACAGCAGTCCTTATTGAATGTCATTTAGTACTCTGAAGTGGCCTCGATGATGCATAGCGCTATCCATAGCTAACCATTACACATTTTCACATAGCAACCTACATTATATAATGTAACTCCCATTGTCTTTCAGTTGAAAAACACTATTTGTCAAAGATGCACCGGCCTCATCGCTGTGCACCAAATACTTGATAATGCTAGGTTTGTATTTAATCATAAATGTTTTTGTCAAGATGTCTCTTTAGGGGAAAGTCGTTTTTTAACTCCGGTTCGTTTATCAAAGTCTTGGTACTGCGTGTTCCAATCTGAACAGACGCGCATAATGATCATATGTTGATACCATACATTTTTGAGATAGGGGAAACCAAAAAAGTACATGTTAATTAGCGAGCGGAGGGAATTAGATATTGTTTAAGAATTGTGTTGTGCAACTATTTCCCACTCCACTGTGTTGTTACCCGTGAGCCTTTCTGACATTAATTATGGAAAAGGAATCACACTTGGTGATGCAGTCAAGCACACATCATGTTTTCACAAACGCTCAGCTGGGATGAAATTTGTGGCAAGAGGTAGCACAGTAAAGCAAGACTTGTTTGTTTTTTGTTGTTCACTGACGTTCTTACCAAGGCATTAATGAAATGTGTGTTTTTCGATAGCTCCGGTATTATCTGAGAACTATCATGCAATAACGTCAGCCGTGTGAAGATTGAAGACAAGCTGAATAGATTATTCCATTTACAATGAGTGCAAGTAAAATAAAAAATAAAAAAATCAAGAAAATGCTCAGATCGCTCAAAGCTATGGCAATCCATCATGTTCTTGCCAGTCTATGCCGATCTTTCTCCTGTGCCACTCAGCGGACGTTGCTGCTGCCATCTATTGTACTTTCAAGTGTGGAATTCTTTCCTTTCTTCCATTGTCGCCTCAGCACAACCCGTGCACCACCAAAAATCAAATGCTATGAAGCAGCCAGCACTTCAGTTGGGAGTGGAAGGATAAACAGAGACAAGTGCCTTTGGGAGAGGGAGAACAAACTGATGAGGTGGTGGAGGGAAGAAACAGGATTTCTGTTGGTGAAGAGAAACAATTTAAGAAAAGGCTCAACTCCGGTGAACGTGTTCAATGGAATGTTTATAAAGCTGTTTAAAATTCCTATGATAAACAATACAGTGATACTCGATGTTAGCTGAACTTCCATCAGTTGAGCACATTGAAAACACAAAAACCAAAGTGAAAATACGACAATACTTGATGTTACCTGAGCTGCCGTCGGGTGAGCATGTCGAAAACAATAAAACAAAGTAAACAAGAAAGCGGGCGCCGTGACGAAACATGAAGCATGCACCCCTGTAGATACAAGATAGGCATGCACCAGGAAAGGAAAAAAAATAGTCCCCCAAATCAACAGATAACTATGCCAAGAATAAGGATCTGGTACTTGGCCAGTGCTCCGTGGAAGGAAACAAAAGACAAAAGGAGGGGCAAAGAGGAAGGATTTCCCATTAGCAAGCAAGGCTTTTTAAAGGTCATTTACATAGACAAATGAAAAGGACTGGGTGGAGTTGAACACTAGAAAGCATGTACAACAGATCCCTAAGCGACAGTGCAAGGCTCGACCTAATGAATGATCTGCAGATCAAGACATGCCATAACAACAGAGCCAATAACAACAGCAGCTGTATCTTATTTGTCACAGAAAACACAAATCTCATATATTATATGTGCCAGACCATGCCACTACCAAATTCATTTTCACCAACTAGAATCATGCTAGATTTGAATTCATGACTAAAAATATGCCATACAGCACATTTAGTGTCCAAAGACATTTACCTTTAACAAATTTCATTCACTCATATTCAACGTAGGAAACTCCAAGCTAAGGACATCACAGAACAGGCATTCAAAAAGACTAAGCCCAATAATAGATTAGAGTTAAGTCTAAAACTAACCATAACAAAAGAAGCAATGCAGGCTCAGTAAGATCTATGAATTATCGAGGGGAAAAACTGCTGCAGCACAGGAAAATATATTCCGAACATACTAATATCTGGCATACCAAACTTAATTAAACAGATTGAGTAAAAACTGGCCACAATAACTGAGGAAAATATCCAAATGGATGGGAATTAAACATCTTAGTCATCTTGTGGAACATTGCGGGGATCTCTCAAAAAGTGGGTGATAGTGACTTCCTAAACTGTGTCATCCCGTGACATAATAATACTACAGTAAACAAAGACCACTACATCTTCGTCCTTACTTGTACATTAACCAAAATAAGCAGTAAAGGTGTATCAAATAAGAAATAGTGGTGGCTTACAGATATCATGCAGAGCTAATTAATGCATTGCAACTAAAATATGGGATAACATCCATGATTATCTTCAAATCTACAATATGAGACTTTTGGACAATGCAGTTTTAAGGATAATAAACACCTATGTGCAACAGAAAACGGTTGAATGTTTCATACATCTGTTAAGCCGTATCAAGGAAGCTATATCCAAACCTTGCCAGCCAAAGGTACACATCCTAGTTTGTGGTGTCTTTAATTGCAAGATGGGAGAGTAGGGGAATGATGATAAATCACTAATTGAGGTCAAAACTGCATGCGGTATCCTGACAGTAAGACGCACAATTATAAAAATAGAGGCAAATGACAAATACTTGGTCCGCTTCTTCACAAATTAGGGCCTCATTACAGCCAGCAATTCATATGCAACAACAAATCCAATGTACCATCTTACAACCTCCACTGGGCTCAATCTGAATTCGACTACATCTTGATTAAGTTAACCAACTGACCCAGGTTTGAAAATTCAAGGGTTCAAGAGAAGTTAAAAAGCGATCATAACCCCCTCCATGTGACCACAAAACACAAAATATCCTCAGAGCACAGAGAAGTCCAAATATTGAATATCATCTGGCGCATTGGTGGCAGGTAAGAATGAGACGGAAATCCAATCCAGTTTGTTTCTTCCTGTAAAAATTGCCAGTTCACTTATAGGGTTAGATCGACGTGGGGGCTTGAAACCGGGGGAAATGGACCCAGGTCACCCATTTAAAGAGTGAACTAAATGATAAATGGTAAGTTCCCACTTATTTATCGATGGTTTGTAGGCATCCAGTTGCCAGTTATACAGTGATGTTCCTTAAAGAATTGGAAAAGTTCTCCGAGACATTTAATCAAACTTGTAATTAACTTCATATCGTGCAACAGGTAGGTGAAGCATCAGACGCGACTGATTGAACTTTCACGTTCGGCGATTATAGCATTTATTAAACGGATTGACCACTATTTCATTAATACTCTGAGCATTGTTATAAGCAGAAATTGAACTACAATTATGCCTTGAGAAAGCCCTGGTGAATGCGCCTTATAGGGCGAAACACTTGTTGGCTGAGTACTCTCTATGTTTTACGCTTCACCTACCTGTTGCACGATATGAAGTTAATCACAACTGTTTAATAAACCACAAGTTTGATTAAATGTCTCAGAGAACTTTTCCAATTCTTTAAGGAACATCACTGTATAATTGACAATTGGATGCCTACAAACCATTGATAAATAAGTGGGAACTTACCATTTATCACTTAGGAATTCCAATCCAGTTTAGAGGATTGGAAATGGAATGTTCTACAGTTGAACTGTGTGAGAAATTGGGTTGTTGGTTAAGGGGAGTGAAACCCTACTCAAGCAACAGGCACAATCCTTGTCAGGGTGAACCCCAAAAAGTCACTGAATTGACCTGTGTGTAGAGGCAATGTGTAAAGTATCTATGCAGCACTGAAACAGCAATAAAGTGAAAACACAACCCAAGAAAAACCCCACTCTAATTTAGAAAACTAGAGTACAGTTTAATAGGTTATTTGACACAAAAATGACAAAAATCTAATCAGTAGAAATGGAGTTATGAATTTATAAACCTTAAAGTGAAAAATAACCTATAAAAGACCAAAGTTTCAACTGCAGACTTCTAGGAACGGCAGAGCGGGGCAAAGTCGAAAGTTATGGCTTACTGCCAAAGAGCGTGGTTTGGATACAAAAGGTGAATTGAGCCCAGTTTCTGCAAACCTTCAGACTTTGCAGAATGTTTCAAGAAAAATGTCTGAGGAGGTAAAGTTCATGCCCAACTTTTTAATTGCATTGCCCCTTGCCCTAAGGACTATCTAGGGCCTACTTTAGGGGTGACTTATATGTAATAAAAAAGGGAGTTTTCGGCTTGACAAGTAGATTATTTTGCTAAGTAAGTTAAATCAGCTTAAAACTTCTTACAGGCTGCAATGGCAGGCCTAAGGCATGTTTTAGGAGGCTTCTTAAGTAGGTGGCATAAAGAGTGCTGCAGGCCCACTGGTAGGATTTAGTTAACCAGCCCTGGGTATATGGTTTACCACCTAAGTAGGGACATATAAATAAGTTAAATATGCCAATCAGGTGTAAGCCAATATTACCATGTTTGAGGGCGTGAGCACAAGCACCTTTGCGCTGGTTAGCAGTGGTAAAGTGCACAGAGTCCTGAGGCCGACAAAAACAAATTCAGCAACATAATAGGAGAGGAGATGGCAAAAGGTTTGGGGAAGATCACGCTAAAGCTGACAAGTCTAACAACCTAAAAAAAGCTCATACTGAATGGACCAGCCCAGAACAACAAACTACCCCTGTTCGATACCCTTCTGAACTTATTTAGCCCAATAGTATCAGGAAAGCACACTTTCAAAAATACTCCAGCTATCAAAAACTTCAAGAATGCAAGATGAAAAAAACAGAACTACAAGCTATAGTACACAGTGACTCTTCAAGATACAAAATAAGAGCTGCAGCAACCAGCTATAAATCCTGAATAAAGTAGAAGAAAACTAAGTTGCTAAGAAAGAACTGGCAGGAGCTCAAAGATGCACTGGAAAAAGACACACATGCTGTTTGGTTAAAAATTGGAGAAGCCCTGAGAGTAAGAACAAGCCGTCTGCAATTGAACATCATAGAAGAAACATGGATAACTCACTTCTCTACTGCCTTTAACACTAAAGAGGATTTTGTCCAAGTGAAGTTCCCTCAAGACAAAGAAGATGATGGAGAAATAAACACAGAGTGAAACAACGTACTGTCAGAAGCCTTTACGAAAGAAAAAGTGAAGGAAGCAATAAATGACCTTCATAAAAGAAAAGCCTGGGGCCCAAATATGATAGCACCAGAGGTGTTCCTTTACAATCCAGATTGGTGGTCTGAAATGCTCTCAAAGATGTTTAAAAATAACATCCCCACAAACTATTGCTCAATCTCCGGGCAAAACAGCATTATTGGATCACTATACAAGAAATCGCATAAAGATCAGCCAAGGTATAGATCAATCGGCCTAATAGACATCAGTTGTAAAATTTTCCCTAAACTGATTTTCAAGGCCTTGGATGAGTGGGTCACAAACAAAAACATCCTCACACCCATCCATGGAGGTTTCTGTAAAAAGGAACTCAACAGTCGACCAGATTTTCACTCTCTTGCACATAATTCAAACATTTAGCACAACCATAAAAAATTTCCTTATTTGTCAATTTTTTTGATTTCTCATCAGCATTCAATCTGGATTCTTAGATGAGGCTGAACCAAAAAGGGAGCATAAGCAGAAACATACTGTGAAGAGACCCCCTCCCGCGCACCTTTCTTTCCTGGTAATCTGACCATGATTCCCTGTCTCCCCTCCTCCACAGTGCATGGCCAGGAACAGCTGGAATTGAAAAAGGACAAAGTATTAGGGAATGGGAAGCCAACAGGAGGTCATCAATACTAATGAGGGACTTGCTTCTTCAGGAAATACGGGGTGAAGTTGAGTGCCTAAAAAGAGGAACAGGTTAGCTGGGAAGAGACACAACACCCCTAGGATTGTTGGAGGTGAAGCCATGCGGGGAAACAGATGCAGAAAGAAGGCACGAGGAGGAGCCCGGCGGGGAGCAACATGTGGAAGCCAAGTCCAGAGAGGGACTCGAGCAGGAGGAAAAGGAAGCAAGTCGTCTGCACTAGTCCCAGGATGAGGAAACTGAGACTGGGACAGAGAACGAGAAGGTGCCCGAAATCTGGTGCGAGGGCTGGTGGATCCAGCCAGTGGAAGCCCCAGAGCCCGCCACAACTCTGGAGAATTGTGGCTGGTGTGTTGAGCGGGGGAAGGGGTGGGGACCCAAGGGTTTTGTAAAGTAAGAAAAGGTAAGGGGGGGGAGACCTGAACTTAAGAGAATTTCAGTTAACTCGACACTATCCCACATACAAAGTAGGAGTACCCTTATGTTTATTTCTATTTTTTTTTCTGCACAACCCTGAGTGCATGAGGCACCCCTTCTCCTTAAAACGGTACCTCCATCCCTGATCCTGAACACTGTGTCAGCTCGTTAACACCACTAACAGAAGTTGGGAAACAGCCCTCATGGGAAACACCGGATGTTATGGTGGCAGTAGCCACATCTACTTGAGACTAATGTATTTACCACACTCCTTTTTCCAAGGAGACTGCCGGTGGAGCCAAAAAGGGAAACAACTGCAAAAAGAAGGAAACAAGGAAACAACCTCATCACTCCAGATCTAAGAAGAAAGAAGAGAACAGAGACTTTAGACTCATACCCATAGAGACCCTTCCCCAGGAAACTTGTCGACATTTTTTTGTTGTATCTCAGTAAAGAAACTGATTCAGAAATCAACCAAGCCTCCAAAGCCATATTTCTGCTAATCCGGCTTACAATTATACATCAGCAAAGGGGTCAAGCAAGGCTGCCTTTTGGCTTCTCTCCTGTTCTCCCTCTGGATCAATTTCTTGTACCAAGGAGCTTGAAAGGCCACAAATGCCTTTCTGATCCTAAACGACTTTAAGATCCTGGCTCTCCTTCATGCTGATGACTCTATCTTGATATCCGAAACTGCCAACGGCTTGCAGGCTCAGCTTACAACAAAGGATACTGTCGAGTAAACAACTTAAAAATAAATACAGGAAAACATAAATCATGACCTTCGAGACAAAGGTGGTCATTATGAGTATGTTGGTGCTGGACCGCCCCGCCGGCGGTGGCGGTACGGACCGCCGTATCATGAGTGCAGCTGTTAACTGTGAGCAATACAACCACTTCACCGCCTGTACTGCCAGTGTGGTACGACAGCCGACGATGGCAGTGGCCATCTTCAGGCTGGCCAAAAGGCCCACGGTATTACGATTCACCACACCGCCACGATTTCCGGGGCAGAACCACCACCACACAAAACCTGGCAGAAAGGAGCTGTATAAAAGGAAGCACTCACCGTAGTGACACAGACAGGCCGACAATGACTTGGAGCTTGAGCTCAAGATCTTCTCAGTGGTAATCCTTGCAATTCATCACCAGGACCGTGGCCGCCGACGAAGACGACAACGGTGAGTACAGGCAACTAGCACACAAGGGAAGGAAGAGGACGATTACACACCCACATGCCACAAGCATCCTCCACACCGACTACCACGCCCACATACATGCACACCAACACCCATCATATACACACCCTCCCCACCAACACCCAAATGCACACACACACACACACACACAGGCCAAACATGGTATACGCTCAGCACAGAAATATACTTACTTGACACATGCAAATAAATAAATGGATGCACATACCTTTGTACACGACCCTCCCGTATTAAAATGCAAGACAACGGAATATCATTGCACCAACATGCCTGTTGGCCGGATATATTAAGTGAGTATGCAAAATAAAAATAACCTATGTACAAACAAGGCCATGGGCCAGTCCATAGAAAATGTAAGAGTGTGCGAACAAGGCACATACTTGAGTCCTACCACGACCATGGCCTCCACAGGGCTCCAATGGGGCAAGCAGGCACCTCGGGGGCAAGGGGAGGGGATAGGGGTAGGGACTCAGGTTTGGAAGGGGGACTTGGGTTTATGAGTCGGAGGGGGTGGGTATTTGAGATTCACCTTGGAAGGAGTGGGAGTGGGCTTGGACTGAGGGGTGGGGGAAGGATCAGGCCTCCTACAAATTTTCTTACTTTCTGGGGAAGGGGCAGGGGACTGGGATGGGAGGACTGAGGAGGAGCTTGAAGGGGAAGGACTGGATTTGGGGAGGCCACGGGAATGTTTGGGGACAAGAATGGGTGGGCCAGAGGGTTCAAATAGGTCAACACTGGAAAGGAAAACCTTTTTTAGTTGCAGGTGGAGGGCTTTGGAGACAGGTTTGGGAGTTGAGGTTTAGGGAGTGGTTGTAGGTGGTGTAGGTTTGCTGTGAGTGGATGCAGGTGCATGCTGAGTCTACTTACTTTTGATGGATGTATGTTGTGTGGATGAGTGTGAGCGTCTGTGTGTATTGGGGGAGAGATAGAAAGAGTCAGAAAAGGCAGGCAACTAGAGTAGGCAGATGTTGTGATGGTGTCTGTTGGTGTGGTGAGTGTGCTGCAAGTGTCTGTGAAAGTTGTGGTGAGTGCGGGTGTGGTGTCTGGGGTGCATGTGTGGAGTGTGTGTGGATGACTGCTGTTGTGATGACTGTGCCAATGGGGACAGGAGCAGTGACTGAGGGTGCAGTGCATGTGGCTGTGCGTGGTGAGGTGACAGACAGGGAGGAGGAGGGGGTGTACTGTCTTGGGTGTTGTGTGAAAGTAGCCTCTTTCTAGCATGGTTACCCCCACTTTTGGCATGTTTGTGAGTGTTTGTCAATGTGTTTTACTGCCTCACTGGGATCCTGCCAGCCAAGACACCAGTGCTCATAGTTAGAACCCTTTTTGTCAGTGTGTTTTGCCTGTCTCACTGGGATCCTGCTATCCAGGACCCCAGTGCTCATAGTTTGTGGCCTATGTGTGTGTTGTCAGTATGCTTAACTATGTCACTGAAGTGCTGCTAACCAGAAGTCCAGTGCTTATGCTCTCTCTACTTACCAAATTAGTTACTATAGTTTAGTGACTCCATATTTCAATTCCAATTGGCACACTAGACCCCCTCTTATAAGTCCCTAGTATATGGTACCTAGGTACCCAGGGCATTGGGGTTCCAGGAGATCCTTATGGTCTGCAGCATTTCTTTTGCCACCCATAAGGAGCTCAGACAAACCTTTCTTCAGGACTGCCACTGCAGCCTGAGTGAAATAGTCCCCACACTATTTTGCAGCCATTTTCACTGCACTTAAGTAACTTATAAGTCACCTACATGTCTAATCTTCACTTGCTGAAGGTTAGGTGCAAAGTTACTAACTAGCAAAGGTGCCACCACATAGTTCAGGGCCATTTCCCGGGACTTTGTGAGTGCGGAGACGCCATTACACATGTGCACTACATATAGGTCAATACCTGTATGTAGCTTCACAATGATAACTCAGAATATGGCCATGTAACATGTCTAAGATCATGGAATTGTTTCCCCATTCCAAATCTGGTATTGGGGCGCCAGTTCCATGCACCCTGGGGCTCCACCATGGACCCCCAGTACTGCCAACCCAGCTCTCTGAGGCTTGCACTGCAGCTGCTGCCATATCACAGACAGGGTTCTGCCCTCCTGGGGTCTGGGCAGCCCAGTCCCAGTAAGGCAGAACAAAGCATTTCCTCTGAGAGCAGGGTGTTACACCCTCTCCCTTTGGAAATAGGTGTTACAGGCTAGGGAGGGGTAGCCTCCACCAGCCTCTGGAAATGCTTTGAAGGGCACAGATGGTGCCCTCCTTGCATAAACCAGTCTATACTGGTTCAGGGACTCCTTTTCCCCTGCTCTGGCGCAAAACTGGACAAAGGAAAGGGGAGTGACCACTCCCCTGTCCATCAGCACTCAATGGGTGGTGCACAGAGCTGCTCCACTGTGTCCCAGACTTCAGCCATCTTGCTTTGCAAGGTGTGGGGGCACTCTGGAGGGCTCTGAGTGGCCAGTGCCAGCAGGTGACGTCAGAGACCCCTCCTGATAGCCCATACCTGATAAGGTATCCAATCCCCCTCTCAGGGCTATCTAGGGTCTCTCCTGTGGGTTCTCTTCAGATTCAGCTTGCAAGTTTCCTTCAGAAACCCTCTGCAACTACTACTTCATCCTCTGACCTCGGATCAACCACAGCCTGCTCCAGGAACCACTGTAACAGCAACAAAGTATCCAAAAAGGATATTTTTCCTCTGAAACTTCAGCTCCAGCCTGCAACTGCAACAGTTTCCATGGTGTGCACGCACTGAGGACTCCTTGTCTTCATCCTGCACCAGAAGGACCGAAGAAATCTTCTGTGGGGTGACGGAGTCACTCCCCTGCTCAAGCAGGCACCTTCCAAGATGACAACAGGTACCCCTGGACTCCTCTCACAATGACGAGTGTGCTCCTAAGGACACAGTGGGTGGACATCATCAACATAGACTGTCCTGAGGTCCTGTTGATGCAATTTGGAGGAGGTACGGCCTTGCCTTTCCTGAGAGCGACAGTACCCCTGTGTACTGTGTCTTCTTCACCTCTGAGGCCTCTGTGCACTATTTGGAAAATTCCTTTGTGCACAGCCTGGCCCAAGTCACCAGCACTCCATGTTGCAACGCTCAACTCGCTGAGTTTTCTCTGGTGGTGTGGGACCTTCCTTTGTTGTGCTGCACCAACCGCGTTTTGCACCTCCTTTGTCCCCGTGTCCTGGGACTCCGGTGGGTGCTGTCTGGCATCCTGAGGGCTCTCTGAAGTGCTGAGAGCCCCCTCTTCTTACTCACACAGCGTTGAGGCCCCCAGGTCCCTCCTGGGTCCATCCAGCGCCATTTTGATGCAAAACGCACTTTTTTCTTAACCAAGGCTTGTTGGCGACTTCCAACATGAAATCACGACTAACCGGGGACTCTTCTTTTGCACCCTCTTCTGGGTTGGCAGGGGCTCCTGCCCATCCTGAAACTTCTTTCGACTTCTGGACTTGGTCCCTTCTTTTGCAGGTCTTCAGGTCAAGGAGTCCAGCAGTTGTTGTTTGCAGACTTGGTTGATTACTGCAAAATCCCAATCAGGAGGTGTAGTGAGTCCTAGGGAAACTTGCAGTACTTTACTCCTGCTTTTCTGGGCTCTGGGGTGGGGTAATTTACTTACCTTTACTGTATTCTTACTCTCCCAGCGATTCTGCACACACTATACTTGTCTAGGGGGGAATTTGTGATTTGCATTCCACTTTCTTAGTATATGGTTTGTGTTGCCCCTAGACCTATTTTCTCCCATTGCATTCTATAGCATTTCCTATTGATTGCATTGTTCTATGACTATTTACTTGTCTAATTTTGGTGTCTAGTGTATATATTGTGTATACCACTTACCTCCAGAAGGAATATTGTCTCTAAGATATTTTTGGTACTGTGCCACCCTAATAAATACCTTTGTTTTTGGTAACACTGAGTATTGTCTTTACTTGTGTATAAGTACTGTGTAACTATAAGTGGTATTGCATGAGCTTTGCATGTCTCCTAGTTCAGCCTAAGCTGCTCTGCTATAGCTACCTCTATCAGCCTAAGCTGCTAGAACACTACTACTTCACTAATAAGGGATAACTGGATCTGGTATAAGGTGGAAGTACCCAAGGTACCCACTACAAACCAGGCCAGCCTCCTACAGGAGACGCCCACCCTCCTGTGTGAGCGGCACGGGCAAGTCCTTGCGGGGCTACTGGGAGGGAGGTGCTGGTACGGGGGTGGTGGAAGATTACAAAGATTGGGTGGTCCCAGAAGGGTCTGCCACCATCAGGGAGCTGCCATCAGAGGAGGTATCCGAGTCGCTACCAGCAGTGGTAGTCACCTCCCCGTGGTGCTCCCTTCGTCCTCCAACCCGCTGGTCCCCTTGGCGTTGGTTGTCTCTGCCTCCTGGGTCCTGTGGGCTGCAGCATCCCCACTCGCCAGTGCCACTTCTCCTGATGATGCTTATGCACACAAGGAGACAAAGGCAGAGAGGGTGGGGTGGAAAAGGAAAGGAATGCAGGCTGTCGATTACAGTACACATATGATGAAGGCACAAATGCAGTAATGCACATTTCAAAACCTATCCCTCACCATTACCAACTCATGAAGGTAAGTACCTTTGAAAGGAAATCCAGCTCCCACACTACACTGACATGCTGACGCTATACTGGCCAACCACATCACCATCCAGCCCCTACATCCCCAGCAAGGCAGACTATGGCAATCTTGGAGTGATCCAGTTCCACTACAGTGTGACAAATAGGAGAGGTGATACATCAGATCCAAAGGCTTACCCATAGGACCCACTACATGGCCACATTCCCACCCATACCCAGATTACTGCACAATCCCAGTCACTTAGGGGGCCAGCTGTATGCCCACACCTGTCCATGACCCTGATACTACCTGCTACCGACCCTATTGCACCCAGCCACACAGTACAAGGAACACTCAGAACAATGGTGGTACTCACCCCCTAGAGGCTTCTGTGCTGCCTTTATGCACCCATCCAACTCCGGATTGGCCACCGCCAGGACAATAGGGGGGTCAGGGTCCGACGCACACCCCTTTCTCATTGGGAGGCCATCCCCATCTGGGCCTCTGCTGTCTTCAGGGCCCAGCATCTCAGGTCCTCCCATCGCTTTCTGCAGTGGATGCTCTGCTGGCAGTAGACCCCCAGGGTCCGCACTTCCTTGGCAATGGCTTTCCACATCCCCTTATTCTGATGGGCACCAACTTGCATGGGAGACACATAGAAGAAAATTACTGTAGGTTTAGCTTCCACATTAACACTTGGGATACAACTCAACATGTATCTGTACCTCAAACAATGACTCCCAATCATGCCCCTACACACATACAGCCTGTCACACTTCACCTATCTGCTGGGACATCCAACAGTCACACACATATGCATCCACTGCATTGGCACACACTCCTAGGATGCTATAATGTCACTCACCTGGTCCCCTGGTTGGCCATAAAGCTTGACATACAGGGGAAGGACCCCGTCCACAAGCTTCTCCAACTCGTCCGAGGTGAAGGCCGGGGCCTGTTCCCCTGTAGCACGTGTCATTTCTACAACCAGAGGCAGGACACGTCTCTAGGTACAGGAGTCAAGTGGCAAGGGCTACACACAATGGCGGTGAGGACCGCAGAGGTATGCACTGTCACCGCTGAATATGATTGGCCCCTGTTCCCCATAGACACCACTGTTAATCAATGAGGAGTTGCACAGCGGTTCTGACTGCCTACCGCCATGACGACTAACACCAGTGGAATTATGTCACTTCCACCTGTCCTCCGCGTGTAGAACAGGCGGCTGCCATTTTACGAGGTCAACTTGTGTATACACAGTACAGGGACAGTGTTAATGGCGGCATAGTAATACATATGAGTGTCAAGATGGTGAAATTATACATGCCATGACCAATAGCATGGTAGCACGTATGCCTACAGGTGTATATGTCCCCGGCACACCAATCTCAACACATGTCATAAATATGTACTATGGCTGCCCACAACATTCTACAGTAATGCGTGTGCAGAGTTGTGTATAAATGTATGTGATACCTGTATTCAGACATTTGACCTCTACACATCATTGTGGTTATCTCCTCATTAGCCATCGACCCATGTGGAGGGGGAAGGCTACCCCAGTGTAAAGACCCCTTGTTGACCTGGCTACTAAGGAAGAGCGCCACATTATCATCAGCTATCGGCTGAACCGTGCCACAATTCGTGAGCTGTGTTCCCAGTTGGAGTCTGCTCTACTGCCTGCCAAACGAAACCCCTATGCTATCCCTCCCACAGTACAGGTACTACCTGTCCTACATTTTTTGGCTACTGGGTCCTTTCAGGCAACTGTGGGCTTGGCATCCGGTGTGCCACAACCAGTGTTTAGCAACACCTTGGCAAATGTCCTGACTGCCTTGTTGCAACACCTCCAAAGTTACTTACAATTTCCACAAAGGGCAGATTTAACCACTGTTAAGTCAGAGTTTTATGCAATAGTGTACATCCCTCATGTGAGTGGTGCCATTGATGGCACACATATTCCCTTAGAAGCCTCAGAGCCACTGAGCAAGTGTATAGGAATCACAAAAACTTCCATTCCAGAAACGTGCAGGTGGTGTGTCTTGCAGATCAGCACATTTCACAGGTGGCAGCAAGATTCCCTGGGTCAGTCCATGATTCCTACATTTTGAGGAACAACAGTGTTCCACAATTCATGGCACACCTACAGGGAGACAGAGCCTGGCTAGTTGGTGAGTGGGCATGTGACAGTTTTGCAGTGCTACCTGACTTAACTCATGTTTGGCATTGTACAACTGTGTGTCATGTGCTATCTTTCTCCCCTCTTCCCAGGTGATTCTGGCTATTCTAACATGCAGTGGCTGCTGACACCTGTGAGGAATCCCAGGGGGGAAACTGGTACAATGATACCCATGGTCGTACCAGAAGAGTGATTGAGAGGCCCTTTGGGCTCCCGAAGGCAAGATTCAGGTGCCTGCATATGTATGGAGGATCCCTGTGCTGCTCACCAAACAAGGTGTGTCAGATCATAGTAGCCTGCTGTATGTTGCACAATTTGGCCCTCAGGAGACATGATCCACTACTGGAAGTGGAGGGTATCGCACTGCCATCCGTGGGACCCCATGGAATGGAGGATAGTGATGGAGAAGGAGAGGGGGAACATGTGGACTCCATGAATCAGCCAATTCAGCTCTACTTCCAATGAATCAAAGGTAAATGTTGCACTGTGAATCTGACTACACTGGGTAGGATTTCAGTTGCTGGTGGACATTGTAGTTGCACTGTGGTGTGTGGGCAGGAGTGTGTGTATGTCAAATTTTATGGGGACCCACTGTTGGACATCTGCTGAATGTTATACAGACTGCTTACTGTTGTTTTACACAGCAACAATTGCTGCATGAGACAGTATGTATTACTTTACCATGTATTCATGACAAGGGTTTAGTGTGGAGGTATTATGTATATAGTGACTACGGATACATTACTTGTGGTCGAGCAAAGGGTGACAGTAATATTCACTTATTAGAATGGCTAGACAGTATTGTGGTTGTTGATATGTTTCATTTACAACTGCCCTTTGTACCTGATTACGTAGGACAAAGTGTAATGTAAAAGGTTTGAGTAGTGAGTAGGGCACAATTGTCTGTGTTACTACATATTTTCTAACATCAGTTGCTGCAATGGGCTGTGTGTTTATTTCGTACTACATATTTGGCTTATGTTGTATGAGTATAGTGCAGTAAATATGTGTTACATGTCTGTTGCTGACAGGTATTGCAGTGCTGCCTGCCCCTTTGCTATTGCTACATCATGGGGAATGAGTTGATGTTTGTGGACACTCCTAGCCAAAGCTGTGACAAGAACTTACAGTACCCCTCTCAGAACTTGGAATCCCTTCAACATTTCCCTGCATATGTACATATCTGATTATGAATGATGGTTTTCAATTGCGTGCATTTTTAATAAATAACATCTGTTTGTGTGATCAAACAATGTTTATTGAAAGAGTGAGACCATAGGGATGGACAGTGCAAGGGAGTGGGCAGGTGGTGAACGATATACTCAGTTCAATGTCCACAGCTGCTGGTAGCATACGGGCAGTGTCCATGGGGCCATAGGTAAATCCATGGCAGTGCACAGTCAACAAGGTGGCTCAGTGGCACACAAGGGAGACAGTTCAGGGCAGAGTCAGTTCCTGGCGGTGGGCTTGGTGTTGGCTACAGTATCACCAAGATGTCTGGGTCTCTGGTCACGCTTGCGAGGGGGTTCCTGAGCCATAGGGGAAGGGGTGATGGTGGCCTGTGAGTGCTCTGGCAGGGCCACCATTCCACTGGCTGCTGCTGAGGTTGAAGGCTGGGCTGTATCCTGGCTGGTGGAAGGGGCCTGCTGGTGGGTAAAGGACTCAAGCATGATGATGAGCATCCTCAGCAGCACCCCTTCAATGGTGGCCATGCTGGCATTCTGTTGTTTCCATTGCTCCATGACCTCCTGCTGGTGTGCCATCTGCAGCCTCTGGTTCTCCTGCAATGTGGCCAGGATCTGGCCCATCCTGTCCTGGGAGTGGTGGTATGCCCTCAGGACCGCTGGGATGGCCTCATGAGCAGCCGAGTCCCTCCTTGAACCTCCCCCTGGGCCACCAATACCCTCCCAATGGCCCTGGCCCCCTGTGCCTGTGTCCCCAGCACAGATTGCCCAGTCCCACTTGCACTGGGACCTTCATCGTCGGGCCTGGCAGTGGGTGGTGACTCTGGTCCCTGTACAGGTGGCCAGAGAGTCAGTGGCCTGGAGACACTGATGTGGGGGCATTGGGCCACAGCTGATGGAAGTAGCTGAATGGCAGGGGTGTCAGTGGTGTCCTGGGTGGGGCTTCTGGGGGGTGACTGTCCAGGGCTGTGTGATGGACCAGAGTACTCATCTGAGTCCACACATCCAGCTGGACTGTCGTCACTGGGGCCTTCTTCTGCTGTTGGACTGGCACTTCCTTGCACCTCTGGCCTGGTGGCATGGGCAGTGGTACCTTTGTGGTAGTACAAATATTGTTTTGTGACTCCTGCAATGTAAGGGCATTGTGGCTTGTGGATGATGGTGTTGTAGTAGTGCTAGAGGGGATATGGCATTGACAGTACTGTCCCTTTGTATCATAGATGTGGTATATGTGTCTAATGTAATTGGTGTTGCCATTGGCATGTAAATCTCCTGTTTTCTGCACCCTATCCTGTCATTGCCAAGCACTTGTCACCTTTGTAATATGCTTACTTCCCCTGTAATCTGCATGCAGGGGCCCTCAGGAATGGGTGTCATGCATTGTTAGTTGAGGGATTGGTGGTTGGTGCATTGTGGGTACTGTAGTGTAGCCTACAGTACATGCCTGAGATGGTTCTTGTGGATACAGGGACGGTTTGGGGGATAGTGGGGAGGTGTGGGCATCCAGAGGATATGGGTATGGGTGCATGGGGGATGTGTATAGGATAGGGGTTTAGTGGTAGTGACCAGGGTAGGGTGAGACATGGATTACAGATATAGCAAATAACAGGGGAGTCGCTGAATTCAGGTGGAGGAGGTGGGGGGGGCACCGCCAGTCTTCTATACTGCAATTTGATGTTGAGACGCCATGGAACGTATCTTCCCCCGCAGGTTGTTCCACACCTCTTCCTTATGTCGTCGCTTGTGCGTGGATGGTTTCCCACTGCGTTGACCTTATTGACAATCCTCTGCCATGGATCCATTTTCTGGGCGATGGATGTCTGCTGTACCTGTGCTCTAAACAGCTGTGGCTCGACCCTGAATATTTCATCCACCGTGGTCCGCAGCTCCCTGTCAGTGAAGCGGGGGTACCATGGTGTGTGATGTGAGCGGTGTGGCGAAGGGGAGTTTGTGCAGTGTGTGTGTACGTGTGGTTACGGGTGGGGGAGTTTGGTTGTTGTGTGGAGCGTGTCGATTTGTGTGTTTGACTTGTGTGATACGTGCGTGATGTGCACTTGTGTGTGATGTGTTTCTGATCTTTGGGCATAGTGAGTGTCCAGTAGTTGTTGGCTGGCGTTAATTTGGCGTTGGTGGGATGTGTGCAGTTCTCTTGGTAGGTGCCCTTATTCACCTCAGTGGTCCGTACCGCCAATGGAGGACCGCCGTTGTATGACCGCCGTTGTATTACCGCCATACTGATTAGTGGATTAGAATTTGGTGGGCGGTCTGTTGTTGGCATGGTGGGCTGCTGTCCTCCAACTTTCTACCGTTGTTGGCCCTGGCAGTTTCATGGATTTGGCTGTTTTTTGGCGGGTTGTGTTTTTGTACTCATAATACTGCGGTATGGTTACCGCTGCCACCGGAGCACTTTTGGCAGGCGCTAGCATGGCAGTCAGCAGTAATTACCGCCAGACTGATAGTGAGGGCCAAAGTGTCAAAAAAGATATCCATTCTTCATAAGTAGCACAAGACTGGATGAAGTTATCTTTCAAATATTTGGGGATAACATTCCACAGAACCCTCAAATAGAATAACTAGGTTCAAATCACAATAAAAAAATCTGAAGCTGCTACCAATGCTATCTTGAGGATAATGCACAACTATGGCCATCATTTCTCAGATCATATTGCTAAAGTATTTCAAGCAGATGTTGGAAGCCAAATTTCATATGGGGCTGAGCTCTAGGCCAAAATGCGGAAAAGAAGCCAAGATACTCTGTTTGGTATTGGTATCTCCCAACTTCGAACCACTGACAAAAAAGAATGTAAATGTCATTGTAAATAAACATTTTTCAAGTCTAAAGATGGAAAACAAAATACACCCCCAGGAGCCTACTGGTATAAATGACCCCTCAGGAAATGCCCAACAATACCTCTTCCTTTTATCAAACCATAGAGAGAGAAGACTCTTTGCTCTGTTGCTAGATAATATCACAAGCAGAAGAAACCCTGAGGTCTCAGATAAATGCTTGTGCAGATCGAGAGGACATGATATATTTCATGCTGAACTGCAATCTGTATGTCACTGTCAGTTCTAACACTATAGCCAAGATACTGCATAGAGAACCACTTGAAAACCCAGTCAAACAAATGTTTGGTGTCAGTAAGGGGCAGATTACAATCCCCAGCAAGCCCCATAAGGAGAGGAGGAGTCGGGAGAACTGTGGAGCACTAGTCCTGTGCAAATAAAAGGCCTGCTTTCTTCCTGCATCACGGGATGCTGTGGTGGAAGTGAGGATGGACTACAATCCCCCGCAAGCCCCGTGAGGAGAGGAGGAGGCAGGGCGAGCTGTAGAGCGCTAGTCGGTGCAACAATAGGCCCACCTTCTTACCATGGTGTGGGACATGAGTTAGATATGCTCGGGCACAGGGACTTCTGACATTGTTATTAGTGGCAAAGGCAGCTTAGCTGGGGAGTCCATCAGGTTTCCTGAGGGGGCAGAATCTCAACTTCAAACTCACACCAATGTTGTTATAACAAGAGGCAAAGCAGGTAGGAGAAAGAGAGCTGAGGGTGGGGATAGATCAAAGAGACAGTGCCATGGCCCTCCAGCCCCAACACCAAGCCCTGGCCGAAACTTTGGGGAGAAGGATGGGATTGGAGCCTGCAAAATAGTGGAGTATCTGTGTTATTGTGTCCTGGTAACTGTGATGGGCTTATTGAATCTGATCCTGGATCGCTTATACAAGACTGAGATAGAACTGGCAAAACTGAACCTTGCTTGTATGGTGCAATCCCTTCCTGTACTGCCTCCTGCTGGTGCCCAAATGGCCTCTTTGTCACCTAGTCAACTGCAAGCATCTGCAGAGCCTATCTCGTCTTCTAAAGGGCTGCTTGCCAAGTAAGGAGGGTGGGGGGCAGGAGTAGGTCAGCAAACAGGGAAGGAAGTCAACCCGCATAGCATTCTGGAGGGGAGAGGAAATATCCCAAAGCAAGCCAATGGGCCTCATGAATTTTTGGGGCCTAGAATGGATCATTTTTAACTGCAGCTCCCACCAGAGTGAACACCATATTTCTTAGGGTTGAAAACTTTTCCGGTGTTAGCCCCTCAGCAGCATCAGGATTTTTCTACCCTGGGAAATAAAGTAATGCACTGGTTAAGGGCCAAGACCGGGTGGCCTATTGACTTAAGAAGGTGGGGGTTCATGTTCTTACCCTGGAACATTGCTGGTCTCTAATAACTTAGCAAACCCTGAATGGCTCTATGTTATTGATAATGCAGATATTGTGTTATTGCAGGAATCTTGGTTTTCAGGTGATTTTAGTGTCAATGGTTACCACTCCTTTTGAGGTGCAGATACTCCATCCAGCTCTGGGTAGGCTAAGGGGGGGGGGGGTAGCTATTTTACTTTCTTTACAGTTAATAGGCCTCTCATTCAAAATTATTAGTCTATCCTCAAACATTTAGATGATTTTATTAGATTCCTTGTTCATTAGATTTGATTTTGATCAATCTGCATAATAACGTTTTTGACCAACGTGTGATGAGCGTATTTGAGGGGGTGGAGAATGTTTTAGATGTTTTTATCAATAAATATAACGGGGAAATATTAATAGTCTGGGCTGGTGACTTAAACATTGGGCGGCACGGAAATAGTGAACTCCCACCCTGTGGAGCTAAAGACAAGGATTGGGGGGACTCCTCGCACTTCCAACATACTCCAATGGGAAGAGCGTGAATGGATTATGATTTCCAGGAATTTGGTCTTTGCTAAGGATTTTAGGGTGGATGGGTCCACTCTGCTTCTTACTCGTGCAGGGGCTACTAAGGGAAGCGTGATAGACTTTTCTGTTGTATCTTTCAATTTAGCAAAAATGATTTTACAGTATGCGGTTAGTGCTTCCTGTATTAGTGATCATAATCCCTTGGTAATGGTTCTTGATTTGTATCTTGTGGGTACCTCTTGGAGCAAAAAGACCATGCCACTAACCAATTCACGCAATAAGGGCATAAGAATAAAATGGGAGAGTTTAAACAAGGGGTTCTTTGTGACCAACTTGGCCAAGGAGAATTTGCACTCTATTCTAACATTGACATTGGTGGAGGAATCCTGAGGTCCTTTATAGATGCTTTTTATGCCCTCTGTGCTGAAGTGGATAAAGGTTTGTGGTTAAATAGAGCTCAGAAACCAGGTTTGTTTAATCATGCGTGCACTCTGGCCCTTAAGAAGCTGAAATTGGCTCTTTTCAAAAGTCCTTGTTCTAGGGAAGAAATTCAGAGTGCAAGGCGGTCTTACAAAGCTACCCTGTATGCCAGGAGATCTAAACTAAGAATGGCTGGGTATGAGAAAACAACAATAGATAAAGTTATACCAGTGGTGTTTGGATTAACCATTTTAGTAATATGTTTAATCCCGGCTGCAGAGTGGCTGTCCAAGATTATGGTGAGGTAGTAGTCCACCATGTTGGGATGTACGATATCTCCAGTGAATCTTTTGAAGTAAAGGACGTCATTATGGCTATCATTCAAAGTCCTGCGGGTAAGACTCCTGGTCAGAACAGTATTCCTCTGGATCTTTTTAAAGAAAATATACTGCTTTGGGCTCCCATTCTGAACAGTGTTTTTAGGGCGGCGATAAATGGGGAACTTATTCCCACCTGGAGTGAAGCCATAGTGTCCCCATCTTCAAAGAGGAAAATTGAAATTCACCGGCCTGCTATCACCTGATTTCCCTCCTGCACAGTTCTCTTAAGATTCTGGGAATGATCCTTACAAATTGGAAGCTTGGTTGCAGGAGAAAAAGTGTTTAAGAGTCCAGTATGGTTCCACCCGGGGGTTGACACTGTAGAGCAGTGCCTAAAACTTCAGTTGATTATCTGAAAATATGTAAAGGTGAGAGGGGTCCCATTCACCTTGCATTTATGGACCTCTCCTCTGCCTTTGATATGGTCAATAGAATGAAGTTGTGGGACCTTATGGCCAGGATGGGATTTGACCGGGGTATAATAGGATTAATACAAAGGATGCACTGGGACACCTCAATAAGGGTCAGGTATGGCAAGGATGGTGAACTTTCCTCAAACATGAATTCTGAGCTAGGGGTCAGACAAGGTTGTGTCATGGCACCACTCTTGTTTCTTACTTATATTAATGATCTAGAATCTTATCTGGCCACGTCAGGAAAGGATCTGTCTAAAATAAAGTCCATAGTTCTCCTGGTTTTATTATATGCAGTTGATGCAGTGCTCTCAAGAATTGTTAATAGACTACAGCTCCTTTTAGATGAATTTTATAGTTTCATGGGGAGTTTGGATCTCAAAACAAATCTTAAAAAGTGATTTGCAATGAGTATTGGCCACAGGAATGTGGAAACTAGGTCTTTCTTTATCTTTGAAGGTCTGAAATTGTTAAAATAAAGACTTTTACTTATTTGAGTTTCCCGCTGTATCAAAATTTAACCAGGAAAAACTTTCACCATACTTGGGCTGCCCAATGTAAAAGACCTGAGGAGCTGGTCTTTTTCCTTTGCCAGAAGGTTTGGGCAAAAGCTTATTAGAGAAATTATTAACATTTATAAGAGTACATGTATCTCTGTGCCATCATTTGGAGCAGGAGTGTGGGGATATAAAGGTCCTGGGCCACTACAGCAGGTAGAAAATAAGGTTTTGCCCAGACTACTCCCTGTGTCTGAAACTTTCCCTGTTTTATGTGCCATTCAGAGACTGGTTTGGTTCCGCTGGGTGACAAGATTAAGTTGTAGCCCCTACTACTATAGCTTCGGATTTGGAGGCATCCAGAAGCAAAATTGTAGGAAGATGTGTTGGAAGATAGTTTTGTCTTGGATAATATTTAATTATTCCATGGTTTAGCTATATTAGGAAGGGATTTTCAGAGCTAGTTATGTTGGAATTGGTTGGGAAGCCCAACTTTAGACCCAAATGTTGTATCTCAAGTGAAGGAGGCCTTTTAGCTACAGCAGCACAAATACCACCAGGCAAATTTTGAAAAACTTGTCTTCAAGTGCTATCTATAATTTGTTATATTGCAAGTATTTATTTAGCGCATGCACACCGGGTCGGTTCCTTGGCACTTGGGTAGCAAACGCACAACATGCTGCTGGGGTTTTAATCATATGCTTGTCTGAAGAGCCATGTCTTAAAAAGTTGCCTGAATACCATGTAGCTGGAGATAGTTCTGATCTTGAGTGGGAGGGATTCCATGTGCAGGGAATAAGTACTGAGAATCTGGAACCACCCAATTTCTTCTTTTTAAATGTGGGGATTGCAAGAAAATTCAAATGGATGGATCTTAAGTTGCGATTGGGAATATATTTTTTGAAATGGGTATATGTAAAGGCAGGGCTTCTGCTGTAAAGCGATTTAAAAATGATGCAGCCAGTCTTGAAAATCGTTTGCTATTCTACCGGCAGCCAATGTAGTTTCTCATCAGGGGGTGATGTGGCAGTACTAGCCTGCTAGAAAATGAACCTTACTGCCTTGTACCAGTTGGAGTCTTTGATTGAGGCCTTATGGAAGGCTTAGGTAGAGAGAGTTTGTGTAGTCTATCCTTGAGATAACTAAGGCAGTTATAACCTGAACAAGGGCTTCAAAGGTAAACAAAATGGCAGATTTTCCTAATTTTATGAAGTTTCAAAAAGCAGGAGGAAGATACAGCCCTTAGTTTGGGCTTCATAGACAGTTCTTTGTCAATGAGAACTCTGAGACTCTTAACTGAGTTCTTAGGCTGGGGGGGAGCACCCATTGTGGAGGGCCAAAATGAGATGCTTCACACGCTGTGCTTTATTCTGCTTATGACAATCCCTGTCTTGTCAGAATTTAATTTTAGTTGATTGCTGTTCATCCAATCACGGATGAAGAACATTGTATTTTGCAAGACTTCCTTAGATTCAAAGGAGTTGTCATTGGTAAAGAGCAGTTGCATATCGTCTGCATAGTTATAAATTCTGACCTTTTATTTTAGGAAATACACTAAAGGGTGTATGTACAAGTTAGAGAGATGGGGGACAGAAAGGAACATTGGGGTACTCCACAGGTTAATCCAACCTTGGAGGGGCTGAAGGGAGACAGCTGGAC
Organism: Pleurodeles waltl; assembly: GCF_031143425.1. NCBI lineage: Eukaryota > Metazoa > Chordata > Amphibia > Caudata > Salamandridae > Pleurodeles > Pleurodeles waltl. The sequence continues at coordinate 1,200,058,493 of NC_090445.1, read as the reverse complement.
CGATAAAGAGTGGCCCTTTAGGAAGGAAATTATCCAGTCAAGAGCTGTTTACTGCAGGCCCCCCGCCCTGATGCGGTCCACCAAGAACTCATGGTCAACCGTATTGAAGGCCGCTGATAGGTCAAGGAGGACCAGAGCTTGGACTTTGCCCCTGACGTCGTCTTCTTGCTTGTCGTCCACAACTGAGAGGAAAACTCCTTCGATGGAGTGGACTGGCCAAAAGCCTGCCTGATGGAGGTCGAGTTAGTTAGAACCCTCTGGAAAGGAACAGAGGTGTCTAGCGAGGTGTGCTTCTAATATCCTCTGCTAAGTAGGGTAGCAAAAAGATATAGCAATACTTTTTGGGGGCAAGTAGGTCCTCACCAGCTTTATTTTGGAGCGGGACCACTACAGCCTCCTTAAAGGAGCTAAGAACCGTGCCTTTGCTGAGGGACTGGATAAAAAGAGAGATGGCTAGGTTGGGGCCTTTTTTTAGGACCTTCGGATGGTAAATGTGATTAGGTGATCCCTACTTGACTTTAGTCACCAGGTCCACAAGGCAATCCTTGCTAAGAGCGGGAAACTGAGACAGTGTGATTGGGTTTCTGACTTCAATGAGTGTTACACTGGGGTGGGACTCGGAGGAATGCTATCTTTCATCGTCTTGCTCTTGTCACTAAAGAAGGAATTGAGCGCACCGCAAAGGTTCTGAGTAGGTAGGATAGGTGCAGTCGGTCTGTTGGGATTTGGTAGTTGGGATACAATTCTGAAGATTTCCTTTGACTTGTTCATGGAATTTAAAATTGTATTAGAAAAGAAGGCACATTTAGCTTTCGTAATTAATTTTTAATATTCTTTATGTGTAGTGAGGTAGGCTTCCTTTTTATCAGGTGAGTAAATATTCAGCCATTTACGTTCTGCTCAACAGAGTTCGAGTTTGGATAAATTTAGGGCTTGTGAGGACCATTTAGAGGCATTGTGGGGCCTGGCCTGTTTGGATTTTCGCAGGGGGGTCATGTGTATTACTGACATCTGTTAGCCAATTGATGATTTCTTCCTTGAATCTGTTTATTGTTTAGTTTAGGTAGAGTAGTTGCCAGTGAGTTACAAAAGGAGTTGAGATCTACTCAGGACCAGGTTCTTGAAAGAATTCCAGGGCATGAGGGAGGTTTCAAGGGGGCCAGGCCAATTAGGGAAAATGTTATTAGGTAGTGGTAGGACCACACACAAGGAGTGACCGTGAGATTAGACAGACTTATATTTGTGGACCAGACTTGGGGGGTCATTCCAACCCTGGCGGTCAATGACCGCCGGGTTGGAGGACCGCGGGAGCACCGCCGACAGGCCGGCGGTGCTCCCAAGGGCATTCCGACCGCGGCGGTAAAGCCGCGGTCGGACCGGCAACACTGGCGGTCTCCCGCCAGTGTACCGCCGCCCTTTGGAATCCTCCAAGGCGGCGCAGCTAGCTGCGCCGCCGAGGGGATTCCGACCCCCCCCTACCGCCATCCAGTTCCCGGCGGTCCGCCCGCCGGGAACCGGATGGCGGTAGGGGGGGTCGCGGGGCCCCCGTAAGAGGGCCCCTACAAGTATTTCACTGTCTACTTGGCAGACAGTGAAATACGCGACGGGTGCAACAGCACCCGTCGCACCTTCCCACTCCGCCGGCTCGATTACGAGCCGGCATCCTCGTGGGAAGGGAGTTTTTCCCTGGGCTGGCGGGCAGTCTTTTGGCGACCGCCCGCCAGCCCAGGGAAAAACTTAGAATACCCTCCGCGGTCGAAAGGTATTTCGGAGGGGGGGAAGTCTGGCGGGCGGCCGCCGCCGCCCGCCAGACTTGGAATGACCCCCATGGTCTAGTTGTATGGCTTTTAAGATGGATGGGTGAGAACACATGTTGCTGAAAATTTAGACTACTGAATAGGTTGGTTAGATATGTGGATGGTTGCCCTTCAATTGCCTCATTTTCCAAGTGGTTGAAGTCGCCAATAAGCAGATAATTAAATTATTAGATAATTAAATTATCTTATGGGTGCAAGCCTTATCTTTTTCATGGTTTTACAATATGAATGCCAGGTTTTATTTATCAAGACTACGATTTAATATGTTGCATTTTTAGTAGTTTTTCCTAGGAATGCGACCTGGGGCACATTGTTGCTAGCTGTCCCTGCGACAGTGTTGCTCAGCAAAGCACAATGCACTTTATTTTATTCTGTGGTCTATACGTCTATGCAAGAAAGCGCTGCCTGACAACCATTTTTTGCTACTCTAAGATTAAAACTCATAAGCAGGCTTTTGCATTTGTGCAAAAGTTGAACAGTATGGAGCTATGTGTTGCTGTGGTAAATTTTGTATGTTGTGCCTTGAGGATTAGAAGCAGGTATGGTTCAGAGTAATGTACCCTGAGTCTGGAATCATGGACACTGTATATATTAAGGAATAGAGGTTGGTGGATTTTATCTGGACCTCCATTTAGGTTTTTATTCCCTTGTGGCCTATTTGGGATTTTTCATGCATTTTAATTATCTATAATTCCTGATGATGGTTTTTATGACAATGTTTTTACAATTCTATGATGTTATTTATTAGTGATTGTTTTCTTTGCACTCTTATGGCACAATTATGGCTGAATAATGATGATGATGTTGTTCTTCCTCCTAAGTGACTTCTCCATCCACGCAACAAAACAAAGTAGCGTATACTTAATTATTATTTTGCAAAATTTTTATTATTTTTTATATTTATGTTTGTGTGAAAGGCAGCTATGGTTTCGCGTTGTCTGCTTAAAGTACCTTCGATAAATTTTAGCTACGCCATCTTCCTCTAGGAATGTGGTGGGAGCCGTATGCAAGATCAGTACTTCCTAGACTGGAAGGCACTTAGTGGTAGCTGTTTGCCTCCCACAGCTTTTGCCTGCTGCGTCGGGTTCCAGCGATGCTCGAGGTCCTACTCTGGTTGGCCTCTTCTGGTGTTGCAACTCGCTGCTTCAGGACCGCTTCTGCAAGAACATTTTTCATCCTTCGCAGGAATCAAATGAGAACAAGATTGATGAATCTTTTGACCTAGTAAGATGCGTGGTGAACCATAGACAGTTAATTCAAAACCATCCCAATAATTTAGACACCATGACCAATGTGGCCACAGAAGGAAAACTCCATTCAGGGATATAGTTTAAAGCCTCATAACAAACACAAGTTCCACGTAATGTAGGCCATGTGTAAAATCAAGTTATAGAGATACATAATCACCAAGGGTTGCCCAAGGCGACGAAACAATTGTAAACAAACTACATTAACAAAACTAAACATTTAAGAATAATAATACAGAAAGTCAACAAAAATATCTGAGACACAGAAATAACGCGGTGCTCAGATTGCACATTTACTCAATTCAAATTCAGTCAAGTGAATAATTATTGGCTGGGCGCATGTCAAATCTGCAGCTAACCAAATAAGCGACATACATGTTTGACGAGTAACACAAGTGGGCAAAATACAAAAATACAAGAGGAACAAAATAATTCAGAAAAATAGTATAACTAGGGACACTACCTAAAATAAAAATAAAATAATCATCTGCATAGTGGAGTGTGTAACCTAACAAGGGCATTTCAAGGGGCATAGACAAATGGCAGAGAGGAAGTTACATCTCCAAGGGATACAGCATTCAGGAATTCTTCATCAGCAAAGTGTATGGATCAGCAGCAAAGTTCAGTCAGAAGTGTAATCAGGAAAGTATAGAGAGAGACTGGTAAGGGTCAAGGGGTCTGCACTAAACTTTCAAAGTCCATCCCTGATATAAAACACAAAAATCATGTTGATTCATCGGTTTAATGGCATCATATCACGCAAAAGGGTATCATCGAATCAAAATGTTAGTAAAACTTCAGGTTGCAACAGTCCGTCAATTTCTCAAATCTGTCATTAGAACATCTCCTCTTTCTGTGGAACTTCAAATGGTTTGAGTGCAAAAAGAACAGATGATGGACGGAATGCTGAACAATGCAAACATGTACCCCCAGGCACGGAGATCTGGGTTTAATCCATAATTTGGTCCCCACCACGCCACCCCAGTTTGGACCCAGCCATAGGCAAATCAGTCTCGATTCTGTGTCCTATGGTAACAGTCCAGCCGCAACTTCTAGGTCAGGTCCTCCCTGGACCAGAAACAAGCATCCTAGGACCGGTTTCAGGGTATCACCCCTCATCAGCCAGGCTAGCTTGAATCCAGTGGCGTAGTGAACATGAGACCCAAGTCTGAGCATACCCTTCCACTTAGGGCAACAAATTACATTACATTACTTTTTTTGGCAGAGTGTGGGGATTCCAATTTACACTTTATTAAACTTCAAAAAAAGAGATGTTGCGTGGCTAGATGAATCTCTGCTTTGAGACCATATTCTAAGTGGCTTTAAATCTGGATATGACAATGCTAAAACACGTCTCCTGAATAAGGAGAAACTGCATAATTCAATTTGTACATTTTTGGTCGGTCATGACTCAAAACCTTTTGGTTTTAATAAATACAATTTTTATAATATACATACTTTCAGGGGCTTTCTGTCAGTCTTGTTCATCCATTAGACTACTGTTGTGTCATTCATATTTTGCTTCTGCCCATCACAATATATGGCATGGGGCACAGAGTAGGGCAGTAGGCCCACTTCAACCATTAACTTACCTAATTGTAACAGCATTTTGCTCTTGCACAGTGTGAACTACGGAACACTAAACCCCCGTCATTGTCAAGGCAATGTCACCTGCCTCATATCCGGCCTGAGCCCAGCTATTCTCAGTGTGCTGCACAACATTGCGGCCTCCAGTAGTTTCTCGCCTCAGTCACTGTGGCCAAGCATTATTATAGTTCCTGCTTGCTCAAACATGGTTCACAATACTGTGATATACTGTTGCGAGGATATCTGGCTGTTCAGAGAGGCTAGATGAAAACTCACAGAAGAAAGTAGTTAGGTCTAGCATAGCAGTGTGCAAGCACTGCTTTTCCGACGTCTTGGTATCTATGTGGGCTTTTAATCACGCCCATCACTTTCACTCATTTGTGGGCTTGCCTCTTAAAAATCCTTTGTTATCATCGGTAAATGCTTTATGTTTGTCCCTCCTTGGGGCGGTTTTTGTTACCGTCTTGGGGACCGACCCTGTTACATGGATAATTGCACGTTTGTTGATATGTTTGACTGACAGCTAACTTCTTTTTCCTTTTGTGTGTCTCCTCGCACTTATGATCATTGAGGCCATGGCGCTTTGAATCAGCTCATTTTGTCCTGCAGAAAACTGCCCTACCCACTCAGTCATTGTAGGCTGAAAGTCACCAGGCAATGCAGGCCGCCTGAATTGACTGCATATTGCTTAATTATAATGCACCAGATCTGCAACTTCCTTTATGGGTCCAGTTTGTTTTTGGGAAGAGACAAAGATTTTTTTTACCTCAAACTTATAAATGTCAAATCTTGGCGAACGAGTTTGCCAACTCCTTGCGAACGCAGCTGTACATATGCCAGCTAATGACCAGATGCGGCGATCTCGTTGTCCATTCATAGCCGCGCTATGTTTGTATTGCCACTAATGACATGCTAATTTTGATACTGGGCACCGCAGTCTCTTTATCATGTCGCCCCTCTGGGAGACGATGCATTTTTTTTAAACTAAATATTGTTCTGGCTTCTCTCCTTGATTGGCCCAGAAACAGCAATCGGCTGGGGAGCAGGAGGACATATCTCTCGGTGATCCTTTTTATCTTTCAGTTGAGTATCAACATTGTAGGCTTCCTAATGGAAGTGTAATTTAATGAAATCGATTGGACAAACATTATACAGATGTTCAAAGGAGGTGACACCACTTTTGTTGGCAGCCATACAATGGCTGCTCGCCAACTTGCCTCTAGCAGTTATGCCCCTCGCATGGAGAGACACGTGCAGCCTGCCATTCTCTCCCAGTCGTCCCAGCCCCTCAATAAGATTATTATTATTTTTTTTTTTTAAGGGAACGGGTCTCTTGCTTTGTGACTCGTAACCTCAGCTGGTCAAAGTGTAAAGTGGCGCACAAATCTTTTAGCTTGTGTATGTTTTTATGCAGAGTCCGGTACGTAAAGTGAGGAGGCGCGCGTGCAGCGCTGTGAAGTCAGTCGTGCCTCGAGCTCTGCCTCATCATTAGCCATTGCAGGGCGTAACCTTTCAACAACACCCACAGATGCTTCCTTTAGAAATGAGACCAAGGAGCAATGATGTGGCAATTTCTTAAATTTTTCTCGTTTCGCTCTTCCGCTGCGTGTTGGTTTTGCGCTACTTTACTCAGCATTGTTAGTGTTTGCCCAGCCCGCGACCACATGCATTTCCCAGCACATTCCAAATCAATCAATCAATCAATCATTTCATTTATATAGCGCACTATGTACCCGTCAGGGTTTCGAGGCGCTGGGGGTGGGGGGGGTGGGGGTGGGTGAGCTGTTAGCGGTCGAAAAGCCAGGTCTTGAGGAGTCTCCTGAAGGTGAGGAGGTCCTGGGTCTGGCGTAGTGAGGTGGGGAGAGAGTTCCAGGTTTTGACGGCGAGGAAGGAGAAGGATCTGCCGCCGGAGGTCTTGCGCTGGATCCTGGGGACGATGGCGAGGGCGAGATTGGCAGAGCGGAGTTGACGAGTGGGGGCGTAAAAGTTGAGTCTGGAGTTGAGGTAGGTAGGTCCGGTGTTGTGTAGAGCCTTGTGAGCGTGGGTGAGGAGTTTAAAGGTGATCCTCTTGTCCACGGGGAGCCAGTGGAGGTCCTTCAGGTGAGGGGAGATGTGACATCGGCGGGGTATGTCGAGGATCAGGCGGGCGGATGCATTTTGGATACGCTGGAGTCGTTTGATGTCTTTTGTTGAGTTTCTGCTTCAGATTGGGCACATTATTTCCCCAATAAATGTGCACAGTGTGTGCCTAGTAGTTGGTAACTATATTTCCCCAGCATCTTGCCACAGTCTTCGGCAGGCAGTTTACCCGAGCATTTTGAAAACAGTTTACCACAGTGTTGTCTACCTGCCTGCCGCAGTGTTTTCCCAGCAGATAATCACTTTATTTGCACAACAGCTTGGTGCACCATTTGCCCCGAAGATTGACTCGTGGCCTACAATATAGACCAGGCTCTGAAGCTCATGGAGTAAAAGTTTCGTGAAGGACAAGAAAGCCCTCCAGCCATTTGCTGCCCCTTCTTTTGCTTTGATCTGACGTGTACTAGTGTGAACATGGAACGAAGAAGACAGCTGAGTCCTAGTAAGTCCTAATGACCCCATGTTACACACCTATAGTCCTACTGCAAGTGTCATTGGGAAAACTCTAGTTGTTGCTAGCTTTACACTTTTGTTTCTAAATCCAAACATACATTATTGAGGCCAGGGCTCGTGGGCAAAAACAACTGTGTTGTCAGGAACATTTGTGAAGATCCTGGGAGACTCCAAGCCTTTCAGAATATGCTGTGGAATGAATTGAATAATTACAGAGTCGAAGCCAGACTAGAAATACTGCTTTCTGATTTATTGCAGCTGTGTACTATACTGTATTGGTTCTTCTTATGAAGTAGTTTACGTTTCTGCCAGGCCTTTAAAATAGAGTAAACGTTGAAGTCAGGTATGAAATAACGAATATTGCTCTTCATTGTGGGCCCCTGATTAATAGTTATGAATAGTTGAATAGTGACACAGAGGTGCATAATACCAGAACACTTTGCATCATATGCTTTAAAAAATGTATATATATATATATATATGTTTAAATGTACAAATATACCACAGTCTAACTGAGTACTATACTTTCCGTTTTTATTTTTAAAATTTCAAATATAGCCATTTCAGATTTAAAATTGTATTAAAGCAAAAACAGCTGCTGGGTCAACTGTTTCTTCCTTTGGAAAGTAAAAGGGGAAAGAAAATGGGGTATATCAAGATAGACAGTTGTTCCATAGTGCTGAATGTTGACACTGCACCTTTAAGGCAGCCAACAGCTTCAACACCCTATCATGCCTTGCACAGGCAATGGCTTCAGTTTTTCCCCAACCAAAGTGTAACGGATCCCACAGCACTGTGATCTGTCATTTCACATTTTCTTGCTGAAAACTTTCATACTTCAGGATTTCTTTCCACATTAACCCGGTATCTTTTAGAAGTAGAAGTCTTGCGGCACTTTTCCCCACTGGAAACCTCCTGTTTCTGATCTTGTTTTCCAGGCAAAACCCCTTTAAGCTTCATTAATTACTCCTACTTGATAAAAGACCCGCTATTCTTTGTGTGGTCTGCCACCCAGAATTTCCTACTGTGAAGGAGTGCAGATTTGGTCAGCCGATGACCTAAAGGACCCTTAAAGAGAAGGCATTAGCCTATGAAAAAGGATGATGCCAGAAGGATTCCAGTAATCGAAGCCGCAGAGGTAGGACAGACTGGGCAGGATAAAGAGCAGGTTCATTCTGTTGCCATCATATATCATCCAAGGACTCCCAGTGAGGCCGAGCCAAGTAGAGGTGCTGTGAAGCAAGACCACTTTGCTGCACAATGTCAAGAGGCTCGACATAGAAATAAGTTACACTCACAACCTGCTCATTGTCAGAGTCAGAAATTACATTGGTGACATGCTGTGGGTGAAAGGAGGCTTCCCCTTCCAGATACTTGACTTTCATGGCTGATGCATTTTTCTGCTTCAAAAACGTCAATGTAAAGACACTTTCCAATGGCAACAGACTCAAAAGTTTGAGAAAACACATCCACTCCACGTAAAATGACCCATTAAAATATTCTGTAACCTTTTACTGATCCAGGACCAGTTCATTCAGTGAAGTACTAGCTATCTCAGGCTCTCCCCTGCCTCTGATTATTACTCTGGGACTCCTTTCCAGTAGAGTCCCAGAGGTGCCATTGCACGATGTCTGACCTTCTGGTACTTGTTCTCTAACATAGGACAGAATACCATTAAGAGAGCCCTGTATGAAAAGAGCCATCATAAGAGAAAGTGGACCAACATAAGATCTCTTTCTCCTTAAAGGAGGTACGATTCTTTTTTCAAACAACCACCATTAGCATTTGTGAGAAAGTAGCCTCTTTCTAGCCTTGTTACCCCCACTTTTGGCCTGTTTGTGAGTGTATGTCAGAGTGTTTTCACTGTCTCACTGGGATCCTGCTAGCCAAGGCCCAGTGCTCATAGTGAAAACCCTATGTTTTCAGTATGTTTGTTATGTGTCACTGGGACCCTGCTAGCTAGGACCCCAGTGCTCATAAGTTTGTGACCTATATGTATGTGTTCCCTGTGTGATGCCTAACTGTCTCACTGAGGCTCTGCTAACCAGAACCTCAGTGGTTATGCTCTCTTTTTGCTTTCCAAATTGTCACTAACAGGCTAGTGACCAATTTCACCAATTCACATTGACATACTGGAACACCCTTATAATTTCCTAGTATATGGTACTGAGGTACCCAGGGTATTGGGGTTCCAGGAGATCCCTATGGGCTGCAGCATTTCTTTTGCCACCCATAGGGAGCTCTGACAATTCTTACACAGGCCTGCCACTGCAGCCTGAGTAAAATAACGTCCACGTTATTTCACAGCCATTTACCACTGCACTTAAGTAACTTATAAGTCACATATATGTCTAACCTTTACCTGGTAAAGGTGGGGTGCTAAGTTACTTAGTGTGTGGGCACCCTGGCACTAGTCAAGGTGCCCCCACATTGTTCAGGGCAAATTCCCCGGACTTTGTGAGTGCGGGGACACCATTACACGCGTGCACTATACATAGGTCACTACCTATGTATAGCGTCACAATGGTAACTCCGAACATGGCCATGTAACATGTCTAAGATCATGGAATTGTCACCCCAATGCCATTCTGACATTGGGGAGACAATTCCATGATCCCCCGAGTCTCTAGCACAGACCCGGGTACTGCCAAACTACCTTTCCCGGGGTTTCACTGCAGCTGCTGCTGCTGCCAACCCCTCAGACAGGTTTCTGCCCTACTGGGGTCCAGCCAGGCTTGGCCCAGGAAGGCAGAACAAAGGACTTCCTCAGAGAGAGGGTGTTACACCCTCTCCTTTTGGAAAAAGGTGTCAGGGCTGGGGAGGAGTAGCCTCCCCCAGCCTCTGGAAATGCTTTGATGGGCACAGATGGTGCCCATCTCTGCATAAGCCAGTCTACACCGGTTCAGGGATCCCCCAGACCTGCTCTGGCGCGAAACTGGACAAAGGAAAGGGGAGTGACCACTCCCCTGACCTGCACCTCCCAGGGGAGGTGCCCAGAGCTCCTCCAGTGTGCTCCAGACCTCTGCCATCTTGGAAACAGAGGTGCTGCTGGCACACTGGACTGCTCTGAGTGGCCAGTGCCAGCAGGTGACGTCAGAGACTCCTTCTGATAGGCTCTTACCTGTGTTGCTAGCCTATCCTCCTTCCTAGGTAGCCAAACCTCCTTTTCTGGCTATTTAGGGTCTCTGCTTTGGGGAATTCTTTAGATAACGAATGCAAGAGCTCATCAGAATTCCTCTGCATCTCTCTCTTCACCTTCTGCCAAGGAATCGACCGCTGACTGCTCTGGACGCCTGCAAAACCGCAACAAAGTAACAAAGACGACTACTGCAATCTTGTATCGCTGATCCAGCCGCCTTCTCGTCTGCTTTCCTGGTGGTGCTTGCTGTGGGGGTAGTCTGCCTCCTCTCTGCACTAGAAGCTCCGAAGAAATCTCCCGTGGGTCGACGGAATCTTCCCCCTGCAACCGCAGGCACCAAAAGACTGCATCACCGGTCCTCTGGGTCCCCTCTCAGCACGACGAGCGTGGTCCCTGGAACTCAGCAACTCTGTCCAAGTGACTCCCACAGTCCAGTGACTCTTCAGTCCAAGTTTGGTGGAGGTAAGTCCTTGCCTCCCCATGCTAGACTGCATTGCTGGGTACCGCGTGATTTGCAGCTGCTCCGGCTCCTGTGCACTCTTCCAGGATTTCCTTTGTGCACAGCCAAGCCTGGGTCCCCGACACCCTAACCTGCAGTGCACGACCTCCTGAGTTGTCCTCCGGCGTCGTGGGACCTTCTTTTGTGACTTCGGGTGAGCTCCGGTTCACTCTTCTACGTAGTGCATGTTCCGGCACTTCTGCGGGTGCTGCCTGCTTCTGTGAGGGCTCCTTGTCTTGCTGGGCGCCCCCTCTGTCTCCTCACGCAATTGGCGACATCCTGGTCCCTCCTGGGCTACAGCAGCATCCAAAAACCCTAACCGAAACCCTTGCAGCTAGCAAGGCTTGTTTGCGGTCTTTCTGCGTGGAAGTACCTCTGCAAGCTTCTTCACGACGTGGGACATCCATCCTCCAAAGGGGAAGTTCCTAGTCCTCTTCGTTCTTGCAGAATCCACAGCTTCTACCATCCGGTGGCAGCTTCTTTGCACCCTCAGCTGGCATTTCCTGGGCATCTGCCCACTCACGACTTGAGTGTGACTCTTGGACTTGGTCCCCTTGTTCCACAGGTACTCTCGTCTGGAAATCCATTGTTGTTGCATTGCTGGTGTTGGTCTTCCTTGCAGAATTCCCCTATCACGACTTCTGAGCTCTCTGGGGAACCTAGGTGCACTTTACACCTACTTTTCAGGGACTTGGGGGGGGGGCTATTTTTCTAACCCTCACTGTTTTCTTACAGTCTCAGCGACCCTCTACAAGCTCACATACGTTTGGGGTCCATACATTATTCGCATTCCACTTTTGGAGTATATGGTTTGTGTTGCCCCTATACCTATGTGCTCTCATTGCAATCTATTGTTACTGTACATTGCTTGCATTGCTTCCTATTGCTATTACTACATATTTTTGGTATTGTGTACATATATCTTGTGTATATTTGCTATCCTCATACTGAGGGTACTCACTGAGATACTTTTGGCATATTGTCATAAAAATAAAGTACCTTTATTTTTAGTATATCTGTGTATTGTGTTTTCTTATGATATTGTGCATATGACACCAGTGGTATAGTGGGAGCTTTGCATGTCTCCTAGTTCAGCCTAAGCTGCTCTGCTAAGCTACCTTTTCTATCAGCCAAAGCTGCTAGACACCTCTTCTACACTAATAAGGGATACCTGGACCTGGTGCAGAGTGTAAGTACCCCTTGGTACTCACAACAAACCAGGCCAGCCTCCTACATTGGTCGTGCAGCGGTGGGATAAGTACTTGCAACTACTTACCAGTTTGTCATTTTGTACTTTTCATAAGAGAAAAATATACAAAACAAGTTTAGTGTATGTACACCTAACCAAAAAGTTTTGCTTTTCTTCTCTTACTCTATTGCTAAGTGCTGAAAAGTACCTCTAAAACTTTCAAAAAGTTTCTTAAAAGTTGAAAAAGTTTTTTTTTCTCTTCCTTAAAAAGTTCTGAAACTTTTTCTTTCTTTTTCTGTCCCTTAAACCCTTTTCTATCATGTTTGGTACAGGTCAAACTCTGGATCAGGCCAGCACAGCTTATGACCACCTTAACTGGAAAGGTGTAAGGAGTCTCTGCATTGATAGAGGTTTAGGGGTAGGGAAGAATCCCTCTAGAGAATTGTTGGTTAATATGCTCATTGAACATGATAAGGCCATAGCTGGCACATCAGGTGACAGATTAGCGGATGGTTCACACTCTGATTCTGGGGTAGCCCCAGCAAGAATGTTAGATGGTATTCTTTCCAACCTGCCCCTTAGCCGACCCCCTAGCATAGCTGGCACTGATGTGAGCTCTCATCACAGTAAGGATGTCATTCCTTTAGGCCAGGTTGTTAGGGTGCCAACTGTTAGGGACAGGTCTCCCTCTGTTCATTCACACCATTTTTCTGTGTCAAAGCATGCCCAACCCACCCACCCTGATGACAGAATGTTAGAAAGGGAACTCAATAGATTGAGAGTGGAAGAGTCCAGGCTGAAGCTTAAACAGCAACAGCTGGCTCTAGACAGGGAAACTTTAGACTTAGAAAAAGAAAGGCAGAGGTTGGGGTTAGGACCCCATGGTGGCAGCAGCAGTATTACAGATAGTAATCCTGTGAAAGAGCATGGTTCTAGGAATCTGCATAAGATAGTTCCCCCTTATAAGGAGGGGGATTACATTAACAAGTTGTTTGCTGCACTTGAGAGGGCCTGTGTTGTACAGGTGGTCCCTCAAAGGCAGTGGGCTGTTATCCTATGGCTATCTTTCAGTGGAAAGGGTAGGGATAGGCTCCTTACTGTGAAGGAAAGTGATGCCAATAATTTTACAGTTTTAAAGAATGCACTCCTGGATGGTTATGGCTTAACCACTGAACAATACAGGATTAAGTTCAGAGAAACCATAAAGGAGTCTTCACAAGACTGGGTAGACTTTGTTGACCATTCAGTGAAGGCCTTGGAGGGGTGGTTACATGGCAGTAAAGTTTCTGAGTATGAAAGCCTGTATAACTTGATCCTGAGAGAGCATATTCTTAATAACTGTGTGTCTGATTTGTTACACCAATATCTAGTGGACTCCGATCTGACCTCTCCCCAAGAATTGGGAAAGAAGGCAGACAAATGGGTCAGAACAAGAGTGAACAGAAAAGGTCATACAGGTGGTGACAAGAATGGCAAGAAGAAAGATGGTGAGAAATCTCAGGATAAGCATGGGGATAAGGGTAAAACCAAAGATCCTTCTTCAAATCCTAAACACTCTTCAGGGGGTGGGGATAAAACAAATTCTTCCTTTTCTTCACAACCTGCACACATTAAAAAGCCTTGGTGCTTTGTGTGTAAAAACAGAGGCCATAGGCCAGGGGATAAGTCCTGTCCAGGTAAACCCCCTGAGCCTACCACCACTAATACATCAAGCTCTAGTGCCCTTAGCAGTAGTGGTACTAGTGGTGGGACTGCTGGCAACAATCAAACTAAGGGTGTAGTTGGGTTCACTTATGGGTCCATCATAGAAACTGGGGTAGTCAGTCCCAAGACAGTTTCTGTCACACCTAGTGGCATTGGCCTTGCCACACTGGCTGCTTGTCCCTTTACAATGGATAAGTACAGGCAGACAGTTTCAATAAATGGTGTTGAGGCCCCGGCCTACAGGGACACAGGTGCCAGTATCACTTTGGTGACTGAAATCCTAGTGGCTCCTGAACAACACATCATTGGACAACAGTATAAGATTATTGATGTCCATAACTCCACTACGTTTCTTCCCTTAGCTATAGTTCAGCTTAGTTGGGGTGGAGTTACTGGCCCTAAGCAGTTGGTAGTATCACCTAGCTTACCTGTAGATTGTCTCTTAGGTAATGACCTAGAGGCCTCAGTTTGGGCTGATGTAGAGTTTTATACCCATGCAGCCATGCTGGGTATCCCTGAGGAATTGTTCCCTCTCATTTCTACTGAAATGAAAAAGCAAAGGAGAGAAGGCCTGAAAACTCAGGATCCCTCCCCAACAACAGATAAAAAGGGTATCACTGTATCCCCTAACCACCCTGCCATTCAGGATACCATTCCTGTGGTGGGAGAAACCTCTCCTGGGGTGGCACCTGTTCCAAGGGAATCATCAGCTGGCATAGCTGTACTCCCTGAGGTGGAAGTACCTCTCTGTGGGATAACTAACATTGGTGAGAAAAAGAGCACCATTTTAGTTAACATGGAGCATCCCTCCAACCCTCCCAGAGAAACTTTAGTGCAGAAACCCTGCACTGCCTCACAACACTTAGGACAGCATCCCTGCCCTATTGTGAAGCTCATAGGACAGCATCCCTGCCCTGCTCCAACTAAAGAGAAACAGCATCCCTGTTCTCTCTTCCAGCCATATGGACAAAAGTTTTTCCCAGCTATGGCTTTACTGAGACAGCATCCCTGTCTTGCATTCTCGTCACTACAAATAGGTTCAGTGGACAATTCCCACTGCTCTAAACTAAAACTTACTGATAGAAACTCTGAAAATATATCTTCACTTTGTTGCTTAGCTTAAAAAACTTCAAACAGGGTGGTTCACAGCCCCACAGGGAAGTAACCATATAGTGGATGATAAAGGGAGTAACCAGTCTCTTGCAGAGCTACTCTCTACTTATCACCACTTAGACAATAAAGTCTCAACTGGCCAAGGTTAGCCTTATTGTCCTTCGTTTGGGGGGGGGGGGGGTTGTGTGAGAAAGTAGTCTCTTTCTAGCCTTGTTACCCCCACTTTTGGCCTGTTTGTGAGTGTATGTCAGAGTGTTTTCACTGTCTCACTGGGATCCTGCTAGCCAGGACCCAGTGCTCATAGTGAAAAACCTATGTTTTCTGTATGTTTGTTATGTGTCACTGGGACCCTGCTAGCCAGGACCCCAGTGCTCATAAGTTTGTGACCTATACGTGTGTGTTCCCTGTGTGATGCCTAACTGTCTCACTGAGGCTCTGCTAACCAGAACCTCAGTGGTTATGCTCTCTCTTTGCTTTCCCAATTGTCACTAACAGGCTAGTGACCAATTTCACCAATTCACATTGACATACTGGAACACCCTTATAATTTCCTAGTATATGGTACTGAGGTACCCAGGGTATTGGGGTTCCAGGAGATCCCTATCGGCTGCAGCATTTCTTTTGCCACCCATAGGGAGCTCTGACAATTCTTACACAGGCCTGCCACTGCAGCCTGAGTGAAATAACGTCCACGTTATTTCACAGCCATTTGCCACTGCACTTAAGTAACTTATAAGTCACCTATATGTCTAACCTTTACCTGGTAAAGGTTGGGTGCTAAGTTACTTAGTGTGTGGGCACCCTGGCACTAGTCAAGGTGCCCCCACATTGTTCAGGGCAAATTCCCCGGACTTTGTGAGTGCGGGGACACCATTACACGCGTGCACTATACATAGGTCACTACCTATGTATAGCGTCACAATGGTAACTCCGAACATGGCCATGTAACATGTCTAAGATCATGGAATTGTCACCCCAATGCCATTCTGACATTGGGGAGACAATAACATGATCCTCCGAGTCTCTAGCACAGACCCGGGTACTGCCAAACTACCTTTCCCGGGGTTTCACTGCAGCTGCTGCTGCTGCCAACCCCTCAGACAGGTTTCTGTCCTCCTGGGGTCCAGCCAGGCTTGGCCCAGGAAGGCAGAACAAAGGACTTCCTCAGAGAGAGGGTGTTACACCCTCTCCCTTTGGAAAAAGGTGTCAGGGCTGGGGAGGAGTATACTTCCCCAGCCTCTGGAAATGCTTTGATGGGCACAGATTGTGCCCATCTCTGCATAAGCCAGTCTACACCGGTTCAGGGATCCCCCAGCCCTGCTCTGGCACGAAACTGGACAAAGGAAAGGGGAGTGACCACTCCCCTGACCTGCATCTCCCAGGGGAGGTGCCCAGAGCTCCTCCAGTGTGCTCTAGACCTCTGCCATCTTGGAAACAGAGGTGCTGCTGGCACACTGGACTGCTCTGAGTGGCCAGTGCCAGCAGGTGACGTCAGAGACTCCTTCTGATAGGCTCTTACCTGTGTTGCTAGCCTATCCTCCTTCCTAGGTAGCCAAACCTCCTTTTCTGGCTATTTAGGGTCTCTGCTTTGGGGAATTCTTTAGATAACGTATGCAAGAGCTCATCAGAGTTCCTCTGCATCTCTCTCTTCACCTTCTGCCAAGGAATCGATCGCTGACTGCTCTGGACGCCTGCAAAACCGCAACAAAGTAGCAAAGACGACTACTGCAACCTTGTATCGCTGATCCAGCCGCCTTCGCGTCTGCTTTCCATGCTGTGGGGGTAGTCTGCCTCCTCTCTGCACTAGAAGCTCCGAAGAAATCTCCTGTGGGTCGACAGAATCTTCCCCCTGCAACCACAGGCACCAAAAGACTGCATCACCGGTCCTCTGGGTCCCCTCTCAGCACGACGAGCGTGGTCCCTGGAACTCAGCAACTCTGTCCAAGTGACTCCCACAGTCCAGTGACTCTTCAGTCCAAGTTTGGTGGAGGTAAGTCCTTGCCTCCCCACGCTAGACTGCATTGCTGGGTACCGCGTGATTTGCAGCTGCTCCGGCTCCTGTGCACTCTTCCAGAATTTCCTTTGTGCACAGCCAAGCCTGGGTCCCCGACACTGTAACCTGCAGTGCACGACCTCCTGAGTTGTCCTCCGGCGTCATGGGACCTTCTTTTGTGACTTCGGGTGAGCTCCGGTTCACTCTTCTTCGTAGTGCCTGTTCCGGCACTTCTGCGGGTGCTGCCTGCTTCTGTGAGGGCTCCTTGTCTTGCTGGGCGCCCCCTCTGTCTCCTTACGCAATTGGCGACATCCTGGTCCCTCCTGGGCCACAGCAGGATCCAAAAACCCTAACCGCAACCCTTGCAGCTAGCAAGGCTTGTTTGCGGTCTTTCTGCGTGGAAACACCTCTGCAAGCTTCTTCACGACGTGGGACATCCATCCTCCAAAGGGGAAGTTTCTAGTCCTCTTCGTTCCTGCAGAATCCACAGCTTCTACCATCCGGTGGCAGCTTCTTTGCACCCTCAGCTGGCATTTCCTGGGCATCTGCCCACTCACGACTTGAGTGTGACTCTTGGACTTGGTCCCCTTGTTCCACAGGTACTGTCGTCTGGAAATCCATCGTTGTTGCATTGCTGGTGTTGGTCTTCCTTGCAGAATTCCCCTATCACGACTTCTGAGCTCTCTGGGGAACTTAGGTGCACTTTACACCTACTTTTCAGGGTCTTGGGGTGGGCTATTTTTCTAACCCTCACTGTTTTCTTACAGTCCCAGCGACCCTCTACAAGCTCACATAGGTTTGGGGTCCATACGTTATTCGCATTCCACTTTTGGAGTATATGGTTTCTGTTGCCCCTATACCTATGTGCTCTCATTGCAATCTATTGTGACTGTACATTGATTGCATTGCTTTCTATTGCTATTACTACATATTTTTGGTATTGTGTACATATACCTTGTGTATATTTGCTATCCTCATACTGAGGGTACTCACTGAGATACTTTTGGCATATTGTCATAAAAATAAAGTACCTTTATTTTTAGTATATCTGTGTATTGTGTTTTCTTATGATATTGTGCATATGACACTAGTGGTATAGTGGGAGCTTTGCATGTCTCCTAGTTCAGCCTAAGCTGCTCTGCTAAGCTACCTTTTCTATCAGCCAAAGCTGCTAGACACCTCTTCTACACTAATAAGGGAAACCTGGACCTGGTGCAGAGTGTAAGTACCCCTTGGTACTCACTACAAACCAGGCCAGCCTCCTACATTGGTCGTGCAGCGGTGGGATAAGTACTTGCAACTACTTACCACTTTGTCATTTTGTACTTTTCAGAAGAGAAAAATATACAAAACAAGTTCAGTGTATGTACACCTAACCAAAAAGTTTTGCTTTTCTTCTCTTACTCTATTGCTAAGTGCTGAAAAGTACCTCTAAAACTTTCAAAAAGTTTCTTAAAAGTTGAAAAAGTTTTTTGTTCTGTTCCTTAAAAAGTTCTGAAACTTTTTCTTTCTTTTTTGTCCCTTAAACCCTTTTCTATCATGTCTGGTACAGGTCAAACTCTGGATCTGGCCAGCACAGCTTATGACCACCTTAACTGGAAAGGTGTAAGGAGTCTCTGCATTGATAGAGATTTAGGGGTAGGGAAGAATCCCTCTACAGAATTGTTGGTTAATATGCTCATTGAACATGATAAAGCCATAGCTGGCACATCAGGTGACAGATTAGCTGATGGTTCACACTCTGATTCTGGGGTAGCCTCAGCAAGAATGTTAGATGGTATTCTTTCCAACCTGCCCCTTAGCAGACCCCCTAGCATAGCTGGTACTGATGTGAGCTCTCATCACAGTAGGGATGTCATTCCTTTAGGCCAGGTTGTTAGGGACAGGTCTCCCTCTGTTCATTCACACCATTCTTCTGTGTCAAAGCATGCCCAACCCACCCACCCTGATGACAGAATGTTAGAAAGGGAACTCAATAGATTGAGAGTGGAAGAGTCCAGGCTGAAGCTTAAACAGCAACAGCTGGCTTTAGACAGGGAAACTTTAGACTTAGAAAAAGAAAGGCAGAGGTTGGGGTTAGGACCCCATGGTGGCAGCAGCAGTATTACAGATAGTAATCCTGTGAAAGAGCATGATTCTAGGAATCTGCATAAGATAGTTCCCCCTTATAAGGAGGGGGATTACATTAACAAGTTGTTTGCTGCACTTGAGAGGGCCTGTGTTGTACAGGGGGTCCCTCAAAGGCAGTGGGCTGCTATCCTATGGCTATCTTTATGTGGAAAGGGTAGGGATAGGCTCCTTACTGTGAAGGAAAGTGATGCCAATAATTTTACAGTTTTAAAGAATGCACTCCTGGATGGTTATGGCTTAACCACTGAACAATACAGGATTAAGTTCAGAGAAACCATAAAGGAGTCTTCACAAGACTGGGTAGACTTTGTTGACCATTCAGTGAAGGCCTTGGAGGGGTGGTTACATGGCAGTAAAGTTTCTGACTATGAAAGCCTGTATAACTTGATCCTGAGAGAGCATATTCTTAATAACTGTGTGTCTGATTTGTTACACCAATATCTAGTGGACTGAGATCTGACCTCTCCCCAAGAATTGGGAAAGAAGGCAGACAAATGGGTCAGAACAAGAGTGAACAGAAAAGTTCATACAGGTGGTGACAAGGATGGCAAGAAGAAAGATGGTGAGAAATCTCAGGATAAGCATGGGGATAAGGGTAAAACCAAAGATCCTTCTTCAATTTCTAAACACTCTTCAGGGGGTGGGGATAAAACAAAGTCTTCCTCTTCTTCACAACCTGCACACATTAAAAAGCCTTGGTGCTTTGTGTGTAAAAACCGAGGCCATAGGCCAGGGGATAAGTCCTGTCCAGGTAAACCCCCTGAGCCTACCACCACTAATACATCAAGCTCTAGTGCCCCTAGCAGTAGTGGTACTAGTGGTGGGACTGCTGGCAACAGTCAAACTAAGGGTGTAGTTGGGTTCACTTATGGGTCCATCATAGAAACTGGGGTAGTCAGTCCCAAGACAGTTTCTGTCACACCTAGTGGCATTGGCCTTGCCACACTGGCTGCTTGTCCCTTTACAATGGATAAGTACAGGCAGACAGTTTCAATAAATGGTGTTGAGGCCCAGGCCTACAGGGACACAGGTGCCAGTATCACTTTGGTGACTGAAAACCTAGTGGCTCCTGAACAACACATCATTGGACAACAGTATAAGATTATTGATGTCCATAACTCCACTAAGTTTCTTCCCTTAGCTATAGTTCAGCTTAGTTGGGGTGGAGTTACTGGCCCTAAGCAGGTGGTAGTATCACCTAGCTTACCTGTAGATTGTCTTTTAGGTAATGACCTAGAGGCCTCAGGTTGGGCTGATGTAGAGTTTTATTCCCATGCAGCCATGCTGGGTATCCCTGAGGAATTGTTCCCTCTCATTTCTACTGAAATGAAAAAGCAAAGGAGAGAAGGCCTGAAAACACAGGATCCCTCCCCAACAACAGGTAAAAAGGGTATCACTGTATCCCCTAACCACCCTGCCATTCAGGATACCATTCCTGTGGTGGGAGAAACCTCTCCTGGGGTGGCACCTGTTCCAAGGGAATCATCAGCTGGCATAGCTGTACTCCCTGAGGTGGAAGTACCTCTCTGTGGGATAACTAACATTGGTGAGAAAAAGAGCACCATTTTAGTTAACATGGAGCATCCCTCCAACACTCCCAGAGAAACTTTAGTGCAGAAACCCTGCACTGCTTCACAACACTTAGGACAGCATTCCTGCCCTAGTGTGGAGCTCATAGGACAGCATCCCTGCCCTGCTCCAACTAAAGAGAAACAGCATCCCTGTTCTCTCTTCCAGCCATATGGACAAAAGTTTTGCCCAGCTATGGCTTTACTGAGACAGCATCCCTGTCTGGCATTCTCATCACTACAAATAGGTTCAGTGGACAATTCCCACTGCTCTAAACTAAAACTTACTGATAGAAACTCTGAAAATATATCTTCACATTGTTGCTTAGCTTAAAAAACTTCAAACAGGGTGGTTCACATCCCCACAGGGAAGTAACCATATAGTGGATGATAAAGGGAGTAACCAGTCTCTTGCAGAGCTACTCTCTACTTATCACCACTTAGACAATAAAGTCTCAACTGGCCAAGGTTAGCCTTATTGTCCTTCGTTTGGGGGGGGGGGCTGCGTGAGAAAGTAGTCTCTTTCTAGCCTTGTTACCCCCACTTTTGGCCTGTTTGTGAGTGTATGTCAGAGTGTTTTCACTGTCTCACTGGGATCCTGCTAGCCAGGACCCAGTGCTCATAGTGAAAACCCTATGTTTTCAGTATGTTTGTTATGTGTCACTGGGACCCTGCTAGCCAGGACCCCAGTGCTCATAAGTTTGTGACCTATACGTATGTGTTCCCTGTGTGATGCCTAATTGTCTCACTGAGGCTCTGCTAACCAGAACCTCAGTGGTTATGCTCTCTCTTTGCTTTCCAAATTGTCACTAACAGGCTAGTGACCAATTTCACCAATTCACATTGGCATACTGGAACACCCTTATAATTCCCTAGTATATGGTACTGAGGTACCCAGGGTATTGGGGTTCCAGGAGATCCCTATGGGCTGCAGCATTTCTTTTGCCACCCATAGGAAGCTCTGACAATTCTTACACAGGCCTGCCACTGCAGCCTGAGTGAAATAACGTCCACATTATTTCACAGCCATTTACCACTGCACTTAAGTAACTTATAAGTCACCTATATGTCTAACCTTTACCTGGTAAAGGTTGGGTGCTAAGTTACTTAGTGTGTGGGCACCCTGGCACTAGTCAAGGTGCCCCCACATTGTTCAGGGCCAATTCCCCGGACTTTGTGAGTGCAGGGACACCATTACACGCGTGCACTATACATAGGTCACTACCTAAGTATAGCGTCACAATGGTAACTCCGAACATGGCCATGTAACATGTCTAAGATCATGGAATTGTCACCCCAATGCCATTCTGGCATTGGGGAGACAATTCCATGATCCCCCGAGTCTCTAGCACAGACCCGGGTACTGCCAAACTACCTTTCCCGGGGTTTCACTGCAGCTGCTGCTGCTGCCAACCCCTTAGACAGGTTTCGGCCCTCCTGGGGTCCAGCCAGGCTTGGCCCAGGAAGGCAGAACAAAGGACTTCCTCAGAGGGTGTTACACCCTTTCCCTTTGGAAAAAGGTGTCAGGGCTGGGGAGGAGTAGCCTCCCCCAGCCTCTGGAAATACTTTGATGGGCACAGATGGTGCCCATCTCTGCATAAGCCAGTCTACACCGGTTCAGGGATCCCCCAGCCCTGCTCTGGCGCGAAACTGGACAAAGGAAAGGGGAGTGACCACTCCCCTGACCTGCACCTCCCAGGGGAGGTGCCCAGAGCTCCTCCAGTGTGCTCCAGACCTCTGCCATCTTGGAAACAGAGGTGCTGCTGGCACACTGGACTGCTCTGAGTGGCCAGTGCCAGCAGGTGACGTCAGAGACTCCTGATAGGCTCTTACCTGTGTTGCTAGCCTATCCTCCTTCCTAGGTAGCCAAACCTCCTTTTCTGACTATTTAGGGTCTCTGCTTTGGGGAATTCTTTAGATAACGAATGCAAGAGCTCATCAGAGTTCCTCTGCATCTCTCTCTTCACCTTCTGCCAAAGAATCGACCGCTGACTGCTCTGGACGCCTGCAAAACCGCAACAAAGTAGCAAAGGCGACTACTGCAACCTTGTATCGCTGATCCAGCCGCCTTCTCGTCTGCTTTCCTGATGGTGCATGCTGTGGGGGTAGTCTGCCTCCTCTCTGCACTAGAAGCTGCGAAGAAATCTCCTGTGGGTCGACGGAATCTTCCCCCTGCAACCGCAGGCACCAAAAGACTGCATCACCGGTCCTCTGGGTCCCCTCTCAGCACGACGAGCGTGGTACCGGGAACTCAGCAACTCTGTCCAAGTGACTCCCACAGTCCAGTGACTCTTCAGTCCAAGTTTGGTGGAGGTAAGTCCTTGCCTCCCCACGTTAGACTGCATTGCTGGGTACCGCGTGATTTGCAGCTGCTCCGGCTCCTGTGCACTCTTCCAGGATTTGCTTTGTGCACAGCCAAGCCTGGGTCCCCGACACTCTAACCTGCAGTGCACGACCTCCTGAGTTGTCCTCCGGCGTAGTGGGACCTTCTTTTGTGACTTTGGGTGAGCTCCGGTTCACTCTTCTTCGTAGTGCCTATTCCGACACTTCTGCGGGTGCTGCCTGCTTCTGTGAGGGCTCCTTGTCTTGCTGGGCGCCCCCTCTGTCTCCTCACGCAATTGGCGACATCCTGGTCCCTCCTGGGCCACAGCAGCTTCCAAAAACCAGAACCGCAACCCTTGCAGCTAGCAAGGCTTGTTTGCGGTCTTTCTGCGTGGAAACACCTCTGCAAGCTTCTCCACGACGTGGGACATCCATCCTCCAAAGGGAAAGTTCCTAGTCCTCTTCGTTCTTGCAGAATGCACAGCTTCTACCATCCGGTGGCAGCTTCTTTGCACCCTCAGCTGGCATTTCCTGGGCATCTGTCCACTCACGACTTGAGTGTGACTCTTGGACTTGGTCCCCTTGTTCCACAGGTACTCTCGTCTGGAAATCCATCGTTGTTGCATTGCTGGTGTTGGTCTTCCTTGCAGAATTCCCCTATCACGACTTCTGAGCTCTCTGGGGAACTTAGGTGCACTTTACAGGGACTTGGGGGGGGCTATGTTTCTAACCCTCACTGTTTTCTTACAGTCCCAGCGACCCTCTACAAGCTCACATAGGTTTGGGGTCCATACGTTATTCGCATTCCACTTTTGGAGTATATGGTTTGTGTTGCCCCTATACCTATGTGCTCTCATTGCAATCTATTGTTACTGTACATTGCTTGCATTGCTTTCTATTGCTATTACTGCATATTTTTGGTATTGTGTACATATATCTTGTGTATATTTGCTATCCTCATACTGAGGGTACTCACTGAGATACTTTTGGCATATTGTCATAAAAATAAAGTACCTTTATTTTTAGTATATCTGTGTATTGTGTTTTCTTATGATATTGTGCATATGACACCAGTGGTATAGTGGGAGCTTTGCATGTCTCCTAGTTCAGCCTAAGCTGCTCTGCTAAGCTACCTTTTCTATCAGCCAAAGCTGCTAGACACCTCTTCTACACTAATAAGGGATACCTGGACCTGGTGCAGAGTGTAAGTACCCCTTGGTACTCACTACAAACCAGGCCAGCCTCCTACATTGGTCGTGCAGCGGTGGGATAAGTACTTGCAACTACTTACCACTTTGTCATTTTGTACTTTTCATAAGAGAAAAATATACAAAACAAGTTCAGTGTATGTACACGTAACCAAAAGGTTTTGCTTTTCTTCTCTTACTCTATTGCTAAGTGCTGAAAAGTACCTCTAAAACTTTCAAAACGTTTGTTAAAAGTTGAAAAAGTTTTTTTTTCTGTTCCTTAAAAAGTTCTGAAACTTTTTCTTTCTTTTTCTGTCCCTTAAACCCTTTTCTATCATGTCTGGCACAGGTCAAACTCTGGATCTGGCCAGCACAGCTTATGACCACCTTAACTGGAAAGGTGTAAGGAGTCTCTGCATTGATAGAGGTTTAGGGGTAGGGAAGAATCCCTCTAGAGAATTGTTGGTTAATATGCTCATTGAACATGATAAGGCCATAGCTGGCACATCAGGTGATAGATTAGCTGATGGTTCACACTCTAATTCTGGGGTAGCCCCAGCAAGAATGTTAGATGGTATTCTTTCCAACCTGCCCCTTAGCAGACCCCCTAGCATTGCTGGTACTGATGTGAGCTCTCATCACAGTAGGGATGACATTCCTTTAGGCCAGGTTGTTAGGGTGCCAACTGTTAGGGACAGGTCTCCCTCTGTTCATTCACACCATTCTTCTGTGTCAAAGCATGCCCAACCCACCCACCCTGATGACAGAATGTTAGAAAGGGAACTCAATAGATTGAGAGTGGAAGAGTCTAGGCTGAAGCTTAAACTGCAACAGCTGGCTCTAGACAGGGAAACTTTAGACTTAGAAAAAGAAAGGCAGAGGTTGGGGTTAGGACCCCATGGTGGCAGCAGCAGTATTACAGATAGTAATCCTGTGAAAGAGCATGATTCTAGGAATCTGCATAAGATAGTTCCCCCCCCCCCCCCTCCCTTGGATCTTTACTGACGTAAATGCAAATCAGAAGGGCGGACCAACGGAAGGCGGTCCGGGTAGCTGGAGGACGGAGCGAATTTCAAATGCGTCAGAGTCTCCTCAGCACCGTGCGCGCCGTCTTCGAAAGCGTGAATGCTTACGAGATCCCTGGCGTGTAAGCCAAGGAGCGATAAGGGGGAGATTTGTAAAGTGTGGCTAACCACCCACAAGAGTATCCGGGCGCTGAGAACACAGCTGCTAAGGAGTTCAGTTGAACAGCCAATTCGAGTCCTTTCCTGAATTCCAGAATAGAGGATGAGGTCCGTAGGTGAAGCGGGAAGTCGTTCCAGGATTTTGCCACAAGCTACAGTATGAGGAGCTGGGAGGCTTGGTGGCAGTGCCAGGGGATCCTGTGATGGTGAAGTGGACGATGGCATGGTCCGTCCAGAACCACAAGATTCAGATTTCAAGATTTTTTTTTGATACGGGAAGAGGGACGGGGAACATGGCGGCCGGTTGAAGCGCTGACGGCGAACTCCCATCGGACGAGAGACGCGGACGAGAGACGCGACCTGCGACCCCTGACCTGGAAACGACGCGCTGAGAGCCGGAGCAGACCCGCAGTTGGATCGACGCGCGAGAGGATCACCGCGGCCGTAGAGGGGCCCCCTTGTTGTGACGAGGAAGAGGTTTGGAGGAGAGACGCCGGGGAAGAGACTAGGGGAGAGACTGGGATTGTGCAGGGCTCCTAGACCGGCGCCCCGGGTGAGTCGTCCCTCTTGCCGGGAAGAGCTGTTGATGGCGTTTTTTTTTTCTCTCTCGGTGTTGAGGTTGACAGAGCTCCCTGCGTGAGAGATACACACTGATAAATCCAGATTGGTAGGAATACCATAAATCGTTAATTAACCTGAACATCGGATCTTTAAAAAACAATCGCAGGTTGAATCTGCATAGGATTTTTTTTTTTTTTTTGTGAGCCTTTCTTTTTTTTTTTGAGACTTCTTCTGTCACCCACAGAGGTTTGATGTTAAACTCTCTTATCATTAACTTTGAGTATTGTCTCTTTGCTTTAAGAGTTATTCCAACGTTGTTTCTACTCCTTGAATTAGACCGAGTTGGGCATCACTGGGCATCATTTGCCTATCGGGCTTGGAGTAGCTATTTGAAGGACTCGGAAGGATCCTAGAAAATCCAGTCTCGGAATACGTTACTATTGGAGTGTACTTGTTTATATTGATCTCCCCGCCCCAGGTCGGGAGATTTAATTAAAAATCACGGCGAACAAGGAGGGGGGCGAAATTGCTTCGGCGAGAGGTGGTCAGGGGGTCCCCTGGAATCAAGCTTTAAATTCCAGTATTTGGGCTGAAGCAGTGAGGGGTGTGCGACGAGGGAGATCTTATACCTCTCGCTGTTCTCTTCGTGGGAGTTTACCGGAGACTCCGGGGCTTTCCACTAGGAGTAATTTGAACAGGAATAAGGTGGGAGGAGAACGTGATACCAGCAGAGCCTCTCGGTGCATGTCTCCAATCAAACGCCGCCCCAGGGTTGCACGGGCAGAGGTTAAAAACCTGGTTGGTGCAAGGACTTGTAAGCCCGGCCCCCTGGGTGTGAGTGATAAGCCCCAGGTTTATTCATCAGAGACTGTAGCAGTTACAAATCCTGGATATAAGACTCACGGCGAAGTCTCTTTAAAGGGGACTGATCAAATTTTGTCATCTGTGGGCCCTCCTATCCCTCTCTTGGGGGAAGGCCAACCTGAACTTCTGGGGAGGAGTGAATCACTGATCACAAGATATTTTCGGACTACTACCTTTCCATCGCAGGATATGGCAAATAGTCAACTAACCTCAGATGATTTAGAAATGTCAAATTTAGCTATGCGTTTGGCTAGGCGGTCGCCCCTAAATCCATTAGACAAGGATCTAGATGGACAGGGAGAGGATTCCTCTAAATTATCGGCTTTGTTAGAAGTGGAGAGCAACCCTCTCAGAGGTACAATGTCTTATGGTATGGACGTACAGGCCCTGCTAATCTCTCTTACTAAAGAGATTAGGGAAAAATTTGAGACATCAGAAAATAACCAAACAAGGATTCGGGAAGTATGTGAGGCTTTGGAAAATAAAATCACTTTGTTAACAGATCGGATGGGTAAACTCGAGACTGTGGTGGCGGCCCATGAGGAGCGGGTGGCAGCTCAATCTGAGGATATTTCACAATTAAAACGTGGAGAAAAGTTGTTACAGGACAAACTAGAGATTTTGGAAAATAACATGCGGAGAAATAATATCAGGCTTTTGGGTGTTCCTGAGGGATTGGAAGGGGAAGATATTAAGGGCTATGTGATTGCTTTGATAAAAGAGGTTATCCCAAATACAGCAGGGTTTAACCTGGAAGAGGATATTCAAAGAGTCCATCGTGACCCGTTCAAGAAAAATCCCGGGAGGAAGAATCCCAGGAGGATTCTGATAAATTTCAATACGTACTCTATCAAGGAAAAAATTCTGTCTGAAGCCCTTAAAGTTGGTGTTTTTTCCAAGGGGGATTGGGCCTTCAGGATAAGATCGGACTTGTCTAAAGCAACGTTAGATAGACAGTGGGAATTGGGAAATTTTATGCGTGAGCTTCGTTCTCTTGGGGCTACCGTACAGCTAAGGTTTCCGGCAGCACTCCGGATCATGTGGAAGAACAAAATGTATAACATGAGAGATCCGGGGGAGGTTAGCGCATTTATAGACCAGATTAAGGCGTCACAATAAGATCTAGTGGAAGTATCTCGTCCGATGGGGAGTTCGAATTTAGGATAACAGGATGGTTATCCTAGTAGAATCAGGGAGGGTTCCCCAGGGTAGGGGGGTTGGGTTTGGGTGGGAGTTGGGGTTGGTGTTGGTGGAGGGGGTGGAAGGCACTGGGTGTGGGGGTTTGGGTTGGGTTAGGTGGGTTAGGTGGGTTGAAAGGATAAAAATAAGAAAGTCCTCATATGTTGTTTACCTAGGAGGGGGGTGCGCTGTGCTTATGACGTTTTCCTTTTCTCCTGACAGATATGTCTAAGTATGGGAATTTATGATTGAAATTTCTTTCTTGGAATGTGAATGGTTTAAGAGTGGTAAGCAGGAGGAGGAAGATTTTTGAATATTTAAGATTGGCGGAAGAGGAGATTATCATATTGCAAGAAACTCATCTCCAACAAACAGAGTGGGAGACCTGGGTTAAACGGTTGAATTGGGTTTCTCTTAGCGTATGCTCCTCCCAAACTAGTGTGATAAAAGGCGTGGCAGTTCTCATCAAAAAATCCATAAAGCTTAGGATAGGATCGGTGCAAGTTGACCCTAGAGGGAGATGGGTAGTGGTAGAACTGTGCGTATGTGGTTATTGGGTCACGGTGGCAGGCTATTATGGACCTAACCTAGATGATCCCACACCATTTCAAGAGTTATTCAATATTTTACTTCTAGCTAGATATCCAGTGGTACTAGGCGGAGACTTCAACATTTTGTTAGACCCTGTACACGATAAGTCAACCCCTCGAGGTACGGATAACTCTCCTAAAATGAGGGCACAGGTGAAACAAGCCATGCAAGATTTAGGATTGGTAGACATATGGCACTGCAGAGGAGGCGAAGGAGACAGATATACATTTTACAATAAAAAATATGGGCATAGATCTAGAATAGATTTTTTTTTAATACATAAAAGTTTATGCCCAGAGGTCAGAAAGGTAGCCCACAATCCAGCTCACCTCTCAGATCATTCAGCTGTAAAATTACACTTGGATATCAGGGTCGTAAATAAAGGTATTAGATGTATAATTAATCACGCCATACTATTAGACGACTCTATAGTAGAAGCATTAAAAAAAGACACAAGAGATTTCTTTCTTTTGAACCAAGGTACGGCAAGTTTATGGTGTGTTTGGGACGCCTTTAAGGCTTATATTAGAGGGAGGCTTATGAGCCTGGCAATATACAAACATCGTGAAGAAAAAGAGAAATTGGGAGATATGGAATTATCTCTAAAAACCTTGCAAGCTGCAATCCATAAAGCACGAGCAGAAGAGAAG
This sequence comes from Pleurodeles waltl, assembly GCF_031143425.1. Taxonomy (NCBI): domain Eukaryota; kingdom Metazoa; phylum Chordata; class Amphibia; order Caudata; family Salamandridae; genus Pleurodeles; species Pleurodeles waltl. The sequence goes on along the minus strand of NC_090445.1, from coordinate 1,200,029,377 downwards.
GTCAATTTATTAGAGGACTTGATATGTCAAGAGGTTAATGTTCGGACTAAGCTAGAGGCTTTTTTGGAAAATCGCAGTAAGTTAAAATGGGAAGCTAGCCGATATGCTCACCATGAATATGGAGAAGGTTGCAGTAAGCTACTAGCATGGAAGGTTAAGTCAGACCTCTCTAAAAGATATATTTCAGCAGTCAAATCGGACAATACGATTTGTGTGGAGCAAGAAGAGATTGAGGGGGCATTTGTATCTTTTTTCCAAGACGTATACTCAGAAAGCCTGGTTAATTCAGACGAGTCGATTAGTGATTTTCTAGAAAAACTACACCTTCCAGCTCTAGAAGATTCTGAAAAGACCCTATTAAATTGTAAAATAAATGAGGCTGAGCTTATTGAAGGCATAAAAGCGTTAAAAAAAGGAAAGGCCGCTGGTCCAGACAATCTACCTAATGAATTGTACAAGGTCTTGGGGGAAGTTATTAGTCCTTTTTTATTAGAATTATTTAATTCTATGCTGGTTGAGGGGGCTCAGACGCCTAAATCCTGGAGAGAGGCTATAATTTGTCTAGTTTTAAAGCCAGGTAAGGACCCAATGTCTTGTGCATCTTACAGACCCATCTCCCTGTTGAATGCCGACTACAAACTTTATACAGGGATTTTAGCCAGGAGATTAGGGAGTGCCATAGGCAATCTGATTCATACGGATCAAAAGGGTTTTATGAAAGGGAGGTATCTCCAGGATGTAACACATGAGTTATTTGCTGCAATAGATCTGGCGGAACAAGAAAAGACCCCTCTGGCGATCCTGACTTTTGACGCAGCAAAGGCCTTCGATCGGGTCAATTGGTCTTTTTTGAGGTTAGTGCTGGAAAAAGGAGGCTTGGGATTTCCTTTTGTTAGGACAGTCAGGGAATTGTATAGATGCCCCTCAGCGAGAATTCTGGTCAACGGCCAGTTATCACAAGAATTTAGGATTTGGCGGGGTACGCGACAGGGATGTCCATTGTCTCCCTTGCTTTTTAACTTATATATTGAGCCTCTGGCAATTTCTCTTAGGTTAAGTAAGGAAATTACTCCATTTCAAAGTGGGGACTGGGAAAAAAAAGTAGCATTATATGCGGATGATCTTATGCTATACACCAAGGATGTTAGTTCTACCCTACTAGCGTTCAATACTTTGATGGAGCAATTTGGTAAACTTTCTGGTTACAGCGTAAACACAGAAAAGACAGAAATAATGTGTTGGAATTTGACTTATGCTTCTCCTTTAGTCAAACAAGAGATCAGATATTTGGGTATACGATTAACAAATGATCTAAATGAGGTACCTAAACTAAATTTTAACATAACATACAGAGAAACCAAAAAATTGCTAAAGACGTGGGCCGCTCTCCCTCTTTCCATAATTGGAAGATCCAACATTTTGAAGATGTGTATTCTCCCAAAATTCACCTTTTTATTCAACACTATTCCACTAGAGTTTAAGAACTGCTGGTTTAAAAAACTACAGGGGGATTTATCCTCGTTTGTATGGGCCTCTAAAGGAGTAAGGATCTCGTGGAAAAAGATGAGTAAAAAAAAAGAGTGGGGGGGCATTGCGTCTCCAGATTTCTTCAAGTATTATCTGGCATTTCAATTAAAAAACATTAGAAACCTATTGAATAAGAAGTCAGAATATGATCCGGCGTGGAAAGCCTTAACGGCACACCTCGAGGAAAAAGCAGATCATTTTCTATATAAATTCGGCCATCCTAAGTACTTCAAGAAGGTACGCTTGAAGACACTCAGACATGCATGCAACATTTGGATGCACTTTCGGAAGGTGCTAGAGATACCCTATTTTTGCAGCTCTTCCCCCATTTGGGATTCACCTGGCACTCCTGAATGCCTCACTGATAAATTATCAATTCCTTTGAGAGTGAGTGGGATTGTAAGATGGGGCCAGATAATGGAAGGACCAGAACTTTTCAGCTGGTCGACACTTTATGAAGGGACTGGAGGCACAGTCTCCAAATTCAAGTATCTTCAGATAGCTAGTTGGGTTAAATCGCAACAAATAGGAGAAATAGGAAGGAATATATGGGAAGGGAAATTAAACCAGAAAATCATTAATAAGGAAGTTGCTCTGTGGTACCATGCTCTGTTGGAAGCAACAAGGGATGGGACATCCCTTCCCTTGTCGAAGTGGGGGGGGGATCTTTCCAACTCTAGATGTGAAATCTTTATGGAATAGGTCCTGCTCAGAATTGTGGTTCACGACCAGCCCGGCAGAGTTGAAGAAAAACCATTTGTTCACACTTCATAGGGTTTACTGGACGCCGGCCAGATTAACAGCTATCGGGAAAACTCAGAAAAACTGTCCGAGGTGTGGTGACGATAAGGCAAACGATATACACATGTTTTGGCAATGTTCAAAGTTGTGGGAATATTGGGAGGAGATAGGAAACACTTTAAAGATAATATTTAATGTGAACGTAAAATTGGATCTTTCTATGGTGGTGTTTGGGGTCAGTGAACAGGGTATGAATTATCAAAAATTGTCAGCACATCAGGAGCACCTGTTGTTTGTATTAATACTTTTGGCTAGACGAGAAATTTGTCGTAAATGGGTTGACCCCTTTCCCCCCCGTTCTAAGGATTGGCAAATATCTGTAAATCGAATGTGCATAATGGAACAACGAGGTCCCCTTTCTAGAAGGGATAACTTCTGGATGAACTGGGAAAATGTCTACCAATAGTATATTACTGTTTTGCTGTCTGGTCTCCTCCTCGTGCAACTTAAGTCCAATGATTAGTACTCCCCTTACCCAATACTGGGCGATGCTTTGGTTATGACTAGGTTTCATAGAAAATAGTATATCCTGGTTGATGGCATACGATTGGGAGAATAATAAAACGTAGACCAAACGGGACGACCCAAGGGTTACGTTTCCCCCGTCCGGTACCATTTTTCCTCTACCAAAGCATGGGTGATAATTATGAGGACGAAAAAAAAAAAAAAAAAATAAATAAATAAATAAATAAATAAATAAAAAAAATAAAAAAAAAAGATAGTTCCCCCTTATAAGGAGGGGGATTACATTAACAAGTTGTTTGCTTCACTTGAGAGGGCCTGTGTTGTACAGGGGGTCCCTCAAAGGCAGTGGGCTGCTATCCTATGGCTATCTTTCAGTGGAAAGGGTAGGGATAGGCTCCTTACTGTGAAGGAAAGTGATGCCAATAATTTTACAGTTTTAAAGAATGCACTCCTGGATGGTTATGGCTTAACCACTGAACAATACAGGATTAAGTTCAGAGAAACCATAAAGGAGTCTTCACAAGACTGGGTAGACTTTGTTGACCATTCAGTGAAGGCCTTGGAGGGGTGGTTACATGGCAGTAAAGTTTCTGACTATGAAAGCCTGTATAACTTGATCCTGAGAGAGCATATTCTTAATAACTGTGTGTCTGATTTGTTACACCAATATCTAGTGCACTCAGATCTGACCTCTCCCCAAGAATTGGGAAAGAAGGCAGACAAATGGGTCAGAACAAGAGTGAACAGAAAAGTTCATACAGGTGGTGACAAGGATGGCAAGAAGAAAGATGGTGAGAAATCTCAGGATAAGCATGGGGATAAGGGTAAAACCAAAGATCCTTCTTCAATTTCTAAAACACTCTTCAGGGGGTGGGGATAAAACAAAGTCTTCCTCTTCTTCACAACCTGCACACATTAAAAAGCCTTGGTGCTTTGTGTGTAAAAACCGAGGCCATAGGCCAGGGGATAAGTTCTGTCCAGGTAAACCCCCTGAGCCTACCACCACTAATACATCAAGCTCTAGTGCCCCTAGCAGTAGTGGTACTAGTGGTGGGTCTGCTGGCAACAGTCAAACTAAGGGTGTAGTTGGGTTCACTTATGGGTCCATCATAGAAACTGGGGTAGTCAGTCCCAAGACAGTTTCTGTCACACCTAGTGGCATTGGCCTTGCCACACTGGCTGCTTGTCCCTTTACAATGGATAAGTACAGGCAGACAGTTTCAATAAATGGTGTTGAGGCCCAGGCTTACTGGGACAAGGGTGCCAGTATCACTTTGGTGACTGAAATCCTAGTGGCTCCTGAACAACACATCATTGGACAACAGTATAAGATTATTGATGTCCATAACTCCACTAAGTTTCTTCCCTTAGGTATAGTTCAGCTTAGTTGGGGTGGAGTTACTGGCCCTAAGCAGGTGGTAGTAGCACCTAGCTTACCTGTAGATTGTCTCTTAGGTAATGACCTAGATGCCTCAGGTTGGGCTGATGTAGAGTTTTATACCCATGCAGCCATGCTGGGTATCCCCTAGGAATTGTTCCCTCTCATTTCTACTGAAATGAAAAAGCAAAGGAGAGAAGGCCTGAAAACTCAGGATCCCTCCCCAACAACAGGTAAAAAGGGTATCACTGTATCCCCTAACCACCCTGCCATTCAGGATACCATTCCTGTGGTGGAAGAAACCTCTCCTGGGGTGGCACCTGTTCCAAGGGAATCATCAGCTGGCATAGCTGAACTCCCTGAGGTGGAAGTACCTCTCTGTGGGATAACTAACATTGGTGAGAAAAAGAGCACCATTTTAGATAACATGGAGCATCCCTCCAACCCTCCCAGAGAAACTTTAGTGCAGAAACCCTGCACTGCCTCACAACACTTAGGACAGCATCTCTGCCCTGGTGTGGAGCTCATAGGACAGCATCCCTGCCCTGCTCCAACTAAAGAGAAACAGCATCCCTGTTCTCTCTTCCAGCCATATGGACAAAATGTTTGCCCAGCTATGGCTTTACTGAGACAGCATCCCTGTCTGGCATTCTCATCACTACAAATAGGTTCAGTGGACAATTCCCACTACTCTAAACTAAAACTTACTGATAGAAACTCTGAAAATATATCTTCACATTGTTGCTTAGCTAAAAAACTTCAATCAGGGTGGTTCACATCCCCACAGGGAAGTAACCATATAGTGGATGATAAAGGGAGTAACCAGTCTCTTGCAGAGCTACTCTCTACTTATCACCACTTAGACAATAAAGTCTCAACTGGCCAAGGTTAGCCTTATTGTCCTTCGTTTGGGGGGGGGTTGTGTGAGAAAGTAGCCTCTTTCTAGCCTTGTTACCCCCACTTTTGGCCTGTTTGTGAGTGTATGTCAGAGTGTTTTCACTGTCTCACTGGGATCCTGCTAGCCAGGGCCCAGTGCTCATAGTGAAAACCCTATGTTTTCAGTATGTTTGTTATGTGTCACTGCGACCCTGCTAGCCAGGACCCCAGTGTTCATAAGTTTGTGACCTATATGTATGTGTTCCCTGTGTGATGCCTAACTGTCTCACTGAGGCTCTGCTAACCAGAACCTCAGTGGTTATGCTCTCTCTTTGCTTTCCAAATTGTCACTAACAGGCTTGTGACCAATTTCACCAATTCACATTGACATACTGGAACACCCTTATAATTCCCTAGTATATGGTACTGAGGTACCCAGGGTATTGGGGTTCCAGGAGATCCCTATGGGCTGCAGTATTTCTTTTGCCACCCATAGGGAGCTCTGACAATTCTTACACAGGCCTGCCACTGCAGCCTGAGTGAAATAACGTCCACTTTATTTCACAGCCATTTACCACTGCACTTAAGTAACTTATAAGTGACCTATATGTCTAACCTTTACCTGGTAAAGGTTGGGTGCTAAGTTACTTAGCGTGTGGGCACCCTGGCACTAGCCAAGGTGCCCCCACATTGTTCAGGGCAAATTCCCCAGACTTTGTGAGTGCGGGGACACCATTACACGCGAGCACTATACATAGGTCACTACCTATGTATAGCGTCACAATGGTAACTCCGAACATGGCCATGTAACATGTCTAAGATCATGGAATTGTCACCCCAATGCCATTCTGGCATTGGGGAGACAATTCCATGATCCCCTGAGTCTCTAGCACAGACCCGGGTACTGCCAAACTACCTTTCCCGGGGTTTCACTGCAGCTGCTGCCAACCCCTCAGACAGGTTTCTGCCCTCCTGGGGTCCAGCCAGGCTTGGCCCAGGAAGGCAGAACAAAGGACTTCCTCAGAGAGAGGGTGTTACACCCTCTCCCTTTGGAAAAAGGTGTCAGGGCTGGGGAGGAGTAGCCTCCCCAGCCTCTGGAAATGCTTTGATGGGCACAGATGGTGCCCATCTCTGCATAAGCCAGTCTACACCGGTTCAGGGATCCCCCAGCCCTGCTCTGGCGTGAAACTGGACAAAGGAAAGGGGAGTGACCACTCCCCTGACCTGCACCTCCCAGGGGAGGTGCCCAGAGCTCCTCCAGTGTGCTCCAGACCTCTGCCATCTTGGAAACAGAGGTGCTGCTGACACACTGGACTGCTCTGAGTGGCCAGTGTCAGCAGGTGACGTCAGAGACTCCTTCTGATAGGCTCTTACCTGTGTTGCTAGCCTATCCTCCTTCCTAGGTAGCCAAACCTCCTTTTCTGGCTATTTCGGGTCTCTGCTTTGGGGAATTCTTTAGATAATGAATGCAAGAGCTCATCAGAGTTCCTCTGCATCTCTCTCTTCACCTTCTGCCAAGGAATCGACCGCTGACTGCTCTGGACGCCTGCAAAACCGCAACAAAGTAGCAAAGACGACTACTGCAACCTTGTATCGCTGATCCAGCCGCCTTCTCGTCTGCTTTCCTGGTGGTGCATGCTGTGGGGGTAGTCTGCCTCCTCTCTGCACTAGATGCTCCGAAGAAATCTCCAGTGGGTCGACGGAATCTTCCCCCTGCAACCTCAGGCACCAAAAGACTGCATCACCGGTCCTCTGGGTCCCCTCTCAGCACGACGAGCGTGGTCCCTGGAACTCAGCAACTCTGTCCAAGTGACTCCCACAGTCCAGTGTCTCTTCAGTCCAAGTTTGGTGGAGGTAAGTCCTTGCCTCCCCACGCTAGACTGCATTGCTGGGTACCGCATGATTTGCAGCTGCTCCGGCTCCTGTGCACTCTTCCAGGATTTCCTTTGTGCACAGCCAAGCCTGGGTCCCCGACACTCTAACCTGCAGTGCACGACCTCCTGAGTTGTCCTCCGGCGTAGTGGGATCTTCTTTTGTGACTTTGGGTGAGCTCTGGTTCACTCTTCTTCGTAGTGCCTGTTCCTGCACTTCTGCGGGTGCTGCCTGCTTCTGTGAGGGCTCCTTGTCTTGCTGGCCGCCCCCTCTGTCTCCTCACGCAATTGGCGACATCCTGGTCCCTCCTGGGCCACAGCAGCATCCAAAAACCCTAACCGCGACCCTTGCAGCTAGCAAGGCTTGTTTGCGGTCTTTCTGCGTGGAAACACCTCTGCAAGCTTCTTCACGACATGGGACATCCATCCTCCAAAGGGGAAGTTTCTAGTCCTCTTCGTTCTTGCAGAATCTACAGCTTCTACCATCCGGTGGCAGTTTCTTTGCACCCTCAGCTGGCATTTCCTGGGCATCTGCCCACTCACGACTTGAGTGTGACTCTTGGACTTGGTCCCCTTGTTCCACAGGTACTGTCGTCTGGAAATCCATCGTTGTAGCAGTGTTGGTGTTGGTCTTCCTTGCAGAATTACCCTATCACGACTTCTGTGCTCTCTGGGGAACTTAGGTGCACTTTACACCTACTTTTCAGGGTCTTGGGGTGGGCTATTTTTCTAACCCTCACTGTTTTCTTAGAGTCCTGGCGACCCTCTACAAGCTCACATAGGTTTGGGGTCCATACGTTATTCGCATTCCACTTTTGGAGTGTATGGTTTGTGTTGCCCCTATACCTATGTGCTCTCATTGCAATCTATTGTGACTGTACATTGCTTACATTGCTTTCTATTGCTATTACTGCATATTTTTGGTATTGTGTACATATATCTTGTGTATATTTGCTATCCTCATACTGAGGGTACTCACTGAGATACTTTTGGCATATTGTCATAAAAATAAAGTACCTTTATTTTTAGTATATCTGTGTATTGTGTTTTCTTATGATATTGTGCATATGACACCAGTGGTATAGTGGGAGCTTTGCATGTCTCCTAGTTCAGCCTAAGCTGCTCTGCTAAGCTACCTTTTCTATCAGCCAAAGCTGCTAGACACCTCTTCTACACTAATAAGGGATACCTGGACCTGGTGCAGAGTGTAAGTACCCCTTGGTACTCACTACAAACCAGGCCAGCCTCCTACAGCATTGGCATCCTATTTCAGACTAGTGGATGAAATTGCACTTATCCGCCATGTCCTTGCAAGCAACACAGCTAAGTTGAACATCCCAATGGTGGCCACACACATGTAGCCTTCAGACACTTTTGAAACTGCTGCTGTGATTTACTGCAAGACCTCATCTCCCATTGGTTGCAGGTCTCCTCAAACTGGTGATTGAGAGACTTCTGACCCCTGAAACAAGGAAGGCAAGAAGGAGGCTAGTTTTCTGGAAAAGTACACATAACCTAAGCAAAATCATCCTTTCTTAAGAACTGATGATCATCTGTATTCAGAAATAGTAGGAGAGCAGCAAAGGCATTGATCTGATTTCGTGACATGTAAGCCAACTGATGAATAATCTACTGTGTGTGGTGAGAAGGAAAGTTTGTTTCTCTGTGTGCAAAGGCATCTACAAAAGATGCTGTTGCTGTCACTATGCTGGGTCGGTATGACAGATTGTCCAGTAAGCCTAGCCAAAGATTTTCTGGTGAGCTTCCTAAAAAAGAGGCAGCGGATTTAATTTCCTCAGTGAGTAACTGCTTGAATCTAACTAGCGACTATTAGTGCTTCTGCTGCTAATTCTGATCTTGTGGGGCATGGATCACAATGGGACAGATAATTGTAGTTTGCACGGGTTCCGCCTTGCAAAATGTTATCCTGATGTGTAAGAGAACATTAAATATCTTCATTCTCTCGCTCACTAGGATGAAGAAATGCATCAAGTAAAAATGACCATTAAAAGTGGTTATTCTGGAGGCTACATAAGGATTCCAAATCGTGAGATAGAAGATACCGATATCTGCACACATGTTAAGAACTTGATTGCAAAACCAATAGTTGCCTCAGAGTCAACCTAACCAGGAGCAGAGACTGTCCCACTGAAGAGGTGGGCAGTATCCATCTACTGTAGCCTGACACGTTTTTTTCTCAGTACTGACCACTGGACTTTTACAAATATTATTACGCAGAAGACTGCCTTCCAGTGCCAAGAGTACGTCTGCTGCTACCCTTATCTAGGTGACTGCCTCATTTGTGTAGCATTCATGGAGGGTGCCGTTTGCATTAACTCAAACTCTAGAGGCTTTATACAAGCCTTGAATAGGCAACAAACTGACCCAAATCCTTTCTGGTTCCTTTCTAAAGCTATGTCTCTGGAATACAGCTTATCAATGGCTTTCCCAACTCTCAAGAAATGGACAGCCTTCATCCATGTAGTGGGTCACTTCTTCACCTAAGAAACGCAGAAGGCATGTTATTTTTAGAGGCTGATTTGACTCATAGCACCCTGTGTAGGAGTAGAACACTAGGCAAAGCTCCATATTTCTTTCCCACGACTCCTCCTGCAGAATAACGCAATCTGCTATGTGAGAAGCTCAAAAAACTCATCTTAGGTTACTCATCCCTATTCCAGTCTTTGAATGGCGAGGTAATTTTCCTAACCATTTAGTGGAATTCCAATTTCACCATTCCTGACCAGCTTGAGATTGCAGTCACACAAACTCCTCAGACTACAGGTGGGGGTCACTATGAGTGTAATACCCCGTCTGTGCCTTGTGGGACAAATTTGATAAGTCCCTGCACATAAATGTATTGGAACTGAAGGCAGTCTTCCTGGTAAGCTTCCCTTCTGCCCTGTAATGATGGTGATGGCCCACACAGACAAAATCACTCACCTAAGCAAGCAGCAAAAGGCACCTGGTCCCCACGGTTCAGTCAGAATGGTGGATCTCTGGAGAAGGGGGGGCTTTACAACAACTCACAATCTTCTAAGCCTTGTTCTACTGCAGGGATTGATAATACCAGAGCTTACAGCCTAAGGTCGAGCTTTTCCAGAATGTTTTAAACCACATCTTCGATGCCTTTGCACCCCACCTCATCTCCAGGCACAATTAATTCACTTCTTGAATGGGCAAGAAGTGCGTTTGATACCGGACACCCTGATATTTGGCTATAGGAGAGTGTTTCTGTTCACTTTTTCCCCAATCCTTCTGATGCTGAGGGTTCTTCTACAGACGGAACATTTATGTCTCCCCTAGAGGAGAGACTTCCAGTTCTTGGAAAGAGGCCTTTCCTCTAGCACATGGTTCTTGAGGAATTGACCTTTCAAAACATATGCCAATCTTCTGAGAACATAAAGGCTCTTGCAGCTTCCAGGAACTTCACCCAGTATATGAGCAGCTGTCAGTGGTTCTGTCATGAGCATTTGGGAAGAACATCAGCCTGCTTGCTTGCGTAGTGGATAAAGCAATGTCTGTTTGGCTCCAATTTGTTGAAGAAAAATGAAGCTGGATACATGCTTGATATAACTTGTACCCTTTGTGGTTTACTGGAGCAGGCTTGGTAAAGTCTCCTCTGTAGGAAATGTGGCGTCAAGAGATGCATGACGTGCCTGATTCAACCATTTGCTCTGCTAGAGTGTCCTTCTGCAACCTGGAGCCTAAACCTGCTTCACAGACAGAATTACTTTCTGTGCTCAGCCTTTCTTCTTTTAGAAAGTGTAGCTGAGTTTTCATCTGAAGAAAGAGCTTGTTCTACTGGCTTTCTTTCCATATTAGAATCCACTCTCAGTTGAGAAAATCTGCATGGCGTGGTAGATTGCATTGAGCTTTTATCTGGGCCACAGCAGTTATCTTCGTTTGTCAAACCAACTGTTTGTGGCCTTTGGGAGCAATGATGCAGCTGCTAATGCCTCTTCGCCAGATGGGATGTGTTATGCATTACCTATTGTTATAGTATATTTAACCACACCTCTTATTTATCGAGCTCACATCACCTAAGCTAACAAGGCATTTCTGGTATTCTTTGAGACAAGTTGGACTGTTTCGTGTAACAATTCTAACCCTCCCCCCACCACCTGGCCAAAAGCATTTTGCTTACACTACTCTCTAGAGACCTCCATAGGCAAAATAAGGGCAGGAGGTTCTATCTAGGCCCCTTTGGCTAAGCCTAAATCATCCAGTGATGCATTTTCTTCCTTTCCTTTATTTTTGTGAAAGAGGCAGGACATTAGACTAGGATAAAGTTTCCTTTATAGTAACGCCGTTACTTTTTTCATCTGCTCTTTCCCATTATCAATGTTTTGCCACTGATCTGAAAACACACACCAATTGACTCCTTTTTTAAGTTGAGGGGAATTGGCAAGAGCACAGATAAATGCAGCGATGGAAGTATGCCTTGTATGATGTATATGGTGGTCATGGCAGGGATTCCCAGAGGTTAGTAATGTTAAAGAGCCTTTGAATTAAGAGTAACAACTTGACTGCTAAGGTAACTTATCCTCCTATTGAGTTGTGTCATAACACCGATTGTTAAAGGTCCAAAAGGTAATTTGGTTTGTAATGTATAGTTATTGTGATGAAGGATCACATGCATGAGCCAATATTTACCCAACAGACCGCATACTAACTTCCTCTACACATTTTCAGACCTAAAGAGTGTTGTTCACCAGTAGGACCTAAATGAGACCTATGACAATCTCCTTGAGACTTGCGAATGCCCAAAGAAATCTCAGAGGCAGATATGTTAAAGCCAAAGTTCTCTGGGTGCTATAGTCAAAGCAGTGTCAGAGGGGTTTATTGTCTAGTCCAATGAAATCTCAAAATCTTGTTTGAACCGCCAGGTCTTTAAAAAAATTTCTGAATGATAAAAACATCTGCAGCTTGGTGAATTGTCCAAGGCAGAGAGTTGCTGCTACCTCCTAATCTGCTCTTCCAGTATTTGGGAACACCTTGTAAGTTAGAATGAACAGATTTTAGATTGAAAAGAGGAGTATTCTTTTTTATTTTATGTGCAATGAATTTTGGTGCTAACTTGTTTACAGACCAGAGTAAGAAATGTAAGCTGATAGACCTGTACACTAATGTTTAGAGCCAGGGCATGTCTACTGAAAAATACCATAATCAATAAAGAAACATACATTTGCAAGTCAGAGCAGAGTCAAGAAAATGTTCCAGAGAGGAAAGTTCCTGATCATTGCTATAGACAATTGTGAACCAATATCGGTCATGTAGTTCCTTCCTCTCAAACAGAAAATATGAGATAAAATGTAAGAGAGAGTTACCTTCAAAATGTGCCTTTGTAATTCTTCCAGTCTTTTTATTGGACTTGCAAGGACATTACAGCAAAAACCGGCTGCTGATTTAGCTTCGGAAGCTGTAGCAACATTTCAGCCACAGGTACAAGTTTAGCAGATGTTTTGGATGGAAAATGTTTGGAGCAACGACTCCGGAATAACAATTACATTGTTAACGCAAGCGGAACCACATAATGCCAGCTCTTTGAGTGTGAGGGTTAGAGTAGGGCTTGCTTGGCATGGACACTAAGCTTTACATCAAAATTTAAATTAAGAAAATCTTTTTTTATATCCCGAAAATCTTTTTTTATAGCCCTTTTTAGGTCAGTACCTTTGATTGACCTGATCACTTTATGAAGGAGCTCCCTTTATAGGTGCTGACCCTGTGCGACTGCCCATTTTTCCCATGCCTTAAAACAGCTCTGCCACCCCCAAGAGCAGCTGGCATTGCCAACAAGGTCACACATAAAGCAGCAAACTGACATTGGTAGTGGAGGGAGCAGGGCCAGAAAGTGCCCTGGCCACACACATCCTCTGCCAACAAGGCACGTCTGCTGGCGTAGGTTGGTACAAGGGGCAGCCTATGAGCATCAAATAGGCTCCAGAACCTAAAATATTTCCCATAAGGCCATGATTACCTAAGCCTGGGGTGAGGGTAATTCCATAAGTTCCCTTTCTGGGATATCACACACAGGGACACTTTAAGTCATGGGCAATGTGGGCAATTGCCCAGGGTCACCACCTTCCAAGGGGCCCTCTGGAAAAGTAAACTTTTTCCTCCCTAGATCACCTGTATCTTATTCTACATCTGAATCTCTCTTCTTCTCTCTGCCTACTTCTATCTCTGACTCTTTTTGCTCAATGTCATCTTAGGCATTTGTGGGGGTTCCAGGAAAGACATATTTCAGTGTTTTTTGTGCTTGAATTACCACATAAATGGGTGAAACAGTTCAAAGTTGTAATGAATCAAGGGCCCCAAAATGTCTTGCCCAGGGCCCATGTATTTATTTCACTTATACTAAGAGGACACAATGCCAAAATAATGCAGCACTCTTAGTCTAAATAATAAATTTGTTAAGGCACGTCCCAAAAATCAAATAAAGTCACACACATATATGAGAATAAGCTTATAACTCAAATGCAGCAGGACATGTGTATATAAAAAGATAAATACATATATCAGGTGGCCAAGACTGAAAAAGAAATGTGCAATGCATCAACAGAGCATGTATACATGAGCTAAATAATCAAGAATTAAAATACTTCACCAATTGGGTTGACATCATCCTCGCTATTGCAACTGGGGAACTTTTGATTCAGTCAGAGAGGAGACCAGATTTGGATCGCAAATCAGACCCTGGGCAGGGCTTCCGCTCCTCAAGCGAGCTCCTACCTGAGCGCCAAGTCTCCCTGTCTTTTATACATTAAAACGCCTCAAGAAGGTTTTAGAAACCCCCTCCCCTCTGTTATGAAATTAAACACTGGCTATACTTCACCTGCATCAAAAACACCAATAGAAGCTGGCCAGGCTCCCAATCTTTGTTCTGAGATAGATTTGTATATTCCTGTGGTAAAAACAGTCTCAGCCTTGTGAACTCTTATCAAGTCTGCATCCCACATAATATGTTCCAGCACTGTCCGACTCTTCGCTGGTGAGGAGAAAACATGTTTTGTAAGGAAAAACACATGTGCTGCCCAGCACCTACAGCAGGGCCCACAATGCAGTTACCCAAGCAAAATGGAGTTGATGGTCAAATGATGGTCAAACCTAAATAGCATCAGAGTGCCAAAAATCGGTAAAGCCACACTGACCACACAGTACCATAGACAAATCCATGGTATTTCATTTAATTGGAAGGGCGTTGGTGCATGACGGTTAATTTTCTGAAGTCCTGGTGATTACTTTACCTTGCTGCCGAACACTCCTACTTGGCCCTGGAGTTGGTGAGGCCCTGCCACGCCATCATGCAGGATGAAATACAGGGCAATCACAAAGATGGCTTTGTTTGGATCACTGGAGCAGCACCACATGAAGGGAAATTCTGGGGATTCCCTTGCCAGTACCATACCATGCTCCAGCTAAGGCAATCCTGGCAATTACCTTGCTGGTGAGAGAGACATAATGCAGGCTAGTGCAGAAAATCATTGGGTTGCCTATTTAGCCTGAACATGTAAAGTAATCACCAGGATTACCTTGCCTGATGTGCATAAGTGCCCTAAAAAATGGGTATAATGGGGATTCCCTCTCACGTTCAGCGTAGTACTCAAGAGGGAACCCCTGGGATTTACTTTCTGTGATCAGTCCTCCTGCACTTGAGCCAAGGCGGTCCTTCTGATTGCCTTGTCTTGCAGGGAGCTGGGCCAGAATATGCTGTTGCCGCCCCCATGCTACCCCTCCCAACACCACAGGTGCACCTTCTTGCCGTCCGCTCGTTGCCACTGCATCTGCAGCACAGTGGGAGGGACAAACAGACAGACACACTTATGTTTTTTTCTGCTTCTCCCTCACTCTTTCCCTGTCTGCTAATGCTGGAATCTTCCAGGGGTGGTCAGCTGGATCCAAAACTTAAAGTAATTCCTAAGATTACCTTGTCTGAAGTGTGGAAGCACCCCTACAAAAAGGGAATACAGGGAATTCATTCTCTACCCAGAGACATTTTAAGGCATGGGCAAAGTGGGCTGTGGCCCAGGGCCCAAGTCTTTTAGGTGCCCCCTGATAGTGCCAGCTCTGTTCTGCAGATAATTTTACCCTAATGACCTTGAGTAATTGTTAAACAGATTGTTTTAAATATTGTTTCCATTCAATTTATTTTTTAATGTGAGAGATGTGGGAGAGTCTTTTACAGACATTTTGCAGAGAAATGTTGTGTTTATGTTTCATACAACATCCATAAAAAAGTTTCTTTTAGAACAAAACAGGACCTCATATATGAGAAATGGGAGGGTGTCACAGAGTTATTTGCAGAAATATTAGTGAGCCGCTACTGTGTTATATGTAAACACAAATCAATATCCCTGAATATTAGGTGCAAAAACATTAGAATTTGGGTGCGTGCTGTGCGCCTGTGCACTTTCGGTGACCTGATCAAAGACGGAATGAAAGAGCTGCAACTAGATTATAAATTCAAAGCTGTTCCAAACAGGGGCACCCAAAATACATTCGGCCTGAGTCTCCAAAATCCTTACGTTGTCCCTAGTGGTACCTTCGAGGAAACGTCTGGTATTCCCTTTAAGTGTAGAGCAAAATAATCCTTAGGATTAGTTTGTTTAGAGGGCATTGTTTCATGCAGGAAGTACGACCGCACAAAACGCTGCATGCCCACACTGGACCCCCAAGAGCAGTTGGTGAGCAGGGACTAAAAGTGCTGTACTTCCTCACTCCTCCACCGCCCAAGGCCTAAGAAAACGCTAGATGCTACCTGCATGCACAGAGGGTATTAAGGTGAAACACTGGTGCTCATGAATTTTCTGCCACTGAGTAGGAAAAAAAGTATCAGTCACTCAAAAAATGTGTTTATTTAGACTGCATTCTTTGAAACAGTGAGCAATGCATCCACCTCGCAATAACATATAGTCAATAATCTTAAATATTACAATAAACCCAGTATATTTACAAATATATTTTTATAATATTGTGTTTCCTATATTATTGTTCAGTGTGGAAAGGACACACACTACAAAAAATTAACAACACATTTCTGCACCTTAAATTAATGCATGAAATCCCCATTTTACTTTTAAGGGTTGTCCTACTCAATAGAAAAAAGTTTCATACCATGGGTTCATTCCTCATCTACATGTCTGTGTTGCAAGTCTTAGCTGGGGGTTAGGCAATGCCTAGGTTTATGGGAATACATCACCATTCCACACCTTTCTCAAAAACTGTTTAGATGTTTTCCCATTTAGATACCCCATAGTTTGTTCACTGCACACTTACTGATTAGCACCCGCAAATCGCCTTTGAAGATATTAATTTCTTACTTCTCACACTCTTTAATGTTAATCTACTACATATCACGCCAAGCATTCTGCTAACTTCCTTTGCCAATTTCAGTTTGCTTGCTTCAACCTCGTTTTTACAGAGAATGGACATTTTTTGACTTACTTCCCTTCCTAATCCAGACCAAAATCATAGTATGCTGAGTAACTCCAAGCAGTAAACTGGGTTTCCATTCTTATGGCCTATATCATAGATGACAGGGGTAGGGACAACAATCTTTATACACACTTTCCTTCTTGAAATTCCAGTCTAATTTCCCACTTAGACTTTATAATTCCACTCCATGTTGGAACTGAGGGTGAATCATGACCCTGTAAACTGACTGAATGGGGCGTAGAGATGGACATCCATATTCTCTATTGAATTGCCTTAAGCCTCAGACTGAAGACATTGTTGTAGCTTTTACCCACATCCCCTGGTATTTATATTTTTTACCCACTTCTACTTTATTCCCTCCCAGACCAGCTATACTTTGGGTTACTGTTTCCCAGTGCCAAGATTTTGGTCTCATTCATGTTTACAACAAGTCTTTTTCTGAGGCAATACTGATGGAAAGCCTTCAGTTTCCTTTGCAAGCCTATTTCTGTCATGTCCATTAGAACCAGGTCACCAACATAAAAAATACATTGTATGTGTGAGCCATTCGTTTTTAGGGCCTAAGCTTATGGCTTATTTTAATATATATGGCAGATGTGCTAAAAATATGTAAAATAATAAATGGGCCAGAATCTATCCCTGGCGCAGACCGCTCTGAATTCAATCTTCCGAGTTAACATACCTTCTGTATCTGCCACCACCCAGGCCCATTTCGGTTTATATAGCTCTTGAATAATTGAAAGTAAATCCTTAGGGATTCTAAAATTTACCAGGGTTTCCCATAGCATATTGTGATCCATCATATCGAATGCATCACGAAGGTCTATAAAACAGCAGATCAACTTCCCCCTTTGGCCTATAGATTTTCTTGCCATCGCCCACAAATAGAGCAGTGGCCTAGGGTAGAGTACCATTCTTTAAAACCTACTTATTATAAAGGAATTATTTTGTTTTATTCTACCGGATTGTTTAATAACTGCATTAGCATTTTTAAAAAAAAAAATTCCCCCCACGTTGACTAAACTAATCAGACAGTAGTTTTTGGGAGCCGTAGCATCCTCTTTTTTTATGGATGGGTCTTCTAATTGCTCTCTTCCAACTTCCGGGGAATAGGCAGGATTCCAGGACTTTTTGATATGTTGAATGGTAGAAATTTGCCCAAAAACTATACATTACTTTTAATTGTAACTGCTGGAAGGTTGTCTAGACCTTCCACTTTTGTTAACTTTAGGGTCTGTATTGTTTCTTCTATCCTCTTCACTGAATAATGTAATAAGATTTTGTCACCAACTGCAAAACTTTCCTTTAGGAATACCTTTTAATTTCCTTTATAATATACTCCTTCCGGATGTTTAGCCCATGCTTGTTCACCCACCAAACATCTAATTTTTCCTTCACCTCTTCCAGTTCCTTCACTCCCTAACTGCCTGAATTTCCTGACATTTTGTGTTTCAGTTGTTTCTACCATATTTTTCCTGCACTTTCCAAAATATGCCCTTTTCTTAGTTTTTAACTTGTTCTAATATTCTATTTTGGCTCTGCGCAGGCTATTTTATATCTCATAATCATATTTGTTCTTCAAGGAACCTCTCCCGTTTCCTTATCTTTTGTTTTAGTCTTCCACATACTCTATCAAACTAGACATTCCTTTTCCTCCATTATACTTGTCTTTTTTTCCCATTCATACATTAATATTTGCTGGAAATGGCCCTCTCTGCGGGTCACTCCCAAACCTTTTGCCTTCCTCCTCCTACTTTTGCTAGATTTAGGCTTTTCTTGGCCTTAAGACTCTGGACTTTACCATTGCTAAACTATGCTAAAGTGCTATGCTTTCTCCCTAAAACATGGTTTAATTGGTTTGTACCTAACCGGCACATCTAATTTACTTGTACATCCCTTGTAGAGTGGTGTACCGTATATCCAGGACCTCTAAATTAAATGCTACCAGTGGGCCTGCAGCCTAAGTAGCACTATAAAACTTTTCCCTGGCCTGCCATTGCAGCCTGAATGCAGTGTCACACTGCCATGCTGGCTTGGCATTAAAACTGCTTGCCAAGCCTTAAACTCGCCTTTTGTTACATATGCCATCCCTAAGGTAGGCCCTATGTAGCCAATAGGGCAGGGTGCTCTGTAAATAAAAGTCGGGCATGTACTTTTGTTTTACATGTCCTAGTGGTGAAAAACACCCAAATTTGCTTTTCACTACTGTGAGGCCTACCCCTCCCTTAGGATAACATAGGGGATTCATTGTTACACTTAATATGCTGTAATTTCTAAGTGAGAGGAAGTCGATTATCATGTTTGATGCCTATTGAATTGTAATGATAAACCCTCTTTAATGGTAAAGTCAGACTTATCACTACAATTTTGAAAATGCCACTTTTAGAAAGTTGGCATTTTCCTGTCCTTAGCCGTTTGTGCCTGCTCCCTGTCTTGGGTCACATGAGTAGGTGTAGCTGATAGTTAGACTTAATTAATGACCCCCCAGACAGTCACAAAATAGTGTCAACACCAGGGCAGTGCGCGCTCTATGGGCGACTAGAATGCAAAAACCCAGCACTCTCAAGATAACGTAATTTATGCATTGTGCTGATATGTTGTTGTTTAACCTTTCGCATTGCAGAGTTCAATCCTGAAGACTTATTTCTAAGGTGCTTATAAATACTGTTCATTTGCAATGTATTGCTGCAGGCTTTCAGAGTGTGTCAGGGTGTGGTCCCTTTCCAGGGCCTTCTAGAAGCTTTCCCTGCAGCATGCCTGGGTGTGGTTGTGGGCTGGGCCAAGACTCTATAAAAGGGAGCCAGCCCAGCTCCACGTTCTCACTATTCAGAGGTCCCGGTGCAGAGCAGCAGCAACTGCCTGAGCTCCTGTTCCGGTGGCCTACTTTGATTTTCCAGGCCTCGCCCTTTCACTCGGCTGGGTGATTCTTGATCAGGGTGGTAAGACGGAGGTCAGGCTGGGCCCCCCAACTCCGTTATCGATGACGCTCGAGTTCTTGGGCCTAACCTTTGCATGATAAGTAACGGGACTCTAGCGCGTGTGAATGTGCCTTTGGACTTTTCTTGGCATTTGCATGCAGTTCTTCGAATCGTCAAGACGCGCATTTCGCTTCATGGTGATTTAACCCTTGAAATTCATTGTACGCTACCATTCCTTGTCAGTTTCATGGTGGCATTCGAATCAGCAAGACGAGCGATTCTTTCCTTGTGTTTAATTTGTGATATTCATCGTGCGCTACTATTCCTTGGCAGTTTTCATGGTGGCATTTGAATCGGCAAGACGCGCGATTCTTTCCTTGTGTTTAATTTGTGATATTCATTGTGCGCTACCATTCCTTGACAGTTTTCATGGTGGCATTCGAATCGGCAAGACGCGTGATTCTTTCCTTGTGTTTAATTAGTGATATTCATTGTACGCTACTATTCCTTGGCAGTTTCATGGTGGCATTCAAATCGGCAAGACGCACGATTCTTTCCTTGTGTTTAATTCGTGATATTCATTGTGCGCTACCATTCCTTGACAGTTTTCATGGTGGCATTCGAATCGGCAAGATGCGCAATTCTTTCCTGTGTTTAATTTGTGATATTCATTGTACGCTACCATTCCGTGGCAGTTTCATGGTGGCATTTGAATCGGCAAGACGCGCAATTCTTTCCTTGTGTTTAATTCGTGATATTCATTGTGCGCTACCATTCCTTGGCAGTTTTCATGGTGACATTCGAATCGGCAAGACGCGCGATTCTTTCCTTGTGTTTAATTTGTGATATTCATTGTGCGCTACCATTCCTTGACAGTTTTCGTGGTGGCATTCGAATCGGCAAGACATGCAATTCTTTCCTTGTGTTTAATTTGTGATATTCATTGTGCGCTACCATTCCTTGGCAGTTTCATAATGGCATTCGAATCAGCAAGACGCGCAATTCTTTCCTTGTGTTCAATCGTGATATTCATTGCGCGCTACCATTCCATGGCAGCTTCATGGTGGCATTAGAATTGGCAAGACGCGCGATTCTTTCCTTGTGTTTTTTAATTAATGTTATTCATTGTGCGCTACCATTTTAAGGCATTTACTTGGAAGTATTCCAGTTGACAAGTCGCGTGATTTATTCCTTGAATCTACATTGTGTTATTCATGGTGCACAATCGTTCTATGAAGTTTTTATACCTATGTGAAAATCTGCAATGTGCGCAATTCATGTTCTAACATTTCGCGAGAACAGAAAGGCCAGAGTTCTAGATGAAATGTTGTGTTGTTCCTGATATGTATTCTTAAAATAAGATTCATATGATGGTTCAGAACTTATTCAGATTGTTTCCGGATACTCATGCTAAAGAAAGTACTTGAATTTGAAAGTTTCATTTAACCTCTCTTGATTCCTTGATGTCAGTCATCTTCAAGCCTAGTCATTTTAAGCCTATTCTTAGGTTGTTCATGTTTTCAGAATGACGATGCTTAGAGTCATAGCCTAGTATTGATTTCTTGAAATGTAATTTTGATGATGTGTGTTTTAACCTTTTGCTTCCTACAGGTCTCCTTCACAGCTGTTCCCTTCCTAATCCCCTTTTCCCCACTTGGACTCTCTTAGACTCTGTGACAAATCTAATCAGAGTATTGGAGCTGTCTTTTGGTGGAAGTGTTGGGAACGTGCACAGACCCCGAGGATCTGGTGACTCTGACAAATAGTGAGATTAGGTGTGCCTCAGTTGGCCATTAATTGGCTTGATGGGTGGGTGGAGGTAAGCACAGCACTTCTGGCACCTGAATAGGCTGTGCCCTGTCTCTTCACAATAGGCCTAACAGCCATGTATTGACACTGCAGCCACCTTGGAGCCAGGGCAAAGGAGGTAGGAAACTCCCAGCACTTCAAAGAACATTTCCAGAAATGTCTCCTGCCTTCTAGGAACAGGACCTGTTTTTCAGTTCACTACTAAACTTGCAGAAGGACTCTCAAGAGGACTGCCTCTACTGTGACTTGCTGTGCACTCTGCCAAATTCCTTATGTACCTGGAAAGACTGCTTTGCTGCCTGGAGCCTGCCTTGAACCTCATAGGCCAGCCCTGCTGTTGAGCCCTGCATGACGCCTACACCCAGGGCTACCAGAAGTTACTCCAAGGGCTAGTTTGCTGGTCTCATGTTTGGGCCCACAGGGGCATGACAGGCTCCAACCATATTCAACCCACACCTGAGTCCTGAACCCCCAAAGAGGTCTCCATACACCTCTGGACCCTTGGTTGTAGTGCCAAATGCTAAAGGTGACCAGATGTCCACGGTTGGCGCTGTTATCTTTTAGGCGGTATTTTGAACCTAAAACTTTAAAAAATCATAACTCCTGTTCCACCGAATGGATTTTTGTGATTTTGGTGTCAAA
The DNA here is from genome assembly GCF_031143425.1 of Pleurodeles waltl. Taxonomy (NCBI): domain Eukaryota; kingdom Metazoa; phylum Chordata; class Amphibia; order Caudata; family Salamandridae; genus Pleurodeles; species Pleurodeles waltl. Next base: position 1,200,007,652 of record NC_090445.1, on the reverse strand, counting down.
CAATTTATTAAAATGTGCTCTATTTTCTAAATTGGTTTGTGTAGGACGATGGCTCTGTATATACTGTTTCAAAGTAAGAAATAGTGTGCACAGAGTCCAAGGGTTCCCTTTAGAGGTAAGATAGTGGCAAAATTAGATAATTCTAATGCTCTATTTTGTGGCAGTGTGGTCGAGCAGTAGGCTTACCAGAGGGTAGTGTTAAGCATTTGTTGTACACACACAGGCAATAGATGAGGAACACACACTCAAAGACTTACTCCAGGCCAATAGGTTTTTAAATAGAAAAATTACTTTTCTTAGTTTATTTTTAGAACCACAAGTTCAAGATTTGAAGTAAATACATAAAATGCAAGGTACTCCACACAGGTAAGTTAGGAACTTTGAATTAAAGCAATATTATATACAGTCTTTGTTAAAATGGCAATAAGCTATTTAAAAGCGGACACAGTGCAAAAATCAGCAGTTCCTGGGGGAGGTAAGTAAAGGTTAGATTGTGAGGTAAGTAAGACACATACAAGTCTTAGTTCCTGGGCATAGACAGCCCGCCGTTGGGGGTTCAAGGCAACCCCAAAGTTACCACACCAGCAGCTCAGGGCCGGTCAGGTGCAGAGGTCAAAGATGTGCCCAAAACACTTAGGCGCCTATGGAGAACAGGGGTGCTCTGGTTCCAGTCCGCCAGCAGGTAAGTACCCGCGTCCTCGGAGGGCAGCCTCTGGGTTCTCTCTGCAGGCGTTGCTGTGGTTGTCCAGGGGGGGTCGTCTCGGGCTACTCACGGGGTCGCAGTCACCGGGGAGTCCTCCCTGTGGTGTTGGTTCTCTGGATCTTGAGCCGGGGGCGTCGGGTGCATAGTGTGAAGTCTCACGCTTCCGGCGGGAAGAGTGAGTTCTTTGAAAGTTGCTTCTTTGTTGCAAAGATGTAGCTGTTGTTGAGCAGAGCCACTGCTCACGGGAGTTTCTTGGTCCTGGGGATCAGGGCAGTCCTCTGAGGCTTCAGAGGTTGCTGGTCCCTGTTGGATGAGTCGCTGGTTGCAGGTTTTCGACTCTGGAGACAGGCCGGTAGGGCTGGGGCCAAAGCAGTTGTCGTCGTCCATCGTCTCTGCAGGCTTGTAGGTCAGCAGTCCTTCTTTGTAGTTCAGGTTGCAGGAATCTGATTTCCTGGGTTCTGGGGTGCACCTAAATACTAGATTTAGGGGTGTGTTTAGGTCTGGGAGGGCAGTAGCCAATGGCTACTGTCCTGGAGGGTGGCTACACCCTCTTTGTGCCTCCTCCCTGTGGGGAGGGGGGCACATCCCTAATCCTATTGGGGGAATCCTCCAAAACTAAGATGGAGGATTTCTAAAGGCAGGGGTCACCTCAGCTCAGGCCACCTTAGGGGCTGTCTTGACTGGTTGGTGACTCCTCCTTGTTTCTCTAATTATCTCCTCCAGCCTTGCGCCAAAAGTGGGGGCAGTGGCCGGAGGGGCGGGCATCTCCACTAGCTGGGATGCCCTGGGGCACTGTAACAAAGGGGGAGAGCCTTTGAGGCTCACCGCCAGGTGTTACAGTTCCTGCAGGGGGAGGTGTGAAGCACCTCCACCGAGTACAGGCTTTGTTCCTGGCCACAGAGTGACAAAGGCACTCTCCCCATGTGGCCAGCAACTCGTCTGGTTGTGGCAGGCCGGCAGAAACTGGTCAGCCCCACACTAGAAGTTGGGTTGGTATTCAGGGGGCAACTCTAAGATGCCCTCTGGGTGCATGTTACAATAAATTGCAGATTGGCATCAGTGTGCATTCGTTGTGCTGAGAAGGTTGATACCAAACTTCCCAGATTTCAGTGTAGCCATTATGGAACTGTGGAGTTTGTGTTTGACAAACTCCCAGACCATATACTCTTATGGCTACCCTGCACTTACAATGTCTAAGGTTTTGCTTAGACACTGTAGGGGCATAGTGCTCATGCACATATGCCCTCACCTGTGGCATAGTGCACCCTGCCTTAGGGCTGTAAGGCCTGCTAGAGGGGTGACTTACCTATGCCACGGGCAGTGTGAGGTTAGCATGGCACTCTGAGGGGAGTGCCATGTCGACTTAGTCATTTTCTCCCCACCAGCACACACAAGCTGTGAGGCAGTGTGCATGTGCTGAGTGAGGGGTCCCCAGGGTGGCATAAGACATGCTGCAGCACTTAGAGACCTTCCCTGGCATCAGGGTCCTTGGTACGAGGGGTACCAGTTACAAGGGACTTATCTGAGTGCCAGGTCTGTGCCAACTGTGGAAGCAAAGGTACAGTTTATGGAAAGAACACTGGTGCTGGGGCCTGGTTAGCAGGCTCCCAGCACACTTTCAATCAAAACTTAGCATCAACAAAGGCAAAAAGTCAGGGGGTAACCATGCCAAGGAGGCATTTCCTTACAGTTTGGAACTTTTCTTTTCTTGTGTTGTGTTTTCACTTTATTACTTTGTGTGTGCTTTACACATTGCCTGTAAGTTAAGCTTGACTAAATATTGTGCCAAGCTATCCAGGGTTAAGCACAGTTTAATTTAGTGACTTTTGTGGTTCACTCTGCAAGGGCTTGTGGATGTTGCTTGACCAGGGCTCATGTCCCAGTCAACCAACAACCCAATTTCTAACATCATTAAATTCAACCTTTAAACAGTTAGGACTCTGGGCGTGGTCGGGACATCAAGATGGCGGCAATGGAGGAAGGGATGAAACAAGTGAGCAGAGGACCCCCCGTCTGCCAGCGGCGATCAAAGCGGACCTCGGTCGGGCCCCTCTACTCGGACCGATTGTTGGGGGTTCCCTCTCCCTTCTAGAGTGACATACATGCTGGGTGGCTACGAACGGATCAGTTGGGTGGGCAGCGAGCACCTGGAGCCCTGAGTCGGGTGAATTGGAATATAGACGGGGCCCGAGTGCCCAGTGCAGAGGACCAGCTGCCCACCATAGTGGCTTACAGGCCGGGGAAGGACGGCGCCTATGCCCCCATCCCCCTGCTAGAAAGTCTCCCTGAAACACAAAGGCTAAGAGGTGCTTTAGTCCAGACACAGGGGGCGTTTGTGGACCGCATAGGACCAGGCTGTCTGGAGTGGCCCAGAGGAGGGGGCCTGAGCAGGCATATTTAATGAAGATACTGGTGAATGGTAAAAGTGCCCCCACCCTCCCTGATTTCACGGCGCTGTGACATGAGAAACTGGACTGAGCCACAAACCTGTGCCCGGGAGTGAGGGGGGTCGCCTCTCGAAGTGAAGTAATACTTTGTAACTGTAGACCTCCCTATCCGGATTGCGAGAAGGGGTGAGACCCCTGCGATGGGTGTAGGTCATAATCGCAAACTGCAAAGGGGTGGACTGGAATAACCTGTTGATCGGCTACCCCTGAATCTAATATATGGACATCGAATAAACCGTGAGCCCAGGTCTCGTGTGACGCAGTTACCGTGGAAAGGAGCCCTCCCTGACTTTGGAGAGTGGCTGGGGAGGAGGACCAGGTGGAGACGGCGATGGATCCATTGGCTGGGTCCCCCTGAAGGCTGAGAAAGGATATAGCTGCCCTGAACCACTGAAACTGTTGTGAGAACGTAAGATCTGAACTATATCCATCATGGGCAAGGACAAAGTAGCCTACTCTTCTGCAGCACAAACATGCAATGGTGGGCCTAATATGCGGTGGCCGAGTCTTGACCGTTGAGCGACTTAGCTACGATGCTTCAGGTGATCCAATCATCACAACAGGCTGTCGAAAATAAAATAGGCAAAGTTAGAGTGGACGTGGCACTTCTCCCACAGGACCTCTGCAATGCAACAGCCAGGATCACCGAGGAGGAGTTGTGAATTTCGGATGTGGAAGATGAAGTGAAAACCCTCAAAACAGGTAAAGACTCTTCTGTCCTGCACCACAGAATTATATCACCGAGCAGAGGATGCTAAAAATCGATCATGATGTAACAATGTTCATATTATTGCCATTGCAGAGAATGTGGAGTCCCAGACAATGGCAGACTTCCTCTGTTCGACTTTTCATCCTTGGCGTGGTTTCCCTTAATTTTGTGCCTCTGTTTCCCAGGTTGTTGATGTGTGCTGGACCCTGATTTTGCTGTTTTTGTTACTCTGAGCACTTTACCACTGCTAACCAGTGCTAAAGTGCAAGTGCTCCTTTACAAAATGTGTATGTAATTGGCTTGTCCATGATTGGCATATTTGATTTACTAATAAGTCCCTAGTAAAGTGCACTAGAGGTGCCAGGGCCTGTAAATCAAATGCTACTAGTGGGCCTGCAGCACTGGTTGTGCCACCCACATAAGTAGCTCTGTAATCATGTCTCAGCCCTGCCATTGCAGTGTCTGTGTGTGCAGTTTTTAACTGTAAATTCGACTTGGCAAGTGAACCCACTTGCCAGGCCTAAACCTTCCCTTTCCTTACACATCAGACACCCCTAAGGTAGGCCCTAGGTAGTTCCAAGGGCAGGGTGCAGTGTATGGTTAAGGTAGGACCTATAGTAATGTGTTTTATATGTCCTGGCAGTGAAATATTGCTAAATTTGTTTTTCACTGTTGCAAGGCCTGTCCCTCTCATAGGTTAACATGGGGGCTACCTTTAAATCTGATTAAAGTGTAGATTCCCTTTGGGAGCGGATGGACATGTGGAGTTTGGGGCCTCTGAGCTCACAATTTAAAAATACATCTTTTAGTTTTTAAGATTGTGTGTTTGAAAATGCCACTTTTAGAAAGTGAGCCTTCATTTTCTTGCTTATACCATTTCTGTGACTCTGCCTGTTTGTGGATTCCCTGTCTGGGTCAGTTTGACAGTTGGGCTGGTTGCATCTCACACTAGACAGTGACACAAAGGCAGCTGGGGTGTAGTCTGCATTTCCTGATAAGCCATCTGTGCTAGGAGGGAGGGAAGGAGTGGTCACTCACACCTGAAAGGGCTGTGTCTGCCCTCACACAGTGCAGTCTCCAACCCCCCAGTGAGTGTCTGGGGCCTGACCTGGGAAGGCAGGATTTCACATCCAAAAGAGACTTTACTTTCAAGTAGGCCTACTTCAAAGGAGAAATTGGGTATAAGAAGGGCACCCAAAACCACAGACTTTAGAACACTTCTGGAAACCAAGAGGAACCTCTGCCTGGAGAAGAGCTGAAGAGCTGAGGAAGAAAGAGCTGCCCTGCCGGTGACTGTGCTTTGTGGAGCTATCCTGCAGTTGCTGCTTCTGCTAGAGTAAGAGGGCAAAGACTGGACTTTGTGTGCCTTCCATCTTGAGAAGAAATCTCCAAGGGCTTGATTTAGAGCTTGTCTCCTGTTGTTTGAAGTCTCAGGGACAGTAAAGACTTCTCTCTGTCAGCACCTGAAGTCTGTGGAGAGACTCCTACTGTGCTCTGTGGTGGCCATCCAGTTCCTGGGACCCTGAAAGGAGAAGCTGGCAGCCTATGAGGAGGAAATCCACGCACAGAGCACCGTGCGGGGAAAAGATCGGTGCAACTACGATCTGCGGCTGAAGAAACGATGCGCCGCCGGCTCCGTGACTGAAAATCGACGCTCGCCGGAAACGCGACCGAAGAATCAGCGCATGGAGCTGAAGAAACGATGCGCAGCATCGCTGACGAAGGCTGGGAGATCGCAAAGCTGCGCTGCATGGTTTTCGGATCATCGTGCGGCTAGATTTCTGACGCAAACACTGTTGGGCGTGTAAAAATAACGCAAGGCCTGCCTGGACCTGAGAATGCTGACCGGAATCGACGCATCACTCTCCTGTGGAGAGAAGAAAGAAAGCACCCGACCCAACGTAAGGAGAAACTACGCAAGGTCTCGCTCATGAGTGAAATCGACACATCGCAAGCCCTTTTTGACGCACACTGGCCCGTGCTGGGTTATTTTTGATGCACCCAAGGTACATTTTCATGTTAGTGTGTGTTTTAAACTCCATAAAGACTCTTTTTGCTTTTTAATTGATATCTTGACCTGTGTATTGTGGATTTTTGTCATTTTGGTCTTGTTTTTTAGATAAATATTTCCTATTTTTCTAAACCTGTGTTGTGTCATTTTGTAGTGTTTTCATTAAGTTACTGTGTGTGTTGGTACAAATACTTTACACCTAGCCCTCTGAAGTTAAGCCTACTGCTCTGCCAAGCTACCAAGGGGGTAAGCAGGGGTTAGCTGAGGGTGATTCTCTTTTACCCTGACTAGAGTGAGGATCCTTGCTTGAACAGGGCACGATCCAATTTATCACGCTGGGTCCGCTCGGGGATCCAGAGGAGTGTCTATCCTGCTGCTTCGCACCTTTCTTATGAGGGTGGATAAGGTTAGGAGAGACAAAGATGGGTGATATATAAGTCTAACAGGCACATTAGAGGGCTCTACAATTAATTCAGTGTCTATGCCGTCCCCACCTGTTCTGCATACCTGTCTGAGGGACCTCTCAATGGTGATTCTGGACCTACCACATGCGATGACATGGATCGAAGGCAACTTTAACGCAGTTCCTGATCCGAACGTAGACACGTCAGAGCCCCCTCCTAACTCCTGAAATACAGCAACACGACACACAACCGATTGGCTTGTTTCCCTAGGACTGAATTATGTCTGGAGCATGGAATCCAAGGGCCCCGCAGTTTACTGACATGTCAGCAACACACCACACGCACTTGAGAATAGATCTCATTATGGCACCAGCTAGTGATTGTAAAACCATAAACCACATTCAGATCCTCCCAAGACATATCTCCGACCACGCTCCCCTCCTTGTGCAGGTGAGGACAGCGGAAGGAAGAGTCCCCCCCGTGGCGCCTTACTGCCTGTCATCCACAGAATGAAGCCTGTACTAAATACCGGCAAGCCGAACTGCAGGCCTACTTCGATATTAATGAAGGAACTGCCCCCTCCACCGGAACCTTTTGGACAGCTAGTAAGGTGGTGATAAGAGGTCTAGCCAAAGTATTCACGCGAACCCAGGAGCGGAAGCGTCTGTTACAAATTACACATCTGGAGGCTCAGGCCTTGCAGCTTGAAACAAATTTAGCAACACACTCTGGGAGGCAAAACCAGGCAGGCTTGCATTGCTTCAGGAGGAGGTACACAATCAATCCATGGAGGCGACCAAACAATTGTGACACGCATCCACCTCCAGAATATACGGTTGGGGGGTTAAAACGGGGAAGCTGTTATACTGGCTGGTATCTCAGCACCAGCTATCCATAATTATTCCTGAGACAAAGGATGTAAAAGGGGTCAACGTGTGTGTGCTCCCGGAGGTGGCAGGAGCTTTTGTTGACTGCTACTGATCGCTGTATATGGCATCCTCGGTAGTGGACCCTGACTATTCAGCCCAATTCCTTACGGAGGTCTCACTTCCCACATTAACTCCCTCTGAAAGAGAGGTTCTGGACAAGCCCATCTCTAACACTGAAGTACAACTGGCAATTTCTTTTCTCCCCACAGGGAGAATGCCGGGGCCTGATGGCTTCCCGGGGGAGTATTACACCAAGTTCTGAGAACTCCTAGCACGTAGGCTTTTAGCCCTCTATGAATAGGTGGACCGCACTGGGGTCTTCCCTCCGATCTTGGACATGGAGACTATAGTGGTCATCCCCAAAACCCAGCCTCCTTCCCAGGCCTATGCAGAGTATCGCCCTATCTCACTTATTAATAGGGATATCCAAATCTTTGCTACAATACTGGCATCCCGTTTTAAACAAGTACTATCCACTCTTATATACCCTGACCAATGTAGGTTTATGGTGAACCGTGGTACATGCTACTGCATCCATAGGCTTCACATGGCTTTGGCCCAACATCATCTATTGCCTTGCGACCTGGCATTATTTTTTGTCAATTTTGAAAAAAAAGCTTTCGATACAGTGGACTGGAAATACTTGCACCCACCAATCTGCAGATTTTATACAAGCACTGTATGCGAGTCCCGAAGGCCGAGTGGTGATCAACGGCACCTTATCCCAAGCCTTTCCCTTTCAGTGTGGGACACGTCAGGGTTGTCCCCTCTCCCCCCTCTTGTTTGCCTTGGTAATGGAACAACTAGCACAACTGTTCAGGAACAACCGTTTGTTTAAGGGATTGGGATGGAGCAGTGACCATGAAAATCGCATAGCTCTCTATGCAGATGATGTCCTCCTCTACTTGGCCAACGCGGCTGATAGTGGCTCACACAGCCTACATCTACTGAGGTGCTTCGAAGAGGCCTCTTGGCTCCGGGTGAACCCACGAATGTCAGTAATGGTGCCTTTGTCTTTATCACAAACTTGCTTTAATTGGCAAGATACAGTGCCCATCAGGCTACTAAGCTTTAAATATCTGGGAATCTGGATGGCGCTCTTGCCAAATCTGACCTGGTCCCTAAACTTGAGGCCGTTAACAAAGCATGCATTTGCAGACATGTTTAAATGGCGCTCCCTTCCCCTGAACGTCCTTGGTTGCATAGCCCTTTTTAAAACTATGGTACCCCCTGAGGTTTTTATATATCTTTCAAAACTTATCATTCCCACCGTCAAGCTCCTGGCTTCATATTTTTGACGCTGCCATCACAGGGTTCCTCTGGTGGGGCTGCAGACATCATATAGCATTGTGATATTGTCAAAGAGGCCCATATGACAGGGGTTTGGGCATGACTAATCTCTACATATATTACTTGGCACCCCAATCACTGCCCATACATGACTGGTTTACAGGGGATGGTCGGAACCACCATATAAATTAGAACTCAATATGCTGACCTTTTCTCGAATTCTTGATATCCTTTATGGATCTCTGATGCCCCAGGGCCTTGCCCCCGGGACGAGAATGGTGTTCTTGGCCTGGAGGGCAGACGTATGCCACACTTGATGGACGGCTGTTCTGACCCAGCAGACGTCCCTGTGGGGAGGCACCTGGCTCCGAGAGTCAGCAGCTCTGCAGGGATTTACAAAATGGGACCCTCTGGGAATATTGCAGTTGGGAGATGTCTGGGGGAGCAAGCATATGTGTTCCTTTCAAGACCTGCAAGCAGACTATCACCTTTCACACACACAATTTTATAAGTATCTCCAGCTTCGCCATGCTCTACACATCCACGTTACCAGCACTAATCCATTGACAGAATATAGTCCACTGGAGGCTAAACTATTGATGGAGCGATGGGGAAAGGGGCAGTGCCCCAACTATATAAAATGCTGATCAATACTGCACCGGGAAATCTGAACCACATTACAGAGGTGGGAATGATGGTTGGGCCCACTAGAGGAAGAAGACTGACGGGACGCCCTGATGGTTCAGAGCAATGGCACTATGTCATCATGTCTCAGGCTCATAGAGATATATTACTTGTATACAGACTACATTGAGCCGGAATTCTCCCAAACCCTGTCTGCCCCAAATGTGAAACTACCCCCGCAGACTTTTACTCCGTGATATAGGAATTCCCACCTATACAGCGTTACTGGGTCATGCTATTGCAGGAACGTACCAAGAGTTTGGAATGGGAGGCCCCATTGTCCTTGCTTCTCGGCATCATGGAGGGTATTGGGGGCGTGAGAATGAAGCATATCTCCATGAGTATGGCCCTCCTAGGGGCCAAAAGAGATATTGCAAGGGGGTGGAAAATGGTTATGCCTCCGACCCTCGTGCAATGGAGGAGAGGGGTGGACCAGTGTGTGCATCAAGATAAACCAGTTTACGAAGCAAGGGGCTGCCCTTGCTAGTATGCTAAGGTGTGGGGAAAATGTTTGGGCAATATACAGTGAAGCTCAATGAGGGAGCCCAGCTGCCACCACTCTCAAGTGCATATGACTTTGTTGAATGTGATTGTCGGAATCTTGCTGAGGTATGTCCAGGTGTTGAGGCTTAAATCTGTCATGAATCAGTGTGTTATTGTCACCTTTTGTATTTGATGGTTTAAAAACAACAAAAATTGTTTATCAAAAGCAATAAGTTAGCACTAAACACTAATATTCCATTGTGCCACTTTAGGAAATCCTCCTGCACCTTGCTTTCTTTGACTACCTCTTGCTGCTTCTAGAAATCACTTACAAGCCTTAAATGTTTATTGCAAATTCTGGTAATAAGTCATCGGGGATATGCTACTTTAGATGGAGTGGCCTGTGATCACCTCCCTCTGCTTTTAATACCTTAGGCATCTACACTGAAAAAAACACCATGCATAAACAAAAATATAGGCCCTCATTACAACATTGGCGGTAAATCCCGCTTACCACCGTGCAGAAGACCACCAACACGCCGCTGTGGCGGCGGAATACCGCTACAGCTATTCCGACCCACAGTCCGGAATCTGCCAAAATCCAGACACCCACACAAGTCCGCCACACCAAAGGTCAGTGATAAACTGGTGATAACAAAACCTCCACCGTCACGCCAACAGGAATACGCCCACACTATCACGGCCTACTAATCCACTCAAAATACACACACATTTACAAAACACAACCACATTGGACAATTCGAAATACACACACCTGATACTCATACACACACCATTCCCACACACCCAATCCAATATAAAACACACACCCACATCACTCACAAACCCTTACAACCAAAATTGAGAAAGAAGCCCAGAGAGAGACACCACCAGAAACAACACTAGCATCCACAGGCACACAACATCATCACTCACACAACATCCATGCACCTCACACAACACACACAAACACATCACAACACACGCCACCTCACACATCACCCACACCACATCATGGCACCTCAAAGACACCCCAGGTTCTCTAAGGAGGAGCTCAGGGTCATGGTGGAGGAAATTGTCCGGGTAGAGCCACAGCTATTCGGATCAAAGGTGCAGCACACCTCCATAGCTAGGAAGATGGAGCCATGGCGCAGAATCGTAGACAGGGTCAACGCAGTGGGACAGCATCCAAGAACACGGGATGACATCAGGAAGAGGTGGAACGACCTACGGGGGAAGGTGCGTTCCGTGGTCTCAAGACACTAGATTGCAGTACTGTCAGAGTCACCAGATCCTCGGGGTCTGCGCACGTTCCCAACACGTCCACCACTGAACAGCTCCAAGACTCTGATAGATAAATCATAGAGGCTAAGAGAGTTCAAGAGGGGAAGAGAGGATTAGGAAGGGAACAGCTGGGAATGAGACCTGTAGTAAGAAAAACGTTAAAACCCACAATATGAAAATTAAATCTCATGAAATCAATACTAGACTTTGGGGGTTATTCTAACTTTGGAGGAGGTGTTAATCCGTCCCAAAAGTGACGGAAAAGTGACGGATTTACCACCAGCCGTATTACGAGTCCATTATATCCTATGGAACTCGTAATACGGCTGGTGGTATATCCGTCACTTTACCGTCACTTTTGGGACGGATTAACACTCCTCCAAAGTTAGAATAACCCCCTTTGACTCTAAGCCTAGTCATTCTGAAAACATGAACAACCTAAGAATTAGGCTTAAAATGACTAAATTTCAAGATGGCCGGATACCTGTAAGGAAATCAAGATGGATTAAATGAAACTTTCAAATTCAAGTACTTTCCTTTACATGAGAATCAGGAAAACATTCTGAATAAGTTCTAAACCAGTAATATGAATCCTTTTTTGAAAATGCATAATAGGACCATGCAATATTGCATATAGAAACTCTGGCCTTCTGTGTTCTCTTGAAATGTTTCAACACGAATTGCGCACATTGCAGATTTCATATATATATAGTAAACACCATAAAAGGATTGTGCACCATGAATAACACAATATGGATTCAGGAAACAAATCACACAACTTGTCAACTCGAATATTACCTAATAAATGTCTTAGAATAGTGGCATACAATGAACAACATGAATTAAGCTCGAGGAGAGAATCGTGCGTCTTGCCGATTCGAGTGCCACCATGTAAAATGTCGAGAAATGGTAGCACGCAATGAATATCAAGGTTAAATCACCATGAAATGAATCGCGCGTCTTTTGCCGATTCTTAAACCACCATATAAATGTCAAGAAATGGTAGCGCGCAATGAACAACAAAGTAAAATCATCATGAAACGAATCGCGCGTCTTGCCGATTCGCAAGCCACCATACAAATGTCAAGAAATGGTAGCGCGCAATGAATAACAAGATCAAATCAGCGTGAAATGAATTGCGCGTCTTGCCGATTCTCAAGCCACCTTGCAAATGTCAAGAAATGCTAGCACGCAATGAATAACAAGATTAAATCAGCATGAAACGAATCGCGCATCTTGCCGATTCATTAGCCACCATGTAATTGTCAAGAAATTGTAGCGCGCAAAGTAATCTGTTAAACATTAAAGAATTAGGCCAAGAATATGAAAGTTCTCGATACGGCATCGGGAGGCCAGCCCAACCACCGTCTTACCTCCCAGAACAAGGATCACCAATGAAGAATGAAGGGCAGAGGCCTGGAAGATCAAATGGGCCACCGGGACAGGAGCTCAAGAAGTAGCTGCTGCTCTGCACCGGGACCTGTGAAAAGTGAGCACTTGGAGCTGGGCTGGCTCCCTTTTAGAGGGTTTTGGCCCAGCCCACAACCACACCCAGGCATGCTGCAGGGAAAGTCTCTGGAAGGCCCTGGAAAGGGACCACACCCTAACACACTCTGAAAGCCTGCAGCAATACATTGCAAATAAACAGTATTTTTAAACACATTAAAAATAAGTCTTCAGGATTAAACTCTGCAATGCAAAAGGTTAAACACCAACATATCAGCACAATGCATCAATTACGTTGTTTTGAGAGTGCTGGGTTTTTGCATTCTAGTCGCCAATAGAGCACGAACTACCCTGGTGTTGACAAGTACAGAGTACTGGCGGCAAACCCCCACCTCCTCCCCCACAACTAACAACATGGGAGGAGCAAGTCTTGGCTATACTGCATCCTGAGGGCCTCGCAGGAGTAGCAGGAGGAATGGACTCTGGTAAGTCAAATCTTAACTATTACATCCCCCACCCTATCTGCATGCTATCACATACCCCACCCTCACCCTCGCCCCCATCACTCCAACACCTCACAAATGTCCCACTATCACAACCCACCCATCCCAACACCAAGCCCTGCATGCAATACCAAAGCATGGACACCCATCACCAAAACATGTCCACTACAGATACCCTCACAGTCCCCAAACCAATTATCACAAAAGGTCCTAGACAAGAATGCAAGCACCGGAGTACAGGGTCATCCACCGATTGCACTCGATGGCACACACAGATGCAATAATCATGCCTTTACACCCGTGCAGGACCCCTACCCAGTGTCACCAGAAAGGAGGTTCCAGACATGTCCACTCCCCCCCCCCAGAAGAGGCCCACAGTGATGACAGCAGCTCTGTCCAACTGGATCAAGATGACCAACCCGGCCCATCTGGGACTTCGGGACAGTCGGTTCCCCTGACACTGGCACATGCCACTACAGAGCCTCCCCCTTCAGGAAACACCAACACAGCACCCACCCAGCGGGCCCATCCCTCTGTCCCCAGGACACGTCAAGCAGCAGTGTGTCCACCACTACAGGAAACCCAGGCAAACCCACCACCCCAAGAAAATCAGGGACCTGGGGGCAGTGGCAGTGGGCACACGATTCAGGGGACAGAGGCACAGGAAAACAGGGGAACTGGGAGGACTGCTGTGCGACAGGGGGAGGACAGGCCCAGGGAACCCACTCTCCACAAGGCCCTCTCCAACATCATGGGAGTGTACCATCATTCCCAGGAGACGATGGTAACGGTACTTCAAGTTTCAGGAGACCCAGCGGCTGCAGGAGGAACGGTATCTGGGGATCAGGGAGGAACTCAAGTCCATCAACACCACCCTGATCACCATTGTAGGGGTGCTGAAGGACCTTGTGAACACCAGGAGGGACACTGTGGCACAACAAGGGGTACCTGACACTAGCCTGGATGATGAACAGCCCACCACCTCCACCAGCGCTAGTAGACAGGAGGCACCGCCACAGGACCACGACACCAGCACCCCACCCCTGCAGATGGAGAACCACCCCGCAAACGGTCCCTGAGATCCAGGACAAAGACAGAGAACAATGCCAAGACTCCTGCCAGGAAATGAGACCCCCCTGAATGTCATCCTTCTGTCCCACTTCGTCACCCTGTCCATCCATCAACTGCTCTAGCTCCACTTCCTATGCCCCTTTGGACAATGCACCTGTGAAACAATAGACTGGACTCTGCGATGGACAATCCTCCACCATCACCCCTGCCCATTTTACAACCCCCTCCACTAATTTACACTGAAATAAACACTCTTGAATCACAAAACAATATGGAGTCAGTCTGTGCTTTCACAAATGTGTATTTGCAATAACTCTGGAAAATCGCAATGTCAATTGTATTGTCAACATACCAATGTAACACAGCTCTAGTCCATGAGGTAATATAGCAGAGGTCACACAGTGGAACCCACATCTGTGAAATGGAAAGGCAAAGTGACAAGTCAGGGTCCATACACTGGGTGAAAGTGACAGACATATGATAGGTCTAACAATTGTATGAGATTTGTGAGGCAGTGACATCTTCTTACCTGTGTCTCACTGGAAGTATTGCTGGATAACGTTGTTCCTGTTGTCGATATCCTCTTCTTCTGCCTCCTCTTCTTCACTGTCCACAGGCTCCACAGCTGCCACAAGACCTCCTTCTGGACCATCCTCCAGCAGAAAAGGCACCTGTCGTCGCAAAGCCAGGTTGTGCAGCATACAGCAGGCCACGATGATCTGGCACACCTTCTTTGGTGAGTAGTAGAGAGAACCACCTGTCATATGGAGGCACCGGAACCTGGCCTTCAGGAGGCAGAAGGTCCTTTCAATCACTCTCCTAGTTCGCCCATGTGCCTCATTGTATCGTTCCTCTGCCCTTGTCCTGGGATTTCTCACTGGGGTCAGTAGCCATGACAGGTTGGGATTCCCAGAGTCACCTGCAAATGTCGAGGGACAACTGTTAGACACACACTAACCCTTAGGGACAACCCCAGACCGAGACAACTATTCACAGGGTATAGGGTCCTTGTCCTCACCTATTAGCCACACACGGTGCCTCTGGAGTTCCCCCATCACATAAGGGATGCTGCTATTCCTCAGAATGTAAGTGTCATGCACTGAGCCAGGAAACCTGGCATTCACATGGGAGATGTACTGGTTGGCCAAACACACCATCTGCACATTCATTGAATGGTAGCTCTTCCGGTTTCTGTACACCTGTTCACTCCTGTGGGGGGGTAGCAAGGCCACATGTGTCCCATCAATGGCACCTATGATGTTGGGGATATGTCCCAGGGCATAGAAGTCACCTTTCACTGTAGGCAAATCCTCCACCTGAGGGAAAACGATGTAGCTGCGCATGTGTTTCAGCAGGGCAGACAACACTCTGGACAACACGTTTGAGAACATAGGCTGGGACGACCCTGATGCAATGGCCACTGTAGTTTGAAAAGACCCACTTGCCAGGAAATTGAGTACTGACAGGACCTGCACTAGAGGGGGGATCCCTGTGGGATGGCGGATTGCTGACATCAGGTCTGGCTCCAACTGGGCACACAGTTCATGGATTGTTGCACGATCAAGTCTGTAGGTGACTATTACTTGTCTCTCTTCCATTGTCGAGAGGTCCACCAGCGGTCTGTACACCGGAGGATGCCGCCATCTCATCACCTGCCCCAGCGGACGTGCCCTATGGAGAAGAACAGCGAGCAGAGAGTCAGCCAACACTGAGGTATTACAAAATGTCATTAGCAAACATTTGTAAATCCGCAAAGTGCCTGTTACTGTGTGTAGGCCTAGATAGGTGTGGCGCAGTTATTATGAATGCCATGTGGCACCCTGAAATGGCGGCTGCCTGACCTGTAAGGTGGGACAAGGGGATATGAGGTAACTGCGCTGGCGTTCTACACTGTCGCGGTAGGCGGTCGAAGACTGCAGCGCAATCCTGCATTGGTTAACATTGGACCCTATGGGTCCTAGGAACCAACGACGATGTACGCCGGCGGTGACGGTACGCACCGCCCGGACTTGACTGCCATTTTCTGTCTGTTCACTCACTTGATACCTGACCTTCGACAGGAGAGGACCTACACTGCAAGTGCTGCTGTGACCTCAGTCTGGAAGCGATGATGGCT
Organism: Pleurodeles waltl; assembly: GCF_031143425.1. Lineage (NCBI taxonomy): Eukaryota > Metazoa > Chordata > Amphibia > Caudata > Salamandridae > Pleurodeles > Pleurodeles waltl. The sequence continues at coordinate 1,199,991,572 of NC_090445.1, read as the reverse complement.
AATGTGTCTGGGGAAAGGGCCCCTGCCTTCACTTTGGAGGAGTTGGACAAGTTACTGGATGTGGTCCTCCCCCAGTACACGCTACTTTACGGTCCTCCAGACAAACAGGTCATTACACTGTGAGCATGCTGCATGGGCAATGCCTGTTTGGAGTGGTGTGGATGGAAGATATATGGGGGGGGGACTGAGCCCTGCATGAGCTGACAGTAAGTGTATGTGCGTCAGGGCAAGGGTGGGAACGTGGGCCAATGACTGTGACGGTCTGGACGGTTAAAGTTTTTCCTTTTCCCCTGTACTATTCCTGTAGGTCAGCGCCCACCAGAAGAAGGATATTTGGCGTGCCATCGCCAAGGACGTCCGGACCCTGGGGGTCCACCACAGACGGAGCACCCACTGCCGGAAAAGATGGGAGGACATTCGCTGTTGGAGCAAAAAGACAGCGGAGGCCCAGCTGGGAATGGCCTCCCAACGGGGAGGGGTGCCTTTCGCACCATGACCCCCCTGATGTTCTGGATCCTGGAGGTGGCGTATCCGGAGTTGGATGGGTGCTTGAGGGCATCACAGCAGCCACGAGGGGGTGAGTACCGTCACATCCATCTGACTCTGCACGCATTACGAGTTGTCTGGGTGGGGGAGGTGGGCAGTGGGTTACCCTAGGCCAGGGCGAGCTTTGTAGGCAAGGACCCTTTGTGAGGCAGGCTATGTGGCACCCCAACCCCACCAGTGGTAAGAGCCATCTACACCTAGTCAGGCTCCTGTGACTTCCAGGTGTGCAGCGATTGGGCTTAGGCCTTGTACACCATGGGCATGTGATTAATCTAGGAACTATAAGTGCATCGCGTAGTGCAGAGGGCTGCTGTGTCTGTAGTGTCTGCCAACGGTAGTGGTATTGCATGCACTGAACATGTCTTTCTTCTGTCTCCCCCCCCCCTTTTTGTGGTCTCCCTGTTCTTGTGTGCAATAGCATCATCAGGTGGAGGAGCAGTGGCACTGGAGCAGGAGGGAGCTGCATCCCACTTGGCCCTGGAGGGTGAGACAACAGAGTCTGAAGCCACCAGTGGGACAGAGGGCGAGGGGAGCTCTGCGGCGGGGACAGGAGGTGACAGCAGCGACAGCGACTCCTCCTCTGATGGGAGCTCCCTTGCGGTGGCGTGCCCCTCTGTGCCCCCTGCATCAACAGGTACAGCTGCCATCCCCCCTACCAGCACCGCCCTCCCAGCAGCCCCTCAGCGCGTGTCCCGTGGCCGCTCACCCAGGTGGGTGGGCTTCTGCTTCGCCCCAGGCAACTCAGGCCCTGCCCCAGTCAGCCCTGCTGCCCTCAGTGAGGAGGCTATTGACCTCCTGAGATCCCTCACTGTTGGGCAATCTACCATTGTGAATGCCATCCAGGATGTCGAGAGGCATTTGCAGCAAACAAATGCATACCTGGAGGGCATTCACTCTGACCAGGCAGCCCAACAGAGAACATTTCAGGCTCTGGCCTCAGCACTGATGGCAGCCATTGTCCCTGTGTCCAGCCTCCCCCCTCCAACTTCCTCCACCCAGACCCAATCCCCTGTACCTCAGCCTATCCCAAGCATACCATCAGACCAGCATGCACACACCTCAACACACAAGGGTGGCTCAGGCAAACATAAGCACCACACATCCCACAAGCACTCACACAAGCATCATACCCATGCACACATACCAACATCCACTGGCTCCACTGTGTCCCCCTCCTCCACGTCGTCCTCCTCCCTCCCTGTCTCGTCTCCCCTCATCCCTGCATGCACTACATCTTCAGCAACTACCTCCATCACCAGCACGCCCATCACCACACACCGCTCACATGCACTCACCACCCCCACTACCATTCACACATCCCCTGTGTCCTCTACCAGTGTGTCTGTGAGCCCTCCTCCCAAAGTACACAAACGCAGGCACACACCCACCCCAGAGTCATCCACATCACAACAGCCTCCAGCCCATGCACCTTCACCCAAATTCAGCAAACGTACACCTCCTACAACCACTACCTCTTCCTCCACTCCCAAACCCCCTCCATCTACCCGTCCCAGTGTGTCAAAAAATCTTTTCCTGGCTAATATTGACCTCTTCTCTACACCTCCCCCCCCGTCCGTCCCCTATGGCCAGGCTTTCCAGGTCCCAACCCAGCACCTCAGCCACCACATCACCGGGCACAGTGGTGCCTGCAACTGCGGGCTTTGGGAGTGCGCCAAGCATCAGGGATGCCAGTGTGCCACGGAGCGAGGGCAAGGACATTCCGCCACCTGCAAAAGTAAAAAAGTTGCCCACATCCCGGAGGGAGAAGGCAAAAACACCTGCCACCAAGGGCTCAGGGAAGACAAAAGGGGATGGTGGCAAGACAGCTGCGCCACCATACAAGGTGGGGAAGGGCCAGAAAATCAAGGGCAGGTCAGGAGAGGGCATGGTGGCACCGACAATGGGAACAGTGTCACACCTTCTGTCGACGCCAACCTGTACGGTGGAGAAGACCGCCACCTGCACTGCCACATGCACCGCCACCAGCACCGCAGTCACTGAGCCTGCCACCAGCACAGCCGCCACAGAGCCCGCCACCAGCACTGCAGTCACAGAGCCTGCCGCCAGCACCTCCGCCAGAGGGTCCGCCGCAAGCACCGCTGCCACAGAGTCCGCTGCAAGTACCACTGCCACAGAGCCCGCTGCCAGCACCGCTGCCACAGAGCCCGCCACCAGCACCGATGCCACAGAGTCCGCCGCCAGCACCGATGCCACAGAGTCTGCCGCCAGCACCACCGCTACTCACACCGCCAGCGGCCCGCGACATCCTGAGCCAGTGGCACCACCGCAGGCATGGCTGCCATCCCCAGTGGTCAGTCGTCCGAGCCTGGTGGTCAGTTCCAGGAGTCTGGGCAGCTTCCATGATGCACCACCTTCAGTGGAGAAAGGCATCCACTACCTCAGTCCTTGGCAGGATGAAGCAATCTGGGCACAAAGCCCCCTCCAGAACCAGTGGAGTATCACATCCACTACCTCAGTCCTTGGCAGGATGAAGCACTCTGGTCACAAAGCCCCCTCCAGAACCAGTGGAGAAAGGCATCCACCTGAGAGACTGTGGCTTTGCACTCCCCAGGATACAGCAGTGGGCAAACCACCCACTGTAAAGACTTGAGAGACTGTGGCTTTGCACTCCCCAGGATAAAGCAGTGGGCAAACCACCCACTGGAAAGACTTGAGAAACTGTGGCTTTGCACTCCCCAGGATACAGCAGTGGGCAAACCACCCACTGTAAAGACTTGAGAGACTGTGGCTTTGCACTCCCCAGGATATAGGAGTGGGCAAACCACCCACTGAAAGGACTTGAGAGACTGTGGCTTTGCACTCCCCAGGATACAGCAGTGGGCAAACCACCCACTGGAAAGACTTGAGAGACTGTGGCTTTGCACTCCCCAGGATACAGCAGTGGGCAAACCACCCACTGGAAAGACTTGAGCGACTGTGGCTTTGCACTCCCCAGGATACATCAATGGGCATGGAGCCCCCTCGTAGAGCATTGGCGTCGTGCACTCATCCGGCTGAGGTGCTCCCCTTTCCTTCCCCCTGAGGTGCCTGTTTCATTTCGATCTGATGCCCCTGCAGTGTTCTCTCCCCTTGAAGTCTGGTATCGAGTGTGGGCCTCGCCCATGCATTTTGGGCCTAGTGGTCCATGGACAATCAGTGGTGCACTATCCAGACTTGTGTAGTTGGTGTACATATTTGTATATACTGTATTTAAAATTTTGACTACTGTTTTTTTCAAGATTACAATCGTTCAACTCATTTCCTTTTGTCCTTACGTTCTTCCAGGGGGGTTGGGGGGTATAAATGTAATGTTGCAGCATGTATTTGTGTGTATGTTGTTGTGGGTGAGTGTGGGGGTGGGGGTTTTGCATGTTGTGTGTGTGTGTCACTCTCTTTTCCCTCCCCCCTCCCCTGTGTTGTAGGTGCAGTACTCACCATGGTCTCGCCGCCGTCTTTGGTGCTCCATATAGAGGATCAGGAATACCGTTGCAGGGAGTATTTGGAGTTCTGGCTCCATGGCGTCCTGGTTCCTTGTGGGGTGTGGAGAGTCCTGTTTCCGCCGTGTTTTTGTTCGCGTTGGCTCCGCCCTGGAAAAGGTGGCGGATTGGCCTCTCATAATAGTGTGGGCGGTACATTGTCTTCCGCCTGTCTGTTGGCGGTGACCGCTGCTCTGTTTGTTTGTACCGCTGTGGCAGTCGGAGTGTTAAAGTGGCTGTCTATGTTGGCGGTTTCCGCCACCGTTGTGATTCAGTTTTTTTCCCGCTTGCCTGTTGCCGGTTTTACTGCCGCTTCAACACCGACCGCCAGGGTTGTAATGAGGGCCATGGTCTATTGGGCACCCCTGATTTCCATATCAAAAGGTTGGTCTCACTGGGTGATCAGAATTAACCCAGCCATTTATACAAAATAGCCCAATTGATCCTAGAAACGTTCTGGAGTTACATCATGTGCTGATCAATCATTTTTGGGAAACATGCTGGGCTGACCTTGTATACAGATAACATGTCTTTAAAAAGTAGGTCACCATCTTGTGGATCCAATTTGTGATTGAAGTAGTAGTAATACCATCTGGACTGTATAGTTTATACTTATCCTCTCCAGATATTCTTTCAGGACCATTAGCTGAGTAGCATAATTTTCTGCATTCAGCTCCTGTATATATACATTAATGACTATTTAACATTACATTTATATATTATAACTGTACATTACCACTAGGCAAGTGAAAGGCTATCTGTATTTAACCACCAACTCTATCTTGACCACTGACTCCATTTTGTGCTTACCTTAGCTTCAAATGCCGTCCATCTTGACCACTGATTCCATTTTGTGCTTACCTTAGCTTCAAATGCCGTCACATTGGTGGTGCAGGATTTTTTTTCCACGTACAGCTTGTTGACATGTTTTTGCTTTTCTCACCAGGTAAGGGAACATAATATGGGGGATGCAACATTGATAAGAGTGTACAAGGATGACAAATGAGAATGTTTATTGCAGAGTAGAGTACCGCTTGGTCTTGGAAAGACACCTTGGGACCTGGCCAATCTCTTGCTTTTTTTTTTTAGCACTGACCCAGTACGGCCAGCGTTTGAATTTCACAACTTACTTGACAGGAGGAGGGGGGGGTTTCTAGAACCTCCCTCTTAAGTTTGTTTAGGATATATAAGGTGAGAAAGCTTAATACTGAGGAAGAAGGAACTTATTTCTGAGGGTGGACGTATTGCTCTGTATAATCCCGTTGGGGAAGGTTTCTCCTGTCACAGCTGTCACGGGTCCCACAGCTTGACGTTGGCAGACAAGGATAATTTTGGATTCGATCCCCATGGTGATGCATTTTTAATTCTTAATATGTAGCTTTACTGTGTGCATGCATTGATATACGCAGTACCTGCATATTTATTGGTTGTTGATGTATTGCATTTTCATTGATTATTATTATCCAATTGAGGTGATTATTTTAGTAGCTGCACGTGTGTTGCTGCATTCAAATTGAGTGCTCATGTTATTCTTTTCGTATTTCTGTATTTGAAACCTGGGAAGTGCCTTAATAAATTCATCACTCAGACTAAGAGTGCCGCATTCTTCACATTATTTAGCATCATTCCTTCTCAGTCGGAAGCAAAGCAGAACAGATTGGCGTGGTCTGCAGTACGAGGTGAAAGGTTGAAAAGTGAAAGATTTAAAAGTGAAGAATGTTTGGGAAGATATCAAACGCGTTCTTTTAGGTTCCAAGTGAGATTTTAGGGTGGGAGAAAGAACCTTATAATAGTTTTGCGAATGATGGGCTTGTGGTGTAGGTTTATGCGAGAACTGGGATGGATGCCTCAGTGATGCTGAGCCAAAAAATGTTTTACTCTGTTTACAGAAAGTACCTCCGGAATAGGGATGTGATTTATCTATTTTAGGTAGACGAGGCTGCATCCTGTTATCTGCTTATAGAAAAATGCTTATAAAATGTAGGCAGCTAGAACAAGAAAACCAATAATTAGAGAGGCAGCTAGCTGAAGCTAAAACAATGTAACCATGCTGTCTTGTCAGAATAAGTTATTACAAGATAAAGCAGATACTTATCAATCAGTATCAGAGAAGGCAGCTGTCAGAGAAGCTCAATACAGGTATCGGAAACGGAGGGGTAAAATTAATCAAAAGAAAGTTCATTTAGCTATTGCTAAAGCAGGGTTAAACTGGGACCCCAAAATATGGGATGCAAATATCTGGGAATCCACAGATTTTTCAGATTCCAGTGATGAAGCAACTCAAAAAGGTGGGGCCAGCTTGAGCCAGTGGTTCGCAAACAGCCAATATTTAAAATATATAAGGGAACTCCACAGAATCGAGCAGGAATTGAGATGCACTCCCTATAAGAGTACACCCAGCAAGAATTTAATGATATTATAGACAGATCCTGAGGAAACATTACTTACATGGATGGTGCAGCTATTTGACACAGGAGCATCTGGAATGATGTTAGATATAGGAGATGCTCCTAAGTTTTGTACTCTTAGCACTGACCCCATAATACAGAGGCAGTTCAGGGCTTATAAGGGTAACCAACAGATCACTACTGAAGCTAGCAGTCATGAGGTATAACCATAAGTATCCTAGAGAATCAGATTGGCCACAAAATTATAAGCCTTGGCACACCTTAAGAGATATAATGCAGAGAATTAAGGAGGAGGGAATGAAAGCTGCTTTTTCCTGGATGATGCTCATCGTCTGTTAGACAGACCGCTCTGTGTGAGGGTGAACTAAAATCATTTGCCGTGCTCCTCCAGCTTACAAGCAGGTAATAATGACTCTCTTAATTAACCAGACAGGGCAGGCAATGAAAGATCTACTGGAGGCAGTTTGCGAGTTAGGAGAGCGTGGAGACTGGACAAAACATGAGAGAGCCTCGAGGTTTCAGGGCTGCACAAATAGTAACAGAATATTTAGGAGAGACATGTTTATGGCATTACTGAAGGATGGTGTCAACAAAGAGCAGATTGATGAGATAGATGTGAAAATCTTGTGGGAGATGTACCGTAACAGAAGACTGGACAGAAATGAAGGCAGCAGGAAAGTCAACAAGCATGATAATAAACAAGTGAATCAGGGCCAGCCAGCCATGCAGGAGGATGGAAAAGAGAAGGAGAAAAATGTTTCTTCACGAGGGAAAGAGGAGGAAGATTTGGACAGCGAGCGGTTAACTGCTGAGAACAGGGAAGAAAGTAATCTGCTCATAGATATGAAAACATATATCCAGACCTGACTTTGGCAAAAGTTGACAGGTTTAAATTAGATTAGGAAACAGGCCAAGCTCTGGTACAGGGTTGGGCTCATAAAGATAACAGACCCCATGTACACTTAGAAATACACTGGAAGCACAAAAATGTTCAAAGAGTTCGGGCATTAGTTGACACCAGAGTGGAGGCCTCTTTAATTTATGGAAATCCCAAAAAGTTTACCGTTCAGCGCTACACCATCATAGGGTTAGGTGGAAAACAAACCCCGCCATGCAGATTACAGATCAAATGAAGATAGGAAGCACATAAAAAAGAGAATATACTGTTCTGGTTGTGCCACTCCTAGAGTACATACTGGGAATTGACATTCTAACTGGGAAAACTTTATATCTGGATGATGGTTGTTATCACTTTGGATCAAAGAGATACATTTCAGTGGCAGCAATGAGGGTGGATCATCTGACGACACCCCCAATGAAGGTGCCCCCTGCAACCAGGGTGGTTTGTTTGAAACAATATCAAATTCCAGGAGGACATGAGGACATAAGTGAGACCAATCAGACATTGATGGAGGCTGGTGTGGTGGCTCCAGTGACTACTGAATGGAATAATCCTCTGTGGCCCATGCACCAACCTGATGGGCACTATAGACTGACTGTTGATTACCGCAAATTAAATAAACATACACTCCCTTTGATTGCTGCGGTCCCCAACACTATAACTTTGATTGAAAGAATACAAAAACATAAAGGGACCTGGTATGCAACCATTGATATTGCTAATGCTTTCTTTTCTATACCATTGGCTCCAGAGAGTCAAGAGCAATTCAGTTTTTTGGACATCAGCAAACAGTTGTGGATGTTAAGACTCCCCCAAAGCTATGTACATAGCCCCACCATCTGTCACCGGCTGGTGGCAGAATACCTGTTTGAAGTATCAGTTATTCCAGGGGTGCAACAGACCCATTAAGTTGATGATGTGATTTAGGGTGAGACACAAGAACAGGTGCAGACTCAGATGGACTGAGTTTTGGAACTCCTGCAGAGCAAAGGGTGGATGATTAATCCAGATAAGACACATGGACCTTCTCAAAATGTGAAGTTTCTAAGAATTCAATGGAATCAGGGACATAGAGAGGTGTTGCAGCAGGCAAAACAAAATGTCTTAGAATTTGCCACTCCCTGCACTAAGCAGAAGACTCGCGATTCATTGGATTGTTTGGTTTTTGAAGACAGCATATCCCTAACTTGAGTCAGATGTTGGCCCCTTTGTACAAAGTGACAAGAAAGAAACATGAGTTTGAATGGGGAGAGCAGCAGCAGTGTGTGCGTTAAACTTGACAAAGGGATGATTCAACAGGCTTTAGACTTATGGCAGTACAGGAAGGAGACATTGAGTTGCATGTAAACATTCAGGGGCAATATGCAAATTGAAGCATGTGGCAAAAACAGGGAAGAACGAGGGTGTCCTTGAGTTTCTGTACCAAAATGCTACCTGATGCTGGAGAGCGATATACTCCCTTTGAGAAACAGTTACTTGCTTGTTAATAGGCTCTAGTGGATACTGAGCAAATTACCCCAGGTCATAATGTGATTCTAAGACCTGAGATTCCAATAAAGCAGTGGGTGATGAGTTCACCTAAAACTTACCACATAAGACATGCACAGGAGGCCAGTTTTATCAAGTGGAAATGGTACGTACAGGAAAGGGCCTGAGTGGAACCAGCAGGGGCAGCAGCTCTACATGAACAGGTGTCACAAGTCCCTGTGCAAGATGATGTGAGGGGGCAGGAGGTACAACGGATAAAAGAGTCACCAGTGAGATGGGGTGAGCCATTTGAATCTTTCTCCCCTGAGGATAGGAAGCATATAGGGTTTACCGATGGTTCAGCCAAGTATGTGGGGGCCAAAAGACTTTGAAAGGCAGTGTCATGTAACCCAGTCACCAAGAAGATGTTATCCACCTCAGTAGAAGGGAAGAGTAGTCCATATATATAATTGTACACTGTGTATCAGGCACTGAAACAAGAATTGCCTGGGACTTGTCACATTTATACTGACTCTTGGTCTACCGCCAATGGGTTAGCCACCTGGCTTCCCACATTACATGCACATAACTGGCAAATACATTCTAAGGAGGTGTGGGGCAAGGAGTTGTGGCAAGAAATTTGGGAAATGCTAGAGCAAAATATTGTTGCTGTGTATCATGTAGATGCCACTGTCCCACTGACTCACTAGAACGATGGTTCAATTCCCTTGCAGACGACAAAACCAAAATTTTGGAGACAGAAGTGGCGACACATGATTCTGACTTGATTGGGATGGCTAAGTGGGCGCACCAAAAATGTAGACATCTGGGAGAGAAGGCCACTTACAGGTGGGCAGACATTAGAGGGATACATATTCTCCTAGACTTGTCAACATACACAACAGAGATCTGTTCCTCAAACAGTCAAAGGTCAGTTGGGGAGAGTGAAGTTGCCAGGGAAGATAAGGCAAATTGATTACATTGGGCCACTACTGACTAGTTGCAGGTGTCAATAGGCTTACACAGTAGTGGACACCTATTATGGTTACCTGATTGTCATCCCTTGCAAACGTGCCACCCAGTACAACACAAGCAAGACTCAAGACTTGTTAATGTTATATTACGGAGTCTCACTACAAGTCCAGAGTGACAACAGGTCACATGTCAAATGAAATTTGGTACAAGATTATTGCTCACAACACCATGTTGAATGGATTTATCATATTCCATATTATCCACAAGCTGCAGGACTGATTGAGAGAGTGAACAGCTTGCTGAAAGCCCAATTCCGAAAATTATCAGATGGAACTTTGAAAAACTGGAGAGAGCATTTAAATGAAGCCCTCCAAATTTTGAATAACAAACCATTAACAAATGCAGAGACCTCTTTAATGTGAATGTTAACCCCAGCACTACAGATACAACCCCATGTAGCGACTAACACTTCATTTATTGGGAAATAAAAACAGGAGCCTTAGCTCCTTTCTGAGCCACACCAGAATTTGCAGGTCTTGATCTCCATGCCTTAAAAGCCTATACACTGAAACCAAGAGACTTGGCACTCTTTGAAACCAGTGTTGTAATACAGATTCTCCTGGAGCATTTCGGATTGATTGCTTACAGATCTGGGTTGGCACTCAAAGTTATTCAGTTCTTGGGGAGACTGATTGATGCAGACTCCTAAGGAGAAATGAAAACTATTCTCTTTGAATAGTGGCGACACTGACTTTATAATACAACCTGGAGACAGAATTACGCAAATTATAATAATCCCAGTGTATGAAGGAATAGTGAAAAAAGGGACTGCCCCAGCCCTTGTTACAGTGCGTGGGGAGGGAGGTTTTGGCTCAACTGACAAAAACCTTGGTGCTAAGGTGAGGTAGAATCCCCAAATCATCCTCCAGAACCAGCAGCAATCATAGCAAAGGGCAATGACAACTTCCTGCTAGTCATGAAACCAGGAAAGGAGAGATGGGAATACGTACCAACGGATAAATGTTATTTGGGAGAATAATGTCTCTTTTACAGATCATACTATGAGGTGTCTTTGTACTAGCTGTTCTAAGTGGTCTCTCTTCGGGCGTGTTCGTGTGGTGTCGGGAGGGACCGAATGTCCCTAGCTCCGAAATGATTGACTGACCACTGCGATCCACACCTTTACTGCACTTGACCTAAAATGTTTGGACTCATCTGGCACGAGTCGTGCTCAACAGATCAGACTTTTGCAAGTCCAGCATGCAAAGTACTGTTGATGTCATATCGACCTGCCTTGTTGCAATTCCAACCCCCGCTACTGTTTTACTGCAGATCTTTCATGCCACCAACAAAGTTGGAGCAGTTCAAGAAAGTGACGTGTTATCTCTTTTTAATACTACCACCGGTGATGTATGTTACAACTTAACTAATGTTTTTCACAAAATCAGAAAATGTGCACAAGTGCACCCAGAGGCAACAATTGGGTCTCCTTAAGAGATCCTGCGGGAACAACGAATACTGTGTCAGCATAGAAAAGATAAACCTTGTAAGAATATGGATAATAGCATGTCTTGTCTCTACATTGTGACTGCTACTAGTCACATCAAGCATGTCAAACTACCAGTGGGATGGTTGTTCTCTTGTGGAAATACCACTTTTACATACATTCCTGCTAATATAACTGGTGGACCGTGTGCTTTTACACGATTAGGACTCATGATGTTTCCATTTCACTCTGTACATACTGGCTATCCAAGGGAAATAATTCAATTAATCGAAGACTGTGACTCTGAAATTCAATTATTATCTAAATCAGAATATGTGAGTTTAAGCATTTCTATAGTAGGAGTTCCAGGATTAGATGTTTATAATACTCTAGTTATATTGATAAGTTAGCATGTTTACTGGTTAAGAACATCAGTCATACCGCCATCGCTTTAGCTGAGTTATTGTTAGATATATGAGGTACTTGAAAAGCTGCATTGCACAACAGGGTCATCATTGACTATTTACTGTTAAATAACGATCATGGTTGCTCAGAATTTGAGGGCATGTGCTGTTTTAACCTATCAGACCATTCTCAATCCATTCAGTCTCATATTGACACCTTACATTAATTGGTAAAAGGTGTAAAACAAGATGTGGACCAAGAGTGGTGGGACAGAGTATTTAAATGGATACCTGATTTTGGGCAAATACACAATATTTTAGGCGGGATACTCGTAGTGATTTATATTATAATCATGCTATGTTGCTGTGTACAATGCAACCCTGATTTATTCACTATGTCTAAACCAAAAAGGGTTACTTTTAAACCAGTATGCTATGGAAGTCACTGGTCAAAGGGTGGAGTGTAATGCTATCTGTACTTAACCAATGACTCCATCGTGACCACTGACTCCATTTTGTGCTTAGCTTAGCTTCAGTTGCCGTCACATTGGTGGCGCAGGAATTTTCCACGCACAGCTTGTTAACATGTTTTTGCTTTTCTTACCAGGGAAGGGAAAATAATATGGGGGATGTAACATTGATAAAAGTGTACAAGGATGAAAAATTACCCAGTACGGCCAGCTCTTGAATTTCACTTTTTTTTTTTTTTTTTGTAAACACATTTCATTGATTTTACAATTTCGTAACTGTTCCCCAACTGAGGTACACTAAATTTTATTATTGCAGTATTGCTAAGGTATTCTCTGCATGTCTGCTATTCTTTGTCCACTTGGCCCGAGAGTCCTGACCAAGGGAGAGACCGATCTACAACTTCTCAAATTTCCGCATACGTCATGGTCGTATCATAGATATGCAATTTTTATACATTAGCGCACATGTTACTCTGTTCAGCAGTCTAGAGTCGTATCCTATCATGGCAGTATGACCCCTTCCCACCCCCCTTACTCCCTCTCCCCGTCTGCACCCGCCCGCTCCTTGCCCCACGCTGGTTTGTCTGGTTGCGCCCGTGTCTAAACAGCATCTGTGCGAATCCCTGGGTTTGTCTGCTCATGGGGTAGGCATATGTTCAGGTCTCATCCCCATCAATGGGTCACTGCGATGGAAGTGTTGCTACCTAGCGCAGCTGCCGTGAGGTGATTAGGTTATTCCGACTGCGGGGGCTCTAACTCCTCCTACAACGCTATTACTATCTGTTCCCAGACTGACTTTAGATCCGGGGAGCCTGACCCCCCGGCCAGCTCTCGTTTCATGACCAGCCCTTCAATCTCTGCCCATCTCCTGAGCTCCCTTTTCCATCTGTGGACGTTGGGAGCCATGGAGTGCTTCCAATTTTTTGTTAATTTACGTTTGGTCACGATGTATGCTAAGTCTTGGAGCTTGCTAGTTGCCCTGATCTTAGCAGTATGAGGGAACCAGTGTAATAAACAGTGGGCTGGAATGCAATCCACCTCACACTCGATGACTCCCGCTACATATGCAGCCACTTCTTTCCAGTATTCAGTCAAGTGGGGGCAAGACCAAAGCATGTGTATTAGATCTGCCGCCTCCTTCCCACATCTAGAGCATTTTGCAACTAGAACATGTAAGTGCTCCCGGAGCCTTTTCTGGGGTAAAGTATGCCATGTGTGTAATGTAGTAGTGTAAGAGTTGAAACCTGGCGTTTCTGGAGACCTTCGGGGCTTGGTCCAATATCTGATCCCAGGTCTCCTCCTATATAGGGGTCCCTAGGTCCGTCTCCCATTTTTGTCACAGAGCAGCCAAGGGGTGCATCATTCCCGTGCGAAGCCTCCTATATAACTCAGAAATGGCTTTTTGTGTGCCGTCAGAGGTCAATATAAAAGCCCTAAGTCTATGAAGGGGCTTTTTTTGCCTTGTAGACGCCAATACCTGTTGATAGTGTGTGTCAATGCCCGGTGTAACAGAAAGTGTCCCCCTGGTAGGCCATGAGCCTGATGAAAGTCTTCAAACGGTAATAGATTAGCGTCACAGTAGAGATCTCCCATTTGTAAAGCCCCTGCCAGTCCCCTACTCTCTCCCACCCCAGGAAGTCATTGGTTTCTCAGGCGTGTAAGGTATGGTTGCACGCGTCTTGCAAAGGCATCGTCTCCAATATCGGCGGACCACCTGAGTCTCCAGGGCAAGTGCCCACCAGTGTTGAATTTGGGGGGGTTCGCGCCACCCCCACCACCTTGTTCGGACCTGCTCTCATCAATCCACCTGGTAAACCACTGTAATTGGGCTGCTAAGTAATATGTCTCGAAGTCTGGGACCACCAGGCCCTCCTCCGCTCTAGGTCACTTCATCGTAGTTAGAGCCACTCTTTGTCTCCAGTCCCCCGTTAGTAGAGAATCAATTTTTCGAAACACCGTTGCCGGAATCTAGAACGGTAGTGCTGCGAAATAATATAGTAACCATGGCAACACTATCATCTTGATAAGCGCTATGCGCCCAGCCACAGAAATCGGAAGTGTTCCCCAGAAGCACTCCCAGGTACGACATGCATCTGCGTTCACTCCACCCTGCACCTCAGGCGTTCTATGATTATCCTGAAGCGGGAACAAGTATGATTTCTGCCAATTCACCTGCAGGTCTGCTAGGCGGCCAAAGAGCACCAGGTCGTCACGGGCTCCCCTGAGGTCTGAATCAGTGTCATGCAAAAATAGGAGGAGGTCATCCGTGTATAGTGCTATTTTGTTAAGTGGGCTTCCCTGCCTCAGACCCTGAGACCAGTTGGCGGTTCAAGGTAAGCAGCCAGTGGCTCCATCGCCAATGTGAACAATAAGGGCGAGAGCGGGCATCCCTGTCTAGTGCCCCTCTCCACTGGATATTGTGCAGAGATCATGACTCCGGTTCTAACCCTTGCTTTTGGCTCTGTGTACAACAATTTCGTCCACCTGAGGAAAACCTTCCCCCAGGCCCATGTGAGCGAGTACAGCGCATAAGTAGTCCCATTCTAGGCTATCAAACGCCTTCTCTATATCTACTGCCAGGGCGTTTGCCGTAGCTGGCTGGAGGGCAACATTATCTAGGATATTAATAACTCAACGGATATTCTGAGCAGTGTTTCTAGTAGGGATAAAGCCTGCCCGGTAGCTATCGACTAGTCGTTTCATGTATGAGAGTAACATGGTCACTAATATACGACTTACGATCTTATAGTCCGAGTTCAGCATAGACAGAGGCCTATAGGCTCTACTATCATCTGGTGGTTTACCCAGTTTTAACAGCAGGATTATCAGCGCTTCTTTTGTAGAGTTTGGGAGGAGTCCGTATTCTCTTGCTTGGTTGAATAATTGCACTAGCTTGGGGGTCAAATCCTGCTTGTAGGTGGCATAGAACTCAGTTGGCAATCCATCTGTGCTTGGAGTCTTCTCCCTCGCGAGGCCTTTAATGGCATCACTGACTTCCGAAGACACTATATTGCCCCCCAGTGCTGTAGTTTCCTCTTTGCTGAGGCCCCTACTGGGCAAGTATCTTAGGAAGCATTGTATGTCTTCCTCCGCACCATGCGGTACGCTAGTATACAGTGGGTGGTAATATTTTTAAAAAATTGTGATTATTTTTGTCTTGCCGATACATTCTAGCCCCTTGCGGTGTCTTCATTTCTAATATTGGGTTACCTCGCTTCGCTGGCTTAGCCAGCCATGCCAATAGCACCCCTGCCTTATCCAGTTCCGCATGAGCCTTTATCATGTAATTCTTATAATCGAAACTTCGGAGCCTCTCTGTGCGGGCTGCGACCGCTTCCCTGGCCTCAGCTACTTCTTCCTGTGACTCTGGGCGCTCCGGGCCCATTTTTTCTAGTGCTCGCAAGCTAGTTCCCGCCGTCTCTATCTCTTTTAGCAGTGTCTTCCTAATCCCCATGGAAGCAGCGATACATTGGCCCCTGATTACCACCTTGAATGCTTCCCACAATGTCTCAGGGGAAGGAGCCAGCGCCTCATTGTCATCGAAATAGTGCGTGATATGTTCTCGTATTTTAGTCCGGAATGCCAGGTCCTCCAGAGAGTCCACTTTTAGGCGCCATGTAGGAATGCTCGTGGACACCCTTTCCCATGCTAGCGTTAGTAAGATAGGGTTGTGGTCCGATATCATACGTCCCAGATATTCAGCCCCACTAATCTGAGCCTGTATATCAGGTGTGCATAGAAAGGTGTCCAGACGGACGTGTAAGTCATGTACAGTGGAATAGAAAGAGTATTCTTGGGCGTTTGGGTTAAGGTACCTCCATGAGTCTAGTAGGTGCCATTCTGTCAGCCATCTCTGAAACCTCTTGGCTAGCGATTGGGCCGGGGAGCCCAGCAACAGTGGGTGGGATCTGTCCAATTCAGGGCTTTCCACGCAATTAAAATCCTCCCCATCAGCGTTGTCTGTAAAAGGTGGGTGGCCAGCGTCTGTGATAGGCGGTCCAGGAATGCGCTTTGATCCGCATTTGGCGCGTAGATATTTATAAACGATATGTCTCGTCCCGCTAAGTGGCCCATATCCACCACAAATCACCCGTCGGGGTCTACCACAGTGTTTGTTGCTTGGAACGGTACTCCGGCTCATATCCAGATTCGGGTGCCTCGCCATAAACTGATTATGTTATGTAGTATGCCTGTCCCCTCCAACGTCTCTGCAGTGCCCTCCCCTCCGCCGCTGTCAAATGCGTCTCTTGTAGCATTGCTAAATGTGCTCCTCTCCTTTGTAAGTATGAGTGGACTTTATAACACTTTGCCATGTTGTGCATTCCCCTTATGTTCCAGGAGAGCACCTTATAGGTTCTCCTGTCAGCCATATCCAAGCAGACACACTAGTTGCTCTGAGCGTACGCGCATCATCTGGTTTTGGCACATCTTAATGTCTGTGAGTTCTAGAACTGGTAGACGGGCTTGGCAGCGGGTGAGCAGCCTAATAACTATAAACTGTAACTTCCCCAACTCCCCTCCCCCAAGGACAGGTGCCAGAACAGCCCCCATCCAAACTTTACCAACTAGTACCAGTGCTTAAAGGGTGGGTGAGAGTACTTCTTCAGCTGCGTGGAGCTCACGGCCCCTCAGCTCCTCCGCCATTGCTGCAGGAAGGCCAGCAATGCCTCCGTCAGGGGAGTTCCGGCCCATGTACAGCAGCAGGACCCCAATGCAGATTCATTGCCCTTGCCTATGTGATCAATTTATGTCGTCCGACGTCCCAGGTGTCACTACCGGCAATTCTATGCTGAGAATCGTCAAGCTCGCGGATCCATCATCAGATTCCAACGCCTGTTTGTCTCTCGTGAATCCTGGACAGGCAGGCGGAGGTCTCCCCCGGTCAGTGATGCCACCGTGGCGGTGGCGCGCGGCCTCTCCTCCCTGGCCTCTGCTGCAGTGGTCACCCCTCCTCCGCGTCGTGGTTCTTTGTGTCGTCGCTGCCTGTTTCTGTTTCTGGGTCTGGGTCCGCGGGGCGCATCCAGGCTCGCGGAGGCATCTCTCCCGTCTATCCACTCCTGTGGTGTGCAAAAGAACTTGGCCTCTCGGCCCTCTGCCACTCTCAGTGTAGAGGGGAAAAGCTTGGCATATGGAATGTTGAGGGAGCACAGTATCCTCTTGATGTCCATAAAGGCTGCTCTCTGTTTTTGTAGTTCCCGTGAAAAGTCAGGAAAGATGCATACAATGGTGTTCTTCACTCTCAGCTCGCCTCTCTTTCGGGCCTGAGCCAAGATGTGGTCACGGTCCTTGTAATATAGAAGTCTGGCTATCACCGGTCTCGGCGCCGCTTCAGGGGGGAGGGGCGCGCCGGCACCCTATGCACCCTTTTGAAGGTGAAGAACTGCGATAGGCCCTCTGGTGCTACTTCGTTCTGTATCCACGACTCAAGGAAGCTTGCAAGATCTGTGGTCGCAAGTTTCTCGGGTAGCCCCACAACTCGTATGTTATTCCTCCTTGATCTATTTTCTGCATCCTCAGCACGGGCATTCAATGTTACTATGTGCTTCTCAAGGACGGTCACCCAGTCCTCCACCCCAGCCACCGCCGGGGCGAGCTCCTCCACGCTTCGTTCTGCTGTTGCTACTCTCTCCGCCACACATTTTTGATCTTCTCTCAGGGGGCTCAGATCAGTAGAGAGTGCGTCAATCTTAGATTCCAGTATTTCTCTGGAGGACGTGACGGCTTGCAATATGTCGCCCAATGAAGGCCCCTGGCACCGCGCATCCGGGAGAAGCCCTCGCTCAGCTCCTGTCGCAGTCGGGGTGGTATCATCTTGTTGGGAGTCGGAGGCCCCCGTCGCATCTTTTTTCTTATTAGTTTTCCCCATTGCATAAGAGGGATTTAGGGTTCCAGTCCAGTCTTAGCCTCCCTCGGGGTGAGGCCAAACGAGCGAGATATGCGCTTCCGCACCCAATCACCTCCTCACTGCTTTTGTTGTTCAAGGGGGTTGCTATCCAGTCCTCAGTCCCTGGTACCCCCATCTCTGTTAGTCGCCTGGGCCAAGCAGAGAGGGGGGGTCAGCACTCAGTTTCCCCGGTGGGCAATCTCTGTTAGTCTGGGTCCATCCCCTAAGTTCTTCCGGTTCTTGTTTGCCCTCCGGCCTCCTCCGCTCTGATTACCTCTCACTCAGCATGGGCTTTCAAGTCCCGTCTGCACAGGGCAGTGCCTCCCTCAGGCACCACGCCAGTCCGGCGCGTCTCTCTGTCACCAAAGGTCGCTGATGGCTCCAGCCGAGTTCTATGTTGAAGGGGAGCTCACCCCCGAGAGCAGCCAGCCCAGGGCCCGCCGAAAGCCGCACCTCACATGTTTGCGGCCGGGTCGACCCGGCCGCCATCTTGAGGTCAGGCAAGCAGTCAGGCACCCCTGTGCTCCTTGCCGCTGGGGCCCATTTCCGCCTTTTTATTTCAAGGCGCACCGCCGCTTCCACCCTCTAGGTCTTAGGGGACGAGAGGGGTGCCTTATTTGAGGCTCCGCCATATCAGGATGTCGGTTGGCGGAGGGCTTCGGTCCGGAGCTCCTGCCGCCGTTTGGTCACTCCATGAGCGTGAATTTCACAACTTACTTCTAGAACCTTCCTCTTGAGTTTGTTTAAGGTATTTAAGGTGGGGAAGCTTGGCACTGATGTAGAAGAAACTCATTTCTGAGGGTGGACGCATTGCTCAGAATAATCCCTTTGGGGAAAGTTTCTCCTGTCTCAGCTGTCACAGGTTCCACAGCTTGACGTTGGCAGACAAGGATGATGTTGGATTCAATCCCCATGGTGATGCATATTTAAAACTTAATATCTAGCTTTACTGTGTGAATGCATAAATATACATAGTCACTGCATATATATTGTTGATGTGTTGCATTTTCTTTGATTAATATTATCCGATTGAAGTGATTATTGTGGTAGCAAAATACACACACATCTCCAAAACACCACCACATTGGACAATTCGAAAGACACACACCTGATACACATACACACACCACTCCCACACACTCAATACTATATAAAACACACACCCACATCACCCACAAACCCCTACGACAAAAAAATCAGAAAGAAGGCCAGAGAGAGACACCACCATCCACAAACTAGCAGCCACAGGCACTCAACACCATCACCCACACTACTTCCACGCACAAAACACCACACACCACTACATATCACCACACTCATCACAACATACACCATCCCACACATCACCTACACCACCCCATGGCACTGCAAAGACACCCCAGGTTCTCGGGGGAGGAGCTCAGGGTCATGGTGGAGGAAATCGTACGGGTAGAGCCATAGCAATTTGGCTCACAGGTGCAGCACACCTCCATTGCTAGGAAGATGGAGCTACGGAGAAGAATAGTCGACAGGGTCAATGCAGTGGGACAGCACCCAAGAAATAGGGACAACATCAGGAAGAGGTGGAACGACCTACGGGGGAAGGTGCATTCCGTGGTCTCCAGACACAACATCACGGTACAGCGGACTGGCGGCAGACCCCCACCCCCACCTCCTCCCCCACAACTAACAACATGGGAGGAGCACGTCTTGACAATAATGCATCCTGAGGGCCTCGCAGGAGTCGGTGGAGGAATGGACTCTGGTAATTAAAATCTTAACTATCATATCCCCCACCCTACCTGCATGCTATCACAGACCCCCACCCCTATCACTCCAACTCCTCACAAATGTACCAATATCACAAACCACTCATCCCAACACCAAGCCCTGCATGCAAAAACAAAGCATGGACACCCATCACTAAAGCATGCCCACTGCACATACCCATAACACCCCCCTCAACCATCATCACACAAGCCCACACATAGGAATGCCAGCACTGGGGTACACGGTCACCCACCCATTGCACACCATGAAACACACAGATGCAATAATCATGCCTTTCCACCCCTGCAGGACCACTACCCAACGTCACCAGACAGGAGGGTCCAGACATCTCCACCCCACCCACAGAAGAGGCCCAAAGTGATGACAGCAGCTCTGTCCAACTGGACCTAGATGACCAGCCCGGACCATCGTGGGCCTCAGGACAGTCGGTTCCCCTCACACAGGCACAGCCCACCACAGACCTTCCACCCTCTGGTAACACCAGCACAGCACCCACCCAGCGGGCCCATACCTCCGTCCCCAGGACACGTCAATCAGCTGTGTGTCCACCACTACAGGGAACCCAGGATAACCCACCACCCCAACAACAGGGACCTGCGGGCAGTGGTAGTGGGCACACGGTCCAGGGGACGGAGGCACAGGAACACAGGGGAACTGGGAGGGCTGCAGTGCGACAGGGGGTGGACCGGCCTAGGGAACCCACTCTCCACGAGGCCCTCTCCTCCATCATGGGAGCATACCACCACTCCCAGGAGACGATGGCAACGGTCCTGGCCACGTTTCAGGAGACCTAGCGCCTGCAGGAGGAACAGTATATGGGCTTCACGGAGGAACTCAGAACCATCCGCACCGCCCTGGGCACCATCGTAGGGGTGCTGAAGGAGATACTGAACACCAGGAGGGACACTGTGGCACTCCAAGGGGCCATTGACACTAGCCAGGACGATGAACTGCCCACCACCTCCGCCGGCGCTAGTGGACAGGAGGCACCGCCACAGGACCACCACACCAGCACCCCACCCCCTGCAGATGGAGAACCACCCCGCAAGCGGTCCCTGAGAACCAGGAACAAGACAGAGCACGATGGCAAGACCCCCGCCAAGAAATAAGACCACCCTGATTGTCATCCTACTGTCCCACTTTGTAACCCTGTCCACATTGGAACTGCCCCAGCTCCACTTCCTATGCCCATATGGGCAATGCACCTGTGAGACTCATAGACCGGACTCTGCCATGGACAGTCCTCCACCATCACCCCTCACCATTTTACAACCCCCCTCCAATATTTAGCACTTAAATAAACACCCTTGAAGCACAAAACAACCTGGAGTCAGTCTGTGATTTAGAAAATGTATTATAGCAATGACAGTGACAAAATGCGTTCTCAAATGTAATGTCAACATACCTATGTCACACATCTCAAGTCCATGAGGAATCTAAGCAGATGACACACATTGGAAACCACACCTGTGAAACCGTAATGGAAATGTACAACTCAGTTACCATATACTGGTTGAAATCGACAGACAGGATAGAGGTAGAAGTGTGAAAGTACTTGTAATAGGCAGTAATGTATTCTCACCTGTGTGTCACTGGAAATATTGCTGGATAACTGAGTCCCTGTTGTCAATGTCTTCTTCCTCTGCTTCCTCCTCATTACTGTCCACAGGCTCCACAGCTGCCACAACACCGTCATCTGGACCATCCTCCTGCAGAAAAGGCACCCGGCGTCTCAAAGCCAAATTGTGAAGCATACAGCAGGCCACGATGATCTGGCACACCTTCCTTGGTGAGTAGAATAGGGAACCCCCTGTCATATGGAGGCACCTGAACCTGGCCTTCAGGAGGCCGAAGGTGCGTTCGATCACCCTCCTAGTCCGCCCATGGGCCTCATTGTAGCGTTCCTCTGCCTTGGTCCTGGGATTCCTTACTGGGGTCAGTAGCCATGACAGTTTGGGGTAGCCAGAGTCCCCTAATAGCCACACCCGGTGCCTCTGGAGTTGACCCATCACATAAGGGATGCTGCTATTCCGCAGGATGTAGGCGTCAAGCACTGAGCCAGGGAACATAGCATTTACCTGGGAGATGTACTGGTCTGCCAAACATACCATCTGTACATTCATGGAATGATAACTCTTCTGGTTCCTGTACACCTGTTCACTCCTGTGGGGGGGGACCAGAGCTACATGGGTCCCATCAATGGCACCTATGATGTTAGGGATATGTCCAAGGGCATAGAAGTCACCTTTCACTGTAGGCAAATCCTCCACCTGAGGGAAAACGATGTAGCTCCGCATGTGTTTCAGCAGGGCAGACAACACTCTGGACAACACGTTTGAAAACATAGGCTGGGACATCCCTGATGCCATGGCCACTGTTGTTTGAAATGACCCACTTGAAAGGAAATGGAGCACTGATAGCACCAGCACTTGAGGGGGGATTCCTGTGGGATGGCGGATTGCTGACATCAGGTCAGGCTCCAACTGGGTACACAGTTCCTGGATTGTGGCACGGTCAAACCTGTAGGTGATGATTAAATGTCGCTCCTCCATTGTCAACAGGTCCACCAGCGGTCGGTACACCGGAGGATTCCGCCATCTCCTCACATGTCCCAGCAGACGGTGACTAGGAAGGACAACAGCGACCACAGAGTCAAACAACTCAGAGGTATGTACCCACAGTCTACACAGAACACGAAACATAATCCAAAAAGTTGCCTGTATGTGTGTTGAGTCTAGGACCTAGTTATGTGTGACGCAGTTGAAAACGAAACCATGTGGGCCCCTGAAATGGCGGCTGCCTGACCTCTAAACTGGGACAATGGGATGTGAGGTAACGGCGCTGGCGTTGTACACCATCGCGGTAGGTGGTCAAAGACTGCGGCGCAATGCTGCATTGGTTAACATTGGACCCTATGGGTCCCAGGAGCCAATGACGAAGTGCACCGGCGGTGATGGTACGCACCGCCGCGGACGTGACCGCCATTTTCTATCTGTTGAATCACTCGATACCTGATCTTCGACAGGAGAGGACCTACACTGCAAGTGCTGCTGTGACCTCGGTCTGGAAGAGACAATGGCTCGTGCGTCTGGGGAAAGGGCCCCTGCCTTCACTGCACAGGAGTTGGAGAAGCTCGTGGACGGGGTCCTCCCCCAGTACACGCTACTCTACGGTCCTCCAGTCCAACAGGTAAGTACACAGGGAGCACGTGGTATGGGCTATGCCTGAGTGGAGAGGGCTGGTTGTAAGAAGGAAGGTGCCACGGTTCTGCGTGCATGATGGACTGTGAATGCATGTGCCACATGGCAAGGGTAGGGATGTGGGCCACTCACTTCGACGGTGCAGTTGCTAATGACTTCTCTTCTTCCCCTGTACATTTCATTTAGGTCAGCGCCCACCAGAAGAAGGATATTTGGCGTGCCATCGCCAAGGATGTCCGGTCCCTGGGGGTCCACCACAGACGGAGCACCCACTGCCGGAAAAGATGGGAGGACATTCGCCGCTGGAGCAAGAAGACGGCGGAGGCTCAGCTGGGGATGGCCTCCCAACGTGGGAGGTGTGCCCATCGCACCATGACCCCCCTGATGTTCCGGATCCTGGCGGTGGCCTACCCTGAGTTGGATGGGCGCTTTAGGGCATCACAGCAGACACAAGGGGTGAGTACAACATCATTCTGCAGACTTTGCGCGCAGTGAAGGTGTCTGGGTGGGGGAGGAGGGCTGTGGGTTCCCCAAGGCCAGGGCGAGTTCCGTAGGCTAGGCCCCTCCATAATGCAGGCCGTGTGGCACTCCACCCCACCTCTGTAGAGTGCCAATTACAGATATACATGCCCCTGTGTCATCTATGTGTGCAGATGTCGACCATAGCCATGTAGGCCATATCCCAGGAACTGCATCTGTAGAGCCCAACAGCGCGGCGTAGTGCAGGGGGCTGCTGTGTCTGTATTGTCCGCCAACGGTAGCCGTAAGCCATGCACTCAACCTGTCTTTCTTCTGTCGTCGTCCCCCTTTTTGTGGTCTCCCTGTTCTTGTGTGCATCAGCATCATCAGGCGGAGGTACAGTGGCACCGGAGCACGAGGGAGCTGCATCCCACATGGCCATGGAGGGCCACACCACGGACTCAGAATACACCAGTGGGACGGAGGGCGAGGGGAGCTTCACGGCGGTCACAGGATCTGCAACCAGCGACACGGACTCGTCCTCCGATGGGAGCTCCCTTGTGGTGGGGGCAAAATCTGTGCCCCCCACTTCTACATGTACAGCTGCCACCCCCCCTACCAGCACCGCCCTCCCTGCAGCCCCTCAGCCTTCGCCCCATGCCCACTCACCCAGGAGGGTGGGCATCACCTTCGCCCCAGGCACCTCAGCCCCTGCCCCTGTCACCTCTGCTGCCCTCAGTGAGGAGGCCATTGACCTTCTCAGGTCACTCAATGTTGGGAAGTCTACCATTTTGAATGCCATCCAGGGTGTAGAAAGGGAATTGCAACACACAAATGCATTCCTGGAGGGCATTCATTCTGGTCAGGCTGCCCTTCATCGAACCCTGCAAACTCTGGCCTCAGCACTGATGGCAGCCATTGTCCCTGTCTCTAGCCTCCCCCCTCCAACTTCCTCCACCCAGACCCAATCCCCTGTATCCCAGCCTATCCCAAGCACACCATCAGACCAGCATGCACACACCTCACCACACAAGGGAAGCTCAGGCAAACATAAGCACCACACATCCCATCGGCACTCACGCAAGCATCACACACATACAGACACACCAACATCCACTGCCTCCACTGTGTCCCCCTCCTCGTCGTCTCCCTCCTCCCTCCCAGTCTCGTCTACACTCTCACCTGCATGCACTACCACTACAGCCACTAGGTCCCGCACCATCACACCCACCACCACACCCCGCTCACGTACACTCACCACCCCCACTACCATTTACACGTCCCCTGTGTCCTCTCCCAGTGTGTCTGTGACGCCCCCTCCCAAAGTACACAAACGCAGGCACACATCCACCCAACATACATCCACCTCACGACAGCCTTCAGCGCATGCACCTGCACCCAAAGCCACAAAAGTTACACCTCCTACAACCACCTCCTCTTCCTCCACTCCCAGACACCCTCCAGCTACCTGTCCCAGTGTTCCTAAGAAACTTTTCCTGACCAAGCTTGACCTCTTTCCCACCCCCCCTCCAATTCATAGGTCCCGTACTAGCACCTCAGCCAAAAAATCTCCGGGACCAGTGGTGCCTGTTGTTAGAGGTATGTGGAGTGCACCGGGCACCAGGGCAGCCAGTGTGACATGGAGCCACAGCACAGCCAGTCCCCCCCCCGTGAAGCACCAGAAGTTGGACAGTGCCCGGCGGGAGTGGGGGAAGACTCCAGCAAGCAAAGCCGCTCACAAGGGTCCCGGGGGGAGTGTCCACTCAGCTGTGACTCCTCCCAAGGTGGGGAAGGGGCAGAAGAAATCGCAAAAGTCTGGGAGGAGCAGCACGGCGGAGAAGACCGCCATCATCCCCGCTGCCCAGGAGGCCACCGCCAGCCCGATCGTCAGTGGCCACGCCAGAGTCAGTGCCCAGGAGGGCAGCCCGATCGTCAGTGGCCAGGAGGCCACCGCCAGAGTCAGTGCCCAGGAGGGCAGCCCAATCATCACTGGCCAGGAGGCCACCGCCAGCCACAGCCCAGCTGCCCAGGAGGGCCCCGGCAGCCACAGCCCAGCTGCCCAATGAAGGACCGCCAGCCCCAGCCCAGCTGGGCAATGAAGGACCGCCATGGCAAGCACCGCTGAACAGGGCAAGCACCGCTGAACAGGGCAAAGACCGCCATG
The DNA here is from genome assembly GCF_031143425.1 of Pleurodeles waltl. Taxonomy (NCBI): domain Eukaryota; kingdom Metazoa; phylum Chordata; class Amphibia; order Caudata; family Salamandridae; genus Pleurodeles; species Pleurodeles waltl. Next base: position 1,199,965,962 of record NC_090445.1, on the reverse strand, counting down.
GCAAGCACCGCTGAACAGGGCAAGGACCGCTGAACAGGGCAAAGACCGCCATGGAAAGCACTGCTGAAGAGGGCAAGCACCACTGAACAGGGCAAGGACCGCTGAACAGGGCAAAGACCGCCATGGCAAGCACCGCTGAACAGGGCAAGCACCGCTGAACAGGGCAAGGACCGCTGAACAGGGCAAGGACCGCCAACTCAAGCACCTCTAGCCCATGAGCGGCAGGGACGCAACTGGGACCGTCACGGGGAGAGTGATGCACTCTGGGCACCAGTCCCCCTCCAGAACCAGTGGAGAAAGGCATCCACTCCGTCTGTCCTTGGCAGGATGAAGCACTCTGGGCACCAGTCCCCCTCCAGGACCAGTGGAGACATGCATCCACTCAGTCTGTCCTGCACAGGATGAAGCACTCTGGGCACCAGTCCCCCTCCAGAACCAGTGGAAAAAGGCATCCACTCTGTCTGTCCTTGGCAGGATGAAGCACTCTGGGCACCAGTCCCCCTCCAGAACCAGTGGAGACATGCATCCACTCAGTCTGTCCTGCACAGGATGAAGCACTCTGGGCACCAGTCCCCCTCCAGAACCAGTGGAGAAAGGCATCCACTCAGTCTGTCCTTGGCAGGATGAAGCACTCTGGGCACCAGTCCCCCTCCAACACAGTGGAGAAAGGCATCCACTCAGTCTGTCCTTGGCAGGACGAAGCACTCTGGGCACCAGTCCCCCTCCAGAACTAGTGAAGACATGCATCCACTCAATCTGTCCTGCACAGGATGAAGCACTCTGGGCACCAGCCCCCCTCCAGAACCAGTGGAGAAAGGCATCCACTCAGTCTGTCCTTGGCAGGATGAAGCACTCTGGGCACCAGTCCCCCTCCAGAACCAGTGGAGAAAGGCATCCACTCAGCCTGTCCTTGGCAGGATGAAGCACTCTGGGCACCAGTCCCCCTCCAGAACCAGTGGAGACATGCATCCACTCAGTCTGTCCTGCACAGGATGAAGCACTCTGGGCACCAGTCCCCCTCCAGCACCAGTGGAGAAAGGCATCCACTTGAGAGACTGTGGCTTTGCACTCCCCAGGATTGAACAGTGGGCAAACCACCCACTGTAGAGACTTGAGAGACTGTGGCTTTGCACTCCCCAGGATGGTACAGTGGGCAAACCACCCACTGTAGAGACTTGAGAGACTGTGGCTTTGCACTCCCCAGAATTGAAGAGTGGGCAAACCACCCACTGTAGAAACTTGAGAGACTGTGGCTTTGCACTCCCCAGGATGGTACAGTGGGCAAACCACCCACTGTAGAGACTTGAGAGACTTGAGAGACTGTGGCTTTGCACTCCCCAGGATGCATCAATGGGCTTGGAGCCCCCTTGTGGATCTGGCGTGGTGCACTCATCCGGCTGAGGTGCCCCCCCTTCCCTTCCCCCTGAGGTGCCTGTTGTATTTCTGTCTGATGCCCCAGCAATGTTCTCTCCGTTTTGATCAGGTATCTTGTGTGGGCCTCGCCCATGCATTTTGGGCCCAGTGGTCCACGGACAATGACTTGTGCATTACCTGCACTACTAATCGTGGTGTATATTTTGTTTAATGTGTATATATATATATATATGTATATATTTGGTTACTGTATTTTGATATATTACAATGGTTCCACTCATTTCCTTTTGTCTTTGCGTTCTTCCGGGGGGGGGGGGGTTCGGGGGTTGTTACTGTAATGTTTGGATATGCATTGGTGTGTGTGTTGTAGTGTGTTGTAGTGGGTGAGGGTCGGGGTGGGGGTGGGGGTGTTGCGTGTGTGTGTCCCTGTCTTTTGCCTCCCCCTCCCCTATGTCGTAGGTGCAGTACTCCCCGTTGTCTTCGCCGCCGGCGTTGATGATCGTTGTACAGGAGCAGGAAGACTAGTGCAGGAAGAATATGGGGTTCAGTCTCCATGGTGTTGTCGTTCCTCGTGGAGTGTGTAGAGATGAGCGTTTTCCCTGAAATGGCTGTTTCCGCCGTGTTTTTATCCACGGGGAATCCGCCCCGGAAAAGGTGGCGGATTGGTAGGTTGTGATACTGTGGGTGGTACATTGTCTTCCATCTGTCTGTTGGCGGTGACCGCCGCGCTGTTTGTTTGTACCGCCGTGGCGGTCGGAGTGTTAAAGTGGCTGTCTTTGTTGCCAGTTTCCGCCACGGTCATAATTCCAATTTTTTTACCGCCGGGCTGTTGGTGGTCTTACCGCCACTTTAACACCGTCCGCCAGGGTTGTAATGACCCCCTAAGAGGGCTGCATTCTCTGCATTCTTTAGCGTCAGTCCCTCTCAGTCTGAGGCAAAGCAGAACAGCAAGCCAAGATCCATCCGCTACCTTTAAGGCATCCACTTTATTTGCCACTTTGGTCGAAATTAGTGTGATCAGTCCTCTCGAAGGGTGCCAGGCCCTGCCTTTCAGCTTTTGTTGAAACCAGGAAAAACCCATCAGCTAGGTTGGACTCTTCGCACAGCCATGTCTCCTGTAAACGCAAAATCTCATTTTTTTAACCCCTTCACTGCTAAGCCTTTCCCCCATGCTAAACCTTTTTTGGGGGGATATTTGGGACAGTTCGCACTTAGGTCCCCATAACTTTTTGTTCACATAAGCTATCCATGCCAAATTCACATCCCGGAGATTCTAAAGATGCCCAGGGTTTGTGGATTCCCATGGTGTGGAGTGAGAAATTAGGCAAAATACAATTAAAATGTGGGGTTTTTGGGGATAAATGGGAAAAAGTGCTGCAGTAGAAAACATCTGGTATTTTCCCTGCAAACGGCATCAACAAAGGGTTTGTGGTGCTAAAATCATCCTCTTCTTAGCTTTCAGGAGCAGACAGACTAGAATCAGAAAAACAAACTTTTTAACAGTGTTGTCATTTTTATTTGGGCATACCCCATTTTTCCAGTTAGTGACGAGAATGGATGTGAAACCAATGATGGATCCTGGAAAACAAAACATGTTTGAAAAGTAGACACAATTTTGAATTCAGCAAAGGGGTCATTTGTGTAGATCCTTCAAGGTTTTCCTATAGAAAGTAACAGTTGAAATTAAAAAAAAATTGAAATTTAGTTAAAAAAATAGCCATCACTGTCTACATTTTTATCTGTAACTTTTTCCAGCGATGGCAAGTTTTCGAAAGCAATACGGTTCTATCCGCTGGACACTTCTGGGTGCGGGGATATACAGGACTTATAGGTTCACTGTAAGGAAATGCCTCCTTGGCATGGTTACCCCCTGACGTTTTGCCTTTTGTTGATGCCAGTTATGAATGAAAGTATGCTGGGACCCTCCTAACCAGACCCAAGCACCAGTGTTATTTCCCTAAACTGTACCTTTGTTCCCACAATTGGCACAGCCCTGCCACACAGATAAGTCCCTTGAAACTGGTACCCCTGGTACCAATGGCCCTGTGGCCAGGGAAGGTCTTTAAGGGCTGCAGCATGTCTTATGCCACGCTGGGGACCCCTCACTCAGCACATGCACACTGCCTCAGAGCTTGTGTGTGTTGGTGGGGAGAAAATGACTAAGTCAACATGGCACTCCCCGCAGAGTGCCATGCCCACCTCACACTGCCCGTGGCATAGGTAAGTCACCCCTCTAGCAGGCCTTACAGCCTTAAGACAGGGTGCACTATACCACAGGAGAGAGCATATGTGCATGAGCACTATGCCCCTACAGTGTCTAAGCAAAACCTTAGACATTGTAAGTGCAGGGTAGCCATAAAGAGTATATGATCTGGGAGTTTGTCAAACACGAACTCCACAGTTCCATAATAGCTACACTGAAATATGGGAAGTTTGATATCAAACTTCTCAGCACAATAAATGCCAGTGTGGGGTTTATTGTAAAATGCACCCAGAGGGCATCTTAGAGATGCCCCCTGAATACCAGTCCGACTCCTAGTGCTAGGCTGACCAGTTTCTGCCAGCCTGCCACAACCAGACAAGTTTCTGGCCACATGGGGAGAGTGCCTTTGTCACTTTTTGGCCAGGAACAAAGCCTGTACTGGGTGGAGGTGCTTCTCACCCCCCCCCCCCTCCTTTGCAGGAACTGTAACACCTGGCGGTGAGCCTCAAAGGCTCATGCTTTTTGTTACAGCACCCCAGGGCATCCTAGCTAGTGGAGATGCCCGCACCTCCGGCCACTGCCCCCACTTTTGGTGGCAAGGCAGGAGAGGATAATGAGAAAAACAAGGAGGAGTCACCCACCAGTCAGGACAGCCCCTAAGGTGTCCTGAGCTGAGGTGACCCCTGCCTTTAGAAATCCTCCATCTTGAGACTGGAGGATTCCCCCAATAGGATTAGGAATGTGCCCCCTCTCCCTTCAGGGAGGAGGCACAAAGAGGGTGTAGCCACCCTACAGGACAGTAGCCATTGGCTACTGCCCCCCTGACCTAAACACACCCCTACATTTTGTATTTAGGGACGACCCAGAACCCAGGAAATCAGATTCCTGCAACCTACACAATGAAGAAGGACTGCTGACCTGAAAGCTCTGCAGAGATGACGGAGACGATAACTGACTTGGCCCCAGCCCTTCCGGCCTGTCTCCAGACTCAAAGAACCTGCACAGCGACGCATCCTACAACGACCAGCGACCTCTGAGGATGCAGAGAATTGCCCTGAACAGAAGGACTAAGAAACTCCAGAGAACAGTGGCACTGTTCACCAACAGCAACATTGTTGCAACTTTGAAACAACTTCTAAAGAACTCACTCTTCCCCGCCGGAAGCGTGAGACTTCACACTCTGCACCCGACACCCCTGACTCGAGCTTCAGGGAACAAACACTGCAGAGAGGCCTCCCAGGTGACTGCGACCTCGTGAGTAACCTGAGACGACCCCCCTGCACACTCACAGCGACGCCTGCAGAGTGGATCCAGAGGCCCCCCCAGACCACGACTGCCTGGAACAAAGAATCCAACACCTGGACCAAGCACTGCACCCACAGCCCCCAGGACCGAAAGGAACCAATCTCCAGTGCAGGTGTGACCATCAGGTGGCCCTCTGCCTAGCCCAGTTGGTGGCTGGCCCGAGAAGCCCCCCGTGCCCTGCCTTAATCGCCTAAGTGACCCCTGGGTCCCTCCATTGCTTTGAATAGCAAACCCAACGCCACTGTTGCACACTGCATCCAGCCGCCCCTGTGCTGCTGAGGATGTGTTTTGTGTGCCTGTTTGTGTCCCCCCAAGTGCTCTACGAAACCCCCCCAGCCTGCTCCCTGAGGACGCAGGTACTTACCTGCCAGCAGACCAGAACCAGAGCACCCCTGTTTCCCATAGGTGCCTATGTGTTTTGGGCCCTCTTCTGCACCTGACCGGTCCTGTGTTGCTGTTGCTGTGACTTTGGGGTTGCCTTGAACCCCCAACGGTGGGCTGCTATGCCCAGGAAACTGAACTTGTAAGTGCTTTACTTACCCCAGGAACTGTTGATTTTTGCACTGTGTACACTTTTAAAATAGCTTATTGCCATTTTAACCTATACTGTGTGTACTACTGCTTTAATTCAAATGTCCTTACTTACCTATGTTTACTTCAAATCTTGAATCTTGTGGTTCTAAAATAAATTAAGAAAATATTTTTTTCTATATAAAAACTATTGGCCTGGAGTTAAGTCTTTGAGTATGTGTTCCTCATTTATTGTCTGTGTGTGTACAACAAATGCTTTACACTACCCTCTGATAAGCCTACTGCTCGACTACACTACCAAAAAATAGAGCATTAGAATTATCTAATTTTGCCACTATCAACCTCTAAGGGGAACCCTTGGACTTTGTGCACACTATATCTTACTTTGAGATAGTATATACAGAGCCAACTTCCTACATTCACCAAGAACCCAAGGTACCCCAGAGCCAATAAATGAGCTGCACATAGCAGTGGGTTTTCATTGTGTACCGGGTATACAGTAATTTATTTGGTAAAATGTAAAGAGTAAAAAACAGGTATCAAGAAAACCTATGTATTTCCGAAATGGGCACAAGATATGGAGTTTAGAAGCCGTGGTTGCTTGCATACCCCTCTGAATTTGGGGGTACCCGTACTAGCATGTGAATTTCAGGCATTTCTCAAAATGACTTTTTCCTTACACTCTATCTAACATTAGGAAGGCGCAAATGCAGAGAAAGACAATTGGTAATAACACTTGTTTTACTATCTTCTGTTCCCCTAAGTGTCCCGATAAAATTGGTATCTCACTTGTGTGGGTAGGCCTCATGCGTGCGACAGGATACAGCCCAAAACATACTGTGGATACATCCAGATTATCTATCACAAAACAACCTGTGTTTTTTGGTCCCGAGCTCAGCAGCCATCTAGGGAAACCTACCAAACCCAGACATTTCAGAAAGCTAGACACCGGGGGGAGTCCAGGTAAGTGTGGCCTGCATAGATCGTCCAATGTTTTCTTCCCTAGAATCACTTGCAAACCTTAAATTTAGCTACAAAATCTAATTTTCCTCACATTTCTGCGTGAGATCACTTTGTTGGCATACATTTCCTACCACCAAGCGTTCCCCTCGGTCTTCCGATAAAAATTGTATCTCACTTGAATGGGTAGGCCATGTCTCTGCAACAGGGAAGTGCCAAAAACATGTAGAGATTAAGGGGACACCAAAGTGTGCTGATAAATGCAGTTTTTTAAATACATTTTTAGGCTGTTTCTGCTTTGGGCACCCACACAAGTGTGGCATCATTTTTTTTCAGGAAACCGAGGGGAACTCTGGGTGGTAGGAAATTTGTGCTTGCACAGTGATCCCACACAAAAACGTGAGGAAATGTGATTTTGTTTTTTTAGCTAAAATTGAGGTTTGCAGGGAATTCTGTGTAAGTAAATGTTCCACGCACACCACACCTCCTTGGACTCCCCCAGGTGTCTAGTTTTGAAAAATGTCTGGGTTTGGTAGGTTTTCCCCAGAGGGCCTCTGAGCCCGGGAACAAAAACATAGGTAGGCTGCCCTTTTGGACCCACTTTGGTTCCCCCTCAGTTTTGAATTTTATACGTTTTTAGGCTCACTCTGCTTTGGGCACCACGCTGGCACAAATTTCCTACCACCCAGTGTTCCCCTTGGTCTCCTGATAAAAATGATACCTCACGTATTTGGGTGCTAAAACAAAAGTGGCCCTTCCCTGTCACAAGTGCTTGGCCCACTCAAACAAGTGCCCATAAGTGGGTGGGCCAAGCGCCTGTGACAGGGAAGTGCCAAAAACATGTTAATTGCCCTTTGGGACCCACTTTGGTTCCCTCTCAGTTTTTCATTTTGTAGGTTTTTAGGCTGACTCTGCTTTGGGCTCCCACTCAAGTGAGGTATAATTTTTTCAGGAGTCCGAGGGGATCGCTAGGTGATAGTAAATCCTACAACGTTCCCACACAGAAATTTTAGGAAAATGTAACTTTTTAGTTAAATTTGAGGTTTTCAGGGGATTCTGTATAAGAAAAGGCAGGGGATCCACGTAAGCCACACCGCCAGCCATGCCCCAGTCCATGCACACTTCCAGCCAAGCGCAAGTCCACACACACCTCCAGCAAATTGCCAGTACGCACACAGTCAGCCAAACACCAGAATTCAGACCATCAGCCAAACTCCAGTTCACACACACACAAACCTTCTCTGGTATCTAATGGTTTTCTGCCCCCCTCTGGGGCAGATGAGCATAGAATAATGTAGATCTGCCCTCAAAGGGGGCAGAAACAGGCAAAATGTGCGCCCAAAAAAAGGGGAGCCCAATGGGCGGGCCACTCCCTGACATACCCATAAACATATCCCTGGTACCTAGTGGGCTTTCGGGCCCCCTTTGAGGGGGTGGGGGCAGATTGGGTGTAAAAGCCACCATCTGCCCTCCAGAGGGGCAGAAAGACTGAGCTTATTTTTTATGGGGATGACCACATAGCCATGCCCATGCTGGGGAGACCTTACTGAAAATGTGTTTTTTTTATGTCATAAAAGAATCCCTGGTGTCTAGTGGGCTTTCTCTCTTCCCTCCTCCCCCAAGCCAGAAGGGAGTAATTGCCCCCATTTCCCCCCACCCCGGGGGCAGAAAGACTGGTTCCCTTTTTTTGGAGGGGTGGGGACGTGGCAGTCTCTACACCTACAAATAAAAAAAGTAATAATCCCTGGTGTCTAGTGGGCTTTCTCCCCCCCCTCCCCTGGGTGGGGTAGATAGGGTAATTACCCCTAGCTGCCCTTCAGCAGGGCAGAAAGAATGTTTCCTTTTTTGGGGGGGCATGGCCATCCCAGGCAGCCCCATCCCTACATATGGACATTAACAGAATAATCCCTGGTGTCTAGTGGTTTTCTGACCCCCCCCCCGAGGGGAGGAGCAGCCTAGATAAGGCTAATCTGCCCACAGGGGGCAGAAAACATCCAAAATAATTCCCCTGTTATGGGGCTTTATTTAGCTGCCTTTGCCTAAGGGGCCGCTCCCTTTCACTAATAGAAATTCCTAGTGTCTCGTGGTGTGGATCCCTGCTTGGGTATCAGCCTCCTTGGACGAACCCCAAGCAGAGATCCACTTGGGAAAGGTATCATTGGAAAGGGGAGAGTCTCCTGTTTCTAACAATACCTCTCCTGTGTGATTCAGGTCTCTGGGGGATGAAATAGTCCCAGAAGCACCGAAGCACTGAAAGTAAAATGAGCTGATTGGCTCATTTCACTGTAATGACGTCAACGCACCATGCACGCCGCTCGTCATTACAGTGACAAACAAAATGCCTCGGGCAGCATGGGAAGCTCTTCCCTTGCTCCCGAGGCTCCAAAATAAAAAAGGAAATCCCTCTACTGTTCATAGTAGAAGGATTTGGTGGTCATGTGATGGGGATGGAACGGTTTCATCCTCAGCACACGAGCACCGCAGCTGAGGATGGACCCATTCTGCCCTCAGCATGGAACGGGTTAAAGGTTTCTAAGGTTGACAATTTCCTAAATACACCTATATTCTAAGATTGGATTAACAAGCTATGCAAGGTGCCTTTCTCCTAGTCTACGTAATGCACTTCTCCCTTTTCACTTTCCCCAAGGTTCATAATGGAATTTGACAGACATTCAAAAAATAAACCCCTTTTATTAAATTTTCCACAAGCCTTACTCTGTGGCAGTCCTTGGGACCCGACATAACTTGATTAGATCTTATCTCTGCATGATTGTTCAAACAGTTGCCCATTGTGTGTTCATTGATTGTTCAAGAAATTGCCTGTTGTATGTTCATTCCTTTTTATCTGTCTCGCTTGTATTAATCTAATATCTTCTCTCAAAATCTTATCCTCTGCTTTTATTAGTGCTAACATTACAATTTCTGAGTAGAACTGTACCTTAGTCCCCTCTCTTCCTGCTTTATGCAGACAAACCTTACCTGTTTTATATCACCAGACAACATTTCTCGCAGGCTCCAGCTCTTTGAGAGCAAGGACAGGAGTTGGGAATGATTCAGCAGGATTTGTTTCCTTAGCCTCTTATCGTCCTTTTACCCTTGCAATGGTTGCAGTAAAAACCTTGAACTGTTCCACTCTTGGTTCCCTGGTTTGTTAGGTCTGTCCTTTATACTTGTTACCTTACTTTCTTCCCTCCTATATACTAATGAGGCCCTGTCCCCAACAACTAGATCCACAATACAATCCTTCCTTGTTATTCGGTCCTGAGAAACCCGCTATTACTTTCCACTTACCCTGGTACTGGACCCACTTGCCCTACTTCACTGCTTATCTCTTTGACTGATTCTCGCCACTTTGTCTGGCCCTTGTACCACTTTATGAGATATCAGCTTTCTCCACATCTGTTCTACCTTTTTTAATTAGGGTTATCTGCCCTTTGGGAATTCCTTCTTGCCTTTACATCCTTCTTCATACTTCCCTTTTCTTACAAATTTAAATTCCTAGTTTTGTATATTCTTCTTATATGTGGGATGTAGCCCCTGTAGCATCTGTGTGCCCCCTGCTTTTTACCAACACTGGCTGTTTTGAAATAAGTACAGATTAAGCACCCTGGGATCTCAGAGGAACAGTCACTCTGTACTCAGGGGATTCACACATTGACTATTTGTTGTGGACTCCTAATAGTCTCACAAGTGAGGACATACAGTTATTGATCTGTTTTAATTCTGCTGTTATATTCTGCAACAGTTTTTTTAAACCTTTGCTAAATCAATATTTACTGTTATAGCTTCTTATTTTCCTTGTAAATATTTTTTCATTGAAAACAGCACATCTAACGTGGAAGATGACCTTGAAGCTGACATTTCCAGGCCCAGTGAGGTCTGTAAGGTAGGAGAAGACAAATCTTTGTTATCTATAACCTCAAACCTTCCGAATTTCTAATTTCTACAGGCATGTACAGTTGCCCCGATCTCTGGGCTTTCACTAATACCCTCTACGGGTTCAAATAAACCAACATCCTCTTCCAGTGTTAGATCTCCTCCATGTATTGTTGGGTTTTCTGTGGACAGTAGAATGATATGGGGAGAGAAAGATAATCTTGCCTCCGGAAGTGCCTTGTTTTTTATTTCTCGATCTAAATCCTTCATTACGGATTGGTCTTCTATAAAAATCTGTCTCCGTCACACAAAAACTTATGCTTGCACTACCACACCTCTCCTCTCCTCCTATGATTGCCTTTCCAGAATATGGGGATAACGCTTTAGCTCTTAACTTATTTTCAAAATGTTTTCCCACAGAGTCCGTTCTGGATTGTTTGTTTTACGGCAGCCTTTCAAGCATTCTACCCTTGGGTATATTTCTTAAGACCCCTGCTTTTTAGTTCAGGCTATTCTACTCTTTTCCATATGATTTCCCAAGGAAGGCCAATGGCAAGGTCGACCGATGGCTTCACTGGACACAGTACAGAATAGATAGTACTGTAGGCTGGAGCTGTCGCCTGTCCTATTATAGTGGTTACAACCTCTAATGATAGCCACAAAACATTTTCCAGGCACTTATCTCTTCCCTTCATTTCACCTCTACTTGCTCTGCTCCATTCCACTGCCTCCACCAACGTACTATTTTTTGTGCTGGCTGCAAGTTAACATGGTTCATAAAAGGTTAAAAGTGACCTTGTAGTCATGGGGCACCCTCCATCTGCCCACATAGCTAGAACATTACCTCCTCAACTCTCCTCGGCTCCCCAAGTAGAGTGAGTGTAGCACTACGGCGACTAGCTTACCAGGGTCCGACTAGCACCCTGGTACACCGCAGGACAGCCACAAGCCCTGCAGATGGATCAACAACTGTCTCAAACCGAAAAAATCTTCGGCATGCGAGCAATGGTCCTTCGGCAATATGATAGCATTCTGGTGCTGGTCCCCCCGTGGAGTAGAAGCCATCTGCTTGTGAATTTTCCTCTGGGTCTGCTGGCAGGCATGAGGACGGCAGCGGGATCAAAGTGATTACGAGGATCACGCCTCATCATCCACAGCATATCTGCAGCATTTCAGTAGTGACAAAGGTGGAATGTCCACCTGACTCATAATGAGGAAATAGACCCCCACTCACCAATAAGGGGTACAGTGGTGAACCTTGCTGCCATTGAGTGGGTACCACTGTGCATGCTGCTCAGTGAGCGTCCCACACACAGTGCCTGCTCAGGCAGAAAATTGCAGGGGAAACTGTGGGATTCTCTAAGTGTGAGGATGCTTTAAAACCCCAGGTTTGGTAATCCTGATAATTACTTTGCTTGTAGGACATTATGCTGTACTGGGCCATGACGACCTTATCCGTCCCCACCACATCATGGGCCAGATGTACGAAAGATTTGCGAGTCGCAAATCGGTCGCAGTGCTATTTGTAACCTCGCAAAAAGCGAAATGGTATGTTCCAATGCCATTTCGGAGTTCCAAATAGCGATGTGACCCATTACCGACTCACAAAAATTGCGACTCGCAATTAAGAAGTCACAAATTGCAAGTCACAAACCGAATGCACAAGGCAGTCGCAAATTGCGACTAGTCCCAAAAAGCCCGTTTTGCACACCCGGATTATCACTGATTCCAAACAGGTGGTAACCAGAACCAAAATACATAAGGAGACCCAGAAGGCATCTGGGTTTCTCAAAATGGCTGCACTATACGTGATAGCATGGAGGAGGAGAGTCCAGGCTGCCCAGCAGAGAAGGAGGAAACAGAGACAGGAGAGGATATACCAAACCAGGCAGACACCATTTCAACAAACTGAGGATGAGATTTATGATTAATACAGACTGAGCAGCGCAGTTATCCTTGAACTGCTGAAACCTCAGCTAGAACGCCAGACAATGCACGTATGCTCCATCCCCACACATGTGCAAGTGCTCTGCTCATGGCACCTCTTGGCCTCGGGTAGCTATCAGGGGGTGATTGCTGTTGCAGGTGGGGTATCCCAAAGTGCCCTCTCACGATTCTTCAGACGTTTCCTAGATGCCATACTCGCACACATGTCCAGATATATCTACCTTCCCAGGAATGAGGCGGAAATTAACAGCACCAAGTTGGACTTCTACAGAATTGCCAACTTCCCCCATGTAATAGGGTTTGTGGACGGAGACATATACCAATTTGCCCACCAGCAAATCTGGAATATGCATCCCGCAATAGGAAATGTACCCACTCACTAAACATCCAGGTGGTATGTGGTGCCCATAATGTAATTACTGACATCGTGGCTAAATATCCAGGGAGTACACACGATGCATACATATTCAGGCACAGTGGGATACACCAACGCCTAGAACGTGGGGAGTTTGGCGAAGGATATTTATTAGGTACTGTCTAGTACACACTGATGTCTTAAATACATGTCACTGCGTAACCCTGTGATGCCCTGCTAATTTTGGCTCTTTTGTCACACAGGTGACAGTGAAATGCCCTGAGACCATGGATACTCACCCCATACCTAACACCTGGCAATCAGAATGAGAGGCGATACAACATAGGACATCGGCGGACCAGAGCTGTCATTGAGGGGACCTTCAGCTTGTTGAAGTCACATTTCCAATGCCTGCACAAAAGTGGAGAGGCCCTCCAGTATGCCCCCTAAACTGCATGCAAGATCATTGCAACTTGTGCCATCCTCCACAACATTGCCACCAGACGTGGGCTATTTCTAACCCTCAAATACCAGAAAAAGGGGGGGCTAAAGAGACGTGGGAGATTCGGAAAAAGGGTCCTGGTCCTGTGTATAATACTCCCATCTAACATATAAATCAAAATGTATACACAGTTCCACTACAAAACAGATTCCTATATTTTAAAGGTTCATGAAAATCCAAATCATTGGAACAAGAGCCCTCACTCACCATTTGCTGAAATGCTTCATCATTGGGCTATGCTCCTCGTCAGGCCAGTGCTGCAATGCCTGACGGGCCCCACGTGGGGGCTCTTTGCCGGAGATCTTTTGACAATGAATAATAGCCGGTCAGTGTGTATATTGATGTAGGATTGGTATACAAAAAGAGAAAGGTTGTGTTAAAAATGGCTAGAGGTGAAACGTATTTTATTAGGGTATCTAACCTCTGTCATGATTAAAAACAAATGTGAGGGGAGGGAGCAGAGTAGGGTCTAGTCTCCCCAAAAACAGAAAAAGAAAAAATATTAGTAACTATCACTAAGGGGGTCATTCTAACTCTGATGGGCGGCGGAGGCCGCCCACCAGAGTTCCCCCCTCCAGAACACCGCTCCGCGGTCCTAAGAGCGCTGCGGTGATTCTGGGTTTCCCACTGGGCTGGCGGGCGACCGCCAAAAGGCCGCCCGCCAGCCCAGTGGGAAACACCCCTCCATGAGGATGCCGGCTCCGAATGGAGCCGGCGGAGTGGAGGATGTGCGACGGGTGCAGTTGCAGACACCGCAATTCTTTGTGGGGCCCTCTTACGGGGGCCCCTGCAGTGCCCATGCCATTGGCATGGGCACTGCAGGGGCCCCCAGGGGCCCCACAACACCCCATACCGCCATCCTGGATGGCGGTATGGGGTGTCAGAATCTCCATGGCGGCGCAGCAAGCTGCGCCGCCATGGAGGATTCTGCAGGACAGCGGAAAACCGGCAGGAGACCGCCGTTTTTCCTGTTCTGACCGCGGCTGAACCGCCGTGGTCAGAATGTCCTGAGGAGCACCGCCAGCCTGTTGGCGGTGCTCCCGCCGACCCTGGCCCCGGCGGTCCGTGACCGCCGGGGTCAGAATCAGGCCCTAAATCTCTCAACTTAGAGTGTCATGTATGTATGTGCAGGATCCCCTGTACTACTATTAAATCCAGGTCAACATGTTTCTCGCTTTTTAGTGTATACGATATTGTGCGATTCTTCAGGACCAATCAACCTACCTGATCCTAAGGTTTTCTGTTACCCATAGTAGGGAATGTTGCATTAAGGTGGAACCTAGAATATAGAAAAGAGAAAGCAAATCATAGAAAAGCACAAAACATTCAATAATGTGCAAATACAATTATTCAACAGACATGTGATATCTCTCCTTCGTGATGTGCATATAAAAACAGGTGGAGACAATGAAGAAACAGACAAACGGCAAATACAGCCGTTCTTACCCTCCTCATATTAGTGGATGGGCACCATCGTGTAAGGCACCAAGTTAGCGTGGTCCAATATGGTCTAAACATATACACAGATATAAAAAGGAAGACACTGTTAGATAAAGAGATGGAGATTATCTATTATGTCTAATTAAATCAGTACGTGTCATACCGCTGAAAGCCATATTTCTGTTTGTTAAAAATGTCCCAAAACAAGTTCTCTCTCAAAGAGTATCTGCTGAAAATAGAAAGAGTTAATGCAAAGATATGCCAATGTCGTTTCTCTGTGTTCCAAATAGTAGATATTTTTATGGCATTCAAATGAATAACAAGAGAAACAGTTTATCATGGACACTATGGTGGTCATTACAACCCTGGCGTCGGTGTTAAAGCAGCGGTAAAACCGGCAACAGGCTGGCGGTAAAAAAAATTGAATCACGACCGTGGTGGAAAACGCCAACATAGACAGCCACTTTAACACTCCGCCCGCCACAGCGGTACAAACAAACACCGTGGCGGTAACCGCCAACAGACAGGTGGAAGACAATGTACCGCCCACACTATTACAACAGTCCACTCCGCCACCTTGTATCCTGGGGAGTGCAAAGCCACAGTCTCACAAGTCTCTCAAGTGGGTGGTTTGCCCACTGCTTTATCCTGGGAAGTGCAAAGCCACAGTCTCACAAGTCTCTCAAGTGGGTGGTTTGCCCACTGCTTTATCCTGGGGAGTGCAAAGCCACAGTCTCACAAGTCTCTCAAGTGGGTGGGTTGCCCACTGCTTTATCCTGGGGAGTGCAAAGCCACAGTCTCACAAGTCTCTCAAGTGGGTGGTTTGCCCACTGCTTTATCCTGGGGAGTGCAAAGCCACAGTCTCACAAGTCTCTCAATTGGGTGGTTTCTCCACAGCTTTATCCTGGGGAGTGCAAAGCCACAGCCTCACAAGTCTCTCAAGTGGGTGGTTTGCCCACTGCTTTATCCTGGGGAGTGCAAAGCATCAGTCTCACAAGTGGATAACAGTCTCCACTGGTTCTGGAGGGGGCTTGGTGCCCAGAGTGCTTCATCCTGCCAAGGACTGAGGTAGTGGATGGGATACTCCACTGGTTCTGGAGGGGGCTTGGTGCCCACAGTGCTTCATCCTGCCAAGGACTGAGGTAGTGGATGCCTTTCTCCACTGGTTCTGGAGGGGGCTTTGTGCCCAGGTGCTTCATCCTGCCAAGGACTGAGGTAGTGGATGTGATCTCCACTGGTTCTGGAGGGGACTTTGTGCCCAGAGTGCTTCATCCTGCCAAGGACTGAGGTAGTGGATGTGAATCTCCACTGGTTCCGGAGGGGGCTTTGTGCCCAGAGTGCTTCATCCTGCCAAGGACTGAGGTAGTGGATGTGAATCTCCACCGGTTCTGGAGGGGGCTTGGTGCCCAGAGTGCTTCATCCTGCTTGTGGCGGCTCCAGTAGCGTCGGAGCTTTTGACGCTCATTGGCCTGCGGTGCTGGTGGCGGCGGTGTCCTTGGCAGCGGTGCTGGTGGCGGCGGTGTCCTTGGCAGCGCTGCTGGTGGCGGCGGTGTCCTTGGCAGCGGTGCTGGTGGTGGCGGTGTCCTGTGGAGTGGTGCTGGTGGCGGCGGTGTCCTGTGGAGTGGTGCTGGTGGTGGCGGTGTCCTTGGCAGCGGTGCTGGTGGCGGCGGTGTCCTTGGCAGCGGTGCTCGTGGCGGTGGTGTCTGGTGGAGTGGTGCTTGTGGCGGCGGTGTCCTTGGCAGCGGTGCTGGTGGCAGTCTTGTCCACCGTGCAAGTTTTCGGCGACTTGCCTGTCTTTCTGTGCCCCTTCCCCACCTTGGATGGTGGCGCAGCTGTCTTCCCACTCCCAACTGTACTCCTGGGAGAGGCTTTGGTGGTAGATGTTTTGCCTTTCTCCCGCCGGGCACTGGACAACTTTTTATGCTTTTGAGGTGGGGGATTGTCTGTGGTCTGGCCCCTTGGCACCCTGGCTGCCCTGCTGCTTGGCACACTCCAGAAGCCGGTTACTGCTGGCACCACTGTTCCCGGGTAGATGGAGAGGGTTTGGGAGTGGAGAAAGAGGTAGTGGTTGTAGGAGGTGTACGTTTGCTGACTTTGGGTGAAGGTGCATGGGCTGGAGGCTGCCGTGAGGTGGATGGCTGTTGGGTGGGTGTGTGGCTGCGTTTGTGTACCTTCAGAGGTGGGCTCAGCGGCACACTGGGGGAGGACACAGGGGATGTGTGAATGGTAGTGGGGGTGGTGAGTGCAAGTGAGCGGGGTGTGGTGATGGGTGTGCTGGTGATGTACGTAGTGGATGAAGATGTAGTGCATGCAGGTGTGAGTGGAGACGAGACAGGGAGGGAGGAAGGAGACGTGGAGGAGGGGGACACAGTGGAGGCAGTGGATGTTGGTATGTGTGCATTGGTATGATGCTTGTGTGGGTGCCTGTGGGATGTGTGGTGCTTATGTTTGCCAGAGCTTCCATTGTGAGTTGGGGTGTGTGCATGCTGGACTGATGGTGTGCTTGGGATAGGCTGAGGTACAGGGGATTGGGTCTGGGTAGAGGAAGTTGGAGGGGGAGGCTGGACACAGGGACAATGGCTGCCATCAGTGCTGAGGCCAGAGTCTGAAAATTCACTGTTGGGCTGCCTGACCAGAATGAATGCCCTCTAGGTATGCATTGGCCTGTTGCAACTGCCTCTCTACACCCTGGATAGCATTCAAAATGGTAGACTGCCCAACAGTGAGGGACCTGAGGAGGTCAATGGCCTCCTCACTGAGGGCAGCAGGGCTGACTGGGGCAGGGGCTGAGGTGCTTGGGGCGAAGGAGTTGCCCAGCCTTCTGGGTGAGCGGCCACGGGGCACACGCTGAAGGGCTGCTGGGAGGCCGGTGCTGGTAGGGGGAGTGGCGGCTGTACCTGTAGATGCGTTGGGCACAGAGGGGCCCGCCACCGCAAGGGAGCTCCCATCAGAGGAGGAGTCCGTGTCGCTTGTCTCAGCTTCTGTCTCCGCTGTGGAGCTCCCCTCGCCCTCTGTCCCACTGGTGGCTTCCGACTCCGTTGTCTCGCCCTCCAGGGCCATGTGGGATGCTGCTCCCTCCAGCTCTGGTGCCACTGCTCCTCTTCCTGATGATGCTACTGCACACAAGAACAGGGAGACCACAAAAAGGGGGGGGGAGACAGAACAAAGACATGTTTAGTGCCTGCAATACCGCTACCGTTGGCGGACACTACAGACACAGAAGCCCCCTGCACTACGCCATGCACTTTGAGTTCCCTAATTAATCACAGGGACATGGGGTACAAGGCCTATGCCCGATTGCTGCACACATGGAAGTCACAGGAGCCTGACTAGGTGTAGTTGGCTCTGAACACAGATGGGGTGGGGTGCCACATGGCCTGCCTTACGACGGGACCTTGCCTACTAAACTCGCCCTGGCCTAGGGGAACTCAAAGCCCACCTCCCCCACCCAGACACCTCCACTGCGCGCAGAATCAGCTGAGTGAGAGTGTACTCACCCCCTTGTGGCTGCTGTGATGCCCTCAAGCGCCCATCCAACTCCGTATATGCCACCGCCAGGATCCAGAACATCAGGGGGGTCATGGTGCGACGGGCACCCCTCCCACATTGAATGCCATCCCCAGCTGGGCCTCCGCCGTCTTCTTGCTCCAGCGGCGAATGTCCTCCCATCTTTTACTGCAGTGGGTGCTCCGTCTGTGGTGGACCCCCAGGGCCCGGACTTCCTTGGCAATGGCACGCCAAATATCCTTCTTCTGGTGGGCGCTGACCTACAGGAATAGTACAGGGGAAAAGGAGAAGATATAACCGTCCACACCGTCACAGTCATTGGCCCGCATCCCTACCCTTGCAATGACGCACATGCACTCACCGTCGTTTCATGCACACCTCATTCTCCCCCCCCCCCCATCTTCCATCCACAACACTCCACACAGGCATTGCCCATTCGGCATGCTCACAGTGTACTTACCTGTTTGTCTGGAGGACCGTAGAGTAGCGTGTACTGGGGGAGGACCCCATCCACTAGTTTCTCCAACTCCTCCGTGCTGAAGGCAGAGGCCCTTTCCCCAGACACATGAGCCATTGTCTCTTCCAGACTGAAGTCACAGCAGCACTTCAGCGTAGGTCCTCTCCTGTCGAAGATCAGGTATCAAGTGATTGAACAGAGAGAAAATGTCGGTCACGTCCGCGGCGGTGCGTACCTTCACCACCAGGGTACATCGTCATTGGCTCCTCGGACCCATAGGGTCCAATGTTAACCAATGCAGGATTGCGACGCGGTCTTCGACCGCCTACCGCGACGGTGTACAACGCCAGCGCAGTAACCTCATATCCCCTTGTTCCACATTACAGGTCAGGCAGCCGCCATTTAAGGTTGCCACATGGCATTAATTTTAAATGCTTCACACATATCTAGGCCTTGCATACACACTAATACAGGCACATAGCGGTTTTAGAAAATTGAGGAATAAAGTTGTGTTAACGTACCTCAGTGTTGGTTGACTCTCTGCTCGCTGTTCTCCTCCATAGAGCATGTCGGCTGGGGCAATGAGGAGGTGGCGGCATCCTCCGGTGTACAGACCGCTGGTGGACGTGTCGACAATGGAGGAGCGACATGTAATTGTCACCTACAGACTTGATCGTGCCACAATCCTGGAACTGTGTGCCCAGTTGGAGCCAGACCTGATGTCAGCCATCCGCCATCCCACAGGTATGCCCCCTCTAGAGCAGGTGCTGTCAGTACTCCATTTCCTGGCAAGTGGGTCTTTTTAGACGACAGTGGCCATAGCATCAGGGATGTCCCAGCCTATGTTCTCCAGCCTGTTGTCCAGAGTGTTGTCTGACCTGCTGAAACACATGCACAGCTACATCGTTTTCCCTCAGGTGGAGGATTTGCCAACAGTGAAAGGTGACTTCTATGCCCTGGGACATATCCCCAACATCATAGGTGCCATTGATGGGACACATGTGGCCTTGGTCCCCCCGCAGGAGTGAACAGGTGTACAGAAACCGGAAGAGTTACCATTCAATTGATATGCAGATGGTGTGTTTGGCCGACCAGTACATCTCCCATGTGAACGCCAAGTTTCCTTGCTCAGTGCTTGACGCTTACATTCTGAGGAATAGCAGCATCCCTTATGTGATGGGCCAACTCCAGAGGCACCTTGTGTGGCTATTAGGTGAGGACATGGACCCTATACCGTGTGACTAGGTGTCTGGGGATGTCCCTAAGAGTTAGTGTGTGTCAAACAGATTTCCCTCAACATTTGCAGGTGACTCTGGCTACCCCAACCTGTCATGGCTACTGACCCCAGTGAGGAATCCCAGGACAAGGGCAGAGGAACGCTACAATGAGGCCCATGGGCGAACTAGGAGGGTTATAGAGAGGACCTTCGGCCTCCTGAAGGCCAGGTTCAGGTGCCTCCATCTGACAGATGGTTCCCTATTCTACTCACCAACGAAGGTGTGCCAGATCATCGTGGCCTGCTGTATGCTTCACAACTTGGCTTTGCGGTGACAGGAGCCTTTTCTGCAGGAGGATGGTCCAGATGGAGGTGTTGTGGCAGCTGTGGAGCCTGTGGACAGTGAAGAAGAGGAAGCAGAAGAAGAGGACATCGACAACAGAAACACAGTGATTCATCAATACTTCCAGTGAGACACAGGTAAGAAGACATGACTGCTTGCTACATCTGATATAATTGTTCTACCTCTCATCTGTCTGTCACTTTCACCCAGTGTATGGACCCTGAGTTGTCACTTTCCCTTTCAATTTCACAGATGTGGGTCCCACTGTGTGACATCTGCTTTGTTTCCGCATGGACTAGAGCTGTGTGACATAGGTATGTTGACAATACAATGGATATAGCATTTTTACACAGTTATTGTAAATACACATTTTCGAAAGCACAGACTGACTCCAGATTGTTTTGTGCTTTAAGGGTGTTTATTTAAGTGCTAAATATTGGAGGGTGTTGTAAAATGGTCAGGTGTGATGCTGGAGGAATGTCCATGGCAGAGTCCAGTCTATTAGTCTCACAGGTGCATTGTCCAAAGGGGCATGGGAAGTGGAGCTGGGGCAGTTTAAGGATGGACAGGGTGACAAAGTGGGACAGAAGGATGACAATCAGGGTGCTCTCATTTCTTGGCGGGGGTCTTGGCATTGTTCTCTGTCTTTGTCCGGGATCTCAGGGACCGCTTGCGGGGTGGTTCTCCATCTGCAGGGGGTGGGGTGCTGGTGTCGTGGTCCTGTGGCGGTGCCTCCTGTCCACTAGCGCCAGCGGACGTGGTGGGCAGTTCATCATCGAGGCTAATGTCAGGGGCCCCTTGTTGTGCCACAGTGTACCTCCTGGTGTTGACGAGTTCCTTCAGCACCCCTACAATGGTGCCCAGGGTGGTGTTGATGGATTTGAGTTCCTCCCTGAACCCCAAATACTGTTCCTCCTGCAGCCGCTGGGTCTCCTGAAACTTGGCCAGTACTGTTGCCATCGTCTCCTGGGAATGGTGGTAGGCTCCCATGATGTTGGAGAGGGCCTCGTGGAGAGTGGGTTCCTGGGCCTGTCCTCCCCCTGTCGCACAGCAGCCATCCCAGTTCCCCTGTGTTCCTAGGCCTCTGTCCCCTGAACAGTGCCCACTGCCACTGCCCTCAGGTCCCTGGTGTTGTTGGGGTGGTGGGTTTGCCTGGGTTCCCTGTAGTGGTGGACACACTGCTGCTTGACGTGTCCTGCGGACAGAGGTATGGGCCTACTGGGTGGGTGTTGTGCTGATGTTTCCAGAGGGGGGAGGCTCTGTTGTGGCATGTGCCAGTGTGAGGGGAACCGACTGTCCCAAGGTCCCAGATGGGCCGGGCTGGTCATCTAGATCCAGTTGGACAGAGCTGCTGTCATCACTGTGGGCCTTTTCTGTGGGTGGAGTAGACACGTCTGGACCCTCCTGTCCGGTGATGTTGGGTAGGGGTCCTGCAGGGGTGTAAAGGCATGATTATTGCATCTTTGTGTGCCAGGGTGTGCAATGGGTGGGTGACCCTGTACCCCAGTGCTTGCATTCTTGTGTGGGACCTTGTGTGATAATTGTTTAGGGGTGTGTGTGGGTATGTGCAGTGGCCATGCATTGGTGATGGGTGTCCATGCTTTGGTGTTGCATGCAGGGCTTGGTGTTGGGATGGGTGGTTTGTGTTAGTGGGACATATGTGAAGAGTTGGAGTGATGGGGTGAGGGTGAGGGTGGGGGTATGTGATAGCATGCAGGTAGGGTGGGGGATGTAATAGTTAAGATTTGACTTACCAGAGTCCATTCCTCCAGCTACTCCTGCGAGGCCCTCAGGATGCAGTATAGCCAAGACCTGCTCCTCCCATGTTGTTAGTTGTGGGGGAGGAGGTGGGGGTCCGCCGCCAGTCCTCTGAACCGCGGTGTGGTGTCTGGAGACCACAGAATGCACCTTCCCCCGTAGGTCGTTCCACCTCTTCCTGATGTCATCCCGTGTTCTTGGGTGCTGTCCCACTGCGTTGACCCTGTCCACGATTCTGCGCCATAGCTCTATCTTCCTAGCTATGGTGGTGTGCTGCACCTGTGATCTGAAACGCTGTGGCTCTACCCGGATGATTTCCTCCACCATGACCCTGAGCTCCTCCTCAGAGAACCTGGGGTGTCTTTGCGGTGCCATGGGGTGCTGTGGGTGATGTGTGGGGTGATGTTTAGGGGTGTGTGGTGTTTTGTGCGTGGATGTTGTGTGAGTGATGGTGTTGAGTGCCTGTGGATGCTAGTGTTGTTTCTGGTGGTGTCTCTCTCTGGCCTTCAGTCGCAGTTGTGGTCGTAAGGGTTTGTAGGTGATGTGGGTGTGTGTTTTATATTGTATTGGATGTGTGGGAGTGGTGTGTGTATGAGTATCAGGTGTGTGTATTTGGAATTGTCCAATGTGGTTGTGTTTTGTAAATGTGTGTGTATTTTGAACGCGGCGGTGTGTACCACCAATGGAATACCACAGTTGAAAGACCGCTGCGTGGAATTGTGGGTCGTGATAGTGTGGGCGTATTCCTGTTGGCGTGACGGTGGAGGTTTTGTTATCACCAGTTTATCACTGACCTTTGGTGTGGCGGACTTGTGTGGGTGTCTAAATTTTGGCGGATTCCGAGCTGTGGGTCATAATAGCTGTGGCGTATAAGTTAATATGCCTTGATGTGGAGGCACTGTACACCAACTTACCACAGGAGGCTACCCTAGCAGCAATGGAAGATATACTCCAGTCTACCACCTGGACCTACAACACCCCCATTAACTTTATCATGGAGTGTGCTAGCCTGGCTCTCAAAGAACTTTTTTTCCAGTTTGAAGACAATCTCTATCACCAAATACAAGGGCCCGTATTTATACTTTTTTTGCGCCGCATTTGTGTCGTTTTTTGACGCAAAAACGGCGCAAACTTGCAAAATGCCATTGTATTTTGTAGGTTTGCGCTGTTTTGCGTCAAAAAGCGGCACAAATGCGGCGCTAAAAAAAAGTATAAATACGGGCCAAGGTACTTCCCTGAGTAGCACATTTGCACCAAGCTTAGCCTGCCTGTATATGTACACCTTTGAGCAACGCCACATACTTGTACCTACACAACCTTTTTTCCCAACATTAGACTGTGGTGCCGCTACATAGATGATATTTTGGTGGAAGGGTGATGTGGACCAGGCAAAAGCTTTCACTCATTGGGTTAATACTTTGGACAACCACCTTCGTTTTAGTGCCAACTTCTCAAATAGAGAGGTTTCCTTCTTGGACTTACGAATCATATTGACAGATGGAGTATTACACTCCTCTATCTTTCATAAGCCTACTGATAGAAATAGCCTCTTGCTCTAAGACAGTCACCATCCCAGATCTTTAAGAAGTAATCTTCATTTCGGACAATTCTTAAGAATCAGACGGAACTGTTCTGAATCTACTGACTTTCACGCACAAGCAGATACTTTATATCGTAAACTGAGTGAGCGCAACTATCCCAGCACTGTTATTAGACAAGCTAGGAAGCGAGCTAAAAATATTCCCAGGGATACATTGCTGGTATCTAACACACGTGAACAACAGTCTAGGCTGACCTGGGTGACCACCTTCATCCCTTTAAGCAATCATATTAAAAAGATAATTCAAAGACATTGGCCCATCCTCAACAGCGCTGGGGAATCCCAAGAACGCCCCCTATTTGCTTTTAAGAGAACACAGAATATCAAAGATCTTGTGGTACATACCAGACCGGTACCGCATGGAAATCCAGACTCAAACAGAATTAGATCTTGGCTGGGGGTCAGAGGACATCACCCCTGTGGTGGCTGCAACATATGCTCATTGACCATCAACACTTAAGAATTGGTCTTGTGCGAACCAAAGAAATGGCAGTTAGTAACACACACTAACTGCCGTACAAAAAATTGCATCTATATGATTACTTGTCCTTGCAATTTACGATATATAGGTATGACCCCTAGAATGGTCAAGACATAAATTAATGAACATCGTAGTACTATCAGATGCCAGAGATCCTCGACGAAATTGACTAAACATTATATTGAACAGCACCACACTCCCAACGATCTTAGATGGGTCATTTTGGAGACCATTAGGGATCACAGAAATTGTACTACCCGTCTGTTTGAGAAAGAACAACGTTGGGTTTATCGATTAAAGACGCATTTAACTGGACTGAACAACGACATTCCATGGACTGACTTTATCCATAGATAATCGTATTCAAATTGTGTCATTTACATTTGATACAATACACTTTTTCACAAAACTTTTTTTAGTGTCCTGGTTTCCCCTCTCTTCATTACTTAGAAATAGAGATTCCACTGATTTTTTTCTCCAGGCACTAAATAATATTTTGATTTACTTTGGACTGAAGAGTGATTTAAATATGAATATGAAGACACAAGTTCTTGAACCAAAAAGTTACGCCTAGTACTCACACAAGTAACTTAATTTCGACTATCCTTGTCTGCTTCCTACTATGTTTGGGGTAACTTTCCCTATCTAAGATGGCCCCCATTTGTTCCATAAACATCGTTGTCCCTTTTCAGTGTTTATTCTATGATTTCAGACACGCCAGGCAAGATGACCTCCCGCTTACTAGTCCTTTTTTCTTTTCCATCTATTTCTTTTAAAAGTTTCCGCCCACCGGCTGATCCCCACATTTCCGGGAGCATCGAGCCAGGGGAGGTGGAGCCGCTAACCGTGGTAGAGTTCCAAGTAAGTGATTTCGGCAAAAGTACGCACGGCTTTACCGGGACCCTTTAATGTGATCCCATGTTGGGTATCGGGTCGGAGCTTGAAAATATGCACGCTGTTTCACACATGATATAATGGGACTTTTGTGCGCATTGGCATCTGACACGCCAAATGTTGCGGCGCCTGGCTGCCGGTCTTTACAACGGTCTTTAGATGACTTACTGGGACTTTAGAACGCGTCCCTTTGCCTGTCACACAATATATTTAACATGGTGACACCTTGGTAGACATGCGTTTAGATAACAACAAAAACGTTTCTTTGCAGTGGAGGCTCATGAATTATTGCGGACATAGGGGGTTATTACAACTTTGGAGGAGGTGTTAATCCGTCCCAAAAGTGACGGTAAAGTGACGGATATACCACCAGCCGTATTACGAGTTCCATAGGATATAATGGACTTGTAATACGGCTGGTGGTATATCCGTCACTTTACCGTCACTTTTGGGACGGATTTACACCACCTCCAAAGTTGTAATAACCCCCATAGTGTCCATGATAAACCGTTTCTCTTGTTATTTATTTGAATGCCATACAAATATCTACTATTTGGAACATAGAGAAACGACATTGGCATATCTTTACATTCACTCTTTCTATTTTCAGCAGATACTCTTTGAGAGAGAACTTATTTTGGGACTTTTTTAACATACAGAAATATGTCTTTCAGCAGTATGACACGTACTGATTTAATTAGACATAATAGATAATCTCCATCTCTTTATCTAATAGTGTCTTCCTTTTTATATCTGTGTATATGTTTAGACCATATTGGACCACGCTAGCTTGGTGCCCTACCTGATGGGGCCAAACCACTAATATGAGGAGGGTAAGAACGGCTGTATTTGCTGTTTGTCTGTTTCTTCATTGTCTCCACCTGTTTTTATATCCACATCACGAAGGGGAGATATCACATGTGTGTCGATTAATTGAATTTGCACATCGCACATTATTTTTTGTGCTTTTCTATGATTTGCTTTCCGTTTTCTATATTCTAGGTTCCACCGTAATGCGACATTCCCTACTATGGGTAATAGAAAACTTTAGGATTAGGTAGGTTGATTGGTCCTGAAGAATCGCACAAGATCGTATAGACTAAAAAGCGAGAAACATGTTGACCTGGATTTAATAGTAGTACAGGGGATCCTGTACATACATACACAACACTCTAAGTTGATAGATTTAGTGATAGTTATTAATATTTTTTCTTTTTCTGTTTTTGGGGAGACTAGACCTTACCTTGCTCCCTCCCCTCACATTTGTTTTTAATCCTGACAGAGGTTAGATACACTAATAAAATACGTTTCACCTCTAGCGTTTTTTAACAGCGCTCTTTTTCTTTTTGTATACCAATCCTACATCAATATACACACTGACCAGCTATTATTCATTGTCAAAAGATCTCCGGCAAACAGCCCCCTCGTGGGGCCCGTCAGGCACTGCAGCGGCGGCCTGACGTAGAGCATAGCCAAATGATGAAGCATGTCACCAAATGGTGAGTGAGGGCTCTTGTTCCAATGATTTGGATTTTCAGGAACCTTTAAAATATAGGAATCTGTTTTTTATTGGAACTGTGTATACCTTTTTGATCTTACCCTTGACAACACAGATTCGGAGGATGATGAGCAAGAGCTACCACACCGACAGCCTGTCAGGATGGTCAATTGCGATGCCACCATCCCAAAAGGGATGGTGGCATCGCAATGGAGGGCAGACAGAGACGGAACCACATTGCAACCCACTACTTTGGCAGGTACGTGGCAACCGTGACAACACTCAAAAATGTAAGACACACATAGCCAAGTTGTGTAGTACAACAAATAATCCCTTTAATGTCAGGAATGTAATGAAGACATTTTTGTCAACTCAACTGCACGAGAAAAGCAAAATGTAATGTCTGACACATTAAGTTCATGTGCCTCTGTCAAAACACAAATTAGGTAGCCCACAGCCTCCTGCGACTACAGCCACCATGGCCCAATCCTGGTTGGTCCCCTGATCCTTGCCGGGCACTGCTACTCCGCAGGATCCGTGCATGTGAGGCAGATACACTGCTGACACCGGAGATCTCCTCGCTATCCTGAGGGGTATCGCCAATGCCCCTTGCTGCCTGGGTGGTCTCTATTAGGTCCACTGCATGGCTGATGCACCCTAGTCCCCTTGCCACATCACGAGTAAAATGGCCACGTTCTACCTGCATCTTAACGGTGCACCTTGACAGGCAGGTAGTTGTGGTTGCAAGGCGCCCAATTGATTGACTCAGTCTGTCCAAACGGGCAGCAGTGTTGCGCTCTCTGCGCCTTGCATGGGCCCTATCTGGCACCATTTCCCTGACCAAGTTGTTGATGGAGCTTGTGAGGTTTGCCATGTTGTTGTTCATGGCAGTGAATTGGTTGTCCACATTGGCAAAACCCTGGGAGAGGGTCTGTTGCAGTCTGTGCAGGTTCCTATTCATAACCCGCATGTGTTTATTTTGCAGCCGGTGACTTCACAGTAAGGATGCCTCCAGTCCTAGAAATTGTTCACCTGTGACATCCTCCTCACTGGCTGACTGTGTTGGACGTTGCCGTCTCCGCACAGACCCAGCTGACCTATGTGGCCGACTCCCACTCATCAGTGGCCCCAGCGTCATGTTGCCTGCCTCAAGATCAAGATCGGTCTTGTCGGTGGTCTCTCGTGCATGTTGGACAAGTGGTGTAGTCATGCACTCCCCTGCAGTTACACTGGCTGCCTCGTCTGCTATGTTGGTGGCCGGTTCTTCTCCCTGCGCAGTAGGGTTGTTGGTGGGTCCTTGTGGGAGACCTGTGGGACACAGGGGACATACTGTCAGTGCCTCATATATGTTTGGTGTCTCAGAATAAATATTTCCCAAAAGTTGGACTACTGTAATACATTGCCCATAATGCATTGTTCTGTAGGTTGCAATATAGGCATGGAGCAAATCTGGAGGATGCATGCTTATGTGTACTGTGGTTGGTTGCATGGTGCATTGAATGGTGTAAATAAGTGATTTTTGGTACTTTTGGATGTTCCCGGAGCAGAACTGTCCAGGTCTCCAATTCCTATTACAGCCTCCGGCTCCAGAGTGGTCTCCACCATGGTCTCTATGGCTGTAGGGGGGTGGTACTGTTGAAGGCCCTCCTCCAGTTCCATGCATCTCCCTCATCCGCCCGGCCAACCTTTCCTTGGTCCTGGACCGGAGGTCGTACCACCTTTTGCGGACCTCATCAATGGTGCGATGGCTGACTCCGATAGCATTTATCTTAGTAAGGCTGTCCTGCCAGATTTTCTTCTTTTGGGTGTCAGGGACACTCATTGATGCCTTGCCAAACAAGACATCATTTTGCAGGCAGCACTCCTCTGTTAGGACCTCCAGCTCCTTTTCAGAAAACTTCAGTTTCCTCTTCCTCCCAGCAGTGGGTGTCTCCTTGTCCTGAGCTGAAATGGCTGTAGTTGCTCCTCTCAGCTGGGTGTGCCTCTCCAGTTTATTCAAAGATACTAACAGCTGCACCATCTACACAGAGACACCCACAAGCTTATGAAACACTTTACATTCATGATATGCATCACAACCAACTTCTCCCTAGACTTACCATCGTGCCAGGACCCTGCATCAATTTTGCAAGCAACCTCATGGATTTCATTGCACCTCTGATTATCAAAGCCAGCACCTTCATCCTCCTTGGAGACCTTACCTTTGACCTAGAAGACTGCACCAAACCAAACTCTACTGCCCTTCTATAAAACTTTGCAAACCTTGGCCTCACCAGCACGTTACCTAACCTACCCACACTGCTGGACACTTTCTGAACCTGATTTTCCCCTCAATCAGCAACATCACAGTAGACATGCCATCAACTATGACCTGGACAAACCACGCCCTTGTCAGTTTCGGCATACCCACACCAACCACACCACCACAGACCTACCATCACCAGAACTGCCTGCTGCAACTGGAAAAGCATCACAGAAGAGGAGTGGGCTTCCACCCTTTCCTCGCAATACCCAAGCACACTAGCAACTTGGCAAAAGCCATCAAGAACTTCAACAGCTAGATACCGCACGCGCCAATATCTTAGCTCCCCTCAAGTGGAACCCAATGGCAAGAGCTTGGCCACAGGCCAGTTGGTACACAGAGGAACTTAGGCTAACAAAATGTAACTGCAAGCAACTAGAGTGCAAATAGAAAGCAAGTCAAGACACCACAGATTAAAACATTTTCAAATCAGTCCTAAGATTCTACTACTAGCAGATATTGAACACCTAGCGCACAGCTCTTGCAGATTGCATTGATGCCCGCACTTACAGCAGCAAGGAAATCTTCACCATCATCAATGATTTCACAGTGACTCCTGCCACCACCAGCAACATCACCTTCTCACAAGATTGTTGCAACACAACTATCCCATCACTCCACTTAGGAGCCCCAACTGAGCCTTGCCTCCAACACGTCTTCACCAAACTACTTCTACCGATCAATGAAGCACTACCACCCATCCTCAACACCTCCATAAACTCAGCCGCATTCCTTGACCCCTGGATGTATGCCACAGTCATGCCCTTGCATAAGAAACCATTCGCTGACCCAGCCACACTTTCTAACTACTGGCCCGTCTCCCACCTACCATGCCAGACAAACGTTTTAGAGAACCTAATCAACCAACGCCTCACAAACACCTCAGCAGCCACCAGCTCCTCGACATAAGCAGTCTGGATTCAGGCCCAACCACAGTAAAGAAAGAGGTCTCATTGCTAGCACAGACGACATCCACATGATCCTTGAAAGAGGAGACATGGCAGATTTCATTCTCCTGGACCTCTCTGCAGCATTTGACACAGTCCAATCCTCACCAGGCACCTGCATGAGATTGGCATACAAAGACTCACTCTCTGCTCGATAGACTCCTTCTTAACAGATAGAACACAAGCCGTCATACTGGCACCTTTCTCTTCAGTTGCCCACAAACTCATCCGTGGAGTGCCTCAGGGTTAGTCTGTCTGCCCCACTCTCTTCAACACATATATTATCCCTGTTGGGACAGAAAAGTCCCCTCCATGGTAATGGCCATGCACCGTCGGCCTGAGTGTACATATGTACTGATGTCGGGATCTCTAATTCAGATTTTTGCTGTTATAGGCAAACATGGATCATGGGTGTGTGCTATGACGGAGGTCTGTCTCAAGGACTGCGGTCTTGTTGGGCCAGGAGGAGCACCCAAAGCACTACCCTCATAGTGGTGGAAGGCTACTGCCTTCACCGGGAGTTAAGCTGTACAAGTGTGTAGTGATTAGTAGGAGTGAGCAGGTCCTTTGAGACTGTGGCACTGGAGTGACACCTGTAGGCTCATTCATTTTTCAAAGTTCCACTGCCATGTGCTAAACTCACCCTTGGCATACATTGGTTTGGTGTAGAGTGCTTTGCAGCTTATGTGTGGTGTATCTGTGCTGGATGTTGGTGTGCCTGGGAAGGCTCAATACAGGGAAAATGCAATACTGAACAGTGCGTGCATGGTGAATGCATGTGCTGGGTTTATGTGTGCCTGTGAGTAGTAGAATACACAGAGGATATAGTACTGTGCATGCATGGTAAATGCATGTTCTGGATGTATGTGTGCCTATGAGTGGTACAGTAAATGAAGGAAAGAGTGCTGTGCAGTGAGTGAATGTTAAAAGTATGTGCTGGAGGTATATGTGCCTATCAGTGATAAAGTACATGAAGGATAGAGTGCTGTGCATGGCATGTGTCTTGTATACATGCACTGGGTGTATGTGTGCTTATGGTTTGTACAATACATGGGGTACCCTGGGTTCCATTTTGGAAGACCCAGGCCTGCAGGGTGAAACATGGAAAGGAGGTAGCGAAATTAACCCAAACAGATTTGTGTATTGCTGCATTCCTGTAAGCTGGGTGGGACACACACTGGAGAGAAGAACCAGGATTTCCCTGTAGACTTCAAAGGGTGCTCTTTGGTTCAGTGAGAGGTCACAAGGAAGGGGCCTGGCCACATCGTAGGGAGGATATGGGGCTGATACACAACTGCTAAACGGTAGGGCTCCGGCACTGGACTAACATGTTGATAAAAATATGCCTGTGGCTGACATCCAGGTGAGAACGCTGGCACTCACATGGCCTGTGTTATGGGGCTATCAACTTTGGGGTTGCTCCTGCTGTGACAGGCAGATTTTAAAAGAGCAGAGGATTGGGAACTTCAAAAGTAGCAGATTGAAACATAAACTTCAAAGACTCAGACTCTAAATCACATTTGGTCTCTGGAAATGAACAATAAGAAAGGGAGCTTGAGATCCCAAAAATTGTCATCTGCCAAGCAGCCCAATGGGCTGTCTGAGAAGTGGATGCTATGCAAGATTTCTGCCTGTGACCAGGACTGTGGGCCAATGCCTGCTGGTCTCCCTGCTGGGTGAGGAGACATCAGACTGGGAATCCAAGACCACCATCCCTGCAGCCTGGAGCACTAGTGCCCACCTGCTTGTCAAAATCAGTGTACCCTTTGAGGAAGAGGAGAGCGTAGGAGGGAGTGAAGTCGAGTGGGGAGCCCTTTTGAGTGGACTTCTTTTGTGAGGTGTGAGGAGATGGCTGCTGCACCAACTGGTTTGTTGCCCTTGTGCAGAATGAAGTTGGTGACCTTCGTGTGCCAGAGGAGGGCCACCATGAATTGAGCTGTATGCATCGCTGCGTCGATTGGGCTAGAGACCATCCACAATGGGGAGCAGCAATCCCATTTACCAGAAGGGGCTGCTGTGAGAAGACTGCTGTGCGTTAAGGGCCATAGCCCATGTTGAGTAGTGAGGCACGATCCCCTATGCCAGAAAGGGTCACCACCGAGGACTTTAACATGCAGATCGGGCTGGAGCCTTTGTACCATGAGGATACGGAAAGGAAGAGGGTGACCAAGACCTACAAGTTGTGTCACCTGATTGGAATTGTCGCTGAGAGGGGTGAGACTGCTGTGGGACCTTGCACACCTGCCTGCAATGAAGGATTCACCTTTAGAACTTGGTATCACCAATCACTCCCATCGCGGGAGGAACCAGAGACCTACCCTGCAAAAAGGAGCCACGAGAACCTCTAGTTGCTGCAGGGGCTCAACCACTTGTGATGACTGTCTGGTTGCTGAGTGCAACCTGCTTGGGTTGCATGCAGCAAACTCACCTGAATCAGCTACTGCTGCTCCAATGCCCTTAGAAGAGCGTCCTCAGGAATAACAATCCTGCAAGGTGAGGGTAAGACTTATTTGGGGCCTGTCAGCCCAGTGGCCCAGTGGGAACTTGCTGCTAAGTAGCATTGTGGTGCTGGAACACTGTTCACTTAAAAAAATAGATCATAGTGGCTTCTTGAAATTCGGGCTACTAGTGGAGCTTACCTTGGTTGTTGCCTATAGTGAATAGGGAATAAACACCCACAGCTAGAAGTGAAAAGGGAGTGGGACTCAGGGAACCACCTAAAGAAACACAAAAGCTCTGTCCTTAGGGGGACTGTGTACTTGGTTGTGAATGCCATCTTTTTCCTTTTTGTTTTTAGCAGTAGAAATAAAATACTTCTTTTTTCATAAAAGTGAGTATTTCGCTGGACAATGATTTATTGCTGCTGCTGTGTAAATTTCGAGTTGTGAGTCTGTTTTCACTCCCCTGTATTAACACCTTCCGCCTGAGGAAGTCTTGGACAGCTTTGATCATGCTCACCCTGTGAGTCAAGTGGTTAAGGGGTAGTAGGCCCAGTTGTTCTGAATCCTTAGTAGGTTGCGCCCTGGGACATCAGGAGTAAAATACCTTAACCCCTATGTTTGGACCAAGTAACCTCTGGCCCTCTGAACGGGATTCCAACAGTCCCTCTGGCCAATGTCCTCTTTGCACATTACATCAACATCCTCTCCTATGCCAATGACACACAACTAATACTCTCCCTCTCGGTTAAGACCCCCAATACAAGAAACAAGTTCACAGCCTACATGACTGAAGTGGCTAAGTGGATGAAAGCCAACTGTCTCAAGCTCAACACCACAAGACAGAAGTAGTGATCTTTGGCAGGAAAGGCTCACCATCAGACTCCAACAGGTGGCCAGCCGAACTTGGACTAACAATCACATCAAGCACCCATGCCACGAACCTCGAAATAATCATCAATAGCAAATTGTAGAAGACCGCAAAGTCAAATCAGTCACTGCATCCTCCTTCCTCACTTTGATGATGCTGAGGAAGATCTTCAAATGGGTTCACTAGATAAACTATCCCTCATGCCTTAGTCACCAGTAGGTTGAACTACCAAAACACCCTCTATGCCGGGACTACAAAGCAAATCACTAGAAGACTACAAACCATCCTCAACATGGCAGCCAGACGTACCCTCAACCAACCTCACAGAACTTACCACACCTTAGGGAGCACCTCTAGCTCCCGATACACAAAGCACTAATTTCAAACTCCTTACACACACATTAAAGGCACTACACAACTTTGGCCTCGCCCATCTGAATAGTTGCATCTCCTTCCACCATCCACCCAGACATCTCCGCTCCGCAGGACTCCTACTTTCACACATCCCATGCATAGACAAAACCAGATCAGGAAGGGGCATTTTCTTGCCTCCCCGAGAAGCATTGAACAACCTCCCATTCCACATCAGAGCCTCCTCCTCTGTTCTTGAATTCCACAAGAAGTTGAAGACCTGGCCTATCAGTTAACCAACATACCTTAGGCAGGTTAGGCGCACACACACCTGGTCAGCACCAGGATACCCTTGCGTTGATAATGAGCTTTACAAGTGCACATAACATAACAAAACAGGAAAATGGACCTGGTCCGGCACTCTTCCCAGAGTAGAGATCACATATACCTTTTGGAAGGCGTTAACTGTGTACTGACCTGACAACCGTTTTCTTTAGTGAGGGCAGCTCCATGTTAAGGTCATTCAGCATGCATTGACAATGATATGGCTTGGGCATTTTAAAGGTTCATAACCCCCCTCTAATATTTCCAGACAATTTATTTCATTTCTTTGGAGGGTAGCTAAATGGTCCCCAAAAGACAATCCACTGGTGGCTTGCACTTGTACTGTTTTGGCACCCTCCGGTGTCAAATGGTGCAACTGCATGCATGTGCAAAAATCAGTGAGTGTCGGCTTAAACCGGGTCAGTTGATGAGAGCTTTGGTAAGCCTATTAATGTATTACTTTGCTTGCTGTACTCATCACTGTAGACCGTGAATGAGGCATCATCCTTAGCATGAGTAAACTGCTGTGGCAGACTCAGAGGAGACGGTGAGGAAAGCACACCAGTTGCTAGAAAGCAGGAGTGGTAGAGGGAGATTTCTGGAGTGTATTTCAGGAAGACAATCAGGTGGAGACCAAAGGGAATACCAAAAATATTAAGGTGGGGTAGCCAAATTATGTGTAGCACAGGTTTATACATTTTCCCTTCTGACCTTAACCTGGAAGTTCAACCCTCTGCCATTATATAGGGCAGTTAAAAGAACTTCGGGACATCTTGCCACATACAGAAGTATTTTTTCTCCTTTGATTATCTAAACCATACATGGTTTTTAAAGCATTTATGTTTTACTTTGATGAAATATAGAATGAGTTATTTTAAACAGCATTCATGGAAGAAACACTTTGTAATGTATTTTATAAAAGGAATGATTTGGAATGTTTTATGCGCCACACTATGCATATGTATTACAATAATTTTAAATAATCAAGCAATAAAACACAATCTGTAATCTGTAACTACCCTCTTCCATCTTGGAATGTGGATATATGAGTATGTCACGTTAGCCAAAGGTACAATGAAGGAATATGAAGGAAGCTAACTATCTGCTGGTACTTTTCAGTGTACTTTGTAGTGCCTTATGGGTCTCCATAGTGATCATGTCCTTTTTGTATATGAAACAGTTGGGAGGACACTGCCTCACACTCCAGCATGCAGTTTTCTCCTTTGCATTATGGTAAATGCAGTACAAATTTGTGCTTACTTCATTTGGAGTCTGTAGTTTTTCACCTTAGTGGGTGCAGCTAGGGCTGTATATCTCTAGACACGTGAGGACTTTGCAGGGATCCCATGAACCCCATAAAAAAGCCTGCTGCTCTCTACTGATGAAGGGGTAAACCCAGAAAGAGGTGTCTAGAGATATAAAGCACTAGCTGCACCCACTAAGGTGAAAAACTACAGACTACAGATGAAGTACTCACTAATTTGTACTGCTTTTACTATAATGCAATGGGGAAAACTGCATACTGGAGTGTGAGGCAGTGTGCTCCCAACGATTCCCTGTTTAAAAAGGCTCCCTTGAGCCAGCAAGTCAACGAGCTTTGGTTGATGCACCTGTATGCCATTGAGTGGTATTGAGATCTGAGAGGACTTTGTCAGCATTTCCAGCAACCCCAGAAAAAAAGGCTGCTGCTCTCTACTGTGAAGGGTTGAACCCAGAAACACGCGTCTAGAGATATACAGCACTAGCTGCGCCTACTAAGGTGAAAAACTACAGATGAAGTACACACTAAGTTGTACTGCATTTACCATAATGCAGTGGGGCAAACTGCAAGCTGGAGTGTGAGGCAGTGTGCTCCCAATTGTTTCCTGTTTAAAAAGGCTCCCATGAGCCAGCAAGCTGACGAGCCTTGGTTGCTGCACAAGTGTGCCAGTGGGGGATACTGAGACCTGAGAGGACTTTGGTAGCATTTCGAGCAACCCCACAAAAAAGCCTGCTGCTCTCTACTCATGAAGGGCTAAACCCAGAAACACCTGCCTAAAGATATACAGCACTAGCTACACCCACTAAGGTGCAAAACTACAGACTACAGATGAAGTACGCACAAATTTGTACTGCATTTACCATAATGCGATGCGGAAAACTGCATGCTGAAGTGTGAGGCAGTGTGCTCCCAACTGTTTACTGTTTAAAAAGGTTCCCTTGAGCCAGCAAGCTGACAAGCTTTGGTGGATGCATCTGTGTGCCAGTGAGTGGTACTGAGACCTGAGAGGACTTTGGCCACATTTTGAGCAACCTCGTTAAAAAAGACTTGTGCTCTCTACTTATGAAAGGCTAAACCCAGAAACATGTGTCTAGAGAAATACTGCACTAACAGCATCCAATAAGGTAAAAAACTACAGATGAAGTACACAATAATTTGAACTGCATTTACCAAAATGCAATGGGACAAACTGCATGCTGGAATACGAGGCAGTGTGCTCCCAACTGTTTCATATCCTTTTTGTATATTGGGTGTATCTGGGTTACACAATGTGTCTCTACTGTGGATGACAGTGACACTCCCTTATAACCCTGACAGACTTATAACTCCTGCTCTGTCACTTAATAAAGTTGCATGTGAATAATGAAACATATTTTTTAAAATAAGTGCACATGCATTAACGTATGAAAGAGAACTATATTTATGTAGTAGTGCGTATGCTTTATCATATGAGGTGCTTACAGGCAAGTGATATGGTTTAATATTAAATGTACCATTAGTCAGTATTATTATTTAAGTCATAGTAAGTTTTAAATTAGTTTGTGGTAAGTTTCTTATTGAAAAGTTAAGATAATAGCGGTACAGTTGGATGTTATCAGCGTAATTTTAGATGTCTTCAGTGATGTCATATGTGAGGTCATAAGCAGTACATGACAGGTGCATGAGTTAGACTTAGTTTACCTAATCATGACTGCCATACTTTAGCGATTTTTGTTTTGTTAACATAATTGCAAATTTACTGTTTTTTCTAGTAATTTTATTAACTTTTTCTTTAAGATGCAAGTTTTCATATTCACGTGTTCTAACCACAGCTTGTGTTAAGGTCGATTTCTGAGATTTTGTGAAACATACGTTAAGGTGTTATAAGCAAAACTAACCATAACTGCACTTTAACCTCGTGTTTTCCAGTGATTTTCTGGATTTATTTAATCATCTACCACTTCTAAAATTTCGGCACACGCTCTATGACCAACCTACCACGTGCGCCCAACCCTGCAGCATATGGCCTCGTCCTGGAACCAACCTCTGGAGGGCTAGAGTTGCACATGGGTTTAGATATGTGCAGCAGTGATTGAAGACATTGCCTGGCTTTGACAGCGACTGCAGCAGGCTGAACCCTGTTGCCACTGCCAAGGGCCATTCACAGTGGGGGTTGGCTGCATTGTGTGGCCTCTGCTCTGGCCCTGTATTAAAAAAATATATTTTTAAGGATTCACAAATCATATTTTGATGTTTCATAGTCTCAGCTTTGTACAGGAGTTCCAAACTAGATGACTGAAACAAAAAGTGATCCATTGTCCAATGTGGGGCCTTTTATTGAGCAAAATTGCAAGACTGGACACTTAACTACTTTTTCTGAACTTTTTGCACAAAGTGCCAGAGGCTACCACTGGACTGCCGCTGAGCCGCAGGCACCGACGTCAAACTGCTGGTTGGACTCAGTTTGCTGATTTGTCGCACTGAAAGAATCCTGATTTCCAGAAAAAGTTCTAAGTCCGAAAATAAAGGATTTCCCCTGGACCAAAGCCAAGCACCACCCCACGGATTACGACACCCTCCTGAGCCCGCATTAAGGCTTGGTGCACTTGAATGTTTCCCATTGTTGAGAGCCTTACAATTCCTGGTGTAGCCAAGACTCCTACCGTGGTCCTGTGTTTCACCTGGCCACAGTTGACAAGCCTCTCCTCAGATCCAACAGGCACCCGTTTCGGTCGATGAAATCATTGACAAGGATTGTTCTACAGAAAAATGACTAAATCAGAAGGTAAACTTTCCATTAGGACAATCCTGGTCCCTGTATCTATCCTGCACTCCATTGTGGTCAACCTTAACTTTTGACTTTGACCTGGCGTAGCACGACCAGATACCCATGGTTGGTTCTTGGTGCTTTTTGACTCTAGAAACTCCTAAAACTTTGAAAAATCATATCTCCGGTCCCCTACAACACATTTTGTTTTGGTGTCTATTTGTTCATTACCATTTTTTCTATGCTTATAAGTTGAAGTGGGATTGTATTCTGTTGTGTTTCTTTTTTTAACTGTTTTGGACTGATAAATTGTTTACTCATTTCGTCTAAGTAAAGTCTGTCTGCCCTTTGCAACAGTTACCAAGGAGTGAGTTCAGATTTAAATTATTGAGACCTAACTGTACCTAGTAAGGAATAGTGCCATTATTACTTGAAGATGACTACCTTCTAATTCAACTAATAATCCACTTTCTCAAACACATGTAAATGCTTTTGTTAGCCCTGTTTACCTTTTGCCCCCCCCAATGGATCTACACAAAACGTATCATACCAGGACAAGACTAATCATGCTAAATATCTGCAAACTTTCATGTGGATTCATCAAATGATACAACAGTTATTAGTAAATTAATACTTTTGTGAAACCCTTTGTAATCGTGCTTTTACAAATGTACACAAATTTAAGAATACAAAGAATGTGCTTGTTGTACTTGCTAAGCATCTGACGAATTTCTTGCAATTTACATCAAACAGTGGTAAAGTTATAGGCAAAGCAAAAATAAATCTTTCACTGTAAAAATATCTTCCCTTTTAACCCTTCTCAAGCACACAAAACAACATTTTTGAAATACCAGTTTTTCCGAAACTGAACGGATTTACACCAAACTAAGAAAAATTCACTTCCTTGAGTAAACCCATAGGAATTAATATGCGAAATATCACTTTATAGAGCTCTTTTATGGCCCTTGCTTGATGGCTCTACTTGAAACTTGCCATACTGAGCCCAATCGAATCAACTTTTTTATTGGCAAGCTTTTGCAGATTTATCAAACAGTGCCAAGCTGATTAAGAAATGAAATTTGTCTTTTCAGTGAAAACTCTGACCTAACCATAACTATACACTGGATATCACCACAGCTTTCAACTCTGGTTGATTTCTCCGGCGAAAGTGAGTCTTTGTGGGCAAGATCTTGGTGTGACCTCCAAGTTCTCTTGTATGCCAAAGAGAGGCCTAAGCCTGAATCTAATACATTTCTAGGCAAAAACTGCATTTCTTTAATTTGTCTACAGATAGACACGTTGCATTCTGAATAGGGTGACGTTCACTGTCCATTTATGTGCGGTTCAATTTCATGTATATGAAATATTAGGCAAAGAATGTGTTCGAGAGGAGAGAAAACGGTGCCATGTCAGATTGTGCTGGGACAAAATCGAGCACATCCATAAAAAGATTTGGTACATTGGGATTTAGAAATATAATCGTGAATAAAATCAATTGGAAATAATCAGGACAACTTTGGTAATATTCAGAACAATATAAACTTGCAGACATCAGATTTATTGCTGTTAATATTTTATTTGGTTGATACAACAGAAGCATTCCATAAGCACGTTCTGTATCGAAGCCTGTCAAAGTGGAATCAGTCATTCATGAAAGGCAAGATGGAAACTACAAAACACGTTCTTGAAATTCCATGCCAAGTTTTACAAATTCTTTAGTCTGTTTTCATTCAAAGTGTTTTTCTCAAATATACTTTACAGACCTGTAACTCTCACTTTCGTAATTGAGTACATACAAAACCTAGCGCTTACACAACAGCTTTAACACTTTCATCACCTCTCAAAAACTGGTAGATCATTGCACAGCTGATATAACGTCCACATATTGATACAAAACAACAATATTAGTTTGTGAAATGCTATTATTGATGAATATATTACTTGCACAGTGTTATTGCTTTTCTTTCATTTGGCTAATAAGCATAATAGTCTATGACAAATATATTTTTTGCATTTTATAAATATGAAATGCATATGCATGTAAACATTGTATATAATGTTAAAATAAATGCCATGCTAGTTTAGTTTACAAAAAATATAGAGCTAGTTTTTTAAAATGAATGTAACAGTAGAAGTCAGAGCTTTGTCACCTTTGTTCAATATTTGACTATTCACAGAATAATCATATGGGTGCAACTTCGGAAATAGGTGGTACACTATTTAGAAGCAAAAAGGCCGAAACATGCAAAAAATCTACGGTTACAAAACCTTGGACCAGATCCACAAGATGAAGACGGGATATTTAAAAAAAATGATTAAAGGTTGGCACCAGAGTAGGGATAGATGAAGATTATAGTGGGTTCAGATAATTTCAGAGGTGGAGAGTTAAAAGATATTTGGAGTGAACCGGAAGTTTTGCTAGAAAACTGGCGATTCGGAGTAAATCAGGAATTCTTCTTTCCTCCCAGAGGTTCTTCACAGAGTTTTAATATAGCCTTAGAACCCGCCGTAGCGTGCTCTACCGGCTATCAAAGGCCCGCTCCCGCGTTAAATGAATGAGCCGAAGGCGAGGGCATTTAACAAGGGAAAGGGCCTTTAATAGCCGGTAGAGCCTGCTACGGCGGGTTCTAAGGCTATTAGAACATTCTGCCACTCAGGGCAGAATGTTCTATTAAATAAAACAAATTGCTCACGGAGCCCGAAGGGATTAAAATCCCCTCGGGCTCCGTGAGGCTTTGTTCACAGCTGTTGCTGTGAACAAAGCGAACATTGGAATGTTGGCGCTGCGGGCTTTTACCGGCCAGTAAAAGCCTGCAGCACTCCATTGTTTTCAATGGAGCTGCCAACGTTCAAATGTTCTAATCTGTTTTAAACTGCTGAACGCTCTGTGGCAAACAAGGCAGGTGTGTTTTTTTTTCACGTGGACTTTATCATTCCGATGGGCCTGTACTGCCCTTAAGAGGCCCGTCAGAATTGACGAGCCACTCTTAACGAGGGTCTAAATGGCAGATGCAGAGTTATCTGTAGCTGCATCTTGTAACAATTTCTGAATGACTAACACTTGAATTTGTAATGCCTTTGCCACTGCATTCTCTGTATTTCTTAGCAGTGTGATTGCCAAGTGTTACTGTCGTGTAACTCCATGGTATTCAGTGGGCCTGATAATAAAAAAATAAAGTATTATAGTTGCACCATAGTACTACTTCTACAAATGGGTGCAGAGTTACTACTTTTGGGAATTCACAAACATGAAAAAGCCCTGAAGAAGGCTTAGTGACCCATTGGGCAGTTCGGAATTCGGCTGAAACATGTTGACAGATGAGAGATGCAAGAATTATTGGATTTTCATTTTTCACATCATGGTATGGGAGCCGCTGAACAAAATAATTTATGGTATTCCCATAACCATTTTTGGCTTCAACTGGACCCCTATTATAGTCCAGAGAATCATATACGGAATCGGTCGAGCTCCCCAGGGTGGCATTGTCCTACCCAGGCGAGAAGATGCACCTATGATACAGCATCCCACTATTTGGTGGGTGAGATCTCTTCTTATTATCCTTAATGGCACTGCAGGATATACTATTGAATATGGGCATCAGTAACATTTCAGCTTCCGTATTTTTGTTGAGAAGAATTCTGTTAGTGGGAGGATATGTGGAAACTAGTTTTTGGAACCTCTCCTACTGTCCTTGGGTGAGAAACGAATTCACAGACATTCCCATTAGTATGCTTAGATAGCTGCATCAGGTGGATCTTTTCAAGCCTACTACTGGGAACTGTAAGTAACATACCCCTGGTGCTCCCATTTCTCTGTTGTGTAGTTGTACATAATGTACAGTCCCTCTTTTGGGAAATGTAGTCCGATGTGCAACTACACATTTATTTACTTTTTTTTTCTCTTCATCGGGAATTTTTTTTTGCATATGGAGAAACCCCTTGCTCTACGCCCTCTCTAAGTTTGGAGGTTATTTCTTACCCGTAACACAATGAAAGGGGATTTGTTTAAGCCAGCACTTTGCTGCGTTTCTAGGGTGAAAACAGATTTGATCAGAGTTGGTGAGTGCAATAAACTCACAGTGTGTAGTCAGTCACAAACTTAACACAACCCACACCTTGATCTGCCCCCCCACGCACTCTTTTGCGTGTACTACTGCAAATTAATCTGGAATTGTGGCAGAGTACTCCACAGTAACAAAGATAATTACGCCTGCCTGACAAGTGTAACTGAAGCCATTGTTTGCCATGAACATATGTTTGTCTTAATGAATTGGGGGCATTGTATCAGCTTGGAAAGATTGAAATACTAAAGGCCTAATTTAGATGTTGGAGGTAATTGGTTGGCCTTCACTTTTTCGGTGGAAACCCCGTCCGCCGGCTTGGCGATCCGCCCGATTTAGCTGTTGGAAGTCCCATGGATGATAACCCACCCAAGCCCAGCCGACTCAGCCAAGGATTTCCATTCGCCGCAACGGGGCTATAGGAAAGAGTGGCTGGCAGCGGGTCTCCATCCACACTTACTGCCATGCAGGTTTGGATGAGCCGTACCACCAAGCAAAATATGGTGGTCCGACCTCCAATTCGGATTTGGCAGATTGGGGGGGAATAGGAGGGAAAAACTCACCTTTTTTCCTAATTCCATTTGTGTTTTCGATTGGATGTAACTGGACAACACCTCCTGTCGCTGCTGCCAATGGACCACTGAGAAAACATGACCCCCTCCGTCGCTGGACATGAAGGTAGGGGACCCGCACTGGCTGTGGACGTTGGGGGGGTCACTGCACATGAACTCGGAACCACTGAAGACGATACATGTCACAGTAATTCTTTTAGAGTACCTGTAACATGCATATGCCGGGGACACAAGTGGGACAGACATGGGTGGGTACACACTGGTACACAGCACATATTGCACACATACACAAATGTCATTTTGGTGTCAGTATTCATTGAGAATGAATGCTGCCACCGCAATGATGGTATGATCACATTTGTCAACTGTGTCCACGTATGCACATTGCAAGGGGACCTGTACTTGTCTTGTTGTGCGTGCAAATCAGCACATGTAAGTGTGTGTGCAATGCGATTGGCTTGTTGAGGTGGAGGGAGGTGTAGCGGGTGCCGTGCTTGTGTCAGTATGTGTGCCTCTTGCATATGGCACTGATGTGGTTGTGTATGTTGTGTAGTGTGTTGTGTTGCTGCATGCAACATTCAGGTGAGTGTTGCTGTGTGGCGGTCATTGTTGTGATGTGTGAGTGACTTTGTGCAGATGAATGTCTGGTTGTGTTGGTTGTTGTAGTTGTGTCATGTGGGTGCAGCATCAATAGTGTGTGTATGTTGTGTCATGGATGTATGGCAGTGTATGTTTGCGGCATGTACATGTTGTGTTGTGATGGAATTGCAATGGATACCAGTGCTTATGTGGTGTGTTATGTCGTGTGTGATGCAGGAGGACACCTATGGCAAAGGCACAGTGTGTGTGTGACCTACCTGTATTTGACAGCCACTGCCATTGTCCGATGTCTATTGTGTCCTATGATGTCTTCCCTACGTCAGCAAACAGCCATCAGTACACCTCCTGCAGGACTGTAACATCTAAATACCGGGGTGGAACACCATCGACTAGACGGTCTTCTCGGGTCCGCAATGCCGGCAGTTTGGCGGTAACACTTCCAACACCTAAATCAGGCCCTCAGTCTGTTCTGCTAGGATTTGATTTAGTTTCATTTGGGTGTATACATATATTGGGAGTGAGTCTGTAATTCATTGAGCCATCTCATGTCAAACAGTTATTTGAATATCTAACACTTTACTAATTAACAGGTCCAGTTACCAGAGCAATAAAAGAGGTTTATTTTGTTTTTAGATATAATGGAGATCTTTTTTTTAAAAATATTATGGCGC
Organism: Pleurodeles waltl; assembly: GCF_031143425.1. Taxonomy (NCBI): domain Eukaryota; kingdom Metazoa; phylum Chordata; class Amphibia; order Caudata; family Salamandridae; genus Pleurodeles; species Pleurodeles waltl. Next base: position 1,199,922,571 of record NC_090445.1, on the reverse strand, counting down.
GCTTAGATGTTGAAATCTGCTCAGTAGCTGCTGGAGTAAACATTCCTCTCGAAATCAAACGTATCTTCCCTACATGAATGGCTGGGTAGGTGGCATGGCCTAAACTGCTCTCCATTGTTCCTTTGTTGACACTTCAAATATAGTAAGTGTTCACTCACAAATGTTTGCTTTTGTAAATCGTAGAAACTGAACGGCATTTGCTTCTTTTCAACATACTGTGACCGCCTTGCAGAAATCGTTCTTTTCATTCACTAATCTTTAGCACATGCTAATTTGCTGTGGTGTTAAACATCCCACAAGAAAGCACACCATGGGGAGCAACGCCAGTTGCTTGCAGTTGTTCTCTGTGTAATTTCATGATTGTTCTTTTTTCTTCCGGCATCTTTATTCTGAAAGAAGGGGTTACATACAGGAGATTAGTAATGACCTATGTTGACATTTCAACAGTTTTCTTTTGACATTGTCACTTATGTGGTGGATAGACTTGCAATACATTTTGTAATTTTCTGTGCATTATTTAGGTGTACTACATTTCACTGGAATACCCTTCTAAACCCGTATGAATTAATGGCTGGAGAGCAATGATAAAATTCCACCACTAGACTGCAAGATATTCATATACCGAGCAGTGTTTAATTTTTAAAATAATAAATGACAGGGCCAAATATATTTCTCAGGATGCTACTGCTGCTTCCCCGCCAGCACTGTCGAATACCAGTGACACCTACTTGCCATTACAGTTCTACAAATGTTACAATTTGGACTATACTAGCTGACCCAATGGTATAAGAACGGCCTGAGCACACTGGTATTGTTATTTTTAGTCCTATATTTAATAGTTTAAATATTTTGCTTTGTGTTTTTTCTTTACAACAATAGACTAACGGTACCACCATGTGGTGAAATGCCTTAAATATGTGCTGGTTTCACAAAATAAATGCCAGTGCTGATTCCCAGAAAACTACAGCACAAATTAAGCACTAATGGGCAACATATGTTGGTGCTTGTGTAAAAAGATGACAATCACAACAGTGAAAGATCTTGGTTTTGGCTCAGTTGTACTTTTTGGTAAGCAGTTGACAAACTGGACTTCTCAAGGAACGTCAGAGAAAAAGTAGGAATATTAGTAATAACCACAAAGTCATGGTCTCGTGGATGTTCACTAAATAAATTCATATACCATTTCTCACTGCAATTTCGTACCTCATTTCAGTTGTCAAGAAATGACTTAAGACTGAAGTTGGACTGGGAAACGTACACAAACCATTTTCGAGGTGTTTAGGGAAGCGCCTTTTCACCATGGGAAATGTCTTTCATGTGGAGACAAAAGTGCAGTCAGAGAAATACGCAGCTGCACGTTTTGTCCTTCCTCCAAACATGCAGATTATCTCTGTGAAGTTTATGATTTGTGATGATTATAGTGGGTGCACTTTGGAATTTTGCAAATCACACAAAATCTGTGAGCAAATTAGGTGTGCAGTGCATTGTTTTATGCATGTTTTTAAACGTTGAGACCATTCAGTTCAATGTTTAACTTACAAAATTATTTCGATAAAGTTGTTAGTCTGTTTATGTATCTAAATCTAACACAACCACTAAAGATTATATTGGTTTGTTTAGAATTTGGAGGCATTGGCTGGTGGTCAAAAAATCAGGTTGCTCGGGCAGTATCTTGCATCCTGAGAATCCAGAACAGCTAATCCGTTTATCCAGGATAACTTTGTCATATACCTTAGCAGTGTTATTAACAAAATATTAATGTAGTATGCTTACGGGCTATAACTATGATAGCATACTATGTATCCCTTTACGGGTTTCGTATGCTGAAAATTGGGAAACATGGATTTCATTTGCAGATGTGACACCATCCATGGAGGATTTCTGAGGTTACACTGGAGATAATTGGCCCAGCGATGAAGGAGTCTTCCTATAGTCCACCACTCCTCCCTAGGGTGAAATCCCATGTATTAATTGGCAAAGGGATTTGGAGACACCTTTTATTTGTTCTTTTGGTATGATATGTTAATTCACTGACAATGGTTATATGGTACGGCCTTCGTCAAATTCAGTTTTTAATATAACACATTTATTATCATCTCGTACATTGGTCTTGCTCCCATTCACTCAACACATTTCAGACGAGCGTTCTAGGTGCTTTTTCAGGCCTAAAATGTACTTTCATAAATATTGTAAGAATATTGTATGGATTTACATTTTTGTCCATCATTAGCAATGTGCAGTATGCATTTACATGCAATTATACAACTGCAGATAGATATGAAACAACTGCTTTTGAAAAACGTTTCTTGTGATGTGCAGGCGTGTATTTTCTAATTTGTTTTAGTTAGGCCACATTTATGTGTAAACCACCATTTTAACTATGATGGATGTCATTTTTGTCACTCACTCCGTGCTTCCCCTCTGCACTTAACCTCTCCCCACAAGCTCCCCGATACAGATTCAACGTGAAATATATGAGGACATTTCCATTGTTGTTGTTGTTCTTTTCATGGTAATCTTTCTCTAGCTCAGATGTCACTTTCTTAAGTCAAATCTATCTGTTCACATAGAGAGAGATTGTAACTGTATCTTGTTTTGTTTGAACATCTCCAGATTAAATTAGCATTAGAGCAGGGATCTCCAACCTTTTCTGTAACAAGTGCTACTTATAGTAAATGAAATGCATCCTGAGCCTCTAATATTATTAGAGTTCTAATAGAGACAGCAGCAGCCAAGATTACATTAGTAGCTACCATAGACAACATTTCCAGCAAGGCTCACCTCAGTTCATCTGGAGGGTTCCCAGCTATAATTTAAAAAAAGGCGTTGTCAATGTGGAATGCCTCTCTGTGAATCATATATAGCAGCAATGCCCCAGCACCAAGATAATATTATTAATAAATCTACCCAACGCCGCATGATTTATCACTGAACAATAAGGCTAAAATATATATTAGCATTTCAACCATTTTTCTTCAAACATCAGCTTCTAAGTTCTGAAAATTAAACATTTTTGCCTTGAATGCTTATTTTTCAAGTTTGGTATACCCATCTTAATATGGAAAGCTTCTCATGTAGTAGGTTGGGTGGCACACAGGAGAGCTACTCACAGGTAGATGAAGAGTTACCAGTAGCTCACGAGCTACTAGTTGGAGAAGCCTGGCATAGAGAGTGTTGAATGATTATGAAAAGATTTAGTTAGCAGTGGTTCCCAAACTTTTCTGACCCGTGACTCCTGTTGTGTAATGTAGTTCTTACTTAGAATGTAGAGTTAGTGGAATGTTTGTAGTTGAAAGAATGGAATGGGGAGGATGTGGAGAACTGGAGGAAGGGGCAGTTGGAGTTGACCAGGGTGGAGAACAGGCAGACACTGGTGTTGGCGTGCTTTCTTATTTGAATAAACTACAAGGAAACTCAATGCTGTTTGATGAGTTATATTACAAGAATTTTGGTGACGACTACATTTCAAGTCTGAAACCCTCGCTGATTCGTCTCGTCTTTGAGGCCACCCGGAGTGAGTAGCGCGCCAACACCTTTCCCTTTTTGTGACTGGGCATCTCTAAAGCAGTTTATCCCGCCTGTACCGCTGCGCTGCACCGTGTGTTGTTATTATTATTATTTTTTATTTGGACGAACGGACTAGCGCTGTGCTGTCTCAAGTCGTGAGACATCAACGCCACGAGGCATCAACCGTCGTTCTTGTGCGATCTCGGCTGTGTTGTATTGCGTGTGCACATACAATGCTCGCGCTCAAGCTTCGGTGAAGGGCGCAAGGTGTTTTTTTAAGAGGAGCGCGCTGTTTCCACTGCTACACACGTGCCCAGGCAAAAGAGGTCTTACACAGCGCTCAGTCCACAACAAAGCTCTGCAGCAATAGCTAGTAAAGAAGCCCAAGTGTCTGCTTTACCTTCCTCGACTTCACACGCCCGCTCCTTCGCACTCACTGTGATCTTGGTGCTGTGTTCAGGGCGTGTACTAAATGCTACGTCCTCCTGGACACTAGAACTCTTTGAGGTGTCTTTTCGGCGGCCATATTGGATGTACCTTTTTGTTTTTTGAGAGACTTCTTTCATAATTTTGTAAAGTAAAGAAACAAAAATGAGTGCTGCTCAAACATTTACTCTTACTCCTCCACAACCTTTTCTGACTTCCACTGGAGATCAACATGTCAAGTGGCTAGAGTGGAAAGAATACTTTTTGAACTATTTAGATACTATTGATGACGAAGATTTGACTCAAACTAGAAAGAAGAAAATGTTATTACACTGCTTGGGTCCTATGGGTCTTAAGGTGTATAACTCAATAGAAAAAAAAGTTCAACAAGATGGGGATTTGAATGTGTTTTCTCATGCTTTAGAAGACCTTGACAGATATTATTCAACATCAGTCTGTATTGCAATTGACAGATACAATTTTTTCAGTAGGAAACAACAGAAAACAGAATCTATTGAAAAATATGTTTCCGAGCTAAAAAAACTAGCACTTACTTGTAGGTTTGGTGGGTTGCATAATGAATTTATCAGGGATCAAATCATCATGCATGTTAATAATTCTCACATTCAAGAGAGATTGTGGGTACATGGAGAGTCACAGTTGGAGGAAGTTGTGGCTCTAGTCAAAAAAGCTGAAATTTCGAATAAATGTGCAAAGGCTATTTATTGTGAAAAAACAGAAGTACAGAATGAAGTAGTTAGCAAGGTTAAATTTAAAAGGAATAAGGAAGAAACACATAGGAAAAAGGTGGAAACAAAGAATATTGAACGAAAATGTTTTCGATGTGGGAGTAAAGAGCACTTAGCATTTTACAAGAAATGTCCGGCGCGAGACCAACAGTGTGCTAAGTGTGGCATTAAGGGCCATTTCGCTAAAGTGTGTAGAAGAGGTAGAAAAGTTACAGCGGTGATCAGTAGATCCGATTCGGAATGCAATTCTGATTCTAGTGCCGATTCAAAGGGCCATGAGTATGTCTTAGGTATTAACAGTGATTTTGATGTGGAAGATTGCGTCGAAGTAAATCAAATATAAAATTCTTGTGTATCACACTTAAGTTTACAATCTAGAAATAAGCCTGTTTGTGAAATTCTCTTGGGGGGAGTGCGTGTACTGATCGTAGCAGACTCTGGTTCCCCATACACAATTATAAACAAGAATATGTGGGAGCATAAATTTCAAAAGGTTCTGGGCTCCACATTAAATCCAACAGATGTGTCTCCAGAGAGTTTTACAGGTGAATCCATTCCTATGATTGGTTTTAGAGAAGTGGTTTTTGAATTCAAGGGCAGGAGAACCGTGAGCAAATTATATGTTGCTGAAGAAGGACCAGAAGTATTGGGTTGGTTGGATCAAAGGGCCCTGAATATTGTTTTGGATCCCAACGGTGTGGAACAGGTTAAGGTAGCGGGTGACTATAAAAGTTATAGTGTTACTTTGAGGAACGAATTTCCAGAACTTTTTTCTGGGAATATTGGTGCCCTTAAGAATTTTACACATAGAATTGTGCTGAAGGATAATGCTGTACCGAAAGTCCACAAATCACATGATATTCCCTGGGTGATAAGAGACGAAGTAAATAAAGAATTAGAGTCTCTTCTACGCAAGGGTATTATTGAAGAGGTGGATGCCTCTGAATGGATCTCACCTTTGGTCGCAGTACGCAAAGCCAATGGGAAGATTTGTCTATGCATCGACTTGCGGTACCTAAATAACAACATAGTAGTGGAGAGGTTTCCTTTACCAAAAATTTCTGAAATGCTTGCCCTGACAAAAGACATGGAATGGTTCACTTCCATTGACCTATCGTCCGCTTACCATCAGGTGAGATTACATGAAGATAGTAAGAATCTGACTGCGTTCATGACCTCTCAGGGTTGTTTCCGTTATGTTCGTATGCCTTTTGGACTGGCCTCAGCGGCAGCGGTCTTCCAGAAACTGATGCACAAACTGTTTAAGAATATGGAAGGTGTAGTTGTCTTTCAAGATGACATTTTAATTATGGGAAGGAACAGACTGCAACATGATAAGAGGGTTAATTGTGTATTCAGTATCTTAAGAGAGAATGGCCTGACAGCTGAATTTTCGAAATGTAAGTTTGGAGTTCAATGCTTAAATTATTTAGGACATGAAATCACTATGAGTGGGATTAAACCAAAAAAAGAGTTGTTATCAGCCATTAGGGGTGCCCCAGCTCCTAGAAATAAGGACGAATTACGGTCGTTCCTTGGCTTAGCAGAATTTTATGCAAGGTTTGTCAGGAGTTTCTCTGAGAAAACGTTTAACTTAAGACAACTGCTGAAAGAAAGATGTAAATTTGTATGGACGGATGTGTTACAAGAAGATTTTGAATGTATAAAACGAGAGATTTGTGAGGGCAAAGCGTTGTCAAGGTTTGACCCTAACCTTGCTTCTATTCTCACTACTGACGCATCAAATAGAGGTATTGGTGCTGTACTAAGCCAGAAAGGTATCACTGGTGAGGAAGTTACTATAGCCTTTGCCTCTAGAGCGCTTTCTCCCACAGAAGAGAGGTACTCAGTTATTGAGAGGGAGACTCTGGCGGTTGTTTGGGGATTAGAACATTTTAGAAATTTTCTGTGGGGCTTTCACATTGAAATCAGATGCGATCATAAACCCCTAATCAAGGTGTTGACTACGGAAGGTTTGTTAAAGTCAACGGCAAGAATAGCTAGAATGTCCATAAGATTGTTGGATTTCAAATACAATTTGGTATATGTTCCAGGAGTTAAAAATAAGGTGGCGGACTGTTTGAGCAGATTGCCCTTACCACTTAAAGAATTAGTGGGTGATGACGAAGAGTTCATGGTCGCCTGGTCAGGGAGTTATGATTGGAAGGCCATTAATTCTGAGGTTTGGAATGAATCTGTAGCAAATGACCCCATATTAACCACGCTTAAACAGTATATTCAAGAAGGTTGGCCAGGGAAAAATGGAATGCCAGCAGAATTCAGAGTTTTCTTTGCGTTACGAGATGAGTTATCTGTAGAACAGGATAAGGTATTGAGGGGTGATAGGATAATTCCACCTGAGAAATTAAGGGACTCCATTATTAAAATAAATCATGAAGGACATCTTGGCATTGTCAAAACTAAAAAGAAAGTTAAGGAGAACTATTGGTGGCCTGGTATGGATGTCAATATTGAAAGAATTGTTAGGAGTTGTGATTTATGCGTGAATGCTGACAAATCGCTGGTGACCTTAAAACCTACTTTACATCCCGTGCCTTGCCCTGAGATGGCTTGGGAAGTTATAGGTCTGGATATAATGGGACCAATTGTAGAGGAGAATGTGCAGTGGTACATTATAGTAGCAGTAGACTACTTCTCAAAGTGGCCAGAGATTAAAATTGTTTCTAAAGCTAATTCAAAGAATGTTCTGATATTCTTGGATGAACTGTTTCAAAGGGAAGGGCTGCCTAGGAAGATAATAACTGATAATGGGGTGCAATTTAAGAGTGAGGAGGTTGAAGAATTTTTTGAGAGAAATGGCATAGAACACAAGTTAGTTTCTGTTTACCATCCTAGTGGAAATGGAGAAGTGGAAAGGTTTAATCGAGTTGTTAAAGATTCTGTACAACTAGCTAAATTTAGAAATGTTGATTGGAAAACTAGTGTTAAGAAAATGATCTGGATGTACAGAACCACCCCAACGGTAACAGGCTATACCCCTTTTACAGTTATGAGGGGTAGAATTCCATTTACAAAGGATAATCAGGGTTGGTTAAGCAAATCTAGGGGTAAAAGAATGGTCACCTGTTGAAATTAAGGAGAATATTCAGAAAGCACAGGAGTTGTATAAAACCTATGTGGATTTAAAAACAGGGGCAAGAGACGTTAGTCTGAAGAAAGGTGATGTTGTTCGGGTTAAACTACCAGGTAAAGTTAAAAAAGGTGATACTAAGTTTTCAGAGCCTAAAACAGATCTTGAAGTATACAAAAACTCTGCCAAATTAAGTGACGGTCGTGTGTGGCATATGAGTCGTTGTGCTAAGTTATTGGGTGATGCTGTTGGGGCGAATTCTGCTGTACCTATGAAGAATTATTTGTGGCTAGACCCTGTTTATGAAGACACTTTCTCTGGAGCTGCTAACATCGTAGAAGCTGATTCGGCGTCAGAAGATGTTATGGACAATTATGACATCCCGGCACAGGAAGTGGAAGTGTCCAAGGACCATCCGGACAATCTTGGAAGGAATGTAACCTACAGAAGCAGATTGGGTAGAATGATTAAGAAACCTTTGCATTTAAAGGACTACATTGTAAATTAGGATCTGTATTGTAAATTAGTTTACTTTGTATCATTTTCCTTCCTTTCCTTCCTTGTGATTTATGTTTTACTTATTGTTTATTTCCCAAAGGGGGAAGATGTGTTGTGTAATGTAGTTCTTACTTAGAATGTAGAGTTAGTGGAATGTTTGTAGTTGAAAGAATGGAATGGGGAGGATGTGGAGAACTGGAGGAAGGGGCAGTTGGAGTTGACCAGGGTGGAGAACAGGCAGACACTGGTGTTGGCGTGCTTTCTTATTTGAATAAACTACAAGGAAACTCAATGCTGTTTGATGAGTTATACTACAACTCCCTTGACCTATTGGCAGTTAGCTGCGGCTCCCCACTGTGTTATTTTTTTCTTTTGGCGAGTGGGGGAGGAGGCATGGGGCTGGCAAACTGGCCTCTGGAGTTCTTCCATTTTATTCCCTCAAAAATACTTGGTATGAACTATGAAGGTATTATAATAATAGATGTAGCAAAATAAAAAACATCTAACAGTTGTTTAATAAAAAAAAAACCTTTCATTGGTTGAGACGGAAACAATGCTCTTCAGCACTGTAGTCTGCATATGGATTTTCTTTAAAACTATGTTTTGTTCCTTAAAAATTGCCTCTAGCACAGGGAGCTCTCCTTCTGGTCATTCTAGTTATCAAGGAGCTACTTTTGATATATAAAAATGCAGCTCCACTAATCAGCTCTACTATATTTCATTTTCAAATACTTTACTAAAGTACTTTACTAAACGTTCCGGCAGCCACCATTATCTTAACTCTGCTTCTGTCTCTTCTAGGTCTGATGGAGTCATTGCACTCTCCTGTCCCAGACCTCAGTATTGGTCTGCAGTCTCTGAATCCTTCTCACTATAGTCGTGTGTCACGTTTGTGTCAATTCAGTTCTTATTATGGCACAAAACTCCGATGGAGGTCCACATAACACCATATAAAAAAAAGTAAAAACACAGTTATGGATTAAACATGTTGCATACTATCATAGTTATAAGAACGTATTCATACACTACAAAAGATGTTAAAAAGTCTTCCCACCAACTAACATTAACAAGACTGAAAACAGTGCCCTTCAGGAATAAATAAAATATATTATTAAAACAATACCGCAATTTCCTTAAAAGTGACACTGTACATACTTAAGTCCAGCATGTGCCTGTGTTTATATCTCTGCATTGCTCATAGTTTGTGTTAACTAATCTGACAGATAGGAGCAATTCCTGTGCTATTTTGAATGTCGCACTGCCATCTAGTGGTACTACAGGGAGTTTCATCTTAGCAAAACATATTTTTGAATGCCAGCTTGAAAAACGCGTGGGTAGTGTTGGAGGCGCACCCGGGTGCTGCAGTTCACAGATTGGAAACCTATGGGTTAGTTCTTAGGTGCTATTGCAATGACGTTTATTTTTTCTTGGGCTCTGATCTGCTAAGGAAATTATACATTTGTTCACACCACAATGAATCTGCAGAAACATCAATTTAATATGCAACAATTTTGTGATTTTGAGGGTGAGCCAACACTTTGAGTTTTTCTTAATGCTGGTCGGGTAGAGTCCTATTCTTTTCCAATTTTGCTGCCCATTGAGACTTAGAATATTTTGACATTTTTATAAACTCTGTATTACTTTGCATTTGCAAGCCTTCAGGGCATTCACTCTGTACCGCAGAACTTTTGAATTTCATAATAAAATCCTTTAACTTTTCATTGATCTCAAACTTAGTTATTGAGTGTCCAAAGTTTTTGCTAAATTGGGATTATTTAATGAAATTGTATTTTGTTGATCTTGATGGTTTCCGAGGTGCCTTAACATGAATACACATTGCCTCATGAGATTGAGGTTTAACACTTTCTCTGATCCACTGAAATCTGGGAGATTTTATGAAGGTCAATTTTTTCCATCACAATAGATAATATTACTTATAAGTTAATTGACTTTGCGCAAAGAATGATTGTCACAACTGGCCTATAAAAAATGTCATGGCTCTTCATTGTTTCATTTGCTCTGAAAATACTTTTAATATATAATTTCTCTTGTTTATTCTTGTATTCACATTTCTTGACTATGGTGGGGCATTACAACTTTATCACTCTACAATAGTGATCTCAGCTCAGCTGAGCATACTGACATGAAATATAAGTGACAGTGATCCTGTCTAAAACTAAGATACCGCCTGAGCTTCGGATTGGTAAACAGCTGAAAGGTACTTCCGGAGTCCTTTGGAAATAAATGCGCTGCACGTGTTTGCAATCATGAAGTACAGCATTGTGAAGTAAACATATTGTTATACATAGTACTTGAATAAATTAAGACCAAAATCTTTAGAATACATCAAGTACTTTTCTTGTTATGACTTTTTAAACTTTTAGCAAAGTTAGTCTTTCTGTGCGTAATTACGCACCATAGGCATCAATAGGCAGTCACTTTTAATAATGCATTAAAAATCGCACAGTTGAGTTACCAGTCTCTTCTTTGGCAGGGTGGTCGCAGCGGTCGATGGGCACACTCTGCAAGCTGGAGAGTCTCTGGCAGCTCCTGGTTCTGGCGGGAGCAGCTTTGGTGAGGTTCTTGGCACAGGCACAGGGCCACCTGGTGGGGCCACTTGGAGACAGAGCTGGTTTGCAGTTTTAAAGTTGGTGCCTGAGGGTCCCCTTGGGTTGTTGAGGTTGCAAGGGGTTGGAGACCCGGGGCACACAGCAGATCCTGCGATGCAAGGCCCAGGGCGGCCAGGTGCAGGGCGTTTTAGAGGTCTTGGATGATGTGCACAACAGAGTCCACTGGAGCTGGAGATGAGTCTCTTTGTGGGTGACTTACAGGACAGTGGGGGCACTCTGGTTGGAGGGTCCGGGTTGTTCCTGAAGTCCTTCGACTGGGTATTCCTCCTGATCCTTTTTCAGCTCTGGAGGAGCTGGTTTTCCACTGGTCTGATGTCAGCTGACCAGAACCCAGGGTATTGCTGTATCTCGGCCATTAGAGGGTGCAGTGCCACCAAACTTGGCAAAGTTGTGGGGCACTCCTGGGTGATCATCGGTGTGTCGTCGGATCTGGCTGTGACTTCCGGTTGCAGAGATATCGGCAATTCATTGAAGTGACCCTCACTGGTTTGTTGGTTCTTTGCAGGTTTCTTCCACTCAGGAGGGAGAGTCTTAAAGCTTGGAGGTCCCCTGGGTTTCTTGGGGTCAGTCTAGTGTTCAACTCCTCCGCAGTCACGATTGTCAGGACTCTGGTGCAGCAAGCAGGGGTCAGGGTGCCTCTTCTGGTGCAGCAGGTCCTCTGTTCTCGTTCTGGCGGGTTCTTTCATGCTGGTCTTCATTTCTTCTTGGGATCCTTTTCAAATCTAAAATCTTGGTCTATGGGAGCCCATTAAATACTGAATTTAATGGGCATTTTAGGGGGAACCTAGTAGTGTCCAATGGGACACTTACCCTTGGGTGGCTACACCCACTACAGTGACCACTTCCTGTGGGAAGGGTCGCTTCCCTAAACCTCATTGGCTGTTTTCCTTCATTCCAAGATGGAGAGAACTGAATCAGAGGGTCCACTTCGCATGCCAGCCCTGAGGGGTGGTGCATGCTCTGTGAGGCCACTCCTCATACCCTTTGTCTGGATCCTGCCCTGGCTCCCGCCCAAAGTGGGGGATTACAAGGGGGAAGTCCTCTGCTGCTAGCAGCAGGCCAGGGGCTCGAGTTTCAGGGGCTGTAGCCCTTTGAAGCTCACCGCCAGAGTGTTGCACATTCCTGAGGGAGGGGGTGTTAGCTCCTCCACCCAGGAAGGGCAGTGTCTTACAAACCAGAGAGCCATGGCTCTCCCCCAGGTTTGTAGATTGGCTGTCTGGAGTGGCAGGCAGGATGAAACCAGTCAGCAACTCTGCCAGTTAGAGTTCGCAGGGGGCACCATGGTATATTTAGGGATAAATCCAATACTGGCACCAGTTTGGATTTATCATTCTGAGTTGTTTGATACCAAACAACCCAGGGTGCAGGGTAGCCATCATGTAACTGGGAAACTCGTGTTTGACCAGTGTCCAGTACATGCATTTAAAATGGCTGCTCTGTTCACTTTCAATGTCCTAGGTTTGGCAAGGACACAGTGGGGGCATATTGCTCAAGCAGCTATGTCCTCACATACAGTATGGTGCACCCTGCCATAGGGCTGGAAGGCCTGCCATAGGGATGTCTTATCCATAATATATGCAGTGTAGGGTGGACAAGGCACACAGAGGGGATGCCATGTCGAGTTTGTCTTTTTAGGTTTGCCCCAGTACACTCAGTCTGCAATAGCAGTGCTGGGTGCATCTGGGTGTGGAATCCTTGGGGGTGGCACAATCAGTGCTGCTGCCCTCAGGGGTCTACTCTTAATATCTCCTGCCCTGGGTACTGGGGTACCCATTTACTGGGGACTTATAGGGGTATTTAAGAGTATATCTAATTGTGCCCAGAATCACAACAGATTTAGTGAAAGAGCTCCGGCCCAAGGAACCTGTTTAGTAGGGGCCCTGGGCACTACCAACTTCTAGAAAACATCAACCACAGGCAAAAAGTGGGGGCTAACCATGCAAAAAGAGGCCTCCTCTCACAAACATATTCAAACATACGTCACATGGGTCACTTGTTTTTGCCCTGTTCAAAGGAAACATCTATCCTAATTTCGTAGAGCTGAATCTCTCATATTTGAGCTCTCCCTAGCTCTCATTTGTCTCTTTTTCTGTACATTTTGCTGTTTACTGATGAACTTACAAATGTGTTCTTTTGTTTCATGTCCACCCGATAACTACCCTAACTCCTGCATTACTCAATTTTCTTTCAATTCTTCTAAAGTCGTTATCACTACAACTGCTTCTCTAATTTCCAATTGCTTTCCCTATTTGGCCAGACTGGACTTTGTGTATAGTGAAGGTTAACTTAGAGAATGTGGCAATAGTGAGTACAGTTAAGGAAAAAAGTGTGCAAAACATAAAACCAAAACAAGGTCAGATTAAAATTAGTAAACCAAGAGGCAATTAGAAAGTGGTCGAAGATTTGGGTAAGATCGAAGAAATCACAGTAATAATTCATGTTTATACCATTAACACTATCACAGCAAGTCTTTTAAGTGCAATAGGTTGATCACAAAGTAACATGGTGATGCTGATTAAAAGAAACCCTGCAGCACCATAAAGTCAGTAGTTTTAATTGTGTGCAAAACATTGATACTAGGGAAACAGGATTAGGGATGTGAGAAAACAATAGAAAGGGTGGAAAGAATACAGCAACCCTGCATGAGGAATACCAGCAGAGATCATATAGAGGGTTGCCCTTCTGTGATGTGTCTTGCACCTAATAGAAAATGATGACCCTTTTTTTGAGACCAAGCAAATGATATGAACGTCTGTTCAATTATAGCCCGGTAATTTACAATGTGGGTTCACTGTCAATACTTTGGCTTGTGGGTGAATCGAAAAAGTGGGTTGTAATATTGTTACAAGTGACACACGCAGTACGATAGCTGAGTGGCCCCCCTCCCCAGGGCTGATCTTGGTCCCAGGGACCCCATTCCCCAGGGCCCAGCCTTATTATTAATATTTTTGAGGGTAGGGGAATCACAAGGCCCCCCCCCCTCCCCAGGGCCGATCTTGGCACTTGGGACCCCATCACCCGGGGCCTGGCCTATTCACTTTTTTGGGGAAGCTGTCAAAGCTCCTGCCAAGTCACAGCAAACAACTATGTCCTGGGGGTGGGCACACCAGGACATAGCAGGAGCCGTCCTGGGGGCAGTTACGAGGGCCATTAATGGCTCCTTGGGGTGGCCACGTAGCCTCCCTCCAGCATTAGTAGCCTTGGGCAGTGGTGGTCACCTGGCCCCGGTGGTCCACAACTGACTCCTATGTCTTTCTAAATTAGCCCTGGGGAGGTGGTGTTCCACGGGAGGTGAAGGGCCAGGGCCGCCACACGTTACATTATTTTGAAGCCCTGGGGAGGTGGAGGTCCCCGAGGCTGCGGGGGCCAGCAGGCCCCTTCATGTTCTAAAGCCCAAAGGAGGTGGCAGTGCCCGGGGCTGCAGGGGGCCACACAGCCCCCCTGAATTTCACTTATTTAAAACGCCAGGGAAGTGGTGGTTCCCAGGGCTTTTGGGCCCAGGCGGCTCTCCTATGTTACATTAGTTTGAAGCCCTGGGGAGGGGCCTGGGTCTGCAGGGGGGCCGTGCAGACCACCTGTGTTTTACTTATTTAAAGCCCTGGGGAAGTGACGGTCCCCTGGGCTGCGGGGGCCAGGCAACTTCCCACGTTACATTAGTTTGAAGCCCTAGGGAGGAGGTGGGGAGGTGGTGGTCCCCAGGGCTGAAGGGTCCGGGTTTCATTACTCTAGAGCCCTAGAGAAGTGGCAGTGCCCGTGTTGCATTAGTTTGAAGCCCCGGGGATGTGGTGGCGCCTTGGGCTGCGATAGAGAGAGGGGCCGGGTGGCCATCCTGCCTTTTATTACTTTAAATTCCTGGGGAGGTGGCGGTACCAGGCGCTGTGTACAAAAAGACAAAGAAACCAATGAGGAGTATGTGACAGATTTACATAAATTGGATCTACATGAATAGCATCTGGCAAATTGGAGCACTACTGTAGGAAGTGATTATAGATCAATTTCTGTTACACTGTAGGAGCGACAGAATCAGAGAAGAGTGGTAGATGAAGGGCAAACCACCAGTAGAGGATGTCCTTTCTATTGCTAAAAGAATACAGCACATGCTAAATTGTGTTGAGGAGTTGCATAAGGAAAATTCAGTAAAAGAAATGGTAAAGGCAGTTGAATTCAAAACTCTGACCAAAGAGCTTCCCGTATGGACAGTTTGGCCAGAAGGCTAACAATAGTAGTTGTCCATCACTAAAATCTATGTGTAAACAATGTGGACACAAGGGTAATTTTTCCAGTTGTTGTTGCCCTTCATAGAGAGCAGTTAAATCTAATGACAAGTCTAGTAAAAGAAATGAGGTGAAAGAGATTGTTGAGGAGGAAGTATTACAAATAAATCTCGGAGGAGGAATGGAAGTCAGAGGTCAATATTGATGAGGTACTTTAAACTATTATTCCTTTCATTTCGAATGGGTGGCCATTAAGGAACAAGTTTAATGAGAGGGTTTGCCTGTTTTCAATGATTTAAGATGAATCATCATTTCATGATGAACTTTTTAATAGGAAACCTTTTTGTACTGACTAATAGTATAAGTGCAAAAGTTATTGATGTGGCCTACGAAGGACACTTGGTTATCGTTAAAACCAAAGAGAGACTGAGCACTGATATTTGGTGGCTGGGCTTAGATTTGGAAATGGAAAGGAAACTACTTGAATGTTATGAGTACAGAAACCGTGATAAGATCCATAAGATGAGCTGAGTCCTTGGAAGGAATTTGCCAATCGATTTGGTTGGTCTATCGAAGGGGGAAAAGGCTGCTCTTTACTTGTTAAAGGCAAATGATTTGTTTCCTGCTGCCTGAGATACTGTGTGTTGGGGAAATAATGATAGGTGCGGTTGTCAGGTTTCTTGAGGGTTTGTTCAGGAGAGGTGGTGTTCACAGAAGCCTATTAACACACAATGGGGTGCAATTTTGTTCCAAAAAGTGTAAATGCTAGGAATAAAACAAATAAAAAATGTACTTTATCATCCTGGGTCAAACTGTGTCATGGAGAGGGTCAAGGGGACCCTCCGTGAAGGGTTTCAATTAGCAAAACTTTGTGAGATGGATTGGAAGAAAAAACTGCAAAAATGTTTAAGCCCAGCCAGATTTATTAAGGCTTTGTGTCACACTTGAGCCAATAAAGGGGGTGCAAGAGCAACACAAAACCTAAGTGAGATCTGTCAAGACATACAAGGCCACCTTGCATGGCCCTGCATCGCTTGACAAATCTAGCGTAACACAAGGCAGAGGGGGGGGGGGCGTAACAAGGAGAACTATGTTTTTTTCTTCTCGTTTTTGCCTCTAATGGCTCTCAGGGTTGTTTTTGTGCAGGAAGTTGTGCCTTCCCACACAAAAACATTCCTACCTGTAATGCAGGCACCCTTGCTCAATGGCGAAAGGATGTCTGCGTTGCTGCTAGGCTGCTAATTTTGCAGGCAGAGGACAGGAATGCGCCATCTCTTCACAGATATGGCGCATTCCTGCACTCCCTATTTCATCCAGGTCAGCAAGATATCTTGCTGCATTGCATGAAAGTCTGATAAATCTGGCCCTTGGGGGCATATTTAAACTCTATGCTGAATTAGCATCATTTTTTTAACGCTAATTCAGAGCTAACTCAACGCTATATTTATATTTTGACGCTAGACCCGTCTAGTGTCAAAATATTGGTGTTAACGTCATTTTTCAGATGCGTGAAACCTTGCGTCAATGAAATGCAAGGTAGGCGTTCCCGTCCACAATATGACTCTAACCCCCAGCGCCATATTTATCCACCCGGGGAAAAATTATGCATGGGTGGGAGGAGGACCCAAAAAAATGACGTTAACGCCGATTTGCAAAATGTAATGCCTGGGTCAGGGCAGGTGTTAAAATGAGGCAAACTCATCACTACTTAAGGAGAACATACAAAAGCAACATTACCAACCCACAGGAGAAGATGGAGGTGATATTGATCCAGCTTGCGAGATGACTCAGAGGACAGCAACAACTACAGCAATCACCACCACCACAACACGGCCCACATAGGCAACGCAGACAGCAGGAGAGGGTCTTCAGAACCAGGGCAGCCCTCCTTGTCCTCAGTGACCAGGACATCATTAGGACCTACAGACTGAACCAGCAAGCCATACTACACCTGCTGCACCACATTGAGCCACAAATCATAGCTAGCCTGCAGACCCCACACAACATACCACCTGTGACAAAGCCGCTAGCTGTCCTGCACATGCTGGCATGTGGCTTATTCCAAACAATGGGTGCCCTGATTGCTGGTGTCTCACAGCCGTCATTCTCTGCATTCCTGTCAAATGTGTTAGACGCTATAATCTCCATCACACCCCACCACATCAGCTTCCCTAACACCCAGCAAAAGCAGCAGGAGATCAAACAGGGGTTCTATCTTCCCCCATGTGCTCGGTGCAATTGACTGCACCCATGTCCGGCTCGTACCACCTGCAGCATCCGAGCACTTATACCATAACGGCTAGCACACGCATTCCATTAATGTGCAGGCCATAGTGGACCACCGGGGACTATTCATAAACATTTTGGCCAAGTATCCTGGGAGTGTCCATGATGCCTTCATATTCCGGTACAGCAGGATCAATGAACAACTCCAGGATGGAAAATATGGGAATGGCCTACTTGTGTGTAAGTCAACAAACCTAGTGATATACACACACAACACCAACCTTGTAGGACACACAAGACATACACCACTACATTAACACATGGCCAGGGTAACACAGATGTGCAGGTAACAAAACATATGCACCATGCTGGAGTACAGCACAATCATTGCACACAACAAACACATACACCCACATGTACGTAACACACCCACTACTTGACAGGCACACCATGGGAAGGACAGGTGCAGACATGTACCCTTTGCTAACAGAAGAACTACACAGACCACTACAAGTGCCCACAGGTTGCCTACTACGTACACTTCACACACAGTACACCAAACAAAGAATAGCACAGCCATGTCAATGGCATACACCATGCCCATGTCATGTAAGTTCCATATAGGCACAGATCCCTCAAGTCATGCAGCGCAAATCACTGCCAGAACAACCATCAAATACCAGACAACTGCTGCGTATACCAACTACATCTCATCAACACAAACCTGACTTACCTGTAGTGTGCAGAGACATCTGCCTGACGCATTGGCTCACACACATAGAAATACAAGATCAATGCCCATCACATACCATGTGCCAGATGTGTGATAAGTGGTACCACACCTACTATAGTGCGACCACACATGCACCACTTACTGACCCACAACACCATCATGTCTGTACCAGATACAATAAATGGCCCACCATGGGGCAGAGTCACTGTCAGACAGTGCAGATCATGGATGCTATAGTGGGACCCTGTAGGAGAATACAGGAAATCACTGACCTTACATGCACTGTGCCAAGGGGCACATTGGCTAAGTAGATGAGCTCCATACCATAGCCTGCACTGTGCATGTGTTGACAGTATAAATGCTGATTCATGTGTTTGAAGATAGGCGAAACACTGGTAGTTATGTTGATCATCCTGTAACAATGGGATACACACACCCTAGGACAACTCATGGCTGCCACAAACATTAGCTGCCACTCTGGATCACCAAGGGTCCTATGTACAAGTCCACAGTGCCATTGTCATGGCCTGCTTTGTATGTACAAATTTGCAGATGGCCATTTTTTAATGACTTGAAGCCACATTGTAAGTCAGCCACTCTCCCATGCAGTATGTAGCGTGGAAGGGGTGTGCAATGTGTGTTGCTGCAGGTCTGTCACCACAAGATATATAGCATGATGATGCTGACTCAGATGTAGGTGTCTTCTAAAACTTGAAGCAGTGCCAACAACAAACACCACCCCAGGGGTGCTGTCTGCATTTTGCAATAATGAAGTAGACTGTGCTTTGAACTCAGATGATTGTGCCACCAATGTATGCTGCATACTGCTGCACACACAGAAAGAGCCCATTGGCCATCAAAACATCATATGTATAGGGCATGGTGTCCCTTCCTGCACAGATTCATTTACCTCTACAGGGCAGCTAGCCAAGTATCCTGGTGCAAGTTAGGTAGTGTCTGTGCACAGCTGCATATGAGGAACTGGCGCAGGGGACAACAAAGAGTTGCCTAGTAACATGTCACACATGGGGCATTCTTGCATAGTCTAAATGTTGCAGGACAGTGCAGCCATTTTTGGAGACATGTTGTGCATTGTCACTTACTCATTTCAATGGCCCTAAGTGTCGCACATCATCTGCAATGACACATGTCAAAATGGATGGGATGTTCAGGCTCTCTAGTGCTACCATGTTGCCACCGCATCAGACCCCATTGTGTTGTGAGGATGTGCCATGTCCCCTTTATTGATAGCACACTGATACAAAGGTGCACTACACAATGCATGGTACATATATACTGACCATCAGTTAGAAATCCAAATCATATGTCCCAGGTCCTTGAGCCAAATACAAGATTGTCATGTCCAACAACCCAGTGCTGAGAAGACCTTACACAAAGCCAGGAACTCACTCCATACCACAAACACATATGAGTCACAACCAACTCAAAATATCAACTTCCATGCTACATGACAAACCTGTTGAAAGCCTTTACAACAACTTACTCCTTTAATCTTTTGCAGCGGATCAGGGTTATGGCATACAGCCATGGATAATGACCCCATTTCCCAACCCAAGTACAGCAGCAGAGTGTGCATATAAAGAAGGACATTGGAGGACATGGACTATTGTGGAAAGGACATTTGGCATCCTGAAGTCAAGATTCAGGTGCCTGGACATCACAGGAGGCAGCCTCCTATATGCCCCACACATCATCTGCAATATCATAATGACATGTGCTATCCTACACAACATATGTGTGTGGATGAACGCCCCCTTTTATGAGCAGGTTGATAACCTGTCTGAGGAGGAAAAGGAGGATAGTGGTGGTGGAGAAAATGAGGGGGGAACAGCACAACACAGCTGCTGGGATACTCCGCAGACTACACATACAGTAGTTGAGAACTTTTTCACTTAATAATCACTTAACTTACCTTGTACATTTTGTCAGTAAACACCTCACTTATTCACACAGTTCGGCTTTGGTCTCTTCAATCTCCACAACATATACCTCAGGGTTGTGAGTCTAACCTCAGGGAGTAGGTTACAAGCACTAATCTGAAAAGTACTGTAGCTACATCACCTGTGATGCGTAGGATTGTACTCCTACCATCACACACATCACAAATAGCCTCTTCACTTGAATGTGACAACTGAAGGACACAATCTATGGACTACAACATATGAATTACATCCACATTGCCAACTTGTACACCAAAAGCTCATCACACACAACTACAACATGTCCAAATAGGAGGAAAACAAGTGCCCCACACGTGAGGCTGTGGATGTCAAAACTTGGTAAGACAGTAATGTTTGAACAGACAACTGTCACAACTCAGTGTGAGAGTTGCAATGGCTGCATGGAGCATGTGTGATAAGGGGGGGGACATTATTGGTAACAATGGTCATCATGATTAGCCCAGGTATGACAAGCAATGGAATTAATTGGGCCTGCGCAGTACTTCCATGGTGATCAGTCCTGCCACTGCCATAGGGCCCAATCCTGACACAGGGTACACATGACCTCACACTTTGCACGGACACGTCTGTGGAATGCACATCAGAATGGAAGAGAACATATGCAGCTAGAGCTGCAGGTCGACCACACAAAAAAAATTGCTAAATGTAATGAGTTTAATCAAACATTTGTGGATAAAACATAATAAGGGGGGAATGTAGGCAGAGTGTGTCAATCACAGTATGTACCAAATATGTACACATGTCAGACATATGTGTAGTCTACACACAAGTCACCATAAACTCAAGATCTACATATGGAGACAGTTGTTGGTTAACATTTCCTAGGTAGCATTCATCAGCCATCATCAACAATGCCTGAGCTGTATATGTCGTCTTAAATGTTGTGCTCTGTAAGAAAACTACACACATCACATAAGTAAATACAATTCACAATCACAAACCAGAACTGTTGCATAGTACTCACTGCCATACGTATGTGGATACACTGTTGTCACACATGCATACATATGCGTGATGTGCAAATATTCTCATGCTGTTGACTCTTACACACACATCGGTGTAACAGACCAATCATACCCAAATCACATTGTTGCATGGACTACCACATGTGGTCATACACAATATGCCACAATGCAGCACAGCCCATTCCATTTATTTGTTGATACTGGGTAATGGAACAAAATCACGCAATCAGGAATGGAGTAAAATAAATTGACACAAATGCATCAAAAACATCAGCAACCCCAAATTATTTGACCCATGGGCCCTTAGTGTGAATTCCACCTTCGCACTCATCTCAATGATGATTTTCTGTTAATTCGATGCATAAAGGTAATGCGTCAAAAAAAAGACGCACGTAGGTCATGCATCTGAAATAGTCATCCAAATGTCACATACGTCAAATAAATACATGCATAACAGAAAATGTGATGCATAGGGACAGGAAGTGATATAATAGGAATTCCTCTTGCATGGTACAGGGGGTGTACTTTCTCTTTACAGTCTGCACCTCTTTTGACTTTGTGGTTTTGTCCTGGAGTTGATGGTGTGTTTTTGCTCAGTATTGTATCTTTTGGTGTCCCTTCTGTTGTGTTTTTTGTATTTTTGACTGTACTTTGTCCCAGTGTCAGTAAATTTGTGTGTTGTTTGTGTGTATCATTGTACTTGTACTGTAGGGTGTCTGTCCGGGAGAGTTGATAAGTTGGGTTAGTTGGGGTAAATTTTTGGGCCTTAAGTTTCCTTTCTATTCATTTGTTAATTTTATTTTTTTCTGTCAACCTGTACCTGGTAGCTATATCTGGTAGGGGGAGGTTGACAAGGATGGGAGAGGAGGAACTGGGAGGCCTTGTGTGGCTGGTAGCCCAATACCTGCCATTAATGTTGGAGATGGGGGTGCCGTGTAATCCAAGGTTACCGGACGGAGGCGAGGCTGCTGCAGTGGGGCAAGGTGCTCCACCACCTGAATAGGGTGTTTCGCAGCACCCACAATGAGCACCAACTCAAGCATTGCAGGGAAGATCTGGTGGCCAGGTGGTGTAGTGATCGGTGGCCCTGTTGGTGAGTCTCCCATTGGCATACTATTTAGTGTTCACCACTCTTGAATGACAGTAGCAGATGTGTTGGAGTGCTCCATGTATAGCACTACATTGTCATAATTTCACACACATGATCCCTGCCATTATGTTAGCAAAGTGGTCTTACCCGTCTTAGGGGGCACTGGCAATGGGGCATTTGATACCATCAGACAACTTTGCCACATCAGTCATGGATTACTCAACACATGATCATTGCCGGCTAATAATTGAACAGCATGTCCATCACATAGTGCCTCTGGGTGCCTTGCGGGACAAGCCAGAATACCTGAGTCAATTGTCTTGCAGATCACATGGGTAGTGTCATGTATTTGTCAACTAACTCCCCCTCATACCATGGAGTTCCATCTTCTATAGGTTGGCCACATATGGTTGTTGCAGGGTGTAGCACTACGTGAGTCTCAGGCCCAGTGTAAGTGTGCAGATGTATGGCTCTCACTCACTTGAGTGTCAGTGTCATTTTCAGTTTGCAGTGGTGTGTCTGTTGCACTGTTTTACACCAGGATAACTAGCTCACTCCTCTAAAATAGTACGCACTGTAATATGTTGCCCACTAGTAGTGACAGTGATATGACACTAAGCATGATTTTCCATCCATATCTTACAGGTGGACCTGCCCCCTACACCACTGGTGAAGTGGCAAGATTTAAGGACCCAGATGTATCCAGTAAGTGTGATAATATCTGTCCTGTGTAGTAATTGAGGGTTTGGTGTGTGTGAGTCTTGTGTTGCGCACAATGCTAGAAGTGATAAGCTGCCAAATGATCAGATATCAAAGTAGGCTGGATGGTGACATTGTGTCCCATTTAAAAGTTCCCATGCACGAGCAGAGAGTCATATCTTGTGAGGCTTGTGGTGCTCAGTGGGCAGCATTGGATAAACAAGGTGATGACAAGCCACATGTAGTCCTATATGTGACTAAGAAGTGCACTGCTGTGAGACATTGGCACTGGGACACACAGTTATTCTCACAACACAGTGATGCACCATTTTGAACCCATATTTGGTGCATCCCTGTATTGTAATATATATGTAGGACTGGTTGGGCATTTGTACCCCAGCATGGTGCTCCATATTTTGTACTCCATTTACGTGACACTTATGTGGAATGTAATAGGTGTGCATGCAGGTCAAGGCCAGACGTGTGCTGGCATGGATATGGGTGTGTAAGGAATAGTATTGGCAGATCAGGTATTGATTTGTGTCTACACCTGGACACATGAATGTAGATGTGATAGACCTATGGATACCAGGGACCTAGTTGGCAGCCCTCCTAATATATGGTCCACTCCTTGACTCTATGGATGAGTAGGCATGCCTTGGTGGATGACCAGGACAGTTGAGATGATGGATTGCATGGCCATCCCCCCTATGGCAGAGGGGGAGAGGAACAACAATTTTGTAGGTAGATACAGTGTAGATGACAGTCATATTTATCAAGCTTGCATGTGTACCTATCAACACTGACCCCTTATGGTTAGCAGCTGCATCCCATACTCCCTATAACATATTCAAGTTACTGGTGATGTATGGTTGAAAATTAACACAGATGATAAGGAATATTGGCCCTGAGCTATGTGAAGTTGACGCTGCTTTTGCATTGTTACATATGGCACAAAATCAATGCCCACCTAATTTGGTTTTGTTCCTAATCTTGTTGTGTGTCGCTTTGGTGTCAATGAAATGATGCTAAGGCAGCGTTGTCATTGTATTTATCAAGGCCATTGTTTTATCCAGAATGTAAGTTGGAGTGCATGTGCAATTAGATGTAGAGTGTAAGCTAATAATCTGTACATACTCCAAACAATGCTGACATTGATCGTTGCGCTCTCAGTTTAACAGCTGCCAACATGAACAATGATGAACTGCGGGCATTTCAGAAGAGGGCAGTCCGCTACAGGCACATCCTGGCAGTGGAATGTGGGTTCCGGAAAATGTCACGCTGCTATTGCAGGGAGCGATCCACTGGGGAATGGCAGACATTCATCCAAGGGGAACCCACACTGGCCACACAAAGAGGACCAAGCTCCACAGCTGTGCAGGGGGGCACAGCTGCCACAACCACTTCAGCCCCAGCTGCTACACCATCAACATCTGTGCCACAGGCCACACCACCTGCTGCCATGGACATGAATGTTATAAAGGAGCTAAAGAGGGATGTGACACAGGTCCTTAAAAAGTTGGACAGTCTGGAGAAGGAGGTAGAGAAAAACACTAACACTAAGAGGCTGAAGTTCATAAGAAAACCCTCAAGGGGGCCAATCAGTAATTGGCTTATTGACTGTCACCCCAAGTTCTGTCCCCTTCCCCTTCCCCTCATTTGTTTTAATGTTTTATAGTGGGTTTTAGGGGGTTAGTGTCAGGTTAGATTAGGCTAATAGTTTAGTTAGGATAAGTGGGTTTGCGGGGTGGGTTTTCTACTTTTTACATGTTACTATGTAGGGGGGTGATGTTGGGGCATTTTTGTGTTGTATAAAAAATATATATATAAATTTAAAGAAAAATAACTAAAAAAAAATATTTGTTTAGTATAAGTGTAGTTTAGTATATGTTGTCCTGCATGTGTCTCGTATTATAAAAGGGGTGGGGGGCGCAATGTTTAGAGTGTGTTGTTAAATGTGTTAGGTAAGTTTAGCATAGGGTAGTTAGGGTCAGTTGTTGGTTATGTATAGTTAGGATAGGTTAGGACAGGTGTTCTTCATTCTTTTTAGTTTAATTTCCATCTTATTAAAAGTCTTTGGGTATTCCCTTACTTCATGTGTCATATGCTTGGGTCTCAGGGTCTTTCCGTGTACAGTGAAAATTGTGTGTTGGCCTAGGGATTCCGTCCTGCCTCCAAATCACTCTCTTGACATGTTCATCACCTTCTTACAACTGAGCTGTCACATTGGCAGCTACAACACATCTACTTGTCTATGCATCTGCCATCCAGTGTACCCACCACTCAAGGTAACTATGTTAACTTTGTATTGGACCGGTAGGGGTGGTAATACAGCTGTCATTATTTGGGTCCTGTGTAGGAATGTTAGGCACTGTGGAACATCTGACAACAGCCTACATTTATTATCTATCCTGCTAAACTGACTAGTGCCAATTACAGATGAGGTTAAGTACCTCTGTTTAACACCAATGTGTTCTACTGGTACTCCCAGCTGACGAAATTACACGAGAACTGTTTCACAGCCATTCCTGCCGTATGTAGTGGGTGAAGCATACACGTGTTCAACAATTTTGACATACTCAGTGAATTGCTTGTAGGGGATGAGACCAGCATTGATGTTCGTCATGTAGGTAGCGTGTGCGTAGATATGTGCCCCCATATTTCTGCACTCTTGTACTGACACTCTGTGACTAAAGACATGCTACACACATTACAATTCCTAAGCGTATTCGATGTGTCACAATACACAAAGACATGCTGGTTGTGTAGGTGGTGTATATTTACAAGTGTTGTAGTGCAATATTTACAATGTCCAGGTCTGTGACCCCATTAGTGAAATCCAAACAATTGTGACACAACACAGGTCCAGGGTTGAGGGACATGTCATCGGACATGCTTGGGTGAAATGTCATTCAGTGCAGGGGAACATGAATTGCCAATCGAAAAGTGAGAGACAATTGCAGTCCATAGCAGAAAGGTTAACAGTGTGTTGGTGAAGAGTGCATATCTCCAACTGTGCTAACACTGGCAAGATGTCAAGCACAGGACAAAGGAAAACACTGCCCATGTGGCATGGGCTGATGCTATCGGGAACTCCTACGGGTGAAGATGATCTGAACCACATCTTCATGTTCCGGTGTGTGTTGTGTCTGCTCTGCCCTTGATGGTGGCAGTGGGGAGGTATAGGGGGCCACACACACTTCAGTGCTTGGAAATTCCCAATTCCCAGCAGCTGGCATCTGTGGAACAACATATGGCATTACTGTAGCAAGGAGGAACTGCTGATTTTTTAGTATAGCAGCAACATCCCTGTGGCAGGCAGCCATGTCTGCCCTGAAGGAGGCTATTTCCAGGTGCATGCTTGTTCTCAAGCACGCTGATGCCACTTTGGGTGGGCAGTTGTTGTGGCCTCTCCATCAGGGCAGCAGCTATGCCCCTCAGACACTGCTGTACCCCATGCATTGGGGAGTGTGTGCCTCGGTTAGCTGCAGTCTGTTCAGTAACTGTAACGATGCACATGCGCATACCCTCTAGGCTGGCTTCCATAGTTTGCAGCCCCACCCGCACCTCCTTGGCCAGCTCCCGCTGGACTCCTACCACTGTCCTCTCAAAGCTGGTCCCTGGGTCCTCAGAGTCCTCAGCTGTGTCGGTGCTGGCAGGTCGTACTATTGGTGTGTTAGGTGGGGTCTGTGGGATGGCTGCTACATTCATACTCCTCCTTGCGCTTGGAGGTGTTGTCTGGAGGGTTACAAGGACTTCTTGGAGGGTCTCTTGGCTGATGGTTGTCAGCTGGTCATCCAGGTTGTCAGGGTACTCCAGGACAGGCAGATCCGCAGGAGAGCCATCATCCTCTGCAATGCAAATCAGTCTATCTGTGTTCAGTGGTGGCCGGTAATTGTAGGAGGGAGGGGTGTGGGCGGGAAGCACACTCACACTTATTCATTCACACATGCACGCACATCGATTCACAACACTCATCAACATTCAAACATACACGCATGCACCAAACATTCATTTAATAAACACACACTTACCTTCACCTCGGAAGTCCCAGGAGGGTTGGGACTGCTGCCTTCCCTCTCTGGCTGACCTTAGGTCAGCCAATGAGGGAAGGCAGCAGTCCCAACTTTGTCACAGAGTGGGATGGGGTCAGTGAGACTTCTGACCCATCCCCACTCTGTGACGAGGTTCAAACAGGCTTAAACCTGAAGCGCCCAGGTCAAAGTCAATGGGTGACGCTTCCCCTCGTCACCAAGGGGAAGGGCCTCGAGGCACCTTTGCTGAGCTGAGTCAGTCACGCCCATAGGAGCTGTGACCTCTTCAGCCCAGCAAAGTTCAGCTCAGGCAGCCAGGAGTTTGCACAAATCATGCATGTCTCGCTCCTGGCTGCCTGTTCTGAACATGAAGAGTGCCTGTCAGGCTGACCTTTGCTCATCTGGCAGACGTTCTTGGCTGAGTAGTACAGGGATCCACATGTTAGATGGAGGCAACGAAACCTGGCCTTCAGCAGGCCAAAGGTCCTCTCTATAATTCTTATTGTTCGCCCATGTGCCTCATTGTAATATTCCTCTGCCCTTGTCCTGGGATTCCTCACAGGGGTCAGAAGCCATGAGAAGTTGGGGTAACCAGAGTCACCTGCAAATATTGAGGGACAACTGTTAGCCACACACCAACCCTTAGGGCCCACACCATACCCATACACCATCATATACTTGGTGGGAGCCAGGGCTCACCTATTAGCCACACCCTGTGCCTCTGGAGTTGAGCCATCACATATGGGATGCTGCTATTCCTCAGGATAAAGGCATCATGCACAGACCCAGGATATTTTGCATTGACGTGGGAGATATACTGGTCCGCCAGGCACACCATCTGCACATTCATGGAGTGAAATCTCTTTCTATTTCTGAACGCCTGTTCATTTCACCAGGGGGGGACAAAAGCAATATGTGTACCATCAATTGCCCCAGTAATGTTGGGGATATGTCCCATTGCATAGAAATCAGCTTTCTCTGTGGCCAAATCCTCCACTTGGGGGAAAACGATGTAGCTGCGCATGTGTTTAATCAGGACAGACAACACTCTGGTCAGGACTATTGAGAACATTGGCTGAGACATTCCTGCTTTCAAGTCCACTGTCACTTGGAAGGAGCCAGTTGCCAGGAAATGGACACTGATAGCACTTGCACAAGAAGAGGGATCCCGGTGGGGTGACGGATAGCAGAGATTACGTCAGGCTCCAATTGGGCACACAGCTCTGTGATTGTGGCCCTGTCCATTCTATAGGTGAGGATAATGTGCCTGTCCTCCATTGTTGCCAAGTCCACCAGGGGTCTGTACATGGGGGTATGTCTCCATATCCTATTCATCCGCAGCGGTTGCAATCTATGGGGCAAAATGGTGAGCAGCTGGTCAGTATCTCTTATTTCCAACCATTACATTTCAATGCATGTTGTGATTTTAGAAGTATTTTGTTGAAGAGGTCCAAATGGTGCATATGTGTACTGTGACGCAGTTAGGAGCCATGGCCTGCACCCCCCCTGAAATGGCGTCCGCCTGTCCTGTTTGGAGGGACTGGTGGAAATGAGGTAATTCCGCTGATGTTGTGCGCCGTTGCGGGAGGTGGTCGAAAAACAATGTGCAACTCCTCATTGGTTAATATTGGACACTATAGGGTACAGTGGCCAATGGTGATGTACGCCGGCGGTGAAGGTATGCACCGCTGCGGACATCACTGCCATTTTCTATCTGTTCACTTACTTGCCACCTGACCTTAACAGGAGAGGACCTACACTGCATGTGCTGCAGTGACCTGTGTCTGGAACGGACCATGGCTCGTGTCACTGGGGAAAGGGCCCCTGCCTTCACCTCAGCGGAGTTGGAGAGACTGGTGGATGGGGTCCTACCCCAGTACCGAATGCTGTATGGGCCCCCAGACCAACAGGTGAGTACACAGTGAGTACAATGCATGGGGCGTGAATGGATGGAGTACAGTGTGTGAAGGCCTCATGTAGGGTGTGTGTGGTGGATGGGCACTGGGCAGCGTGCAGCATGTATGGTGGGCCATGTCTGTGCTAATGGGGATGGGAAGGGGCATGGTGGACTATGAGTGTAACAGGCAGGACGGTCGGACTGATACCTTTTCCTGTGTCCATTTCCCTGCAGGTCAGCACCTAACAGAAAAAGGGGATATGGCAGATACAAACAGTGGAAGGACCTGAGACGCTGGACATGGAAGACGGCTGAGGCCCAGCTGGGGATGGCATCCCAATGAGGAAGGGGTGCCCGTCGAACTGTGACCCCCCTAATGGCCTGCATACTGGCGGTGGCCTATCCAGAGCTGGATGGGCGCTTGAGGGCATCACAGCAGCCACAAGGGGGTGAGTACAGTGCCCCAATATACAACTTGCGCCTGGTGGGATGGTATCCGGGTGGGGGATGTGGGCCTGTGGGTGCACCTAGGCCAGGCCTGACATTGCAGAGTAGGTCCTATGGTGGGCAGGGTTCTGATGTAAAATACCTCCAACCAAGCTAGTAGGCATCCACTACTGGGCAGGGGCCCGTGGGTGTCAGGTATGCTGCAATTGGCATTAGGTGTCCCTGTCCATGGCCTGGTGACTAGCATTGTGACTGGTAGTGCATTGCCTAGTGCGTAGAGCTGTTCCCTGTGTGTGAGTGTGTCGTGTACGCCAACGGTGGTGTTGTTGGTGCCATTGACCAAGTGTATCCTCCCCCCCCCTTTTTGTTTTGTCACCCTGTCATTATGTACATTAGCATCATCTTGCGGAGGAGCAGAGGCACCGGTGACGGAGGGAGCTGCATCCTACAGGACCCAGGAGGCCGAATGCACCAATGGTGAGGACACCAGTGGGACAGAGGGCAAGGGGAGCACCACGGCGGAGACAGGAGGGGACAGTTCGGACACTGCTTCCTCCTCTGATGGAAGCTCCCAGGTGGTGCCGGACACCTCTGTACCCACCCTAGCTACAGGTACAGCCACCATTCCCGTACCAGCACCGCCCTCAGCAACTTGCCCGTACCCGCTCACCCAACCATTGTGAATACCATCCAGGGGCTGGCAGCCCAAATGCAACAGACACATGCATTCCTGGAGGGCATTCACACTGGCATGGCGGCCCAACATAGATCAATCCTGGCTCTGGCCTCCTCTCTGATGGCAGCCATTGTCCCTGTTTCTAGCCTCCCTCCTCCAACTTCCTCTACCCAGTCCCATTCCCCTCAACCCCTACCTATCCCAAGTACACAGGCAGACAAGCATGCACCCATGACAACACACAAGAGTGGACATGGCAAACACAAGCACCACACTTCATCACACAGGCACTCACACAAACACCATCAAGATTTAGACATACCAACATCCACTGCCTCCACTGTGGCCCCCTCCTCCTCCACCACACCCCCAGTTGTGTCTACACTCACACCTGCGTGCACTACATCCTCATCCACTACCCCCTTCACCAGCACACCTAACAGCACACACCCCTCACTGGCAGTCACCACCCCTACTTCCATGCACACGTCCCCTGTGTCCTCTCCCACTGTGTTTGTGCCCCCTCCTCCCAAAGTACACAGACGCAAGCACTCAGACACCCAACAGCCATCCACCTCACAACAGCATCCAGCCCATGCACCAGCACCCAAACACAGCTCCTACAACCACTCCCTCTTCCCCCACTACCAAACCATCTCCCTCTCCCCCCCCAATGTCCCTAAGAAGCTTTTCCTCGCCAACATTGACCTCTTCCCTAGCCCTCCCTCCCCCGCCCCTCACGTCAGGGCAGGGTGCTCAAAACCCAGGCAAGCACCTCAGCCACCCAGTCCAGGGGCACAGTAGTCTCCACAGCTACACCAGGTGGGAGAGGAGTGGCAAGGAGGCACCCCCAGCTGCAAAAAGGAAAGGCAAGGAGCAATCCCCGACTGCTGAGAGGAAGGGCAAGGAGCAGTCCCCAGCTGCTTCCAAAAGGAGCAAGGAGCCATCCCCAGATGCTGGCAGGAAGGGCAAGGGGTCTGCACCAGCAGGGAAAAAGGACAAGAGGCCTGGTGCTGGGATTCATCGTAGCCCCGACCACCAACCATGGTGGTTCAGCCATCCGAGGCTGCAGGGGAAAGGCTGGAGCCTCCCCCCACCGCTGCCAGCACCACCACCAGAACCACCGCCAGCAGCAGCAGCCCCAGTGGGCAGCCGTCCGAGGCTGCAGGGGAAGGGCTGGAGCCTCCCCCCACCACTGCTAGCACTACCACCAACACGGCCATCAGCACCACTGCCAGCAGCAGCAGCCCCAGTGGCAGCCGTCTGAGGCTGTAGGGGAAGGGCTGGAGCCTCCCCCCACCACTGCCAGATGCAGCAGCCCCAGTGGGCAGCCGTCCGAGGCTGCAGGGGAAGTGCTGGAGCCTCCCCCCACCACTGCTAGCACTGCCACCAGCACCGCCACCAGCACCACTGCCAGCAGCCCCAGTGGGCAGCCATCCGAGGCTGCAGGGGAAGGGCTGGAGCCTCCCCCCACCACTGCCAGCACCGCCACCAGCACCACCACTGCCACCACTGAGTAGCCATCACCCCCGGCGGACAGTGTGTACTCCTGCGTCCATGGGCTGTAGTGCAGCCTTGCCCCAGCAAATCCTGTGTGTCTGACACCCAGGTGAGAGACTGTGACCTTGCACTCCCCAAGATCTGCGTCACAGGGCATGTTGCCCCCTCCAGAACCAGTGGAGAAGCCATCCACTCACCCCAACCTTCCCAGGATGAAGCTCACTGGGCACAATGCCCCCTCCAGAACCAGTGGAGAAGCCATCCACTCACCCAAACCTTCCCAGGATGAAGCTTACTGGGCACAATACCCCCTCCAGAACCAGTGGAAGAAGCCATCCACTCACCCCATCCTCCACAGGATAAGGCTCACTGGGCACAATGCTCTCTCCAGAACCAGTGGAGAAGCTATCCACTCACCCCATCCTTCCCAGGATGAAGCTCACTGGGCACAATGCCCCCTCCAGAACCAGTGGACAAATCACCCTCTTGTGAGACTGTGGCCTTGCACTCCCCAGTACCAAGCAGTGGGCAAATCACCCACTTGAGAGACTGTGGCCATGCACTCCCCAGGACCAAGCAGTGGTTGTCCTTGCCAGCGTTGGTGTTCGTAATGGAGCAGAAGGTAAAAGAGCATGGGAAACACATGCAGCTCGGGCTCCATGGTGGCGTGGTTCTTCCCTGAGTCTCCAGAGGTGAGCTGTTTCCCTTCTGTGTTCTGTTTCCGCCAGGCTTTTGATGTTGTTGGTACCGCCCCCGGAAAAGGTGGCAGATAGGAGTTGCATATTAGTGTTGGCAGTGCATTGTCTTCCGCCTGACTGATGGCGGTTACCGCTGCGGTGCCTGTTGGTTTCGCCCCGGCGGTCTGTGTGTTAAAGTGGCTGTCTGTTTGAGCCTGGTCATAATTTCGTGTTTATTACCGCCGGCCTTTTGGCGGCATTACCGCTGCTTTATCACTGACCGCCAGGGTTGTAATGAGGGCCTTAGTGTCTTATCGCCTCTCTCCACATGGAAAATCTCCATTTGAATTATTCAGAAAAAGGAAACCCAATTCCATGCTGGATCCAGGATGGATGGATTGGAATAAAGGGTGGGTGAATGTTTCTATAGAGGATGATTGGAGGAAAGGAGAACAAAATAAAATGGTGGAGAGGAAAAGAGATTTTGATGCCGACATGCGGTGAGAGAAATGAATGTTGAAACTGGGGACTGGATAGAAATGTTAAGCTCCAGTTGGTGCACGACCTGGTTCTAAGTTTACTGAACATAAAAAAAATCAAGTTGTTTAGAAATGCGGTCAAAACAGAAAATGCCAGGATATAGAATTTGCTTCCCAATCAAGCCCTGCTATCCCACCCACCCCCAAACTTCCAGCAGCTACACAGAAATCGGGTTACCCATGGGTACATTCTCCAGCATTGAGGGCAAACCATATTACTCCCACCATTTACCCCAAATTTTGTGGAATTTTCAAGGACAGCCTCTTGCGGTGTAAATCGGTTCTCCCTGTTTAGCACATTAATCCATGCCAGGTCTCCACAATGCCATGCTAGTGGTTGTGGTGACTTCCAATTTCTTGGGATGTCTCTTATGGCCACTAACGTTGCCAGACCAGACAACGAGTTCACCAAGAATCCCCAGGAGGAAAAGTTTCAGCATCAACATTATAGGTTGAGCTAGGACTCTGGATAGGGATCTACCAATTCGAGACCAATACTGGGTGATCAGCGGACACTGACACACCATATAAAAGAAGTCTACCCCGGAGTAGGAGCATCAGGAGAAGTTTGGGTTAGGTAGGAGGCCAGTATGCCAGAGTGTGTGGGGCATCATGTATGTGAGGTGTAAGTAGTGTTATTGAATCAGTCTGAACCACGCTGAGATGACAAGCTCTCTGGGGGGTCATGCAAGCCTTCCACCATTCCACATAGTCTAGGACACCAACTCGACCCGACCCCAACTGCCCATCAGTAGTCTAGCTTCCAGAGGGCTAAATTACAGCAAGTCAGACATGTTTGCCTATAATGTCTGATAGTGTTTATCAGTTGCAGGTATCTAGGAAATTGGGTGGTGTAAAGTGTAAAGTGGGTCTGTAGATCTGCATAGGAGAGCATTTGAGAACCCTGCCATACATCTCCTAACACCACAATCTCAATCCAATCCTAGTGTTAAAATCCTTCCATTCACACCATGTGTTCCAACCAGTGCTCTCTCCAAAGGGGGATCAGCTTCTTGTCTCTGGGGAATCTATTGGTGGCCCGCCACACCAAAAAAATGATCTTGTAAGCTCTCGGAAACGGAGAGGAAATGGTCTGTCATAAAGCTAATGCATCCAAACTGAGACAAGCCAGTTCCAGTCAGTATGATGGGTTGCTCCACCTTGCAGTCATCCACTCGTTGATGACCAAAAACGGAGACACCTAGTACTACAGACGGATATCAATCGCTCCCATGCCACCATCATAGATAGAAGGGTGACATTTGGCAAGAGTGATACACGGAGGCCGATCTCTCCAAAGAAAGGAGGGAAGTCTAGCTGAAATCTCAGTAAACCAGGTATTAGGGATATGAAGCGGAAAGTTATTCAGGGTGTACAAGAAGCTTGGGAGTATCATCATTTTTATTAGTGCAAATCGACCTAGAATGTCGAGGGGAAGGGAGGACCAAGTAGTGAGTCTGGCTTTGGTTGTCTGAAGAAGGGGCACAAGTTTAAGAGTGTCTGTAAGCTTGGGCACTGTTGCTATATGGCCACCTAGGTACTTGAAGCTAAGACTGCGAGTTGAAATGTTGGATTGCCAGCTAACCACAGCAATATCTCCTCACAGAGGAAATAGGAGTGATTTACATTGGTTCACCTGGAGTCCTGAGTCGTTTTTAAAGAGACACAGGATCTCGAGCATGAGGGGGCCTGAAGTTGAAGGATCAGCTAGAAAAAGAAGAACATTGTCTGCATAGAGGGTGATTTTTTTCTTCCTTTGACTCACTCCAACTCCATCCTCGTAGCTGAGCATCACATCACATCACACTATGCGGGCCAGTGGTTCTATGGCAAGCATGAAGAAGAGAGGGAAGAGAGGGTAGCCATTAGAAATTGGGTCTCTAGTTGGCACAGGTATACACCCTTGTCCAACTAGGGACCACAGTCCAAGTCAGGGTAAGTCACAGCATAATCCAAATTATCCTGTGCTCATCCTCTGGAAGCTTGGCACAGAGTAGGCAGGTGTAATTTAGGCAATGTGTAAAGTATTTTTGCAATAACTCATACAGTAACAAAGTGAAAACACCACAAAAATACACCACACAGGTTTAGGAAAATAGATAATCTTTACCTGAATAAAAAAAAGGTTAAAATGTCAAAAATCCGATGCCTACAAGCCAAGATATGACTTTTTAAGGGTTAAATCCCAATAAAGCATTAAGAAACGCAATAGTTCCAACTAGGGCTATCATGATGTCATTGACAGAGTTGTTCCCAGTAGTCCGACGCCACTGGCGCCGGTCATGGAGTCGCACAGATTTCCAGGCACAGTACCTTTGAAAACAAAGAAACAAAGACGTTGCACGTAGTTGTTAAGGTGATGCGTCACGGGAGCCGGTGCGTCACCAGTCCCTTACGGCGTACGGGGAGGTGAGGCATCAGTGCCGTACTGCGAGGCAGGGGAGGCGAGGCATCAGTTCTGTCCGGTTGCAGGGTAGCTGATGCGGTGTCGGAGATGAAGCAACTTTTTTTTGTGATCTGGTGGGGTCGATGAATCCTGTCGGTCCAGATGTGGTGAGATTGCGATCACACTGCAGGACATCCGCGGCATTGCTGCAATGTCAGACTTGCGTTGCAGGCCGCGGTTGTTGCGTGCAGTGAGGACCACAGAGCCGGAGCAGGCAGCAGTGTGGCGTTGGGCAGTGGTGTCGGTGCTGGAATTGCTGGAGTTGCTGAAGTCGGTGAGATAGCTAGAAGCTAGGAGTTGAAGTCTCTATTAGCCTTAAGACTTCAGAACTGGAGGCAAACTCAATCCAAGCCCTTGGAGAGCACTTGTGGGGAAGGCAGAGTCCTTCCAGCTTTCAGAAGTCAGCAAGCAGCAGGGCAACATGCAGGACAGCAGTCCTTCTCAGCAAAGCAGCCAGATGAGTCCTTTGAGCAGCCAGGCAGTCCCTCTGACAGAGTCCAAGTGTAGATCTAGAAGCGTGTGATTTGGTGGGGTCAGAGACACAGTATATATAACCAAAAATGCCTTTGATGTGGGGGAAACTTCAAAGAGTGGTTTTGAAGGACACAAGTTCCCCTTTCAGCCCAGCCCAGTCCAGGGTCCCTGTGGCGAGGTTATCAATCCTTTGTGTGAGGGCAGGCTACTGGCCTTTGAAGTGAGGTTATCAATCCTTTGTGTGAGGGCAGGCTACTGGCCTTTGAAGTGTAAGAGGGAGACACATTCAGTATGCAGATGTCACTGAGTGTCCTGTGTTTATGGCTGTGTGGGTGGAATGCACAAGGCGAGCTGTGAACCAGCACAGACCAGACGTGGATCAGAGACAGACTGTAAGGCACAGATGGCAGTTAGTGCAGAGAAATGCCTACTTTCTAAAAGTGCCATTTCTAAAATAGTAATATTAAATCCAACTTCACCAGTAAGCAGGAATTTCTATTACCATTCTGGCCATACTAAACATGACATGGCTACTCCTTTCGGATCAGAATCTACCATTTAAAAGTATATGAGGGCAGTTCTAATGTCAGCCCTATCCAGTCCTGTGCCAAACCGGGAATTCATGTGATAGCACACCACTGACAAGGATCTGTGCAGAGGGTCATGAGTAGAGGGGACCAACCAAATGATTAAACCTGACACCAAAACCCATGCATCACAGCTCTGTGTCAAGATAGCTCCTGGCCACAGTGTCAAAGGCTTTTTCGAAGCCTGGGAGCACCAGAGCTCTGGCTTCCTTGATACCGTGACCATAGCTGCATGGTCTTGGAGGATGCAGTGTCTTGTGCTGCGGTTGGATATAAAGCCACATTGATCTGAATAACCCAGCATGATAAGTACCGGTTTCAGTGTGTTCACCTGGATCTTATCATAAATCTCGATATCTGTATTGATTAGGGAAACAGGGTGATAGGAGGCGCAATTGGATGCCGGGTGATCTGTCTTGGGGATAACCGCAATAGTGGCAAGGTCTATTTCCAGAGAAAAGGAACCTGTTGCCCCTGTCTCCTTATATAGTCAAAAGAGTAAATGTGGGGTGACAATATCACAGACTTTGGAGTAATATTCAAGGGGAAAACCACCCAGACCTAAGATCTTACCAAGCTTCAGGGCATGAATCGCAGCGAGGACGTCATCCTCAGTGATGGATGAATGCAGCACCACTCTTTGAGCTTGTGTGAGATGGGGACAGGGATATTAGGCATGAGAGGATGGGCAAGCTCACAGTGAGACCTCGGACGCTGAGGATAAAGCTGCTCATGTTAGTCAGAAATATATTTGCAATTGCCTCTGGGGCATTCATTGTTTATCCTGTTGAAACATCAATGAAGGGCATGAACCAGGGGTTAGTATCTCTAGAAGCAAGTCTATAGAGGAGTGTATTGCTCTTGACTCTGTTCATAAACATGCTGAATAGACACACACCTGCATCGATGGGCCTCAGGAAAAGCAAACTGATGCAGGGAAACATGGTCTTTTTCCAGTTGGCGGCTCAGAGATTCAGTCACGTTGGATGCCACCACTATTTCCAGATGGAGTATGCCGGATTCAAGTTCTGCTGTGTGTTGGTACTGGTTTCTCTGTGTGTGTGTGAGGTATGTTTTGGTGGCCCCTTTGGAGTGTGGCTGTACTTGCTGCCCATAGGGTACTCACTTTCTGGACTGTGTCATTGTTAAATTTGAAGTAGGAATGCAGCTCTTCTGATAGTTGGACGAGAATGCTGTTGCTGTGAGAAACCAGGCATAAGGATGCCATATGGGTATTCAATGCTCCATGGGCACTTCAAGTCAGAGCAATAGAGGGGACTTGTCCGAAATATCTCAGGGCAGTATATTAGCAGCCAAGGTGGAAGATACATCACTGGCTGGAAGGAGTATGTGGTCAATGTGTGACATGGTTTTCAAAGTGGTGAAAGTGTGAGTATATGCTCATTCATGAGGATGCCATATCCACCAAATATCATACAAGCCCAGGGAGTCCATCCAAGAGACTAGAGACTTTGAGAGCTCTTGGTGACTATAGGAAGAAAGGCCAGAGACATCTACATCTGGGCTCTGGGTGGCATTAAAGTCACCCCTAATAATCAGCACTCCATATGGTCTGCCTGTGTAGGTAGGGGGGATGTAGACACTAAGAATATTGTAAAGTTCCCTTTCCAAAGCCCCAATCACTCTAACGTATCGGCCCTGAGTATCATGAATGATTTTGGTGACTACCTACCAGTGGGAGGTGCATGTGGATTAGTATCACTGCCCCTTACTAACATCTGAGTGATAAGGCCAATCATAACAGAACCTGTGTAGAAAAGAACATTCAGTGCCCAGTAGGTGGGTTTTTGGTTTGCGACAGCACAGCACTTGTTTGGTGGCACCTAAGTAATTTAAAGACTACTGTGCTTTTGATTCGATCCAGGAGACCATTCACATTTCAGGAGAGAAGGCTAATTTCAACCATGAGGTAAGCATGGGGAGTGGGTTAGCAACTTAGATTGTGGCTGACAGTATGAGGTGCTTGTGGGAGCAATTGGAACAAAAGACATAGAAGCAGAAAAAATTAAAATCCCAAGAACTCCCCCAACAATAACAACTCTCCAACCCAGAAGCATTTGTCGCCCAACTCCCTTCAACAAGATAGGTATAACACATTACGCCGGGTACTTGAGATAGAACTCCGCCTGTGCAGGATCTAATTATCCATATTGGCCGAGGGCCATTGAGTGAAAAGAATGAGCTTGAAAGACTGCAGTGGACCCCAGAGGATCCACCCTCATCAGAAGTGTCTGTCCCAATGGATCTTGAGCCCATCAATATCTGGGGGGGGGGGAGTGACAGGAAGCCGTGTGTTGATCGTCTAGGAATGTCCAATCCCTAAGTCTGAAGTTTAGGGGGAATGCCTACATCATGCCCATTTACCTTGAGATTTAGGGCATTGGTGAGTCTGATGGTGGGTAGGAGCTGATATAGGTGAGTTTTGGCTCATCTCAGCAGCTCGATCTAGGGGATCTTTACATCAAAACGACCTCTGCTCGGTTGACTATATCCACGCCTCCTCTAAGTTGTCAAAAGAATGGGCACAAGACCCAATGATAACCTTCAGCTGCACCGGGAAGAGCAACATGTATTGAACAGGAATTGGCCAGAGCTTCTGCTTGATGACATCAAATGATTTGCATTGTTGCTGGGTATGTTGAGTATAATCAGGGAAGATCATGATGTGGGTGGATTGGAAGTAAAGTTTGCACTGGGTACGTGCCTTTCGGAGGATGATATTGCAGTCTCAAAAGTTTAGCACTTTAGCTATGATAAACGTGGTGGTGATCCGGGAGAAGGCCTCTGTGCCAAGGCCCAGTGCACTTGTTCTACCTCAAACCAGGGTGATAGAGTTCTCCTGATGAGATTTGATCCAAGTTTCAATGAAAGTCTCTGGATAAGGGGTCTCAACCTCTTTAGAGCTCACCAATTGCAATTTACTACTTCAAGAGCAGTTCTCAGCATCCTCTGCTCAGGTCTGAAGGGTGCGGAGAGTGGATAGTAACTTGGTAATTTTTACTTTAAGGTCTAACGAGTCATCCTCGAGGATGGATACTTGGCCCTCCACCTTGGTGACTCTCCCAGCCACATTGCAGAGGTCCTGACGTAGTAGCACAATGTCAGACCCCACTACACTGATTCTGGACTCGAGGGCCTCTTGGAAGGTCTGGATGGCCTGTAGGATTTGAGCCACGTACGTGACTGCACAGGGTTGTGGGCCTTGGCGGTCTGTCATCTGTTGTTTAGTGGGGTCAGTGGAACAGGTTTTATATTTATCGATCTTTGATTGTGTTCTTGCCATTGGGGCTTAGTCCTTCTTCATGGTAGCTATATGGGAGATGTTGTGTGACCTTTCTCTGGTGCAAGGGTAGGGAAAGGAGGAAGGCAACAGTGATTGAATCAAGGGAGGTATAGTGGGTAGTGGGTGGCTTCACTCCAAGTTGGACAGCTGATTTTGCAGACTTGGAAGGGAGTCCTAGTACCTTACTCTCAGCCTGCTTACCCAGAGGACAAACAGGAGGAGCACGAGTGTCCGAGGCTTATGGCAGCCACCAAGGGGAGGCATCCCTGCTGGACTCTAGTCACCAGGACTGCAAGGAGGGCACACTGCACCTTTGGGGTATCCGCTGAAACAGCAGTCGCTACAATCTATAGAGTCCTAGGTGGTCAGAAGAAGGGGGGGCAGAGGTATGTCACCTGGCCCACTTATCTCGCTGCCTCAGAAGAGGTAGTATTTTCAGCCAGGGAGCATCAGTGTTTATATCTAGGCTGCAAGAAGGTGGCACAAGGCACCAGTGCTTCAAGGGCTGGAGGGGAGTATGGCTCTCACAGTGTATTTAGCAGGTGCCACATATAAAAAAATTGAAGGGCCACCTATAGGCTAGTAGTCTTCCAGAGCACTCCTGAGGGCAATCGCAGGCCGTGCGTGACCACTCCCACAACGAGCAGGGCTTATATCATCCGGCAGCCACCTCTATGTAGCCCCCATGGCCTTTTGCTCACATATGTTGCTGTGGGGGGGTGGGTGGGGGGCAGAACTGACATAAATGGGGGCATCCAGGTCACTGCATCAAAATTGGCGCACAGGCCCCAGGTACTCGCTGCACCCCTCAGACCGCACAGCAGATGAAGCCAGGTCCAACGCTGTGCATGGTATCACATGGAGAGCCATGGGATTGCTGTTCCTTCCCGTGAGCCGACGAGCCCAACAGGGTGAGCAAGCTGCTAAAGAGAGGCCCTCCATCTATTTTGATGAAATGCAGACTCCACCACCTGCAGGTAGATGCTATGTTATTGCTGTTGCAGATGAGGAATGTTTTTGTCTCCACTGTCCAAGCAGTCGCAATTGCAGGGGAAATCAGGTCTTCGGCGGTAGGATGGCTGTTATGGAAGATTAGAGCTTGGGCTGTGTCAAGGTTTAAGGGGCCCCAGTTGCCAGATGAGGATGGATGGTGGAGAAAGTCCTAGGTTCTTTTAAACAAACTACCTGTGAACCTAATATTTCTGATGTGACCCATAATGAAGATATGAGATTTGCTCATAGTAATATTACAAATAAAGGCATTGCATGTGTGTATGTGCTGTGTGACTACAGTGGCATTGCACAAGCTTTGCATGTCTCCTAGATAAGCCTTGGCTGCTCATCCACATCTACTTCTAGACAGCCTGTCTTCTAGACACTGCCTAAACTTTACTAAGAGGGGATACCTGGACCTGGTATAAGGCATAAGTACCTTGGGTACCCACCACACACCAGGCCAGCGTCCTAGTGTCTCTCTTTAGGAAACAACATGGTGCTATACGTCTACAATCCCCACACCCAGTTGACATCTATACTTCGGGAGTATACGAAATTTGCATGGTACTCTTGCCTTACTATAAATTGAATGAAATTGACTATGCTCCCTCTGACTATAAACATGCAGCCCTTCACCCTAGATTTTCCCCTTGAGTGGAATTTGGACCCAGCGCAATAGCTAGGTGTCTGGATTTACAGAGATCTGATCTAGTGATACAGGGAAATTAGGGAGGGTGGTGTCGAACTTAGAAGAGCAAGTAACAAGATGGGCTAGACTGTCGCTATCACTAGCAGATATGGTGTCGCTTATGAAAAGGATAGTGCTTCCCAAGTTTCTCTACCTATTCACTAACATACCCATTGTCCTTCCCCAACATTTTTTCAAGACTGTCAGATCTCACATGATCACATTAACCTGGGCCAGGAATCAATTTAGGATTGGAAGGGACACAGTGACCCTCCCATATGCACAAGCCAGATTTGATGCATCAGACCGAAACCTATATTATCTCTGTGCACAGGTAATCAATCAGTCAATGGATTTGTAAAGTGCGGCTTATCACCCTGGGGGTTATCCAGGCACTCTGGAAAGTTGTAGTGTGCCTGTTAGACTTGACAGTCTTAGGGTGGTCATCTCCCTACTTTTTTCCTGCCTCCCTCCATTTTTCTGATCCTGTTTTTGCTGGTTTTAGGCCTCTGCATACCCTACCACTGCTGTTAAGTGCTAAAGTGCATATGCTCTCTCCACTAAACATTGTACCATTGGTTCCTACCCAACTGGCATATTTAATTTACCTGTAAATCCCTAGTAAAGTGCACTACATGTGC
Organism: Pleurodeles waltl; assembly: GCF_031143425.1. Classification (NCBI taxonomy): domain Eukaryota; kingdom Metazoa; phylum Chordata; class Amphibia; order Caudata; family Salamandridae; genus Pleurodeles; species Pleurodeles waltl. Next base: position 1,199,880,855 of record NC_090445.1, on the reverse strand, counting down.
CCAGGTCTTGTAAATTAAATGCTACTAGTGGGCCTGCAGCACCGATTGTGCCACCCACATAAGCTGCCCTTTAAGCGTGTCTCAGGCCTGCCATTGCAAGGCCTGTGTGTGCAGTCTCACTGCCACTTTGCCTTGGCATTTAAAATTACTCGCCAAGCCTTAAACTCTGCTTTTTCTATAAATAAGTCACCTCTAAGGTAGAACCTAGGTAACCTCTCGGACAGGGTGCTATATAGGTAACAGGCAGGACCTGGACTTATGTGTCTTACATGTCCAGATAGTGAAAAACGCATACATTAGTTTTCCACTACTGTGAGGCTTCTCATCCCATAGACTAGCACTGGAACTGCCCTCACATACTTTTAAGTGGTAGATTCGGATCTGGAAGGTGCGGGCCTGTCATGTTTTGTATTGCAGAATGGTAATAGAAAATCCTGCTTGCTGGTGAAGTGGGATTTAATATTACTATTTTAGAAATGCCATTTTTAGAAAGTGGGTATTTCTCTGCACTTACTGCCATATGTACCTTATAGCGTGTCTCCAATCCACGTCTAGTCTGTGCTGGTTGACAGCTCCCTTTGCTCATTCCACCCAGACAGCCATAAACAAAGGACACTCAGCCACATCTGCATTCATCTGCATATTGAATGGGTCTTCCTGGGCAGGGAGGGTGGAGGGGCTCTCCACTTACATTTCAAAGGCCAGTGGCCTGCCCTCACACAAAGGACTGATAACCCCCCACAGGGATCCTGGCAAACAGGACTGGGTTCAAATTGGAACTTGTGCACTTCAAAACCACTCTTTGAAGTTTCCCCAACTTCAAAGGCATTTTTGGGCATATAAACTGGGTCTCTGACCCCATCAAATCAGACTCTTCTGGACCTACACCTGGAATCTGTCTGAATTTGGCTGCCCAAAGGACTCATCTTGACTGCTTTGCTGAAGGAGTGCATTTCTGCTTGTTGCCCTGCTGCTTGGTGCTCCTGACTCTACTGGAAGGACTCTGCCTTCCTTCTAAAGTGCTCTCCGAGGGCTTGGATTAAACTTGCCTCCTGTTTCTGAAGTCTCAGGGCCAACAAAGACTTCATCTCTTCAGAAAATCCTCGTTTGTTGGAAAATCTATGCAATGCCTTCAGAAATCGCCTACATCGCGGCTGGAAAATCACTGCACCACTGACTGGAACAACGCAGCACCAACTTTTCGACTGGAAATTCGATGCAGCACCTCCTTCGTGGCGGAAAATTTACTGCATCGCCTACCGGATCGGATCAGCTCCTACTTCTTCTACCTGCACGTCAAGAATTTTCAAGGCATTGTCCCGGGGCATCAAAATATCCCCACATCGCAGTGAGGGACCAAGACTGTACTCCTGAAATACGACGCATTACCTTGCAACATGGAAAGAAACGATGCATTGTCTGTGCAGCGCTGGAAACTCTGTCTCAACACTCTATTTTTCCACGCATCTCCTCCTCTGCGGTCCCTGTGCATCATATTTTTGACGCAACCCAGGTACTGTACGTCATAAGGATACATCCACTGTTTCTTAAGGACTGAGACTCTTTGAATCCTTTAAAAAGTGATATTTCAACTTGTGCTTATTGCATATTTGTCATTTTGACCTTATTGTATTCAGATACATATTATCTATTTTTCTAAACCTGTGTGGTGTATTTTTGTGGTGTTTTCGCTGTGTTACTGTATGAGTGACTGCACAAATACTTTACACGCTGCCTTCTAAGATAAGCCTGCTTGCTCTGTGCCAAGCTACTGTCTTAGTTTGACTCTTGATCGAGGCAAGACTGCTGGTTTAAGGATGACAGTACTTATGTTTGTAGGCGACTATGCCAGTCCTACAACAAGTTGCAACTGTTGTCCCAACCCTCCCGGCTCACAAGCAGCACCTCACCAAAGACAGTAAAATGTGATTTGTGGCAGCCTTTACGTATGGACTTAAGAGTGTAACATCTCAGGGAGTGTTGTGGTTAAATGGAGATTACCCTTTTCTCACAAGAACATCATTTCTCAATCAAACACAAGCATTGAAGGAGATGCAGTGACGTTTTCAAAAGGTTTTATGAACAAAACTGCAATCTACGATAAGTTGCATGGGCTGCAATGAGTAGTATAGTGCAAGAAACAGAATGGTACAGACAAGAGTCATTAATACCAAGACGCCCCACCATCTTGCAATGACATGAAGTGACATGAGATGTGAAATATGTCCTAATTCCCTAATATGATGTACCTAATCTCTAACCTAAAAGAGAGCTAGGTATGTCAAACCTAATCTGCCAATGCCATGTCCATGAGAAGAGCTCCCCAACCCACGTTACCTTGGAATGAGGTCTTCAGCTCAGACTCCGTAGCAACACGAACACTTGGTCAGCGTCAAGGTGATGTGCAGCATCGATAGCAGCGATGGCATTTGGTCGGAATCCCTCTGACTATCTGTCTAAGTGAGGTGCATTTATACAGATCTGCTGGACCCTTGACGTAGGTCTGTTCCCAAGCCATAGATAACAAGACAGGCTTGAGACGGCAATTTATTGAAACAATTCCCTCGAAGGAGTGAAGAAGGAAAGTACCTAATGAGAATACCTACAGTTTGTTTATCTTTGGTGCTTGATATTGACGCCTTAGCAGGGTGGCACTGATAACGTGAAACTAAAACATTGGCCTAACTAGAAACAATGCAGTCATCTTGGAAACATGTAATTAAATAATTGCGCTAAAACAGAGCAAGCTAAGTAGGGTAAAAGTCACTAGGTGATGGGGGCCCAGGTCCACAAGCCAGAAGGCTAAGGTAACTCGCATTTCCCATTGAAACAAGATAGGATTCACTACACTACCAGAGGGTGAGCACAGGATAATTTGGGTTGTGTTGTGACTTACCCAGACTAGGACTGTGGTCCCTACTTGGACAGGGTGTATACCTCTGCCAACTAGAGACCCTTGCAGTCAGTGATAAAGTGGTGGTAATACCATCAACTGGCCGGCGGTAATTACCGCCAAATTATGACCATGGTGGAAAGATCTCCGAAAGACAGCCAATGTACCACACCGACAGCCAGGGTGGAAACAACAGCCACCACGGCGGTAGCCGCCTACAGCCAGGCAGAAGTCAAAGTTCCACCCACCATATTACAACAACACCATCTGCCACCTTTTCTTGGGGGGGGGTACCAACGACATCAAAAGCCTGGTGGAAACTGAGCTCAGAAAGGAAAGGACTCACCATTGGAGACACAGGGAAGAACCATGCCGCCATGGAACCCGAACTGCATGTATTTCCAATGATATTCTACATTCTGCTCCACCACGAGCACCAACGCCGGCAAAGACGACGATGGTGAGTACAGCCGCCTAGCACACAAGGGAGGGGAGAGGAAAACGAGAGTGACATACACACGCACAACACACACCCCATACACACACACCATACACACAACCAGCTGCACAAGAAAACAAGTTAAAACCCTCTAAATCGTCTTAATAATGCAAGGACAAAACAAATTTACCAAAGTGATTGTAATAATATCAACACATTAAAAAAAAAAAAAGTTAGCCAATTTAATAGTTATTTACAAATGTACAGAACAAGGGACACTGCCCAGTCCAACATCTCTGTGTTGATGCAGGTGACAAGTCCAAGGCCCCACTTGTCACCTGCATCAACACAGAGAGAACATTGCATGGGCATCAGTTGGCAAATAGGCAGGCACCTCAGTGGGAGGGGGGACACCTCAGCCGGGAGCGGAAACAAGACCACTGGTTCTAGAGGGGGCAACATGCCCTGTGGTTGGCCCTGCTGAGTGATAGGTCACAGTCTCTGGAGTGGGTGACTTTCCTACTGGTTCTGGAGGGGGCAACATGCCCTGTGCTTGATCCTGGGGAGTGATAGGCCACAGTCTCTGGAGTGGGTGACTTGCCCACTGATTCTGGAGGGGGCAATATGCCCTGTGCTTGGTCCTGGGGAGTGAAAGGCCACACTCTCTGGAGTGGGTGACTTGCCCACTGGTTCTGGAAGGGGCAACATGCCCTGTGCTTGATACTGGGGAGTGATAGGCCACAGTTTATGGAGTGGGTGACTTGCCCACTGGTTCTGGAGGGGGCAATATGCCCTGTGCTTGGTCCTAGGGAGTAATAGGCCACAGTCTCTGGAGTGGGTGACTTGCCCACTGGTTCTGGAGGGGGCAACATGCCCTGTGCTTGGCCCTGGGGAGTGAAAGGCCACACTCTCTGGAGTGGGTGACTTGCCCACTGGTTCTGGAGGGGGCAACATGCCCTGTGCTTGATCCTGGGGAGTGATAGGACACAGTCTCTTGAGTGGGTGACTTGCCCACTGGTTCTGGAGGGGGCAGCATGCCCTGTGCTTGATCCTGGGGAGTGAAAGGCCACACTCTCAGGAGTGGGTGACTTGCCCACTGGTTCTGGAGGGGGCAACATGCCCTGTGCTTGGTCCTGGGGAGTGATAAGCCACAGTCTCTCGAGTGGGTGACTTGCCCACTGGTTCTGGTGGAGGCAGGCTGCACAGCAGCCCATGGAGGCAGGATTACATTGTGTCCGCTGGTGGTGATGGCTGCACTGTGATGGTGCTGCTGGTGGTGGTGGGAGGCTCCTGCACATCCCCAGCACCCTCCAATTGATGCACTGTGGGTGTGCTGGTGGTGGTGGGAGGATCCTGCACATCCCCAGCACCCTCGGATGGATGCACTGTGGTGGTGCTGGCGGTGGTGGGAGGCTCCAGCACATCCCCTGCACCCTTGGATGGATGCACTGTGGTGGTAATGGCAGTGGTGGGAGCCTCCAGCACATCCCCTGCACCCTCGGATGGATACACTGTGGTGGTGCTGGCGGTGGTGGGAGGCTCCAGCACATCCCTGCATCCTCGGATGGATGCACGACCATGGTTGGTGGTGAGGGCTCCGTGACTGCTGCTGGTGTAGGCTCCTTGCCCTTCTTGCCTGTTGGAAAAACAACAGATGAAGGACGGAATGCAGAACAAATCAAACATTCACCCCCAGTCACAGATCTAGGTTTAATCCATCAGGTTTTTTGCTTGCCATGCCATTCCAGTTTGGACCCAGCCACATGCAAATCAGTCTTGACCCTGTTCCCCATGGAAACAGTCCAGCCCGAACTGCCAGGCCAGGTCCTCCCTGGACCAGAAACAAGCATCCTGGGACCGGCTTCAGGGTATCACCCTTCATCAACCAGGCTAGCTTGAATCTGGCGGCATAGCAAGCACGGGACCCACGTCTGGGCATACTCTTCCCACTTGGGGCAACAAATGCAAAAACAACAGATGGTGGACGGAATGCAGAACAAATCAAACATTCACCCCCAGTCACAGATCTGGGTTTAATCCATCTGTTTTTTGCCTGTTGGGGCAGGCTCCTTGCCCTTTCAGGTGACAGGTGCAGGCTCCTTGCCCTTTCGGGTGGCAGGTGTAGGCTCCTTGCCCTTCTTGTCTGCCGGTGCAGGCTCCTTCCCATTCAGTAAATGTGGCCTGGATCCCTTCCACCACAAGTAGATGCGGATGGAAATGGGCCCGCAGAAAGTGTGGGTGAGGTGCTTGGCTGGGTTCTCCCTACCCTGGCTGTACATGCAGGTCGGGGTGCGGGGTAGGGAAGAGGTCAATGGTGGATAGGAAAAGTTTCTTAGGGATATTGGGGCGGGGGGTGAGGTATAAGGAATGGGAGTGGAGGATGAGGGAGTGGTTGTTAGAGGTGCAGGATTTGGGTGCAGGTGCATGGGCTGTATGCTGTTGTGAGGTGGTTGGCTGTTGGGTGTCTGAGTGCTTGTATTTGAGTACTTTAGGGGGGGCAGACACAGTGGGAGAGGACACAGGGGACGTGTGCATAGCTGTTGTGGAAGGGTCTGCCAGTGAGGTGTGTGTTCTGCTTGGTGTGGTGATGATGCTGGTAGTGGATGATGATGTAGTGCATGCAGGTGTGAGTGTGGACGTGGCTGGGAGGGGGTGGTAGAGGGGGGAGGGGGTGGAGGGGGAGACAGTGGAAATAGTGGATGTTGTAGTGTCTGCAACTGAATGGTGTTGTGTGAGTGCCTGTGGGACGAAGTGTGGTGATTGTGTTTCCCTGTGCCACTCTTGGGTGTTGTCTTGTGTGCATGCTTATCTGTATGTGTGCCTGGGATGGGTTGGGGTTGAGGAGAATGTGCCTGGGAGGTGGAAATTGGAGGGGGGACAGTAGAAACAGGGACAATGGGTGCAATCAGAGATGAGTCCAGAGCCTGAATCGATCTCTTTTGGGCTGCCAATCCAGTGTGAATGCCCTCCAGGAATGCATTAGATTGTTGCATCTGGGCTGCCAGCCCCTGGATGGCATTCACAATGGTTGACTGCCCTACAGAGATGGATCTCAGGCGGTCAATAGCTTCCTCACTCAGGGCAGCAGGGCTAACTGGGGTAGGGCCTGAGGTGTCTGGGGTGAAGGAGATGCCCACCCTTTTGGGTGACCGGGCACGGGCAACTCGCTGAGGGGCTGCTGGACTGCTGGGAGGACCAGGGAGCTTCCTCAGACGAGGTATCTGTGTCTGAAGTGTCCCCTCCAGTCTCCGCCGTGGTGCTCCCCTCACCCTCCCTTCCACTGGTGCCATCAGTGTTGGTGAACTCTGCCTCCTGGGTCCTGTGGGACACAGCTCCCTCTGTTGCCGGTGCCTCTGCTCCTCTGCCAGATGATGTTAATGCACATAAGGACAGGATGACAAAACAAAAAGGGGGGAGAGAGACAAAGGATACACTGGGTCAATGGCTGCTCCAACACCACCGTTGGTGTACACTCACAGGGAACAGGCCTATGCACTATGCATTGCACCACCACTGATCTCGCTAGCCACCAAGGCATGAGGAGGGGCACACACCGCCAACTACAGCACACCTGGGACCCACACAGCCCTGACCAATAGTGGATGCTTACAAGCTAGGTAGGCAGGATTATCCCTTCAGAACCCTCGCCACCAGAGGACCTACGCTGCTATGCCAGGCCTGGCCTAGGGGCACCCACTGACACACATCTGTCACCCAGATACCACCCCACCAGGCAAAAGTTGTAATGATGGGCACTGTATTCACCCCCTTGTGGCTGCTGTGATGCCCTCAAGCACCCATCCAGCAATGGATAGGCCACCGCCAGTATGCTGGCCATCAGGGGGGTCAGGGTTCGACGGGCACCCCTTCCTCGTTGGGAGGCCATACGCAGCTGTGCCTTCGCCATCTTCCATGGCCAGCGTCTCAGGTCCTCAACCGTTTGCGACAGTGGGTGCTCCGCCTGCCATAGACCCCAGGATCCGCACCTCCTTGGCAATGGCACACCATGTACCCTTCTTTTGATTGGCGTTGACCTGCAGTGGCAATACACACAGGAAACTACCATTAGACAAACAGTCCAGCCTGTTACACATATGGCCCACCATACCTGTTCACATCACCATTGGGACACACATAGCCCAGCACACAAGTTGTACGCCGCAAAGAGGACATCCACCCACCCCCCTTACATGAGGCCTTCGCACACACCACTCCATGCCACATGCTTCGTGCCCACAGTGTACTCACCTGTTGGTCTGGAGGCCCATACAGCAGTCCGTACTGGGGTAGGACCCCATCCACCAGCCTCTCCAACGCCTCAAAAGTGAAGGCTGGGCCCTTTTCCCGGTTACACCGGCCATGGTAGGTTCCAAACACAGGTCGCAGCAGCACATGCAGTGTAGGTCCTCTCCTATGGAAGGTCAGGTAGCAAGTGAGGAATCAGATAGAAAATGGCGGTCATGTCCACGGCGATGCATACCGTCACAGCCGGCGCAGATCATCATTTGCCACTGTAACCCATAGGGCCCAATATTAACCAATGAGGAGTTGCACTGCGGTTCCCGACCGCCTCCCCACACAGAACACAACGTCAGCGAAATTACCTCACTTCCACCTGTCCCTCCAAACAGGACAGGTGGACGCCATTTCAGGGGGGGCAGCCCTATGGATTCATGCTGCGTCACAGGAGAAATAGGCACATACTGGGCAAATCACACCGACCAATTACAAGTTTACAGATTGCAAGCGCCTGTTGTGGCTCCAATGTTCAGTTTGCAACAGCCTCCTCACTCTTGTGTCCCTTAGATACCTACTTCTGCAGATGAATAGGAGATGGAGACATACCCCTGTGTACAGACCCCTGGTGTACTTGGCAACACTGGATGACAGGCACATTATCCTCACCTATAGACTTGACAGGGCCACAATCACAGAGCTGTGTGCCCAATTGGAGCCTGACCTGATATCTGCTATCCGTCACCCCACTGGGATCCCTCCTCTTGTGCAAGTGCTATCTGTTCTCCATTTTCCTGGCAACTGGTTCTTTCCAAGTGACAGTAGGATTGGCAGCAGGAATGTCACGACCAATGTCCTCAATAGTGATAACAAGAGTGTTGTCTGCCCTGATTAAACACATGTGCAGCTACATTGTTTTCCACCAGGTTGAGGATTTGGCCACAGTGAAGTCCGAGTTTTATGCAATGGTACATATCCACAACATAATTGGGGCGGCTGATGGCACACATATTGCATTTGTCCTCCTCTGCCAGAATGAACAGGTGTTCAGGAATCGTAAGAGTTTCCACTCCATGAATTTTCAGATGGTGTGCTTGGCGGACCAGTACATCTCCCACGTCAAAGCTAAGTATCCTTGGTCGGTGCATGATGCCTTTTTCCTGATGAATAGCAGCATCCCAAATGTGATGGCCCAACTTCAGAGGCACAGGGTGTGGCTAATAGGTGAACCCTGGTTCCCACCCAGTAGATGTTGGTGTATGGGTATGGTGTTGGCCATATAGGATAGTGTGTGGCTAAATGTTGTATCTTAATATTTGTAGGTGACTCTGGTTACCCAAACCTATCATGGCGGCTGACCCCTGTGAGGAATGCCAGGACAAGGGCAGAAGAACGTAATAATGAGGCACATGGGCGAACCAGAAGAATAATTGAAAGAACCTTTGGCCTCCTTAAGGCCAGGTTCCGGTGCCTCCATCTAACAGGTGCATCCCTGTGCTACTCACCCAAGAAGGTCTGCCAGAGAGTACTGGCATGCTGCATGTTGCACAACCTGGCCCTCAGACGACATGTCCTTTTTCTGCAGGAGGAAGAGACTGGAGATGCCCGTGTGGCAGCTGTACACCCTGTGGACAGGTAGGATGAGGAGGCAGAGGATGAGGATGAGGACAACAGAACATCAGTTATTCAACAATACTTCCAATGACACACAGGTAGGACAGTGTTAATTTACATTTAAATTATTTTGGTTGTAATCTGTGTGGCAATGGCATGTTGATATTTCCCACTTCTATGCCCACTTACTGTTCCCTCTGGGAATTCATTTTGCAGTTGTTGGTGACTTGACATATACTCCTGGTGTGATCATTACAGCCAGCTACAGGTCATTAATCTATGCTCATTCTATGTACAGTTCATTTTCAATGTTTGTACCTGTTTCAATCAATACATATTTGATATACATAAAATAATCCAAATGGATGTTTTTCAAAGGATGTTTATTGAAGTGCTAATATATAGAGGGGAAAGTGCAATGGGATGGGGTGATGATGGAGGAAAAACCAGGGTGTTGTTCCAGTCTGTTTGTAGCACAGGTGCATTGTCCAAGGGGACATAGAAAGGAAAGCAATGGCAGTTCAAGGTGGACAGGGTGACTGAGTGGGACACAAGGGTGACAGTCAGGAGAGTCTCATTTCCTGGTGGGGGTCTTGGTAAGTGTCTCTGGCTTCTGTCTGGATCACAGGGAATGTTTGCGGGGTGGTTTACCTTCTGCAGGGGGAAGGTTGCTGGTGGCCTGTGAGTCCTGTAGAGGGGCCTCCTGGCCACTAGCGGCAGCGGAAATGAAAGGCTGTTCAGATGTCTGGCTAGTGGCAGGGGCCCGCTGGTGTGAGACTGCCTTCCTCATAATATTGGCCATGTCTGCCAGCACCCATGCTATGGAGATCAGGGTGTTATTGATGGCCTGCAAGTCCTCCCTGATCCTCTGGCTGCCCCTCCTGCAGCCGCCTGCTCTTCTGCACATTGTCCAGGATCTGGCCCATCGTGTCCTGGGAATGTTGATAGGCTCCCAGGATCTCGGAGAGTGCCTCCTGGAGAGTCGGTTCCCTAGGCCTGTCCTCCCCCTGGCACACAGCAGTCCTCCCAGTTTCCCTGTTGGCCTGTGCCTCTGTCTCATGAACCGTGTGCCCAGTGCTTCTGACCCCAGGTCCCTGATTGTCTTGGGAGCGAGGTGTGGCCTGGTGTCCCTGTAGAGGTGGACATACTGCTGATTGACGTGTCCTGGGGACAGAGGTGTGGGTACGCTGGGTGGGTGCTGTGGTGGTGTTTCCAGATACGAGAGACTCAGTGGTGGTGTGTGCCTGGGCCTGGGTAACTGGCTGTCCAGTGGTCCTTGATGGGCCAGGTAGGTCATCCAGATCCTGAAGACCAGAGTTGTTGTCATCACTGTGGGCCTTTTCAGTTGGGGACTGGATAGTGCTGGCACCTCTTCTCCGCTGACATGGGCTGGGGTACCTGTGGGAATAAAAATGATGTGTTATGGTTTATGTGTCTGACATATTGTACATCTGTGGCTTCCCCTCCATTGTTGGATTTGCCCTGCCAGCTTTCACTGGTGTATGTTAGTGTATGGTGGGATTGTTAGTTCTCTCTGCTATGCATGCTTTAGTGATGAGTGTCCATGCAGGGCTGTGAGGGGTGTCCATGCATTGTTACAGTATGCAGGGCTTAGCAATGGGATGAGTGAGATGTGATGGTGGGGTGTGTGGGATGTAGTGGAGTGATGGGAGTGAGGGTGAGGGTGTGTGATGGCATGCAGGTAGGGGGGTTAGAATAGTTGAGGGTTGACTTACCAGAGTCCAGTCTTCCTCCAACACCGGCCAGGCCCTCAGGATGCAGTATTGCCAAGACTTGCTCCTAACTATGCTGTGAGTTGTGTGGGAGGAGGTGGGGGTCCACCGCCAGTCCACTGTGCAGCGAGCTGGTGTCTTGCTGCTATGGAACGTACCTTCCCTCATAGGTCGTTCCACCTCTTCCTGATATCATCCCTAGTTCTTGGGTGCTATCCCACGGTGTTTACCCTGGCAACGATTCTCTGCCATAGCTCTGTCTTCCTGGCTATTGATATCAGCTGCACCTGTGCTCCAAATAGCTGTGGCTCTACCCTGACAATTTCCTCCACCATGACCCTTAGCTCCTCCTCTGTGAAACGGGGGTGTCTTTGTGGTACCATGGGTGTTATGTGATGTGTGTTGGTGAGGGTGAGTTGGGTAATGTGTTGGGGGTGTGATGTGGAGTGCATGAGTGGTGTATAGGTGTGAGTAGTGTGTGGCTCTGGTTATGTCAGTGGTCTTGGTGTCTCTCTGGTGGCTATGCTTTGTAGTCGTAAAGGGTTGTGGGTAATGTGTGTGTATGTTTTATAGTGGTGTGGTTGTGGTGTGTGCGTATGGGTGTCAGGTGTGTGTTGTTTGAATTGTCCAATGTAGTGGTGTTTTGTATGCAGGTGTCCATTGTGAGCGTGGCGATATGTACCGCTAATGGTTTACTGCTGTTGAATGTCCGCCGTGGTCATTTGTGGGTCATAATGTGATGGGCGTTGTTTTGTTGGCATAACGGTGTGGGTTTTGATACCACCACTTTATCACTGACCTTTGGTCTGGCGGATTTGTGTATGTGGGTGAATTCTGTCAGATTGGTGTGTGTGTGTCATTATATGGTGAACGGATATCTGCCCCTGCGGTGGTAAGTTGGCGGGGGTCAGCGTGGCAGTAAGTGGGAACTACCGCCAATGTCATAATGAGGGCCTCAATTTCTAACAGCGCCGGTGGCTACTCCTCCAATAGCCAAGTCTTGAGCTTTCTCCTGAAGCCGAAGAGGGTGTGTGATGTGCGCAGATGGGGATGGGAGGTCGTGCCAAGACTTTGCACTGAGGAAGGAGAAATATCGACCTCTGCTGTGGCTGCGTCAGATTCTCCGGACCTGTGAGTGGGTGAGAGTTGTAGAGCGAAGGTCCCTGGGTTGCTGGTGGAAGGAGGGTCTGCGATTAATAAGCTTGGCTCTAATGTTGTGTAGGGCGTTGTTTGTGATGGTGAGAATCTTGAATTTGCACCTCTTCTGCACTGGAAGCCAGTGTTGGCTCTCTGAGGTGGGGGTGATATGCGTCCTTCTGGAGACAAGTCTCGCAGCTGCGTTCTTAATGGTCTGGAGGCAGTGGAGGAGCTTGGCAAGGAGTCCGACATAGAGGGCGTTTCTGTAGTGAAGACTGCTGGTGTTGATGGCTTGGATGATCGTCTTTCTGGTTTAAATGTGGATCCATTTGAAGATATTACATAACATGCAGAGGTTATGGAGAAGGCCACTGTCTTTATCCTCTGTTTGAATGTGAGTTTGTTGTTGATGATGCCAAGGTTGCGTGTGTGGTCCATAGGGGTCCGGGGTTTTCTGAGCGTGGACGGCCACCAGGAGTCGCCCAGGGGGAGGGTTTGCTTCTGAAGATGATCACTCCGTTTTTGTCTGTGTTCAGTTTCAGGCAGTTGGAACTCATCCATTAGAGGACATGTGTCATGGCATTGCTGAAGTTGTCTCAGGGGGTGGCATGATCTTTGGAGAGGGAAAGTATTAGTTGTGGGTTGTCGGCGCTGGAGATGATGTTGAATCCATGAGAGCAGATGAGCTTGGCTAATGGTGTCACGTAGACATTGAAGAGGTCAGAGCTGATGCAGGATCCCTGAGGGAAGCCACAAATGTTATTGTTGGCACAATCCACATACTATTGGTATGCCCCTCATGCCTACATACCACATGTAGCTGTAAAAGCCAATGATGCATACCCCCTCCCACTTAACTCTGTTCTGCCACACAATTATAAGGAGGTAACAAGAGGGGAAAAGATCACTCTACAATGTACCACAGCAGCGTGGAGGCAGTTGGGAGTGCGTGTTAAGAGACTTCAATTGTACATTCAATTGTACACCCTGGTACTTCCCTGTGATGCCGGTGGAATGCTGTCCTAGATCTGCCCATGACAGCAGAGGACAGGAGGTTTTGTTGCAAATTAACGCAACTGCTTGCATCGAATTATAATTCATGCATAGTTCATTTTCAATGTTTGAAACAAATGTACTACTCTCCTATTAGACTAGCACGATATGGACTACAAGACAATAATAACTGCACTTGCTGTGTGGCAGCAAAAGCCGATATGCTTCACATAGCATAGCAATGTGGCCCCATTCAACAGTTCTGGGTCTATGTGGTGTCAGACCTGTTGACGATGATCATGAAGCAATTGCCCTGCATTCTGTAGATATGTCTCTTGGGCCTGGTTAATCAACTTGTGCCCGCACATCGCACGTTTGTGGCGGTGGCACTATTACTAGCAAAAAGGAGAGTGGCTATGAATTGGGGCAAAAGATCGACACTGAAGCAAGCCCACTGGCTGTTGGATGTGATGTACTGTAAAGAGCAATTAGAAACATTCAGAAAAACTACCATAACCGTGACGGCCTAAGGACATATGGAGCCCCCTCAAAGCTTATCTGTTACCAACCCCCAACAATGTCATGATGTATCCTATTGATTACCTCGAGGGCAGGTTTGGGAGAAGGTGAGCCTATCTTTGTCTTTATATATATTTGACGTACTTTTTGATGTCTGAATGCACTGTGCTAATTACCCGTGGAAACAGATAGTTTACTGCCTATTGTTATTGTTATATTGCAAGAAAACTAATAAAGAATTGTTCTATCCTTTACTGTGACTGTACCAGTACTCCTGAGCAGAGCAGACATATATCCTAGCATAGTACCAGCAGTCCTCAGTGGCGGCTTTAAAATTCAGTGTGGCAGAACTGGGACCTGGTAGTAAACCTGTTATATTCTAATGGGACAGCACCGACACCCCATAGAACCACTGCTGTATTTAGGGACAGGCCTGACATTTTTGTGGTAAAAGTGATACATTTTTAACAGTACTGCCAGATCTTACCTGGCAGCCAACTTTTGACTAAGAAGTGTGGCTTCAATAACAAGGAGCATTCGTGAAGCATCACCGTTCAACATGGTACAGAAAAGATGCATCCCATTCAGACGTGCATAATCATGCAGTTTCACTCCCTCTACCCTGACCTCCTCCAAATGGATTGCAGAAAAGCCTTTAGTGACATTTACTCAAGCACTCGTGATCAGCAGGTGGCCCTGCAACTCCTTTATTGCAACTTCGAGGAATGGAACATTTCAAAGGGACAGTTCGCTCTTTATTAAACTGTTTCTCTCTCCAGGAACCCATGAACAGTGGCTATCTTCACTCCATCATTTTTTGCCGTTTTGGGTCTTTGAGATTTCTAATGCTATTCTCTAATGGAGTGAGGGGAGGACGGGGGTTTCTCGGATTCACGGGTCAGCCGGCGAGTATCTCTTCAGCGGTTCAGGGCTGTGTTCTGCCAGCATTCTATTTTTCATCAGATGAACTAGTGTTAACTGTGTGGCAGGTTCGAGGCCTCACAAACCTGTCCATGTACTTTGTATCACTACTTGGGAAACTTTACACGTTTTGTTCTACGTGAACTGCTTTAATCCAAACTACCCACCTACTTCCCCCAAACCATTGTTAGCGCGTCGGTCCTTAATAAGTAAACTTATAAGGGGACGAGTATAGGTGGATGAACCTTTTGATTCGTTTAAGGTGTTCTTACCATAGTTCCAGTACAGAGACAATAATCAGCGCGCAGTAATCAATAATCATTAGTCAAATTAATAATCAATCAATCAAATTTATTAAGCGCGCTACTCACCCGGTAGGGTCTCAAGGACCTGGAGGGGGGGGGGGGTTTACTGCTCAAAAAGTCAAGATTTTGAGGTGCATTCTGAAAGTTAGGAGGTCCTGGGTCTTGCGTAGGGTGGTGGGGAAGGAGTTCCAGGTCTTGGCAGCGAGGTGGGAGAAGGATCTGCCGCCGGAGGTGGTGTGTTGGATGCTGGGGACTGTTGCGAGGGTGAGGTCAGCAGAGCAGAGCTGTCGAGTTGGGTTGTGGAAGTTGATTCGTTCGTTGAGGTAGGCCGTCCGGTGTTGTGGAGAGCCTTGTGAGCATGGATTAGGATCTTGAAGATGATCCTTTTGTTGATGGGCAGCCAGTGTAGGGATCTGAGGTGGGCGGAGATGTGTTCGTGGCGAGGGAGGTTGAGGATGAGACATGCGGCTGCGTTCTGGATGCGCTGGAGTTTTCTCTGAAGTTTGGCTGTGGTCCCTGCGTAGATGGCGTTTCTGTAGTCCAATCTGCTGCTTATGAGGGCGTGGGTGACCGTTCTTCTTGTTTCTAGGGGAATCCATTTGAAAGTCTTGCCTAGCATGCGGAGAGTGTTGAAGCAGGAGGATGATATGGCATTGATTTGCTGAGTCATCGAGAGAGAGGAGTCCAGTATAATGCAGAGGTTGCGTGCGTGGGTGGTGGGTGTTGGGGGTGGTCCTAGGATGGTGGCCACTATGAGTCATTCCATGCTGTCTTGTTGGGACTGAAGATGATTATCTCGTTTTTTTCTGAGTTTAATTTGAGGTGGCATGTTGTCATCTAGTTGGCGATGGCGAGGAGTCTGGCATGTAGGTTATTCTTGGTGGTAAATGGGTTCCTCGTGAGGGAGATGATGAGCTGGGTGTCAGCAGCGTATGAGACGATATTGAGGCCATGGGGGTAGATGATGCTGGTGAGCAGAGCCATGTAGATATTGAAAAGGGTGGGGCTGAGGGAGGATCCTTGGGTGACCCCACAGATGGGCTTGGTTTCAGTAGACCGGAATGGAGGGATGCGAACTCTTTGGGTTCTTTCGGAGAGGAAGGAGGTGAGCCAGTCCAGAGCTTTGTGGCGAATTCCGGCGTGGAAGAGGCGTGTGCGAAGGGTTTGGTGGCATACGGTGTCGAAAGTTGAGGAGAGGTCTAGGAGGATGAGGGCGACAGTTTCGCCCTTGTCCAATCTGGTCCTGATGTCGTCTGTGCAGGCGATGAGGGCGGTCTCGGTGCTGTGGTTTTTGCGGAATCCAGACTGGGAGACGTTCAGTATGTTGTTTTCTTCCAGGAAGTGAGACAGTTGTTTGTTAACTATCTTCTAGAGCGGGGAGTAGAGCAATGGGGCGGTAGTTTATAAGGTCTTCAGGGGCTGCTTTGGGTTTTTTGAGTAGAGCGTTTCCAAATATCTGGGAAGATTGAGGTCTCGAAGGAGCTGTTGATGATGGCCCGGAGCGATGATTTTGTTGGCTTTGTTGAGGATGTGGTGGGGCAGAGGTCTGTAGGGGAGCCTGAGTGGATGGAGCTCATGGTTTTGCTGGTTTCTTCATCGTTGGTGGGGGTCCAGGAGTTGAGTACGTTGGTGTGGCAGGGTGCTGTGGTATTGGCTGTGTCGGTGGTGGTGATGGTGGGAGACGCCGATGTGAAGCTTTCGTGTATGTCTATGATCTTGCAGTGGAAGTAGTTGGAGAGGGAGTTGCAGGGGTCTTGGGAATGTGAAGGGTCGGTGGCGCAGGATTTGGGTTTGGTGAGTTCTTTAATGATGGCAAAAAGTTCCTTGCTGTTGTGCCCGTTGTCGTCTATGCGTTCTTTGTAGAAGGATCGTTTGGTGGTCCGGATGAGGTGGGGATGTTTGCGCATGGCTGATTTGAGGGCGGAGAAGTTGCTCCCTGAAAGTTCTTGGTGCATGCCTTTCTCAATTTTTCGGCATCCTCGTTTAGAAGATTGAAGTTCTGCAGTGAACCAGGGGACTGTCTTGTTGTTGCGGGTGTGGTTGGGTTTTTTGAGTGGGGCGAGGGAGTCTGCGCATGCTTCTAGCCATCAAGTGAGGTTGAGGGCGGCGGTGTTGGGGTCGTGGTATTGGGAGGTCGAGCTTGTGCGAGGTTGGAGATCAGTTGTTTCTTGGAGATCTTGTTCCACTTGCGGTAGGGGATCGGATTTTGTTGGTGGGTGGTGGGCTTCAGTAAGGAAAATTGGACGCAGTGGTGGTCAGTCCAGTGGAGATCGGTGGTGTGAGTGAAGGTGATGTGGTTGTTGGAAGAAAAAATGGCATCTAGCGTGTGGCCAGCTGAGTGGGTGGGTGAGGTGACTATTTGCTTGTGGCTGAGGTTTGCAAGGTTGTCCAGCAGGGCAGTGGAGTTGCAGTCGTTGGTGCTCTCCAGGTGAAAGTTTAGGTCACTGAGGAGTAGGTAGTTTGTGGAGGCGAGGGCGTGGGAGCTGATAACGTCGGCGATGGTGTCACAGAATGGGGGGCGGGGTCCAGGTGGTCTGTAAATGAGGGTACCTCTAAGGGTGGTGTTGGCGTTGATGTGTACTTGAAAGTGCAGGTGTTCTGCGGTGTCCAGGGTGTCATTGGTGTTTGATGGAGTTTTTGTGTATTATGGCAACTCCACCTCCGGGTTTGTTGATACAGTCTCTACGGGTGATTTTGCATCCTTCTGGGATGGCTATGGCGATGTCGGGTTCCGATGAGGAGTTCATCCATGTTTCAGTGAGGAAGGCGATGTCAGGAGTGTTTGTTGTGAGTAGGTCCCAGAGCTCAATGGCGTGCTTTTGGACAGAGCGGGTGTTGAGAAGGATGCAATTGAGGTGATTGGGGTGTTTGGTGTTGTTGTGGTGCTTGTTGGAGTGAGTACATGAGAAGTGCCATGTGCAGCATGTGAAAGGTCCGTGGGTGTGTCTGGGGTTGGCCTGGGCACAGGTGGTGTGCCGGCCGTGGTTGAGAGCAAGCAGCTCTGTGGAGGACTAGTTGTGCTTGGGGGCGTCTGAGGAGCGTGGACCGGGGGGCCGCCATTAAGAAGGGGAGGTGGGCAGGAGGAGCAGCTGGGAGGTGGGAGAGGGGGGCCAATGGGGGCGCGAGGGGGGGCAGGGCTGCTGGGGACGCAGCGGCAGGGACGAGGAAATCGGCAAGAGCCGGAATAGAAAAAAGGCAAAAATACAGCGGCAAAAACAAAGCGGGGCAGAAAACGGGCACAAATACAGTCAACAACAGTGCGAAAAACGAAATCCAAAGTACAAAAAACGAAATACAAAATACAGAGCACGCTAGATACGCCTACCATTAGGCACTGGGGATGAGGCGCAGGCGGGTGCCTGCGGGTGAAGGAGGGCCTCGAACTTCCTTCAAGCAGTAAGACAGCAGTACAGGCGGGGTCAGGGGCACGTAGGCAGGCTGGTGGAGCTGTCGGCCGTGTCGAGGGTATTCCCAGCCCTAAGGCAGGTCAGGGGTCACACTCGGCAGCGCGAGGCGGCCACCATTAAGAAGGAGAGGTGGGAGCAGCTGGGAGGTGGGAGGGGGTGGCCAATGGGGGCGTGAGGGGGGTGGGGCCGCAGGGGACGCAGCGGCAGGGAGGAGGAAGCCGGCAAGAGCCGGAATAGAAAAAAGGCAAAAAACACAGCGGCAAAAACAAAGCGGGGCAGAAAACGAGCACAAATACAGTCAACAACAGTCCGAAAAACAAAATCCAAAGTACAAAAAAAGAAATACAAAATACAGAGCACGCTAGATATGCTTACCACTAGGCACCGGGGATGAGGCGCAGGCGGGTGCCTGTGGGTGGAGGAGGGCCTCGAACTTCCTTCAAGCAGTAAGGCAGCAGTACAGGCTGGGTCTGTGGCATGGAGGCAGGCTGGTGGAGCTGTTGGCCGTGTCAAGTGTATTCCTGGCCCTAAGGCAGGTCAGGGGTCACACTCGGCACCGCGCGGTGGCCGCCATTAAGAAGGGGAGGTGGGAGGGAGGAGCAGCTAGGAGGCGGGTGAGGGTGGCCAATGGGGGTACGAGGGGGACTGGGCCACAAGGGATGCAGTGGCAGGGACGAGGAAACCGGCAAGAGCCAGAATAGAAAAAAGGCAAAAAACACAGCGGCAAATATGAAGCGGGGCAGAAAACAGGCACAAATACAGTCAACAACAGTGCGAAAAACGAAATCCAAAGTACAAAAAATGAAATACAAAATAAGGAGCACGCTAGATACGCCTACCACTAGGCACCGGGGATGAGGTGCAGGCGGGTGCCTGCGGGTGGAGGAGGGCTTCGAACTTCCTTCAAGCATTAAGGCAGCAGTACAGGCGGGGGTCAGGGGCACGGAGGCAGGCTGGTGGAGCTGTCGGCCGTGTCAAGTGTATTCCTGGCCCTAAGGCAGGTCAGGGGTCACACCAATCAATAGAGTCAGTCATTTTCACACACCATGACTTTACAGCCATGAATAACTACACCTTTTGTAAAAGTTTAATATGTTTATTTCCCTTATATGAACAATACTAAAGCCATGAATCTTAATCATCAACTCAAATCAAACTAAATTAATAATGCTTGTTAATCAACAATTCACAAGAAACATGATCTAATCAAAGCTTGAATTAAAAGACATTCCAAAGCATCAGCATGTCATTAGTAAAACCCATTTCAGCAAGGCTATAAAATCCATAAATTCAGCAAAATAGTCTATCAACCATTTGTCCCTACAATTAGTCAGTCATCATGTGAATAACCTCGACTAACCCAGATTAGCATCAGCATGTGGGGCTTCATGCAAAACAAATTTAGAACACGAATTTGGAAAACATCTACCTAAAGAAAGTATTAAGACAACACAGTTGGTACCTAGGAAGAAAAGGCATAAAAATGCAATTCAGTCCTTATCATATCTACCTATCCACGGTAGGGATCAGCAAGCAGAATCAGTCTTCGTCCTCAGGCCATCAACCGATCAACAAAACATCAGGCTCTCAGTCAGAGAGTATGAGCCCAATGACTGAATATCGAATCTCCTCTTCTCATAAAAATCACATCACAAATCAGAATAAGGGCTGAAGTATTTTTCCTCTGTCACGTTGTTATATCAAAGTTCCCCAAACTATCCCCCAATTTCCAATTGGTCAATTAATCGTACGCTATTACTTTGTCCAATAGTGTCCATATACCAAATCTATGAATTCTAATATTTCACTGTTCACATGTCGTTGATTAGTCTGCTTTATGATGTTCTCATCATCTGACTCGTCAGGTATCGAATTTGTTGCATCTTCGTCTCCAGTCAGTGTTTTCATTGTTCGCAACCTGGGAAAGAACCCTTTGCACATTTTACACACAATTCGTTACTTTGTGAGAGACCTCATCTCCTGTCTGTCGGTTCCCATAGAAGGCTTCTGCTAAGTATTTATTAAAACAATGAGCATTTCACAGTTAGTTCACTGTCAGCATTTTTCATTAAACGCTATGAAATACAGCTTCTGCATGAGACCTGGCATGCGTGAGGCCTGGCACCTATGCCAAGACATTCGCTAAATTAAGGCCTACAATTAACATAATTCATAAATCTAAGTATGACATATTACTACATTAATCTAATACTTTTCAATATTTTATATGTATTAATCATAATTTAGTACATTTTGTGAATACTGATGACCATTCTTCGAGGTCACAATTTCAAACGTGCACATTATTTTTTCTACGTTATTAATTTTTCTACATAAGTCACTATTCAAAATACGTAAACATTTCATTAACATTTCTAATTAAGCCATCTGCTTCAGCAATACCTCCTCTGATGACTAAATGTGTCATCACACCAAATTTACCACCCACAATTTTACAATATTTCTTCTACATTTTATTTTCTCCTCGAGTTTACTCTATATATTCTTTCCCTATTTCCTAATTCCCTCCTCTGATTATTGTTAGACTTTTTCAATTTAATTCTTTTACATAATTTACATAACCCCCATATTCCTAAAAGGCAACCAATAACAATTAATATTCCCTGTAT
The DNA here is from genome assembly GCF_031143425.1 of Pleurodeles waltl. NCBI lineage: Eukaryota > Metazoa > Chordata > Amphibia > Caudata > Salamandridae > Pleurodeles > Pleurodeles waltl. The sequence goes on along the minus strand of NC_090445.1, from coordinate 1,199,860,028 downwards.
GATTTTCAACAGTACCCCATTCCAAATGTTACTAAGCCAATTTTACACAGAAGCAAACCCCTTAACAACCTTTTCTCAAACACCTGATTCTTTTAATTCCTTCAAATCACTACTTGCATTAGTCAGATTAGTAAGTAAGTCTCTTATCTCTTTACTATTGTTAGGAATGTAAGAGCAACAATGACTAGAGTTAATCATTTTACAGACTCCACCAATTTTCGCTAAAAGAATGGCGAAAGCAAGACTATTTTGAAGAGTCAGAGCTCTATCCGCAGCCAATCCAGTATCTATCAGGAGTATAGCCCCTAAAAAATTTGTCAGCATGTTATCCACAATAGTAGACAACTTTTGAATCTTAATCGAATTTAGGATGACTCCCACTGAAAGAATCACCGCACCAAATATATCTCCCATTATCACAGAAGAGGTCTCCCTCCTCTGTCTCTCATGATGTAATTCTGTCATTTTCTGAAACTTTTTAAATGTCCATTTACTCTGAAACAAAAACAGATGCCTACATTCACTCGTACCCACAAATAAAGTGTCAATGCGCAACTTAGGCCTATATATACAAAGCTTCCCTACATGTAATGCAACTTAAGCTAATTTCCCTTGCTTTTTAATTGCAGTTTAAGCATAATCATTTTTGTAAGTCCTTTTCTCTAAGCCTTTTTCTAATTTCTCCTTCAGCGCCCCCCTCCTGTCATCAGTATGATCTAAGAAGCTTTTCTCTAAAGGTGTAAGCAAGCATGTAAGATTATTCTTGTGAGCACAAGCTGTCCCAAACGTTTATGTAGGTTCAAAGAATCCTCTAACTAACACTATGTCATTATCCTTAGCTACTCTACTCAAATACATAATGATAGGAACAAATGAAAACACGAGGTCATGATTAGAGTTGAAATATTGAATGTACTCCTGGTTATAGAATCTTGTTAGTAACTACAACGTATCCCATATGTTGATGGAGGACCATGGTAGGTGATTCCTTCCTCCACTGATGAAGAAATTTGTGTACACACAAGACATTCCTTTGAATCCATCGTCTCAACATACTCACTCAACAAGCGAATAAAACATTAGAAGAAAGTTCTCCTTGAACGTTAGTAAAGTCATGCAAATATTTCTCATCTAATTTAACCCCTTCGCTGCCAGGCCTTTTCCCCCTCCTGTGCCGGGCCTTTTTTTGCCTATTTGGGGCAGTTCGCGCTTAGGCCCTCATAACTTTTTGTCCACATAAGCTAACCAAGCCAAATTTGCGTCCTTTTTTTCCAACATCCTAGGGATTCTAGAGGTACCCAGACTTTGTGGGTTCCCTTGAAGGAGGCCAAGAAATTGGCCAAAATACAGTGAAAATTTCGTTTTTTTCAAAAAAAATTGAAAAAGTGGCTGCAGAAGAAGGCTTGTGGTTTTTCCCCTGAAAATGGCATCAACAAAGGGTTTGCGGTGCTAAACTCAGCAGCTTCCCAGCTTTCAGGAACAGGCAGACTTGAATCAGAAAACCCAATTTTTCAACACAATTTTGGCATTTTACTGGGGCATACCCCATTTGTGCAATTTTTTGTGCTTTCAGCCTCCTTCCAGTCAGTGACAGGAATGGTCATGAAACCAATGCTGGATCCCAGAAACCTAAACATTTCTGAAAAGTAGACAAAATTCTGAATTCAGCAAGGGGTCATTTGTGTAGATCCTACAAGGGTTTCCTACAGAAAATAACAGCTGAAAAAGAAAAATATTGAAATTGAGGTGAAAAAACCATCAATTTTTCTCTACGTTTTACTCTGTAACTTTTCCCTGCAATGTCAGATTATCGAAAGCAATATACCGTTACGTCTGCTGGACTCCTCTGGTTGCGGGGATATATAGGGCTTGTAGGTTCATCAAGAACCCGAGGAACCCAGAGCCAATAAATGAGCTGCACCCTGCAGTGCGTTTTCATTCTATACCGGGTATACAGCAATTCATTTGCTGAAATATAAGGAGTAAAAAATTGCTATCAAGAAAACCTTTGCATTTCCAAAAAGGGCACAAGATAAGGTGTTGAGGAGCAGTGGTTATTTGCACATCTCTGAATTCCGGGGTGACCATAGTAGCACGTGAATTACAGGGAATTTCTCAAATAGATGTCTTTTTTACACACACTCCTATATTTGGAAGGAAAAAATGTAGAGAAAGACAAGGGGCAATAGTACTTGTTTTGCTAATCTATGTTCCCCCAAGTCTCCCGATAAAAATGGTACCTCACTTGTGTGGGTAGGCCTAGCACCCGCGACAGGATATGCCCCAAAACACAACATGGACACATCACAGAAAACAGAGCTGTTTTTAGCAAAGTGACTACCTGTAGATTTTGGCCTCTAGCTCAGCCGCCACCTAGGGAAACCTACCAAACCTGTGCATTTCTGAAAACTAGAGACCTAGGGGAATCCAAGGAGGGGTGACTTGTGTGGCTCGGACCAGGTTCTGTTACCCAGAATCCTTTGCAAACCTCAAAATTTGGCTAAAAAAACACATGTTCCTCACATTTCTGTGGCAGAAAGTTATGGAATCTGAGAGGAGCCACAAATTTCCTTCCACCCAGCGTTCCCCCACGTCTCCCGATAAAAATGATACCTCACTTGTGTGGGTAGGCCTAGCGCCCGCGACAGGATATACCCCAAAACACAACGTGGACATATCACAGAAAACAGAGCTGTTTTTAGCAAAGTGACTACCTGTAGATTTTGGCCTCTAGCTCAGCCGCCACCTAGGGAAACCTACCAAACCTGTGCATTTCTGAAAACTAGAGACCTAGGGGAATCCAAGGAGGGGTGACTAGCGGGGCTCGGACCAGGTTCTGTTACCCAGAATCCTTTGCAAACCTCAAAATTTCGCTAAAAAAACACATGTCCCTCACATTTCTGTGGCAGAAAGTTCTGGAATCTGAGAGGAGCCACAAATTTCCTTCCACCCAGCGTTCCCCCACGTCTCCCGATAAAAATGATACCTCACTTGTGTGGGTAGGCCTAGCGCCCGCGACAGGATATGCCCCAAAACACAACGTGGACATATCACAGAAAACAGAGCTGTTTTTAGCAAAGTGACTACCTGTAGATTTTGGCCTCTAGCTCAGCCGCCACCTAGGGAAACCTACCAAACCTGTGCATTTCTGAAAACTAGAGACCTAGGGGAATCCAAGGAGGGGTGACTTGCGGGGCTCGGACCAGGTTCTGTTACCCAGAATCCTTTGCAAACCTCAAAATTTGGCTAAAAAAACACATGTTCCTCACATTTCTGTGGCAGAAAGTTCTGGAATCTGAGAGGAGCCACAAATTTCCTTCCACCCAGCGTTCCCCCACGTCTCCCGATAAAAATGATACCTCACTTGTGTGGGTAGGTCTAGCGCCCGCGACAGGATATGCCCCAAAACACAACGTGGACATATCACAGAAAACAGAGCTGTTTTTAGCAAAGTGACTACCTGTAGATTTTGGCCTCTAGCTCAGCCGCCACCTAGGGAAACCTACCAAACCTGTGCATTTCTGAAAACTAGAGACCTAGGGGAATCCAAGGAGGGGTGACTTGCGGGGCTCGGACCAGGTTCTGTTACCCAGAATCCTTTGCAAATCTCAAAATTTGGCTAAAAAAACACATGTTCCTCACATTTCTGTGGCAGAAAGTTCTGGAATCTGAGAGGAGCCACACATTTCCTTCCACCCAGCGTTCCCCCACGTCTCCCGATAAAAATGATACCTCACTTGTGTGGATAGGCCTAGCGCCCGCGACAGGATATGCCCCAAAACACAACGTGGACATATCACAGAAAACAGAGCTGTTTTTAGCAAAGTGACTACCTGTAGATTTTGGCCTCTAGCTCAGCCGCCACCTAGGGAAACCTACCAAACCTGTGCATTTCTGAAAACTAGAGACCTAGGGGAATCCAAGGAGGGGTGACTTGCGGGGCTCGGACCAGGTTCTGTTACCCAGAATCCTTTGCAAATCTCAAAATTTGGCTAAAAAAACACATGTTCCTCACATTTCTGTGGCAGAAAGTTCTGGAATCTGAGAGGAGCCACAAATTTCCTTCCACCCAGCGTTCCCCCATGTCTCCCGATAAAAATGATACCTCACTTGTGTGGGTAGGCCTAGCGCCCGCGACAGGATATGCCCCAAAACACAACGTGGACACATCACAGAAAACAGAGCTGTTTTTAGCAAAGTGACTACCTGTAGATTTTGGCCTCTAGCTCAGCCGCCACCTAGGGAAACCTACCAAACCTGTGCATTTCTGAAAACTAGAGACCTAGGGGAATCCAAGGAGGGGTGACTTGTGTGGCTCGGACCAGGTTCTGTTACCCAGAATCCTTTGCAAACCTCAAAATTTGGCTAAAAAAACACATGTTCCTCACATTTCTGTGGCAGAAAGTTCTGGAATCTGAGAGGAGCCACAAATTTCCTTCCACCCAGCGTTCCCCCACGTCTCCCGATAAAAATGATACCTCACTTGTGTGGGTAGGCCTAGCGCCCGCGACAGGATATACCCCAAAACACAACGTGGACATATCACAGAAAACAGAGCTGTTTTTAGCAAAGTGACTACCTGTAGATTTTGGCCTCTAGCTCAGCCGCCACCTAGGGAAACCTACCAAACCTGTGCATTTCTGAAAACTAGAGACCTAGGGGAATCCAAGGAGGGGTGACTTGCGGGGCTCGGACCAGGTTCTGTTACCCAGAATCCTTTGCAAACCTCAAAATTTCGCTAAAAAAACACATGTTCCTCACATTTCTGTGGCAGAAAGTTCTGGAATCTGAGAGGAGCCACAAATTTCCTTCCACCCAGCGTTCCCCCACGTCTCCCGATAAAAATGATACCTCACTTGTGTGGGTAGGCCTAGCGCCCGCGACAGGATATGCCCCAAAACACAACGTGGACATATCACAGAAAACAGAGCTGTTTTTAGCAAAGTGACTACCTGTAGATTTTGGCCTCTAGCTCAGCCGCCACCTAGGGAAACCTACCAAACCTGTGCATTTCTGAAAACTAGAGACCTAGGGGAATCCAAGGAGGGGTAACTTGTGTGGCTCGGACCAGGTTCTGTTACCCAGAATCCTTTGCAAACCTCAAAATTTGGCTAAAAAAACACATGTTCCTCACATTTCTGTGGCAGAAAGTTCTGGAATCTGAGAGGAGCCACAAATTTCCTTCCACCCAGCGTTCCCCCACGTCTCCCGATAAAAATGATACCTCACTTGTGTGGGTAGGCCTAGCGCCCGCGACAGGATATGCCCCAAAACACAACGTGGACACATCACAGAAAACAGAGCTGTTTTTAGCAAAGTGACTACCTGGAGATTTTGGCCTCTAGCTCAGCCGCCACCTAGGGAAACCTACCAAACCTGTTCATATCTGAAAACTAGAGACCTAGGGGAATCCAAGGAGGGGTGACTTGTGTGGCTCGGACCAGGTTCTGTTACCCAGAATCCTTTGCAAACCTCAAAATTTGGCTAAAAAAACACATGTCCCTCACATTTCTGTGGCAGAAAGTTCTGGAATCTGAGAGGAGCTACAAATTTCCTTCCACCCAGCGTTCCCCCAAGTCTCCCAATAAAAATGATACCTCACTTGCATGGGTAGGCCTAGCGCCGGCGACAGGAAACACCCCAAAGCGCAACGTGGACACATCCTAAATTTTGGAAAAAAACAGAGGTGTTTTTTGCAAAGTGCCTACCTGTAGATTTTGGCCTCTAGCTCAGCCGGCACCTAGGGAAACCTACCAAACCTGTGCATTTCTGAAAACTAGAGACCTAGGGGAATCCAAGGAGGGGTGACTTGCGGGGCTCGGACCAGGTTCTGTTACCCAGAATCCTTTGCAAACCTCAAAATTTGGCTAAAAATACACATGTTACTCACATTTCTGTGGCAGAAAGTTCTGGAATCTGAGAGGAGCCACAGATTTCCTTCTACCCAGCGTTCCCCCAAGTCTCCCGATAAAAATGATACCTCACTTGCGTGGGTAGGCCTAGCGCCGGCGACAGGAAACACCCCAAAGCGCAACGTGGACACATCCTAAATTTTGGAAAAAAACAGAGGTGTTTTTTGCGAAGTGCCTACCTGTAGATTTTGGCCTCTAGCTCAGCCGGCACCTAGGGAAACCTACCAAACCTGTGCATTTCTGAAAACTAGAGACCTAGGGGAATCCAAGGAGGGGTGACTTGCGGGGCTCGGACCAGGTTCTGTTACCCAGAATCCTTTGCAAACCTCAAAATTTGGCTAAAAAAACACATGTCCCTCACATTTCTGTGGCAGAAAGTTCTGGAATCTGAGAGGAGCTACAAATTTCCTTCCACCCAGCGTTCCCCCAAGTCTCCCGATAAAAATGATACCTCACTTGCGTGGGTAGGCCTAGCGCCGGCGACAGGAAACACCCCAAAGCGCAACGTGGACACATCCTAAATTTTGGAAAAAAACAGAGGTGTTTTTTGCGAAGTGCCTACCTGTAGATTTTGGCCTCTAGCCCAGCCGGCACCTAGGGAAACCTACCAAACCTGTGCATTTCTGAAAACTAGAGACCTAGGGGAATCCAAGGAGGGGTGACTTACGGGGCTCGGACCAGGTTCTGTTACCCAGAATCCTTTGCAAACCTCAAAATTTGGCTAAAAATACACATGTTACTCACATTTCTGTGGCAGAAAGTTCTGGAATCTGAGAGGAGCCACAAATTTCCTTCTACCCAGCGTTCCCCCAAGTCTCCCGATAAAAATGATACCTCACTTGCGTGGGTAGGCCTAGCGCCGGCGACAGGAAACACCCCAAAGCGCAACGTGGACACATCCTAAATTTTGGAAAAAAACAGAGCTGTTTTTAGCAAAGTGACTACCTGTAGATTTTGGCCTCTAGCTCAGCCGGCACCTAGGGAAACCTACCAAACCTGTACATTTCTGAAAACTAGAGACCTAGGGGAATCCAAGGAGGGGTAACTTGTGTGGCTCGGACCAGGTTCTGTTACCCAGAATCCTTTGCAAACCTCAAAATTTGGCTAAAAAAACACATGTTCCTCACATTTCTGTGGCAGAAAGTTCTGGAATCTGAGAGGAGCCACAAATTTCCTTCCACCCAGCGTTCCCCCACGTCTCCCGATAAAAATGATACCTCACTTGTGTGGGTAGGCCTAGCGCCCGCGACAGGATATGCCCCAAAACACAACGTGGACACATCACAGAAAACAGAGCTGTTTTTAGCAAAGTGACTACCTGGAGATTTTGGCCTCTAGCTCAGCCGCCACCTAGGGAAACCTACCAAACCTGTACATATCTGAAAACTAGAGACCTAGGGGAATCCAAGGAGGGGTGACTTGTGTGGCTCGGACCAGGTTCTGTTACCCAGAATCCTTTGCAAACCTCAAAATTTGGCTAAAAAAACACATGTCCCTCACATTTCTGTGGCAGAAAGTTCTGGAATCTGAGAGGAGCTACAAATTTCCTTCCACCCAGCGTTCCCCCAAGTCTCCCAATAAAAATGATACCTCACTTGCGTGGGTAGGCCTAGCGCCGGCGACAGGAAACACCCCAAAGCGCAACGTGGACACATCCTAAATTTTGGAAAAAAACAGAGGTGTTTTTTGCAAAGTGCCTACCTGTAGATTTTGGCCTCTAGCTCAGCCGGCACCTAGGGAAACCTACCAAACCTGTGCATTTCTGAAAACTAGAGACCTAGGGGAATCCAAGGAGGGGTGACTTGCGGGGCTCGGACCAGGTTCTGTTACCCAGAATCCTTTGCAAACCTCAAAATTTGGCTAAAAATACACATGTTACTCACATTTCTGTGGCAGAAAGTTCTGGAATCTGAGAGGAGCCACAAATTTCCTTCTACCCAGCGTTCCCCCAAGTCTCCCGATAAAAATGATACCTCACTTGCGTGGGTAGGCCTAGCGCCGGCGACAGGAAACACCCCAAAGCGCAACGTTGACACATCCTAAATTTTGGAAAAAAACAGAGGTGTTTTTTGCGAAGTGCCTACCTGTAGATTTTGGCCTCTAGCTCAGCCGGCACCTAGGGAAACCTACCAAAGCTGTGCATTTCTGAAAACTAGAGACCTAGGGGAATCCAAGGAGGGGTGACTTGCGGGGCTCGGACCAGGTTCTGTTACCCAGAATCTTTTGCAAACCTCAAAATTTGGCTAAAAAAACACATGTCCCTCACATTTCTGTGGCAGAAAGTTCTGGAATCTGAGAGGAGCTACAAATTTCCTTCCACCCAGCGTTCCCCCAAGTCTCCCGATAAAAATGATACCTCACTTGCGTGGGTAGGCCTAGCGCCGGCGACAGGAAACACCCCAAAGCGCAACGTGGACACATCCTAAATTTTGGAAAAAAACAGAGGTGTTTTTTGCGAAGTGCCTACCTGTAGATTTTGGCCTCTAGCTCAGCCGGCACCTAGGGAAACCTACCAAACCTGTGCATTTCTGAAAACTAGAGACCTAGGGGAATCCAAGGAGGGGTGACTTGCGGGGCTCGGACCAGGTTCTGTTACCCAGAATCCTTTGCAAACCTCAAAATTTGGCTACAAATACACATGTTACTCACATTTCTGTGGCAGAAAGTTCTGGAATCTGAGAGGAGCCACAAATTACCTTCTACCCAGCGTTCCCCCAAGTCTCCCGATAAAAATGATACCTCACTTGTGTGGGTAGGACTAGCGCCCACGAAAGGAAAGGGCCCAAAACACAACGTGGACACATCACATTTTTTTATAAAAAGCAGTGCCTACCTGTGGATTTTGGCCTGTAGCTCAGCCGACACCTGAGGAAACCTAGCAAACCAGTGCATTTTTGAAAACTAGAAACCCAGGGGAATCCAAGATGGGGTGACTTGCGGGGCTCTGACCAGGTTATGTTACCCAGAATCCTTTGCAAACATCAAAATTTGGCCCAAAAAACACTTTTTCCTCTCATTTCGGTGACAGAAAGTTCTGGAATCTGAGAGGAGCCACACATTTCCTTCCACCCAGCGTTCCCCTAAGTCTCTCGATAAAAATGGTACATCACTTCTGTGGGTAGGCCTAGCGCCCACAAAAGGAAATGGCCCAAAACACAACGTGGACACAACATATTTTTTCACAGAAAACAGAGGTGTTTTTTGCAAGGTGCCTACCTGTGGTGTTTGGCCTGTAGCTCAGCCGGCCCCAGGGGGAGGGGGGGCAGAAATGCCCTAAAATAAATTTGCCCCCCCAACCCCCACACTCCCCCGCCGGGAGCGACCCTTGCCTACGGGGTCGCTCCCCCTGCGTGACATTGGCAGCAAAAAACAAATCCCCGGTGCCTAGTGGTTTCTGCCCCCTTGGGGGCAGGTTGACCTAAACTCAGCCAATCTGCCCCCAAGGGGGGCAGAAATGGCCTAAATACAATTTGTCCCCCAGGGGAGCGACTTTTGCCTGATGGGTCGCTCCCCATCTCTAAAAAAAAAAAAAAAAGAAAAAAAAAAAGAAAAAAAAGAAAAATTCCCCTGGCGCCTAGAGGTTTCTGCCCCCCCCCCCCCGGGGGCAGTTCGGCCTAATAACAGGCCGATCTGTCCCCCGGGGGGGCAGAAATGGCCTAAAATAAATTTGCCCCCCCAACCCCCACCACCCCCCCGGGAGCGACCCTTGCCTACGGGGTCGCTCCCCCTGCGTGACATTGGCGCCAAAAAACAAATCCCCGGTGCCTAGTGGTTTCTGCCCCCTTGGGGGCAGATTGACCTAAAATTTGCCAATCTGCCCCCAGGGGGGCAGAAATGGTCTAAATACAATTTGCCCCCCCAGGGGAGCGACCCTTGCCTGATGGGTCGCTCCCCATCTCTAAAAAAAGAAACAACAACAAAAAAAAAAACACAACAAAAAAAATTGCCCTGTTGCCTAGAGTGTTCTGCCCCCCCCCCCAGGGGCAGTTCGGCCTAATAATAGGCCGATCTGTCCCCCGGGGGGGCAGAAATGGCCTAAAATAAATTTGCCCCCCCAACCCCCATCCCCCCCCCCGGGAGCGACCCTTGCCTACGGGGTCGCTCCCCCTGCGTGACATTGGCGCCAAAAAACAAATCCCCGGTGCCTAGTGGTTTCTGCCCCCTTGGGGGCAGATTGACCTAAAATTGGCCAATCTGCCCCCAGGGGGGCAGAAATGGTCTAAATACAATTTGCCCCCCCCAGGGGAGCGACCCTTGCCTGATGGGTCGCTCCCCATCTCTAAAAAAAGAAACAACAAAAAAAAAACACACCAAAAAAAAATTGCCCTGGTGCCTAGAGTGTTCTGCCCCCCCCCCCCGGGGGCAGTTCGGCCTAATAATAGGCCGATCTGTCCCCCGGGGGGGCAGAAATGGCCTAAAATAAATTTGCCCCCCCAACCCCCATCCCCCCCCGGGAGCGACCCTTGCCTACGGGGTCGCTCCCCCTGCGTGACATTGGCGCCAAAAAACAAATCCCCGGTGCCTAGTGGTTTTGACCTAAAATTGGCCAATCTGCCCCCAGGGGGGCAGAAATGGTCTAAATACAATTTGCCCCCCCAGGGGAGCGACCCTTGCCTGATGGGTCGCTCCCCATCTCTAAAAAAAGAAACAACAAAAAAAAAAACACACAAAAAAAAAATTGCCCTGGTGCCTAGAGTGTTCTGCCCCCCCCGGGGGGCAGTTCGGCCTAATAATAGGCCGATCTGTCCCCCGGGGGGGCAGAAATGGCCTAAAATAAATTTGCCCCCCCAACCCCCACCCCCCCCCCCGGGAGCGACCCTTGCCTACGGGGTCGCTCCCCCTGCGTGACATTGGCGCTAAAAAACAAATCCCCGGTGCCTAGTGGTTTCTGCCCCCTTGGGGGCAGATTGACCTAAAATTGGCCAATCTGCCCCCAGGGGGGCAGAAATGGTCTAAATTCAATTTGCCCCCCCAGGGGAGCGACCCTTGCCTGATGGGTTGCTCCCCATCTCTAAAAAAAGAAACAACAAAAAAAAAAAACACAAAAAAAAAATTGCCCTGGATCCTAGAGTGTTCTGCCCCCCCCGGGGGCAGTTCGGCCTAATAATAGGCCGATCTGTCCCCCGGGGGGGCAGAAATGGCCTAAAATAAATTTGCCCCCCCAACCCCCACCGCCCCCCCGGGAGCGACCCTTGCCTACGGGGTCGCTCCCCCTGCGTGACATTGGCGCCAAAAAACAAATCCCCGGTGCCTAGTGGTTTCGACCTAAAATTGGCCAATCTGCCCCCAGGGGGGCAGAAATGGTCTAAATACAATTTGCCCCCCCAGGGGAGCGACCCTTGCCTGATGGGTCGCTCCCCATCTCTAAAAAAAGAAACAACAAAAAAAAAAAACACAAAAAAAAAATTGCCCTGGCGCCTAGAGTGTTCTGCCCCCCCCCGGGGGCAGTTCGGCCTAATAATAGGCCGATCTGTCCCCCGGGAGGGCAGAAATGGCCTAAAATAAATTTGCCCCCCCAACCTCCACCCCCCCCGGGAGCGACCCTTGCCTACGGGGTCGCTCCCCCTGCGTGACATTGGCGCCAAAAAACAAATCCCCGGTGCCTAGTGGTTTCTGCCCCCTAGGGGGCAGATTGACCTAAAATTGGCCAATCTGCCCCCAGGGGGGCAGAAATGGTCTAAATACAATTTGCCCCCCCCAGGGGAGCGACCCTTGCCTGATGGGTCGCTCCCCATCTCTAAAAAAAGAAACAACAACAAAAAAAAACACAAAAAAAAAATTGCCCTGGCGCCTACAGTGTTCTGCCCCCCCCCCGGGGGCAGTTCGGCCTAATAATAGGCCGATCTGTCCCCCGGGGGGGCAGAAATGGCCTAAAATAAATTTGCCCCCCCAACCTCCACCCCCCCCCGGGAGCGACCCTTGCCTACGGGGTCGCTCCCCCTGCGTGACATTGGCGCCAAAAAACAAATCCCCGGTGCCTAGTGGTTCTGCCCCCTTGGGGGCAGATTGACCTAAAATTGGCCAATCTGCCCCCAGGGGGGCAGAAATGGTCTAAATACAATTTGCCCCCCCAGGGGAGCGACCCTTGCCTGATGGGTCGCTCCCCATCTCTAAAAAAAGAAACAACAAAAAAAAAAACACAAAAAAAAAATTGCCCTGGCGCCTAGAGTGTTCTGCCCCCCCCCGGGGGCAGTTCGGCCTAATAATAGGCCGATCTGTCCCCCGGGGGGGCAGAAATGGCCTAAAATAAATTTGCCCCCCCAACCCCCACCGCCTCCCCGGGAGCGACCCTTGCCTACGGGGTCGCTCCCCCTGCGTGACATTGGCGCCAAAAAACAAATCCCCGGTGCCTAGTGGTTTCTGCCCCCTAGGGGGCAGATTGACCTAAAATTGGCCAATCTGCCCCCAGGGGGGCAGAAATGGTCTAAATACAATTTGCCCCCCCAGGGGAGCGACCCTTGCCTGATGGGTCGCTCCCCATCTCTAAAAAAAGAAACAACAAAAAAAAAACACAAAAAAAAAATTGCCCTGGTGCCTAGAGTGTTCTGCCCCCCCCCGGGGGCAGTTCGGCATAAAAATAGGCCGATCTGTCCCCCGGGGGGGCAGAAATGGCCTAAAATAAATTTGCCCCCCCAACCGGCACACCCCCCCCCCGGGAGCGACCCTTGCCTACTGGGTCGCTCCCCCTGCGTGACATTGGCGCCAAAAAACAAATCACCGGTGCCTTGTGGTTTCTGCCCCCTTGGGGGGAGATTGACCTAAAATTGGCCAATCTGCCCCCAGGGGGGCAGAAATGGTCTAAATACAATTTGCCCCCCCAGGGGAGCGACCCTTGCCTGATGGGTCGCTCCCCATCTCTAAAAAAAGAAACAACAAAAAAAAAAAACACAAAAAAAAAATTGCCCTGGCGCCTAGAGTGTTCTGCCCCCCCCCGGGGGCAGTTCGGCCTAATAATAGGCCGATCTGCCCCCAGGGGGGGCAGAAAAGGCCTTCCCAAAAAATTGCCCTCCCTGGGAGCGACCCTTGCCAAAGGGGTCGCTTTGTTGCGTGACATTCGCGCGCAAAAACAAACTCCCTGGTGTCTAATGGTTTCTGCCCCCCTTGGGGGCAGATTGGCCTTATCAAAATAGGCCAATCTGCCCCCAAGGGGGGCAGAAATGGCCTAAATATATATTGCCCCCCCATTGCAAGCAATCCGGCTTTTGAAACCTGTGAGAGACTTCAAAGGGAAGGAAATACATTTCCTTCCCTTTGAAGCCTCTCGGGGCCTCCCCCATGGGATTGAAAAAGAAATGCAAAAGCATTTCTTTTTCAATCGCGCTGGAAGCTCTGCTTCCAGCGCGATGGGGGAGACCCTGTGACTAATCAGCACGCGCTCGCGCGCTGACGTCACAGGGGGGGTTGGGGGGGGTCGGGGGTGGGAGGGGAAGGGCTTCCCCTTCCATCCATGACTTGGGGGGGTGGGGGGGAACCCCACAGAGGGAGCGAGAGCGCTCCCTCTGGGCTGTGTGCCGAGGACGTAGTGGTTACGTCCTTGGCACAGCAGCACTGTGCCGCAGGACGTAACCACTACGTCCGCGGCACAGAAGGGGTTAAATCTCTCTAAGGGCGTTAGTGTAGTAGTCTCAGAAGCAGAAGTATGATTGGCTCCTTTTGCATCAAGAACAGACAACCCACAATTAACACTATAAACAAAATCCCACACAGAACCCTTCTCCTTGTCAAAATCGGTTAGCAGCTTTGTCAAAATCAGGTTTCATCAGTCTCTTTCTCAAAAAGATTTCTCAGATTGTTTCAATGGTTCAGATCATTGATCTTCTTACCTCAAAATATTTGCTTGGAACTTCCCTATCAAAACAAAAAGACATAGGGGGTCATTCAGACCTTGGCGGACGGCGGAGGCCGTCCGCCAAGGTACCGCCGACAAATGACCGCACCGCGGTCAAAAGACCGCGGCGGCCATTCAAACATTTCCACTGGGCCGGCGGGCGCTCTCCAAAAGAGCGCCCGCCGGCCCAGCGGAAATGCCCCTGCAACGAGGACGCCGGCTCAGAATTGAGCCGGCGTAGTTGCAGGGGTGCGACGGGTGCAGTTGCACCCGTCGCGTATTTCAGTGTCTGCAAAGCAGACACTGAAATACTTTGTGGGGCCCTCTTACGGGGCCCCTCGGCACCCCCTACCGCCATCCTGTTCATGGCGGGTTTCCCGCCATGAACAGGATAGCGGTAGGGGGTGTCTGAATCCCCATGGCGGCGGAGCGCGCTCCGCCGCCATGGAGGATTCAATGGGGCAGCGGTAAACCGGCGGGAGACCGCCGGTTTATCCTTTCTGACCGCGGCTGAACCGCCGCGGTCAGAATGCCCTTGGGAGCACCGCCAGCCTGTTGGCGGTGCTCCCGTGGTCGGTGACCCTGGCGGTCACCGGCCGCCAGGGTCAGAATGACCCCCATAAACTCTTGTTGCCATTCATATGTAGTTGCATATGCCCATTCAGGACCTGTGTATCTTCAACTTGCTATTCTCTTTCTTTTCAACTTTCGATCACCATTCAACTCTCCTTCACTTAATTCTTCCTTTCTCGTAGTATCTATGTCTTCCTCTATTGTTGGTTCAGCTATCACCTCTTTCCCTTTCTCTACTTGCGAATTCGGCCCTTTTCGTGTACTTTCTGTTAATATTCTCTTCAGGATTGAACTTGAATCCTTTTCTTTCTTTGTGGTGTTTTTTCCTGACAGACCTGCAACAGGTTCAGGAAGAGTCAGATCACTTTGACTTTGATCCACCTTGACTCCTTCTCCTCCTTGGTCAGGCACTTGCTCTATCTGTCTCTCGAAATCGACTGCTTCTTGGAGGGCCCCCTCAGTACTAGGCTCTCCTACTGGTTCAGTTACGATAGGTTCCTCAGCAACCTCCTGGAGATCTTCATCTTTGTCTCTCACAGGAGTGATAGAACCATCTTCAATGAGCTCAGGTTCAACTTCAGTTCTTCCTTGCTCCTTTTCTCGTTCTGGTGCTGTAATTTGTCTCACAGTTGTTGGTACTCTCAACAACGCTTCCTCATGATCCAGTGGCCATGCCACTTTCTTCGTGTGACTTGTGTGAATCCAGTTTGGGATCCCAGCCCACTTCACAGCAGTCGCAGTCGTTAAAATCACTTGATACAGTCCCTTCCAGTGAGGCTCCAAACACGTCTTGCGCACGTTTTCGGACAACAACCCAGTCACCAGCCTCAGGTTGTGCCCTAGATCATGGATCGGTGACAGTTTGGTGGCCTCCACCTGCTGAGAGAAAGAGTGGACTACATCAGCCAGACCCCTGCAGTAATCCAACACCATATCATCTCTAATGTTCACAAGTGCATTTTCTGGAATTGCTGCCAACCTCAGTGCTCTGCCCATGAGACTCTCATGACGCGACAATCCTGTCTTCCTGTCAGGTGTGTTTCTCATTGACATCAACACCAAAGGTAATGCATCAGGCCATTTCAGATTCGTAGCTGCACAGATCTTTGCAATTCGTGACTTCAAGGTACCATTCATTTGTTCCACTAGTCCTGATGCTTCAGAGCGATAACTACAATGCAACTTCTGATCAATGTTCAGTGCTGCACACAATAATTTAATTTTACCTCGTTATTGAAGTGCGTTCCCCTATCTGATTCCGAAGAGATCGGAAATCCGAAACGCGGTATCAGTTCCCTAAGCAGCAGTTTCGCTACTGTTAGGTTATCATTTCTCCGTGTAGGGTATGCTTCAATCCATTGACTAAAGATGCACACAATCACCAACACATATTTCAAACCTCCACACACAGGCATCTCAATGAAATCCAATCGCATTCTGCTGAATGGACCACCTGCTCTTCCAATGTAGCTCAAATTTACCACTGTCCCTTTTCCTGCATTTAATTGCTGACAAATGACACATCGATGGCAGACTGCATCAGCTTCTTGTCTAAACTTGGGGTTAAACCAATCCATTTTGAAGAAACGTACCATGGCATCCCTTCCAATGTGGGCCTGACCTCGCCATCTGAGATAACAGACTATTTGGCAAAACCATCTGACCCTCCTCAGACACCCACAACTCATCTTGCCTTTGAACACATTTCATTTTGCTCCATGACCGTTTCTCTTCCTTGTCGACATTACTCTGCAAAGTTTTTAACTCTTCTAAAGTATCAACTACTTTTAATGCAAAACTTGTAGATATTGCGTCCCCTTCAGGTAACAATTCCCACTTGTCCTTGAACGATATATAGTTCAATGCCCAAAACCTTGCGACTTGATCCGCATATCCATTTCCTAGTGACACGAAGTCCAGTGACTTTACATGTGCACTGCATTTTACCACAGCCATTTCTTCAGGGAGTTGAATCGCATATAACAACTTCTTTATTTTCTCACCATTTCTCACTGGTGATCCGGTAGAGGTAAAAAACCCTCTCTACGACCACAATTGACCAAAATCATGAACTATTCCAAATCCGTATTGGCTATCCGTGTAGATAGTGACTCTCAATCTAGCAGAAACATGGCACGCCCTAGTAAGAGCAACCAATTTCGCTACTTGAGTAGAATACACTCCTCGAAGCCAGGAAGCTTCTAAGGTACCTGTAGTTGTGCACACTGCATATCCTGCTCTCAGTGTCCCTGTGCTGTCTCTCAAGAAAGCACCATCAACTAAAACAATTTGGTCATTCCAATTGGGTATCTCTAATGTCATTACTTCGAGACAAGCATATTCAACATCTTCCTCTTTCTCAATTTCAGTAGTATCACTTGGAAGTAAAGTTGCTGGGTTCAGCACTGTACATCTTTTCAGTGTCACGTTTGGAGCACCCAAAATGCTCGTCTCATATCTAGTCAGCCTAGCACCAGTCAAGTATTGGGTTTTCGGCCTTGTCAGTAAAATCTCAATCGGGTGAGAGACCATTACAGTCAGGGGATATCCCATCACTACTCCTTTGCACTGTGAAAGACTCTGACCAACTGTAGCAACTGCACACAAACAACCTGGTAAGTCTGATGCAACTGGGTCTAATGTAGCTGAAAAATATGCTACTGGGCGATGAGCACCTCCATGGACCTGAGTCAAGACAGACAATGAACATGCATCACGCTCATGACAAAACAGTGTGAAAGGCTTTGTGTTGTCAGGCATACCCAATGCTGGAGCTTTGCACAAACTCTCTATGAACTCAGTGAATGCTTTCATCTCATCCTCATCTAGCACTATGGGGTCTGTGACATCTTTATGAGTCAGCTTCTGCAATGGCTTTGAAATTTCTGAAAAATTTGGAATCCATTGGCGACAATAGCCCACCATTCCCAGGAACATTCTAACATCTCTCTGTGTAGTTGGGGGTTTATTTGCAGTATCATTGTAATCTTCTCTCTGGATATTTTCCTCAACCCTTTCTCAGTCTGGTGACCCAAATACTTCACTACCTTCTGACAGTACTGCAGTTTCAATGGTGGCACTTTATGACCATACTTTCCCAAATGATTCAACAGGGCAATTGAGTTGTACTTACAATCGTCCCTTGTCTTGGATGCAATCAACATATCATCAATGTATTGTACCAGAGTTGATTGGAAAGGCAATTCTAATGTCTCCAAATTCCTTTTTCAAAATCTGATTAAACAAGGAAAGTGACTCTGTGTACCCTTGAGGAAGTCTGCTCCAGCAGTAAACTCTATCTAAGAATTTGAAACTGAAGAGACATTGGGGCTCATTCTGAGCCCGGCGGGCGGCGGGCGCCGCCCGCCTGGAGGGAGCCGCCAAATGACCGCACCGCGGTCATAAGACCGCGGCGGCCATTCAGACATTTCCTCTGGGCCGGCGGGCGCTCTCCAAAAGAGCGCCCGCCGGCCCAGAGGAAATGCCCCTGCAACGAGGACGCCGGCTCAGAATTGAGCCGGCGTAGTTGCAGGGGTGCGACGGGTGCAGTTTGCACCCGTCGCGTATTTCAGTGTCTGCATTGCAGACACTGAAATACACAGTGGGGCCCTCTTACGGGGGCCCCTGCAGTGCCCATGCCATTGGCATGGGCACTGCAGGGGCCCCCAGGGGCCCCGCGGCACCCCCTACCGCCATCCTGTTCCTGGCGGGAGACCCGCCAGGAACAGGATGGCGGTAGGGGGTGTCAGAATCCCCATGGCTGCGGAGCGCGCTCCGCAGCCATGGAGGATTCCCCCGAGCAGCGGGAAGTCAGCGGGAGACCGCCGACTTTCCGCTTCTGACCGCGGCTGAACCGCCGCGGTCAGAATGCTCGTGGGAGCACCGCCAGCCTGTTGGCGGTGCTCCCGTGGTCGGTGGCCCTGGCGGCCACCGGCCGCCAGGGTCAGAATGACCCCCATTGACTATCCTCATGAAGAAGCACAGAAAAGAATGCTTGTGAGAAATCAACCACTGTGAACCACTTTGCATCACATGGAATCTGGAACATTATTACAGCTGGTTTTTGCACTACGGGACAATATGTCACTACTGTATGTCATTTATTTTTCTGAAATCTTTAACAATTCTGACCTTTCCACATGGCTTCTTCGAACCCATTATTGGTGAATCACATGGGCTGCTCAACACCTCCTTCAAAACTCCCTGCTTCACAAAATCTGCAATTATCTGAGTCACTTTCATCAAGACATCTTGTGTCATGTTATACTGGGGAAGCTGCGGAAAAACTGCATTTGGTTTTAGAGTAACTTTAATTGGCTCCACTCCTTTGATCAATCCCACTTCTTTCCCTGTCAGGTCCCACACATTTTCTTGCACTGTTCCCTGCAAATCGGAATGAAGCTCTCTCACTGTGAACATCGGGAAAAACTCAATCAAGGAGTACTCCTCATTTGTAGTTTCACACTCAGTTTTGGGGCTGGGCCTTCCTCGTCGTCACTATTTGTCTGGCTCTCAATTCCATCGTTTGAACAAGTAATCAGACATCTTGTCTTACACAGCAAGTCCCTTCCCAATAGGGATACCGGACTCGAATCGCAAACTACAAACTTATGCAGTCCCTGGAAATTGCCAATTTTAACTTGCACTGGATCTGTAATCGGGTTTGTCAAATACTGATTCGCTACCCCCACAACCTGAACTGTTCTTCCTGAAAGGGGCAAATTCGGAAATTCTGCACTTCTCACAGTAGAGCGTGTAGCTCCTGCGTCTACCAGAAATGAGACTCTGTGGCCCATAACCTTGCCTCTCACATAGGGACCCCTCTGATTTACTTCCAAAGAAGTCACAAGCACACATGGCTCCTCATCCAAACTGTCACTCATTCAGTCACCATTTATTTCATTCTCACTGTGTAACAGGAATTGGTGCACTGCGTTACTACTTCTGTCTTGTCTCTGACCTGTGACCTGTTGAGGTGGATTGTGACACTTGTGCACGGAGCAATTGCATCTGTTGCATGGGCTGAAAATTCTGCATTTGATTCATATTATTCTGTAAATTTGGATTTGGACCTCTCATTCTCAGTCCTCTTACATTTTGAAATGTGTTGACATTGTTACCTTGCTGAAAAACACCCTCTTGCACCATCATCGGACACTCCCACTTCCAGTGTCCCACAGCTCCGCAAATGTGACATGGCAATAGCTTTTTCATTTCCTGCACATCATTTTGAACTACTGCAGTATTCAAATCCGGACCACGGTTTATATTGCCTCCGTGACCTCTACCCCTCATCTGCGGCTGAAACATGACATTTCCCTGCTGTTGAGGCATCTCTTGTACAAAAGTCCCCTGTACTCCTGTTTGAGCTGCCTTAATCTGCATCACCATTGCCTTCTATTTCAACTTTTTCTGCTTCAACTCAATCTCAAACCTACTGTACTTTGCATACTGCAACACCTCATCGATCAGCTTTGCTTACCAACGAATCAAATGACTCTTAATCATCTGACCTATTTCAGGTCTCAGTCCTTCAACGATACTAAACATGAAAAGCAGCATGTCTTTCAGCTCAATTACTTATTTGCTACTCTACTCCTTGAACGCCCTCAACAATCTCTCATAATACACATGTATCGATTCCTTCACCTCCTAAACTGTCCTGTCAATTCTCTGCCAATCAATGTTTTTGGGCAAAATCCTCGTCTTTAGGAACTCATTCACATTATAGTAATGTTTCATTACCTCAGGAGATGGTGCACCTCTACTCTTATCTCTTTCTGGCTTACTTGTCAGCCAATCTACAGCTCTCTTACACTCAACCCACAAATCAGCTGGAACCACTATTTCCAGTAAAGTATTTAAGTCTTCCCACAGACATTTCGAGAGCTTCACGAATCTGTCCGTCTGCTGATACCGCTCTACTGGCTTTTCCCTCAGTTTTGGATAATCGTTTGTGAATGACAGAATATCACTCCTACTCCAAGGGGCATGAACAAAATTCCCCCTGGGATTTCTCTCATTGGTAAAATCTCTACCGGATCCTTGTCCTGTTGCACACTTTCAGGCACCTCTAGAGAATCTCATTTCTTTTTGTCTCTTTTCTTTACCCATCTGCCTTCCCACTTTATTAATGCTCCCCAAACCTGAGCACTCTGCAATAATTCCTTAAGATGTGCCTTCATTCCGGCTGACCTCATGTTTTCATAATCTTTTGTCTCAAAATCTAATCTGTAGCTGCTCTTCAAATGCTTCGTTTTCTCAATTTCTATGCCAGGCTTCTCTGCCAAGTCCCATCAGAGGTCTGGCCCATAGAAGAGACTACCTGAACTTGCTCATTTGGTCCCCTCCTCACTAGATTCTGGGACATCTCCCCTTGTTCACTCATGCTTGGTTTCTTCTACGCAAATAGTGGCACCGCTGGACCAACAGTAATTGGCAGTGATATTGCATCTGGGGCTGCTCTAGCACCTGAACATTGTGGAAGAGTAACTCCCATGCTCTGATTCATAATTTGTGTCAAGTCTGACTGTGTCCCCGTCATTAGCGTAAATCTCGGCATCCCCTGCGGCTGTACCTGGTGCAACAAAATCGGAGCCGGCTCTGTCTGTACCAACAGTGGTCTTGGAACCACTTGCTCCGTAGGCACCACTAAGTTCGAAGTCATCTCTAAGACAGGCACATCAGGATAAATTCTCTGTATGATTGGCAGATGCATCTGTGCCTGATCTACTGGAGTAGTCAACACATTAGGTCCTTGCACCACACCCTGTGTCTGGCTAGTATTAACCTGCATTGCACTCACTGTTTTCATCGCCTGCGCTGGGGCTTTTGCGTCAACACTAGTACTCGGACCATCGTCATGCACCACATCAGAATAGGATGGCTACTCCACCCCGTTTTGTGGTATTTGTGGACCATAGTTGATGTGGAAACCACCTCGATTGCATATGGGGTACATCCCTAGAAAGGAACTGAGTCTGGAGCAAGCATATATCATTTCCTGAGTGTTCTAGGAGGGAAAGGATCACTTTTCGTTTCGTTGGGTTGTTTAGGCCCCAGACATTGAGGCTCAAATCTTTAACCTCCAGAGTCACCTGTCCGCAGGAACTAATAGTTGTGTTGGATACCAGTGGGAGAATGCAGGGGCTCCGAGTGGCAATTAGTGGGCCAGTGGTGAACTCAACCTAGACATGTATCAGTACCTCTAAACAGGAGGAAGGAAGAACAATCCCGACAAAGAGAATAAAGAAAACAGTAAACAATCATCATGGCTTGAGCCAGTTCATCTACAATGGTAGTCAGCATAGTCAGGTTGGCCAACAAGAAAGGCACTACCGGCCGGTGGAGAGAGACTCTCTGTAGGCATCACCGGGTGGTGTATTTGGCTCTCCAACCCCAGCGTGAGAAGGCTTCCCGCCTCAATAGTCATGATAAGCTTGTGGCAGGCCCCCTCACTGCCAAGGCCCTTACAAGCCCCTCAGCATCCCCTGACAATTCCCTGAGCAGTGACTGTCTCTCCCTGGCCATGGTGAAAGAATCCAGCAGGACATTAGCTGGTAAACTTATGACATGTTGCCATTGGGCCATTTTGCATTGTTTGTTGTTGTTGGTCAAGTCCTCTGAACTGGTATGAACATAGGAGGACAGCGATACCAGTATACTACAGGCTTCCCGGAGTGATCTCAATTCAAACTATTTCCCATCGAGGCGGAATATAATTCTAAATGGATGGCCCCAGGAGAAGACCATTCTGGCATCTCATAAATGAGCTGTAATGAGGCGAAAGTCCAGATGCTTTTGGAAGGTGATTGGGGAGAGGTCCTGATATAAGACAGGACTGTGGTCCTCTGGTGAGCCTCTCTGGCCTTACGCAGAATGTTTTCTTTTAACTGGAAGTCATGGACTCAGATCAATATATCTGCTGGTGGTTTCCCCTCAGGTCCTGGTGGTCCCACTCAATGGGTGCGATCCAGTTTTAGATCCATGTCCTTTGTGGCTCCTAGAATGTGGCGAAAGAGGGCCCTCACATACCCCTTAAGGTCTGATTCTTCAGCTTCTGTCGGGACTCCTCTGATACGTACATTGTTCCACTGGGAACGGTTCTCGAGATCTTCAGCATGGGTTTGGAGTTTAATGTGTTTATCTTGCAGGCATAGAACTTCTTTGTGCAGCATTCGACCTGCCACCTATCTTCTCCAGGTTACAACGGACTTCCCTAGGATCTGCTGATAAGTCCCTTTTCACCAGTTGTAATTCCTCCTTAAGTTAGGTGAATAGAGCCTCCAGAAATGATCCGGTCACCATGCCCTCTTTGTCCCACGCTGCGAGAAGGTCTGCTTCATGTGGAGGTGATACCATATCTCCGGCTGGCCTTGTTGGTTTCGTGAGCATGTCTTTGAGGGAACGATCCTTTTTAAATTTGGCAGCAGCCATGGTGAGGAGCCAGCCGGTGTTTGGTCAAGGAAGGTGTTGGAAAGTCCTTCCACATATGTTCTCCGCAGTGTCCTAGCAGCTCCACAAAGTCCCAACAGCTTGAATGAGGTGTGGAGGGAAGGTGGCTGCCCCTTGTTTAAAAGCCATGTGGAACTCTTCTCGGCCTCACTGATTCAAGGGACTATTCAATCCCCCCGATCAGCAGTTGTAGTCTCAGTATCTAGAGTGAGAACATCACGGAGGATTCCAACCAGGTACAAACTGTAGGGGTATTGATACTTTGAGGGTGAATGCACAATGGAGTCTCAGGCTTCTCTGGAGGCAGTAATGGGAAAACTGGCACGGGGTAGCGAAGAGGGCGGTGACGTTCATCAATGCCTCAATGACAGCGTTGCTGGTGACTGGTGTGTGGTCTATACTAAGGCTCTGCAGCTGCACTCCTTGGATGCAGTGGGGGATCCACAGGGACAACATGTGTGGAGGCGCTGTACAGGCCCACTGGAGGTCTCTTCAAGGAGACTGGGGGCCAACTGCCTAGCATTGCGTTGGGAGATAATTTCTCCTGGGGTATAAAGATGCAGTTGTACAGTTCAATTCAATGGGTCTGTGGGCAGCCCTCTGATGATCCCCACACAGCCCGCTATAGCTCGCACCTGGTCTCCCAGGGCCGAGCAGGGTTGTTTCAGGCCCCAGTTCCAGCATTCCAGTGCTGCATGTGCCACTCAACTCCGCTCATTCTTCTCTGAGGTCGTGCAAGAGCGTGGGAGGAGATCCTACTGTTGACCACCCCCAGGCGGCTTCACCCATGGCCAGCGGCTGCACTTACTGCCTCTTCCAGTGCAGGCTGCGGATCCGGACCTTCTTTCTTCCTACACTCGCCGGGGTCGGTATTCCTTCTGGGGGCTATGTGACAGGGTCCCCTTTGTTAGGTCATGTAGGTTCTCTGGGCGAGTGGGGGAGGATGCTCTCGCCTTCCGTACCAGTCAGCGGGCGTTCTGGCAGGCTGCCGCTCAGTGTCTCGCAAGCGTGTCCGCCATCTTGTTCCCTCCAGAAAGTCAGGCAGGCCCCATGTTTCCTGACGTCGATGAGGAACTCTTGCAGAGGGCTGTTGGGTGCAAACAGTGCTCAGCTCAGGTAGGAGTCCACAGGAGGTCGAGGGAGTGAATTATTCATAGCGGTGCTATGGTGTGCTCTAGTAACGGCGAGGTTTGAGAGATTGGGAAAAGCATCTCACTGATCGACATCCTGGCCATGCCCCTTAAAGCAGCTTTTTAAAGCAAAGAAAATGAAATATTGCTTCTATTTATTCTGCTTTAATTTTGTAGCTTACTGTGACTAGCAGCAGGTACATAATTATTTTTTGCAATTCTTAAATAAATGTAGAAAATGGAAACTGTTTCTGCATGTTTTGACACATTCTGAGTTACTGCAGCTTTTTGTTTTTTTAAAAGACTTGTATTGAACTGCTTCTAGTATTTTTTGCAAAAATTACCTAACAGGTTTTGTGTTTGATTTTGAACTGGAGGTTCTAGTTTTATTTTTCATGTTTTCAAACACGCTCTCTCTTTTGTTGGAATGGTGATCGTGTGACCATGTATTACATTAAATAAAGTACCCGCTACCATACATAGCCTCGTTCCTCCAAATGGTTATGGAACTCCTTGTGAATAGCAAAATCTCTTTAACGTACGGCTCGGGTACTTTATCCTTAATATATTATTTATGAATTGTTTCAAGAAATAATAGTGTGGTGAAACAACCAGGGCTGTCTTAAAAGGCCAGACATAAAAAACCTGGACTGGAGCAGTCACACCTGCATATAGGAAACTTGCCAGCTATACCCATGCCTCTATTCTCACTTTTGTGTCTTCTCCCCCATGTCTCCTGCTCCTACTGCCCATAGTCCTTCTCCACTGCAAAGGAGTTTTCACTGTCCCCACCTCTGCACTCAGGTCTGCATCTTACCAGTACTGTATCAGTACCTCTAAACAGGAGGAAGGAAGAACAATCCCGAAAGGGAGAATAAAGAAAACAGTAAACAATCATCATGGCTTGAGCCAGTTCATCTACAATGGTAGTCAGCATAGTCAGGTTGGCCAACAAGAAAGGCACTACCGGCCGGTAGAGAGAGACTCTCTGTAGGCATCACCGGGTGGTGTATTTGGCTCTCCAACCCCACCGTGAGAAGGCTTCCCGCCTCAATAGTCATGATAAGCTTGTGGCAGGCCCCCTCACTGCCAAGGCCCTTTCAAGCCCCTCAGCATCCCCTGACAATTCCCTGAGCAGTGACTGTCTCTCCCTGGCCATGGTGAAAGAATCCAGCAGGACATTAGCTGATAAACTTATGACACGTTGCCATTGGGCCATTTTGCATTGTTTGCTGTTGTTGGTCAAGTCCTCTGAACTGGTATGAACATAGGGGACAGTGATAGTGATCTCAATTCAAACAATTTCCCATCGAGGCGGAATATAATTTTAAATGGATGGCCCCAGGAGAAGACCATTCTGGCATCCCGTAAATGAGCTGTAACGAGGCGAAAGTCCAGACGCTTTTGGAGGGTGATTGGGGAGAGGACCTGATATAAGACAGGAGTGTGGTCCTCTGGTGAGCCTCTCTGGCCTTACGCAGAATCTTTTCTTTTAACTGGAAGTCAAGGACTCAGATCAATATATCTGCTGGTGGTTCCCCTCAGGTCCTGGCGGTCCCACTCAGTGGATGCGATCCAGTTTTAGATCCATGTCCTTTGTGGCTCCTAGAATGTGGCGAAAGAGGGCCTTCACATACCCCTTAAGGTCTGATTCTTCTGCTTCTGTCGGGACTCCTCTGATACGTACATTGTTCCACTGGGAACGGTTCTCGAGATCTTCAGCATGGGTTTGGAGTTTAATGTGTTTATCTTGCAGGCATAGAACTTCTTTGTGCAGCATTCGACCTGCCACCTATCTTCTCCAGGTTACAACGGACTTCCCTCAGATCTGCTGATAAGTCCCTTTTCACCAGTTGTAATTCCTCCTTAAGTTAGGTGAATAGAGCCTCCAGAAATGATCCGGTCACCATGCCCTCTTTGTCCCACTCTGCGAGAAGGTCTGCTTCATGTGGAGGTGATACCATATCTCCGGCTGTCCTTGTTGGTTTCGTTGGCATATCTTTGAGGGAACGATCCCTTTTAAATTTGGAAGCAGCCATGGTGAGGAGCCAGCCGGTGTTTGGTCAAGGAAGGTGTTGGAAAGTCCTTCCACATATGTTCTCCACAGTGTCCTAGCAGCTCCACAAAGTCCCAACAGCTTGAATGAGGTGCGGAGGAAAGGTGGCTGCCCCTTGTTTAAAAGCCATGTGGAACTCTTCTAGGCCTCACTGATTCAAGGGGCTATTCAACTCCCGATCAGCAGTTGGAGTCTCAGTATCTAGAGTGAGAACAGCGCGGAGGATTCCAACTATGTACAAACTGCAGGGGTATTGATACCTTGAGGGTGAATGCACAGTGGAGTCTCAGGCTTCTCTGGAGGCAGTAATGGGAAAACTGGCATGGGGTAGCGAAGAGGGCCGTGACGTTCATCAATGCCTCAATGACAGCGTTGCTGGTGACTGGTGTGTGGTCTATACTAAGGCTCCGCAGCTGCACTCCTTGGATGCAGTGGGGGATCCGCAGGGACAACGTGTGTGGAGGCGCTGCACAGGCCCACCGGAGGTCTCTTCAAGGAGACTGGGGGCCAACTGCCTAGCATTGCGTTGGGAGATCATTTCTCCTGGGGTATAAAGATGCAGTTGTACAGTTCAATTCAATGGGTCCGTGGGCAGCCCTCTGATGATCCCCACTCAGCCCGCTATAGCTCGCACCTGGTCTCCCAGGGCCGAGCAGCGTTGTTTCAGGCCCCAGTTCCAGCATTCCAGTGCTGCATGTACCACTCAACCCCGCTCATTCTTCTCTGAGGTCGTGCAAGAGGGTGGGAGGAGATCCTACTGTTGACCACCCCCAGGCGGCTTTACCCATGGCCAGCGGCTGCACTTACTGCCTCTTCCAGTGCAGGCTGCGGATCCGGACCTCCTTTCTTCCTACACTCGCCAGGGTCGGTATTCCTTCTGGGGGCTATGTGACAGGGTCCCCTTTGTTAGGTCATGTAGGCTCTCTGGGCGAGTGGGGGAGGATGTTCTCGCCTTCCGTACCAGTCAGCGGGCGTTCTGGCAGGCTGCCGCTCAGTGTCAGGCAGGCCCCATGTTTCCAGACGCCGATGAGGAACTCTTGCAGAGGGCTGTTGGGTGCAAACAGTGCTCAGCTCAGGTAGGAGTCCACAGGAGGTCGAGGGAGTGAATTATTCATAGCGGTGCTATCGTGTGCTCTAGTAACGGCGAGGTTTGAGAGATCGAGAAAAGCATCTCAACTGATCGACATCCTGGCCATGCCTCTTAGAGCAGCTTTTTAAAGCAAAGAAAATGAAATATTGCTTCTATTTATTCTGCTTTAATTTTGTAGCTTACAGTGACTAGCAGCAGGTACATAATTATTTTTTGCAATTCTTAAATAAATGTAGAAAATGGAAACTGTTTCTGCATGTTTTGACACATTCTGAGTTACTGCAGCTTTTTTTTTTTTTTTTAAAAGACTTGTACTGAATTGCTTCTAGTATTTTTTGCAACAATTACCTAACAGGTTTTGTGTTTGATTTTGAACTGGAGGCTCTAGTTTTATTTTTCATGTTTTCAAACACGCTCTCTCTTTTGTTGGAATGGTGATCGTGTGACCATGTATTACATTAAATAAAGTACCCGCTACCATACATAGCCTCGTTCCTCCAAATGGTTATGGAACTCCTTGTGAATAGCAAAATCTCTTTAACGTACGGCTCGGGTACTTTATCCTTAATATATTATTTATGAATTGTTTCAAAAATAATAGTGTGGTGAAACAACCATGGCTGTCTTAAAAGGCCAGACGTAAAAAACCTGGACTGGAGCATTCACACTTGCATATAGGAAACTTGGCAGCTATACCCATGCCTCTATTCTCACTTTTGTGTCTTCTCCCCCACGTCACGTCTCCTGCTCCTACTGCCCATAGTCCTTCTCCACTGCAAAGAAGTTTTCACTGTCCCCACCCCTGCACTCAGGTCTGCATCTTACCAGTCTGAGCCGTGTGGCTGACAGAGATTTTTCGTCTGAGACTCTTGGCTCTGGATGAGACGTTTACGCAGAGCAGCCAAGTATTTCGCATCTACAGGCTGTGAGAGGAACTCTGGGACACTGTCACAAAGCTGATATTGTTTCAAAATGAGTTGGTATTCCCAGGGATTTTCATCAGACACCTAACTGTAAGTAAGGCAGATGACTCAAATTGTATCTGTTTAAACCTAAAACATGTCATGTTGGACAAACTAGGGTTAAGGGACCAAGTTATAACAAGCATTAGCAAGTCCGATAGAACTGCTCTAAGAATGCTGATACCATTTTTTTGCATACTTTATTGGAAGCATATGCCACAAAATGAAAAGAAAATGTGACCACCAAATGCTTGCAGTAAAAGTTTTAAATTTAGAACAAAATAAATTCACAATGCTTTTTTTTTAAAAGAGAAAGTTTGACATTATGCTATGCATTTTACCATTACTTTTGATTATGGTGATTAGAAGAACTCATCTGATGAAGCACTCAAACTGAGTGTAGCTACAATGTAACGTCACATAAACATTTTATAACAGCAACTTTAAAAAGGAGACAGTACTATATTACCATCTAACGAGGCACCTGATGTGCAAGCAAAATAACACAAACACATTAAAATAGCTTTGTGAAATAGCATTGTGCTTGAAAAGAAGGGAGCTATTTGCAAGTGGATGTGAATGATGTGCAAAAGCTTTGTGCAGTCACTCAAAGTGAAAGGAGCCAATGAGTAAGGTGGGTCGACCCATTACCCCATGCTGTAAGTATGGTGTGGAGTGGCAGAAGCAAAACGGGAATGGCAATCGAACAGAGCAATAGATGAAGCCTTCTAACTAAAAGCCCTTCTACGATGTATATTATCCACGAGTATGCTTTTTTCGGGAAAACAAGTCTGGGGAAACAGCTAAAGCTGACTCGAAAGCCAGACATTAAAAAATGAGTGCAGGTTTTGCAGGGTGAAATGTTTTGGAGGAAATGTGTATTCTTTTTTTTAAAGAAAGCTTCACAGCCTTATTCAGAACACTTCTACCAGCTACATGCCAGGTCACAAGGTTCTGTGGCCTTCCCGAAAATTAATTTTTAAGATGACCAAGCTGATAATTATTTGCTTTTACTACCAGAAAGGATTTCTTCTTTTACGTAGAAATGGCTGAAATTTGCCCTAGCTCTACACTACCAATTACATTTGACAGGGCTCGGTTACTCACTCTGACATTCAATTCAGTTTTGAAAATTAAGTCTGGTGAAGGTTGATTTGGCTGTGCAGCGCGAGGTGGCCCGTAACACACAATTACAATGTATGGAGACGGAGAGGGTCATTCCAAACCTTCGGAAAAAACAACCGCAGGCATTAAGAGCCAATGGTGGTTGGGGGGGAGGGGGAGGGGGCGTTGGATCTAAACTGGGCCTGTTGAAAATGAATTATTATGGCATACGATCAATTGCTCTACCGTCTAGAACTGCCAAATGCGGCCCATGGAAACCAGGTTGAAATGCCAGTATAGGCTCAACATCTTGTGATTCACACATCGCTTAATCTCCTTGTATCTAAAAAGGAAAAAAAGTGGAACTTAGTCTGTTGTAAAGCACTGTATTCCCCTTGGACCAGGTTCATGCTAATAAAACTGCAGAAAAGATTTCTCGAATTGCTGTCATAGGAGGAATGCAGGCAGGCATACTCACATGCCTCATCTCTGCAACAGATAGGAACAAGACCATATCATCACTATAATGCTGCTGACGTCGCTGAAATGTTATTGCTACTTTGATGTCACAATACTCATCTATACCTGACGATCTTTGCATTTTGTTATTTGAAGTTTCAACAAAGCAACTGGAAAGTGGTGCACTGAAAGCCTATATAATACCTAATGAAATGTATTTTCATATTTCATTTTAAAAGTACTGTAACATGAACTCTGGCAAAGCTTATTAATGATAGATTCAACATTCTAAGTGTTATATGGTCCTTGCCTAATATAAATGAATGTACCATTATAATTCACTTTAGTTAGCCTATTTGAGGCCTGCAAGATACTGTTTCATAAAACATGTGGAAACATGCTTAGCCATTCTTGCTAACGTGACATTCTTTTCAGACTATGTTCCTGTGAAACGCTAGTTTGGAAATAGATGTCCTATTACACCTAGTGAGCCTGAGAAAGTAACATTGAACCCAGTACATTGAGGAACTCTGGAAATGGACTATATACAATGTTTGAACCTGTACCGATGAGCTTAGATGGATGCGTTTCTCATGATCGACTTGGGAATATGTCCCTATGCTTTAGTTCCATGTCATGCAATGGACTCTGGCTGGACAGTGAAGTCTTCTGATTGATGTCATGCAGCTGATGGACGAATCATCAGTCACTGATGTTTTGCTTTGCTACTGTTGATTGTTTAGTCCTTTTGATGTTAGTTCGCCTAAATCTTTTCCGTTGCCTGGGACAACCCATGGTGATTTGGAATCTCTATAGTCTTGCTTTGAGAATAATTTACATTTATTTGATCATGAATTTGTAATAAAATCCTTAACTATGTTCTCGACTGGAGTTTTCCTTGTGTGGCCACATGGGTCCTATTGTCATTTTGAATAATCTTGAGTTTTGATGCCTAACCTTTCTACCTCTTTATGCCGTTGAAAAGACTCATTGACCTCAATAAAAGCATAATTGGAAAAATGCTTTACCACCACTTTCAAGCACACTTTTTGCTGGCACCATTCTAGCAAGCAGCACCACAGGCTTGTGATCTAAGTCAAAATAGCAGCAACAATACACTAACCTCTTCACCCTTTACACTGGGAGCGTAGTCTCCCAAGACTGCTGCCATGATGGAAACAGGCAGCAGGGGGGTCGTGTCATTATTTCTCCCTTGAGGGAGGAATCTAGCAAGACTCCCAGCCAGGATCACAATATGTTTCCCTCATGGCTGGTCTAACATAGTAATAGTATTGGAGACTCTGTTAGAACTGGAGCCTGTAATGATTTCTCCAAGATGCTAAGGTAAGTAAACCTTTTCTTTATTTAGAGCAGGCAGTAGTACCCACAATCAGCTGCAGTGTTCTTCCGATTCTCTCTTCTATTGCCAGTCTCCCAACAATCTAGAATGCCTACATCTCCAAAACAACTAACACAGAAAAACACTTCTTCCTTTTAACTTGCAAAACATACAACCCACAACAATGCCACCATCATAACAATAATACGTATAGTTACAACATACATTTAAGATGCTTTCCTAAAGCATCTTATAATGTAATCCTTCAACTTCTTAAGGAGAGTGACAACTCTACCTGATGAGCTGGTGGTTGACTTTGGTAACACATTCATTAATTCTCTTGAGGAGCTATTTTTAGAACTTGTTGCAGGTACAATCTCATATGGAATCATATCTGGAAAATGTTCCATTTCATCATCCTCACTTGATACATCATCCTTCCCCCACAACCACATTCTAGGACTGACAGTGGCAGCCACTTTCCTCCCATCTTGTCTCCAAGACATTGTTTTGTTGCATCTACACTTCTTACCAAAATGCTACACATTGGCATCACTCAGTTTCGCAGAACAAACATAGATATCCTTCACTTGTTATGGCTGAAAGAATTTGCTACTCCCACACTTCTTCCACCCTTGCTAGAGCCCATGCTGGATCCTTTATCTCTGCCTGCATGTTTGCCATCTTGTCCTCCCCTGGGACTGACAGAAACTGTACACTTTGGAGTGAGTGAGTCATGTATGGCCAAAGCAGGCCATTCCATTAGGAGATCTAAGAAACTCAGGCAGCCCGTAGGTCGTAGCGATAAAGTTTACCCTTCTTCCCCAGCTCTTGCTCGATCACTTCATAGGTATGATTTGTCTGACTCATCTTCTACCCTGTCCAGTGCTCGAATGCTTTAGGCAGCTCATAGATGACTATCCATGCAAGGCTAGGAGAATTTTTGGTTGAGCTCCTAACACCAATTTGCGCCTGCCTAATTGTCATAGAGAAGGAATTGGCTGATGGCAGAAAGGCACAGGCTCTGCTTGAGGTAACCAACCCCAACATTAACAGGGAGCCTGTAGCCCCTGCGTGCACTGAGGGGGCTGCCCTCAAAGTCATTGTGCGTCAAGAGTAGAGTATCCACTGAACCCTCAGTTTCATTCAGGGACAGGAAGGCTTAGATCGTAACAATTCCAACAATTCTAATTCTCCTTCTTGCCCAGGCAGGTTAGGTAGGTTAGGCCGCAGAAAGGAAGAACATATTGTTAATAAATCCTCCTGTTCGAGAAACCTGAGTCATTCCAACCCCAGGGGGAATCCTAAGTTGTCGGTGACAGATCTTCCTCCAGCATCATGTCTATATGTAGTAGTCCTAGCTAAAATCCCCCATCTGCGTGAAGGACAAAGTGAAACCTATGATGAGATTTACAAAAAAAACCCTGGGGTGGTTGGTATAGTTTAGGTGCTTCACCCTTGCACAAAATAATAACTTATTGCATACCAGAAGAGTGGCATGGATTGGTCCAGAGGGTAGACCTAGATGGTGACTGCGTCATCATGAATTTTAGATCCCCAGCATCGGTCCATAATGTCTTATTTAGTGGTACCACCAAACCTCTAGTAGAGACACATATTGAGCCCCTCCCCTTAGGCTATTTTTATTGCTCCCTTATTGGACATCACCCCAAAAAACTATTTTCAAAGGGAGGTCATAGCGCTCCCTATGACTGTGCCCCATTCCTACCAGAGGATGTATCATGATATATTTGCCATTCCAACTTATAATCGATTTAATAGCTTGGCAATGGTAGCTTGACTCCTAGCTAAAAGCCATGGGACCCACCTAGGTCACTACAGGGGGGAGGGATCTGAAGTGAATAGTCAAGCCTTCTCTAGTGAAGTGAAAGGTTCCTGCAGGGATAACATATAATATAAGTAGTAGGGGTGATCAGGTCCAGCAATATTATGGTGAGTGTGGGCCATCGCAAAGCATAGGTCAGTGGTTGACAGGGTCCATGAAAATAAACCAGTGCAAAACTAGAGGAAACGGTTGTCTCACAGTACATTTCACATTGGTAGAGCAGCACCCAGGCAAAATTGCAGGCCAGTCTATTCCTACCATAGGTTATAGCTCTAGTCAAGTTGGTCTAAATTCTAAGGGCGGTACCAACGCCAGTGTTATTCATGCTTATTTTTAAGATACAGAGGGGGTGCTTAATCCCACCTCACAAAGTCAAACAATTGTCTTAGAGGGTGGAGTTACTGTTGTAGTTTCGGACCCCCAGACCAAACTTATCTCATAGAATGTGGCAGGCTTCGGCACCAAACAAGCCTGCAGAGAATGGTATGAGTTTATTGACCTGTTTGATTTTTGTTTATTCCAAGAGACCTGGTCCTTGCAACACTGCTATAATGCAGGTTATGTCATTTTTTCAAAAGAAGTTGTAACAACAGGTAAGGGAAGACCCTCGGGGGGACTCACTACCAGGTAAGGACAACAGTGTGAGGTGTGTTGAGTGATATCTGGGTGGACTCCCTGGACCTTTTGTGTGTCTGCTTAATAACCCCTCAAGGTGACGCCTTTTATTTTGTTAATGTTTACAGTAGGTCCATAGGATGTAGGAACCAGACGTACTAAAATATTTAGATGCGTTCTTAGCCTCACTACCAATTAACGCAAGGGCAATTGTGGGACGTGAGTTAAATTATCAATTTGAACCTCTGAGCATAGATACTCTGCCCTACCCAACAGATGGGGACAATTTTTGGTTGGTTCCAGCTCTTGAGATCTCCCCCATCAAGAAATTGACACAGGCTGTAGTAAAAATGAATTCACTTACTTTAAACCATGGGCTATGAGCTTGCAATGGTCACACTAATTCAGATAGCCTAATCTACTATATTTTTTTGGACCTTAAGCTATGGCCCCATTTGGAGGATATGATGGTTATGCCATGCCAAGACATCGACCACAATGCCCTGGCTCTCAAGCTTGCTTTAAATCTTAAAGGACAATTTGACAGCATTAGAGAGCCATTAGATAGAATAAGAGTCACTAGCAATAGACGCAGGGTGAAATGGAGTTGTATGGAGAACACACAGGAGATTATTCTTCAGATCGATTTCTTGGTGGCAGATTGTATGAAGGATGTGGTGTCCCTGCCCCCAACAGGGTTCCCGGGGGTCAGTGTTGGTTAATTTCCGAGATCCACAAGGGTCTGTTTGATAAATTGAGAAATCTTTTTTACATGGAGGCTGGGCGAGTGGTCGAAAGGGAGTGTCCACATACCTGGTGTAATAAATCTTGTAGAGAAGCTAAGAGCAAATTGGTCATAGCTATTAAATCACAAGAAAGGACTCTGATTCAGGCAGCAAGGAGCGCCCACAAAATCGTTCTTTCCACCACGAAAAAGGAATGGGAGTGGGGTAGGTGGGAAAGTCTTTAAATGCTGTCAAGCGAAAAGACCATCATGCCTTCTGGAATCTGGTGTCCTTGGGTAGCAGGGATGGGTCCAATTTTATCAAAACCAACATCTCTGCTAGTGACTGAGATATTGAGGGGGGGGGACTTCCCCCCTGGTGGCAAGGAACAATAATAGTCCCTATCTATAAGAAAGGGCCAAGGGAAGAACCTACCAATTATAGGCCTATCAGCCTGCTTGATGTTGGTTAAAAAATATTTAGCAAGCAGGGACTGAATAGATTACAGGTATGGATAGACAAATCCCATATTCTTTCCGACTTTCAGGCTGGCTTTAGAAAAGGAATGAGTACAATAGACCAGGTATTCAGATTCAATCTCCTTTGTTGGAAATACTTGTCACTAAAGAAATGTCACCTGTACGTAGCCTTCATCGACTTAAAAGCTGCTTTTGATATGGTCCCAAGGGACCTATTGTGGAATGTGTTGGAGAGCTATCAACTTGATGGCGAACTATTAAGTTTGATAAGGTACTTACATGAGGGGACGTATGCTAAAGTACGCTGGTCCCAAAGTGGTGACTTAACTCAAGCTATACCTGTTAATAGGGGGGTGAGACAAGGGTGCATCTTGGCCCCAACATTGTTTAACCTCTACATTAATGGCGCGGCGGACCAACTACTAAACTGTAACCATGATGCCCCAAAGCTAGCTGGATCCTCTGTTCCCATTTTAATGTTCGCTGACAACACTTTATTAATCTCGAGAACACCTATGGGCTTGCAAAATGAATTGGATGCTTTTTACCAATTCTGTTTTAAAAGAGGACTTGAAATAAACCCAACTAAATCAAAGTTCATGGCTTTTAATCCGCACAAATCTTTTAGGGGGAAAATGACTATAGCAGGCAAACTAGTGGAGACAGTCAGTCAATTTGATTATTTGGGGATTAGGCTAAGTGATGATCAAGGATGGTCGGCGCAGATTGGAAAGAGTTTGACGGCCCTTAGGCAGAGGTCAACAGTGATAGGGAGGAAAATTGCCAATATTTCAGAAGGGGAGATATCGCCTGCTATTACTGTTTATAAAGCAGCGGCAGTTGCAGCTTCAATCTATGGCGCTGAGCTTTGGGGACACACTAATTCTAGGTGTTTGACTGCAGTAGAAAATCGCTTTTTAAGAAACTTCTTACGACTGCCAATGAGCACCCCTCTCATCCCCCTTAGATTTGATTTAGCTATAAATGAGATACATAATGTAATTGCATTAAGACCACTCAAGTATTGGGTTCAGCTTTGGACTTCTGAGCATTTGTCCACTCTCTAGATAGCATTAGAAGAGTTCTTAGTAGATGATTGTGCATTAAAGATCCCTTGGTTTAGACACATTAGAGATATGTGTAAATTTCTTAATATGGAAGAGGTGTGGAGTGCTCCTCAGAATCTGACCAAGGAAGTAAAAGAGCGCATAAATAGGTGCTATTGGGAGAATATTTTGGTCCAAACATGGTATAATAATAAAGGTAGTCGGACCCTGCAGTTTCTAGATCCTAAATGTAGTCCCAAATTTGAGGCCTATATGGACAATGTTAATCCTCCCTATGCTAAAGCGCTCTATATTAAGTTCAGGTTAGGGATCCTCCCACTCAAGTCATTCACTGCGAGATGGAGAGCGGAGGACCGGAATTTAATATTTTGTCATTTTTGTAAAAAAAAACACAGAGTCACTCACGCATTTTATGTTCTTCTGCCCTAGATATGTGGCCCGAGGAAGAAGTGGATTGCCCCATTATGCAGATTATTGGGGATAAGGGAATGGAATATAGCATTGCGCTTAATGATAACTGATACAAATGATAAAATAGTTTTTTCAGTTGCAAGATATCTGCAAAGTGCATGGGCTATAAGAACCAGAGAATTGTTATAATTGTATGTTTTAACATATTGGTCTTAGTTATTTATTATAATAACTTGCTACTTGATTTGACTGGAATAAGATATTGAGCCATTAACCTTTTATATTTAATATGATAGGATTTTAAGATTTTAAGAATAATAATGTTTGTATTGTATTGTCTTAAAATTATTTGATTTTAAAATTCACTTAGGGTTTTTAAATGTATAATGTGGTATTTCGTTTATTCTTCTTTTCTACAAACTGATATGTTCTTGAACTATGATATGGTGTCAAATTGTTCACTTTTATGGCTTTTCAGTCGAAATAAAGTATAAAGAAAGACTGGGTAGCCCACTTCTCCAGACTGTATGTAAGGGTGGAAGAATTGCCCTCTGTCTCTAGTGATTCAACGAGGCAGGGGGTTGTGGCATATGTAACCATGTGTACTAGGGACGCAGAAGGAAACAATAAGGTGGGCTTGAGCTGTAAACTCTGTCTCCAGGCCGACTTTATCGGCTATGAAATCTCAGTCCAAGAAATAGCTTTAGCTATTGAGGGTATTATTCCTAATAAAGCACCAGGGTTGGATAAAATCCCTGGGGACTTATTTCAAAGCAAGTCTGAAATATGGAGTGCTTACTTCTCAGTGCTGTTTAATGCCCTACTGAATTGCGCTTCATTGCCCCAATATGGGTTGGGGCCGAAATCATTTCTATACATAAAAAGGTTCCTCGTGAAAAGCCAGTCAACTGAAGGCTTTTTAGCCTTCATGATAGCTCACAAAAGCTATTTAGTAGAGTTTTACTCAGTAGATTTCAGGAGTGGTTGACAGATAATGATATCATGTTCCGGTCACAAGCAGGCTTTAGGAAGGCGACTGACTAGATATTCTGGCTCCTGATGTTATATTGGAAAGTGGTCACTTTGGGTGGAAGGGCCTGTCTGTATGTCGTATTTGTGGACCTTTGTTCCGCCTTTGATTTAGTACCCAATCTGACCCTCTGGCAGGTCCTGCAGGATCTAGGCATTGGCAGTTACTTATGTGATAATATTGTGAGGCTGCACAGCAACAATTATGTGCAGGTTAGGTGTGGGCAGGCTGGTGAGCAGACAGAGCCATTCCCTGTAACCAGAAGGGTAGGGTAGGGGTTTGTACTTGCTCTCACTCTATTTTCACTCTACATTAATGGTCTTACTAATTTCTTAGACCAACCCAATATTGATGCTCCAAAGTTGACGACCATGCGGATGCCCGCCGTCATGTTTGTCAACGACACTCTCCTCCTCTCTAAGTCCCCCATGGGCCTCTAAAAACTTCTGGACTGCTTTGAAAAATGTTGTATTGAATGGGTCCTGAAATAAATGTGGGTAAAAAGAAATATATGATACTGAACCCAGGACATACCACTAGGGCGTACCGACCTTTGCAGGGACCCCCTTGGAGAGAATGCACACCTTCTCTTATCTGGGCATTAGTTTATTTGAACATCTGGGGTGGAAGGCACACATCACACAATGCAGGCTAAAATTTGAGCAAGCTGCAGGAGGCTTAATCAGGATGTCGCATAGCTCTCAATTTCACCCAGTACAGCTGGCCCTGCAGGTATACCTACTTCAAGCCCTGGGGACAGCCACCTATGGAGCAAGGCTGCGGGTTCATTTGGATGACTATGACCTAGATTTACTGAAAAATTGATTTATGTGTTTATTGATCAGTGTCCCTATCAGTACTCCCCTACTTTCCCTTAGATTAGATTTAGGGGTGCGATTGCTATCAGACAAGACAGGTCTATAGCCAATTCTTTATTGAAGGAGAATTCGGCCTATCCCAGAGCTCCAGTCCTATTGTAAAGGCCTAGAAGGAATACTCAGCCTTGCGGACTTCCATGATATTCCCTTGATTAAGTTTGTGAAATCTACCTTGGGAGCGATTGAACTGGCCAGTCTATGGAACATGCTGGGAGAAGCAAGGCTGACTTCCAAGTCCAATATCAAATAAGCCTATTGGCAGGTTAGGGATTCTCTAATGCATTCCCAGGCAAGTCGAGGTACTTTGACTGGTGCTTTCTTTACAATCAAAGATGTGTATAAAAGAGAAGATTTCCTGCTGAGATAGAGACCCCCAGCTATACGATTATTTTTGCTATTCTGCTATGGGTCTTTACCTCTCCACTCATCCACTGCTAAGTTCGACCAAAATCTCAAAGAGTGGAAGGCGGGGTGCCCGGCTTGTGCCACCCCTAAGGAGACCCTAGCACATATCCTGTTTTTCTGTTCGGCCTAAAAGAAGAGTAGGCGCTGTTGGATATTTCCACTATGAATCTGGAGATCAGAGATTTTAGAGGTGCATTAAGGATGCTTAAAAATGATACCAGCAAGCCAGTGATTTTTGCAATTATCTGTTATCTGTGGGCCACGTGAAGAACTAGGGCAAAGATGTGTGTTTCTACTGAGGACCAATCAGTGCTGCTGTCCTAATGTGTGTGATATGTTGATTGCATTTTGTATAATTAACTATAGCCCAATTGGTGACGGTCTAGAATTTGACAGTTTTTTTTTGCTCTCCATATAACCAAGCATACTGAACTACTGCAATTATATTTTTAATGATATAATGTATATAGGACTGTGTTAGAGTTGGCATCCTTGGCATGGTCTCCCCTAACTTTTTGCCTCTGTGTCCCAGGTTGTTGATGTGTGCTGGACTCTATTTTTGCTGTTTTTGATACTCTGGTCAGTTTACCACTGCTAAGTAGTGCTAAAATGTAAGTGCTTCTATATAAAATGTATGTGTAATTGGCTTTCCATGACTGGCATATTTGATTTACTAGTAAGTCCCTAGTACGGTGCACTAGAGGTGCCCAGGGCGTGTAAATCAAATGCAACTAGTGGGCCTGCAGCACTGGTTGTGCCACCCACATACGCATCCTTGTGAACATGGCTCAGACCTGCCACTGCAGTGTCTGTGTGTGCCATTTTAAACTGCCAATTTGACTTGGCAAGTGTACCCACTTGCCAGGCCTAAACCTTCTCTATTTAGATATGTAAGGCACCCCTAAGTTAGGCCCTAGGTAGCCCCATGGGCAGGGTGCGGTGAATGTTAAAGGTGGGACATGTACTTATGTGTTTTACATGTCCTATGTGTTTTACATGTCCTAACAGTGAAATACTGCCAAATTCGGTTTTCACTGTTGCAAGGCCTATCTCCCTCAAAGGTTAACATGGGGGCTGCCTTTAAATATTATTAAGGGATTCCCTTAGGGAGCAGATAGAAAAATGGAGTATAGGGTCTCTGCGCTCAGTTTAAAAATACATCTTTTAGTGAAGTTGGTTTTTAGACTGTGTGTTTGAAAATGCCACTTTTAGAACTTTGGCATTTTCTTGCTTAAACCATTCTGTGACTCTGCCTGTTTGTGGATTCCCTGTCTGGGTCAATTTCACAGTTGGGATGTTTGCACCTCTCTCTAGACTGTGACACAAAGGGAGCTGGGGTTTAGCCTGCATATCCCGATGAGCCATCTGTGCTAGGAGGGAGGGGAGGAGTGGTCACTTACACCTGAAAGTGCTATGCCTGCCCTCACACAATGCAGTCTCCAACCCTTGGTGTGTGTCTGGGGCCTGGCCTGGGCAAGGCAGGACCTTACAAACAAGATAGACTTTCCTTTGAAGTAGGCCTACTTCAAAGGCAGAAAGGGGTATAAAAGAGCCCCCAAAACCCCTTACAATCAGATCACTTCTGGAATCAAGAGGAACCGTTGCCAAGGAGAAAAGCTGAAATGCTGAGGAGAAGTGCTGCCCTGTCTGTGACTGTGCTTTGTGGAGCTATCCTGCAGTTGCTGCTTCTGACCTGTGAAAGGGGACAAAGACTGGACTTTGTGGTATATTCCTGCTTGAGATAAAACTCCAAGGGCTTGGACTGAGCTTGCTCCCTGTTCTGAAGTCTCAGGGCCATCAAAGACTTCCCCTACCAGCACCTGGACTCTCTGCTGAGACTCCTGCCCTGAGATATTGGACTTGGAAGTCCCTGGGCCCTTGAAAGGAGAAGCTGGTGAAAATCCAAGAAAACCGACTGGACGACTCCGGACCGATGGTGCTGCCGAATCCCATGACGACCCTTGCAACCGACTCCGTGGTCCTCGCTGGAGTGCGACGACATCGCTGCAGCCCGCCAAAGTCCACGACTCAGTGGAAGTCGCTGCACCACATTGTGATCGCTGTATATAGACTCCGCTGAAGTGCGCGGATTGAATGCTTTTTTAGTTATATCTTTACAAATTCATAACTTGACTTGTGTATGTCAGATTTGTGTTGTTTTGGTCTTGTTTTGTTTAGATAAATATTGGCTATTGTTTAAACCTGTGTTGAGTCATTTTGTGGTGTTTTTACTTCATTACTGTGTGTGCTGGCACAAATACCTTACACCTGGTCTCTGAAGATGAGCCTTCCTGCTCGTGCCAAGCTACCAAGGGGGTGAGCGGGGGTTAACTGAGGGTGATTGTCCTTTACCCTGACTAGAGTGAGGGTCCTTGCTTGGATGGGGGGTAACCTGACTGCCAACCAAGGACCCCATTTCTAACAGTCTGTTTCGTAGAAGTTGCTTTATTCCTAACTTTTAGCATTATGTTTATAATATTTATCTATTGTTTCGTATTTATATTCTATCAAGCATTTTTATGTGCTTTTATGGATAGCGAGCTGAAATAAAGGTTTCTGAACTGAACTGAGCTACTCCCCTTCCTATTCTTATGACCAATTTTGACACAGACCCAATCACCTGAAAGTAAGTTGACTTCTTTAACACCATGCACATTGTCACGATACTCCTTGTAAATCTTTTGCACTTCCATTAAATTATTTTTGCCACCTGATGCGCTACAGACATCCATGCATTGTTATCTTTAGTAAATGGCCCTCTCCCCTTGAGCACACTGAAGGGACCATACTTTGTCACAATAGGAGTAAACCTGTAAGCCCACAACAGTTTTCAGAGTTCCTTCTCCCAATTTATTTCAGAATTTTTAGCAGCTTGCATACTACCCATAATCACCCTGTTAAAGTTCTCAACTGTACTATTACTACTTGGGTGATACACAACAGTGTGCTTGAGTTCAACACTAGTCCTCACAAATAAAGCCTTCAAAATTTCCCCTGTAAGTTGAGGACTAATGTCAACTAACAAGGGCCAGGGAACACCTTCCTTTAAGAAGAACCTTTCCAGAAATGAAATAACCACAGTCTTATCAACCTTAGCATTAAAACAGTCTTGGGCCATTTAGAATACATGTCAAAGAGCACTATTAGGTGCCTGGGGAACCATTAGAGTTCAACACGGTACCCAGAATATCCATGGCCAGTGCCTCACAGGTATATCCGGTAGTTCCCTGATGTCTAGCAGAGGCCTAAAAACTGATTCTGGCTTATCATAATTAACACATGGCTCACAGGACTGCACACATTTTTCGATATCAGAATCAATACCAGGCAGCCAATATGAAGCCTTCACTCTTTTTTTATATTTGACAATGCTGAAATCCCTTCATGTGTGATGCTCAAAACCGTTTGTCTCAGACTATGTGGAGGAATCACCCTCTCTCCCCTTAAGAGGAAATCCTGATCACACACAGAGAACTCATTCTTAAGCTCCCAGAATGTTCTATGTTCATCCTAAAGCTCTTATTTTGTCTGGCTAGCGTTGTACTATATATATCTTCACATCCTTCAGTACATCATCATTTCCATCACCAGACACCCAAACTTCTTTAACAATAGTACCACTGCAACACAGTATTCATCCAAGTCACTTGGTTCATGTTCCCTTATGGAAAATGGGAATCTGCTCAAGTAATCAGCCACCCTGTTTCTGCGCCCTTTCAAATACTTTGCATCATAAGTGTAATCCAAGAATCTTAAATACATTCTGGCTATATGAGGAGTCGCCATAACAGCACCATTAGTGGTCAAAACGATGAACTGTTGAATGAGAAACAAATTTGCCCACAAAAATGGGACAGGATAGGGCAACCATGGACTTCCCAATGGCCTGAGACTTGACTTGGGTGATACCTTCGACTGAGATGTCCATGGTGGGGTGGAGGTGGTGGGTTTTCTCCAACTGCAGAATGGATTTTCATTGTGCCATTGCTCTGTGATGTATGTGAAAAGGGCCTACACGTTGGTGAAGTGGGGCAGTCTGTGGTCTTTTTGATTGTTTTTGAAGTCTTCTATTAAAAGATTTACGAAAGGAACTCTGACCATTAGCTTATGGTTCATCCACAACATAAATCTGGAACACCACAGATACTGTCTGTATTTCTCCATTGCTCAAACACATGCTAACATTTCCCTCTGATCACTGAATAATTTTCTTCAGTGAGTGATAGAGAAAGGGAAGCAAACAACACAGTGTTTTTCATTCTCCAAAATGTTAAAACCGCTCCAAGTCCCTTACCTCTGGCATCTGTGGTCAGGATACTGTGTTCTATAAACAAATATGGGGACAGGGAGATTTTTTCTGGTCCAGTGCACAATCTCCCACCATGAACCTGTAGTTTAAATATAGGTGCACTGTTCCACTAGAAAGAAAGAGATAAGCCCACCAAAAGAGATTGGAAATAGCGACTAAGTACTGAGTGAATTCAGGAGAATTCAGGAGGGCCCTCAAGCACCCACTTGGGTGACAGGTATCATCATCGGGCTTACTCCTCACCAGACTGGTGCTGCAATGTCTGGCGGGCTACCCAGTATTCTGGGTGGCACTCAACCAATGTAAAATTACTAACAGCAAGGGTCTGGGTAAGAAACTGAATAAAGAGCGGAGAGTTTAGAAAAAGAGACA
This sequence comes from Pleurodeles waltl, assembly GCF_031143425.1. NCBI lineage: Eukaryota > Metazoa > Chordata > Amphibia > Caudata > Salamandridae > Pleurodeles > Pleurodeles waltl. The sequence goes on along the minus strand of NC_090445.1, from coordinate 1,199,816,984 downwards.
AGATTAATAAAATTGGCTCTGAACCTGAGCCATTATTTTAATATGATAGGAATTGGGTTCAGGCCAAGATTAAAAACAGCAATATGAGAGTGTCGTTGGAATAATGTACCATTACACTCTATAGTTAGGGAAGGTAGTTTACCTAATCCGACATGGTCAACATGTTTCGCGTCTATGGTTGGTCACAAGGTGATCCTATGACGCTTCTTCAGGACCCACGAAAAAAAGCCTTTGATTGTTATACTACTTCTCCTATGTGTCAAAAAATTAACTAAGTGCACATCTAGTCACTTACAGGGTAGAAGACAGAATATGTCTAAGTCAGTTGGTCAGTACAGTCGCCCTGCATATAATCAAAAAAGACACAAAACAATTAGTGCCGGTGAATAACACAGAAAAAACACACAATCTCAAGCAATGATAGTGACAACCACCCTTAATCAGTGAATAATGAATAATTATCTGAAAAAGTTTTCAAAAAAGATAAGTTTTAGCAATGCTTACCATCCCATATTAGAGATTGGGCTCCCTGGGTCTGCGCTAGCATCAACCAAGGAGAATGAACTAGATAAAAGTGATAGTGATATGTGGTAGTTTAGCACCGCATAGTCGTATATGAAAACATGGTGTTGAACATGATTGCATATTAATAATGGGAATAGATCACGGATTTCAATATTCAATGCGTTTGTGCACAATTGTCTACATATGTATATCCATTAATAGTGTTCGGAAAAAAGCTCTCGTATAGAGAAACATATGTATTATGCTAACTGGCAATGTCTCCGACCTTCCAGGGTGGTGTTGTCATTTAGCTGCGTAATCTTGTTGGAATTAAATTATCCTATAAGAGTTTATGTTACCCCGTGGAGTCCAGACACAGCGATTACACACCTATTCCAAACGGGGAACCAAGTATATGCCAAAACGTGTATAAGTATCAGTTGTGGCAGGTTGCTCTAAGAATAAAAGGCCATGTGGGGAGTCGGCCAGATGACGGGTGAGTTAAGTCATCTTAGAATTCAAAAAAAGGCGAACATGCCCCCGATAGTCCTGCACTTACTTCAAATGTTCCTCGGTTCAACCAGGAACCTGCCCTTTGCCGCGCGCCCGTAGACGGCGTGCAGTTGCGGTACGAGGTTTTTTATGCTGACACTAAGAAGCGCGGCCGTACCGGAACCAACCAGCTGGTTGTTCCGGGTAATAAAAATAGTCGAGGGACTAGCATTGCGGCGGCCATCCTAGGGGATCCATAAAGGACGGATCCAAACACCGTTAGGAAGGGGAAGTTGACTATGGGGGCCATCTTATATTGTTGAGACAATAATAAGGAGGTCTGTATAGATACGGAGACAATACCCAAAAGTAGCCCTTTCTTTGTTTTAAAAAAAAAACAATTATACACATTAAAAACGGTATCAAAAGGATTGTTGCCAAATTTTATTGGAAGCTCTAGGTTGAATGTTATTTATTTATTACATTTAAGTATGAGGAAAAAAGGAAGAGAAAAAGAAAGAAGAGAACGGCAGGTAACAAGTAAGGGTCAGTCTGACAAGGTAAAGTCTAGTGTAGCTGGAATATAGTAGCCCTTATGCTTTCTAAAATTAAGGTGTTAATAAATTCCAGGGTATGTCATCGTTCAATCCTTCTTTGTGGGTTTTCAGTCGGAAAACCCATCTTTGTTCGGTCTTAAATAGTACATTAGGGTTGTTACTGACAGTTCTTGGTACTTGTAACACTATCCACCACATATCATCAGGGCTGTGTTTTGCATCAATGAAATGTGCACTGAGCTTAGTGGTGATGCGGGAACATCTGATATTGCTCCGGTGTTCATTAATACGTAGTTTGACAGGGCGAGTCGTCATTCCAATATATTTTAAATTACAAGGACAGGAAACTAGGTAGATACACTGTCGTGTGTTGCAGTTTGTATGTTTCTTAAGATGCCAAGTCCCAAAGTGGTCAAGGTCAATGCTGTTTAGACGTTTAGTGAGAGGACAGACATTACATGAGCCACACGGATGGTGACCCATCACTGGGGGTAAATTCCACAGTGTGGTTTGTTGTTGTGTCTCATTGGACATGCGAGGTCGAGTATGGACAAGTAGGTCTCGTATATTAGTTGACCTTTTGAAGGCAAAAAGAGGTTTAGGAATTTCTGTTCCACCGCTCTGTAGTATATTCCACCGTTTATTAATCAACTTTTTAATGGTATTAGACAGTGGAGTGAACGTAGAGACACACGTCAAACATGTTTCCGGGTCCTTAGGTGTTGAAGTTAGCAGAGCTTCCCTATGGTTGTTACGTGCTCTTTTATAAGCAGAGTTAATGATCTTATTTGGATAGTGTCGGTCCTGTAGTTTGTGTTTCAAATCTCGAGATTGAGTGTCAAAGGTTTGGGTAGTGCTGCAATTGCGTCGTAACCTCAAAAATTGCCCAAATGGAAGATTGTCCCGCAATGCTTTTGGGTGATGACTATCGTACATGAGTAAACTGTTGCGATCAGTACTTTTATGGAAGGTAGTGGTGGTGAGTGTGCCATTATCAATTTTGATCACCAAATCCAGAAATGATATTTGTGTAAGGGATGAGTGAGCAGTGAATCTCAGGAATGGGTCCAGAGAATTAATCCAAGAGGTGAATTCGTCAATTTCATCACACGGGCCATTCCAGATGATAAGGATATCATCAATGTACCTCTTCCATAAGGAAATCTTATTGTAAAATGGGTTGGTAGTTTGTAGTATAAAAAGTTTCTCAAAGTTATACATATACAAACATGCCAGACTAGGGGCAAAAGTGCTCCCCATTGAGGTCCCTTGAATTTGATGAAAAAGAGAATCTTCGAATTGGAAGAAATTATTTTTCATTGCTAGGGTAGCACACTGCATAATGAAGTGGACTGGGGTAGGAGATGTCCATGTACTAGCAAGTAGGGCAGTTTCCACTACTTGTAAGGTCGAGTCCTGTGGGATGTTTGTATATAGGGCTTCCACGTCAAGTGTAATAAGGGCTTTTGCTTCATTAGATAAATTAATGTTCTCAATCAGATTAAGAACATGAGTCGTATCTTTCAAAAAGGTGCTGGATTCTTGTACCAGTGGTTGAAGGAAAAAGTCACAAAATACAGAGAGGGGTTCAAGTACAGACCCAATGCCTGATACAATGGGTCGACCAGGAGGAGGAAAAATTCCCTTGTGTATTTTCGGAAGACAGTAAAAGTATGGAGTCCTAGGGTGTGTAGTATCTAGGAACTCGGCTTCCTTAGGAGAGATCCATGTATTGTTCTTAGCCTCTTCTATCATACATCTGATTGTTTTCTGTAGATCGGGAGTAGGGTCATGGATCAAATGGGCATAGTGACTACTGTCGCTTAAAAGACGTAAGTACTCCTGTCTATACTCATCAGTGTTCATAATTACTATTGCACCCCCCTTATCGGCGGGTTTTATAAGGATAGACTGATCAGAGGCTAGATCTTTCAGGGCCTTCTTTTTAATGGCTGGTAAGTTCATAAACAGTCTATTAGGACAGATAGTGTTCAGATCTGCCATGACAGCTTTTTCGAAAGTTAACACCTCGACAGGGAGTGAGTGTGTAGGGGGAATGAAAGTAGATGGTTTTCTAAGGCCTGTATCATTGTTCCCAGGCAAACCCGGTCTCTCTAGGAAGAAAAAATGTAGGCGTATCTTCCTGAAAAATTGTGCAAGTTCGCAATTGAGGCGGAAAGGGTCTTCAGATGGAGTCGGAACGAAGCCCAACCCTTTATTCAGGGCTGAAAGTTCATCAATAGAGAGATTTTTATTGGAAAGATTAACCACTAAGCTCTCGGTGGAGGAGGAGTTTTGCCCTGGCTTCGGGTAACCATTTGAGGTTCTTCTTTGTTCCAATGGACCCGTCTGCCTCTGCCTCTCCTTCTTCCTCTTCCTCTGCCCTGGCCGCGGCCTAAAAAAGGTACATAGGGTGGCATGGGGCGAGGTTGGAAGAAAGGGTAAGGTGGTTGCCAGAAAAGAGGTTGGTTGGGAGGATATGGTGGTTGGTTATACATGGGTGGGTGGTTGTATATGGGTGGTTGCATCCCGTCGTCAGTGCTCCATCCGTCGGATGAAGAACTGGTGCTGAAATTGCGATTTTTTTAAAAAGAAGTTGTCGAATCATCAGATGAACGAGACTGGGTATCTATATCATAGTGCTCCTTAATATAAGGATAGACTTTCTCGCGATCGAATCTCCTGATGTCTTTCTGTAATTTTGTTATTTTTTGCTGAGTTAGAAACTCCCTCGTCTCATTCAATTCTGTGTTAATCTCGAGAAGACGGCTTTTGAAAGAAGACAGAGTTATGGTTGTTTTTATGGTGCTTTCAAGGCAGGTAATCTGAATCATGATTGATTCAGCCAGTCGTTTTGAAGCATTGATAATTAATACTAGCCAATCTCTGGTGCATTTCCACGCGATCTGTGCCCAGTCTTTTCTGAATGCCAGATCGTGTAGAAAGATCCTGGGTATGTTAGCAACAAAGAGACCACTAGGAGCAATATTTGCTCTCAAATATTCTGTCATTATTGTGCCGTGCATGACTGTTTTTATTAAGTCACGTTTGAGAGAGGAGAGTTTGTCCCAGTCTTCCTTTAGACTGCCTGTAGGATTAGCCCCATCATTATCAAGTATTGATGGAGCCTGTAAGATCGCAGATACCGCCTCGTCATCGAAACTCAAGCCTTGGAAATTATCCATGGTCGATAGTCTAGAGAACAGAAAATGAAAAAATGAAAAAGGGTCTACGAATTAAGACCCATGTATATGTCCCACAGCGAAGCTGCTGTGCTGAATTCTATAAACAAATATGGGGACAGGGAGATTTTTTCTGGTCCAGTGCACAATCTCCCACCATGAACCTGTAGTTTAAATATAGGTGCACTGTTCCACTAGAAAGAAAGAGATAAGCCCACCAAAAGAGATTGGAAATAGCGACTAAGTACTGAGTGAATTCAGGAGAATTCAGGAGGGCCCTCAAGCACCCACTTGGGTGACAGGTATCATCATCGGGCTTACTCCTCACCAGACTGGTGCTGCAATGTCTGGCGGGCTACCCAGTATTCTGGGTGGCACTCAACCAATGTAAAATTACTAACAGCAAGGGTCTGGGTAAGAAACTGAATAAAGAGCGGAGAGTGTAGAAAAAGAGACAAGATTAATAAAATTGGCTCTGAACCTGAGCCATTATTTTAATATGATAGGAATTGGGTTCAGGCCAAGATTAAAAACAGCAATATGAGAGTGTCGTTGGAAGTAATGTACCATTACACTCTATAGTTAGGGAAGGTAGTTTACCTAATCCGACATGGTCAACATGTTTCGCGTCTATGGTTGGTCACAAGGTGATCCTATGACGCTTCTTCAGGACCCACGAAAAAGGTCGGAGACATTGCCAGTTAGCATAATACATATGTTTCTCTATACGAGAGCTTTTTTCCGAACACTATTAATGGATATACATATTTAGACAATTGTGCACAAACGCATTGAATATTGAAATCAGTGATCTATTCCCATTATTAATATGCAATCATGTTCAACACCATGTTTTCATATACGACTATGCGGTGCTAAACTACCACATATCACTATCACTTTTATCTAGTTCATTCTCCTTGGTTGATGCTAGCGCAGACCCAGGGAGCCCAATCTCTAATATGGGATGGTAAGCATTGCTAAAACTTATCTTTTTTGAAAACTTTTTCAGATAATTATTCATTATTCACTGATTAAGGGTGGTTGTCACTATCATTGCTTGAGATTGTGTGTTTTTTCTGTGTTATCCACCGGCACTAATTGTTTTGTGTCTTTTTTGATTATATGCAGGGCGACTGTACTGACCAACTGACTTAGACATATTCTGTCTTCTACCCTGTAAGTGACTAGATGTGCACTTAGTTAATTTTTTGACACATAGGAGAAGTAGTATAACAATCAAAGGCTTTTTTTCGTGGGTCCTGAAGAAGCGTCATAGGATCACCTTGTGACCAACCATAGACGCGAAACATGTTGACCATGTCGGATTAGGTAAACTACCTTCCCTAACTATAGAGTGTAATGGTACATTACTTCCAACGACACTCTCATATTGCTGTTTTTAATCTTGGCCTGAACCCAATTCCTATCATATTAAAATAATGGCTCAGGTTCAGAGCCAATTTTATTAATCTTGTCTCTTTTTCTACACTCTCCGCTCTTTATTCAGTTTCTTACCCAGACCCTTGCTGTTAGTAATTTTACATTGGTTGAGTGCCACCCAGAATACTGGGTAGCCCGCCAGACATTGCAGCACCAGTCTGGTGAGGAGTAAGCCCGATGATGATACCTGTCACCCAAGTGGGTGCCTGAGGGCCCTCCTGAATTCTCCTGAATTCACTCAGTACTTAGTCGCTATTTCCAATCTCTTTTGGTGGGCTTATCTCTTTCTTTCTAGTGGAACGGTGCACCTATATTTAAACATCAGGATACTGTGACCAGTGGACTTAAACCATTGCAAGGGAGCTGCAATGTAAATATCTTCCTTTATACTTTCAAATTCTCTCCGGACATTCTCATTCCATGTGAACACTTGACAATCTTTGAACAGTTGTCTCGATTCATATGTTTTCCCTGACAAATTTATTATAAACTTAAAGTAAAATTCTGATAGACCCAGGAAGGATCTTACTTCATCTTACTTCAAGTGGGAGCAGAAGCATTCTTAATGGACTCAATGATCTCCTTCTACTAATTTCATGCCCCAAATAAGTCACTGATTCCATTACAAACTTACATTTTCCCAATTCTGCAGTCAATCCATTGTATACTGACATTTCTTACCACTATTTCCAACCTGTGATCATGCTGCAGTATGTATCATCCCATTGCCAGAATATCATCTTGGAAAAAACTACTCCTTTAAGATCCTTAAATAATTTATGCATCAACTGTTAGAAGACAGCTGTTGCTGATGCTAAGCCAAATGACTTCCAACATGTATAACACACAATAGTGTGGTAAAAGCAGTAAGTTCTCTGCTTGTATGATAGAGAGGTACTTCATGGTAAACATATGTCAGGTCACTTGTTGAGAACAACGTCACACTTTTAGCCTTAGTCAATATCTCATTAATATTTGGCAGAGGAATATACCACAATGTTCTTATTGAGGTTCCTTAGATCACTATACAACCTCATCTGCTCATTTGCCTTCATTGCAACTACCAGAGATGTCAACCATTCTGCACACTCTCCCAACTCTATGATGCCACTCTGCTCAGATTTGTCCAATTCATTAGCTACTTCTTCCCTGAGACTCAAAATTATAGTCCTTACTTTGTGACATACTGTTTCAGCCTCTCTTTTGAACACTATTTTGTATGGAAATCTTTTTTATTTCTGAACTTTTCCTGAAACTTCATCACAAATGTTGTCATGCATCTTCTCTTCCATGCACCCTACTGGGTCACCCAATAATAACAGCAGTTCCTTGCTATTGGGGTCTAGGGTGATACTAAAAGCCCTTTAGTCTATTCAACCCAGAAAAGAAGGTTCTCCTTTAGCCACATCCAATTTGCCTATAGTCTTCCTATGCCTGAATACAAAACTCAAGGTCCTATATCCTAACATAGGTATCCTTCCACCTGTAAATGTTATAGGATGATTGTCCATTGCATTCTATTTGGTCTCCCAGACACTTGTTAATTTGTCTTCCCACATATTTTTATCTACAATGGTATAGGGCGACCCTGATTCTGCTACAATCAATATCACCTATTTTTAAACATGCTGGTTTAGTCTTATAATTCAAATCTAAAGTTAATATGTGCCAATCAAAACTCAAAGCACCCTCGGCCCCATTTGACTCCGCTCCATTCTCATTAGAATGTCCAGAATCAGATTTTCAGGTAAAGACTTCACAGTATGGTGTGTACCTTTCTTTCTACATAAATTGCCAAATACCCCACAGTAAGAGCATTTAGACCTGAAAGCTGAACAGTTTTTGTTTCTAGCTAAATGTTCCTTGGTACTACACCTATAACAGCTAGGATGTTTATCACTCCCAAAATTCACATTCAGGGTCCTCAAACTTGCAATTTTCGAGGTAAAATTACCACACTTTTTCCCACTCTTGTAAGAATTCTTAGATACCTTACAATGGTTACAGATCCTGTGAGAGAAGGAATATTAACAGCTGCCTTGGTATACCTCTTAGACAATTCTGTTTTTTTCACAATAGCAATAATGCCCTTGATAGAGGATTCTCCGCTTACCTGCAACCTTTCCTGTAAGTTACTGTTATTGGTGTGCATGATGATCTTAACACAAATAAGCTCGTCATGCAAGGAGCCAAATTTGCTACAAATAGGCAATTTCTTGTGCGTTGACACATAATACTCAATGGTCTCCCTGTTTCTGTTTAAATAAATTCTATATGTCTAAGGCTGCAAATACAGCTGATTGATAATAGCTGCCAAAGTCTTCCAAGGCATGTTTTAAAACATCTCTATCTTCCTCAGTCCTTACTTTTTTCCATCTGGCCATAAACAAGCAAGCCTTCAGGACCTAAGTTGTGTAACAAGATTTTCTTTTTCCTTAAAGGAGTGAACTCTTCTGCGGCTTACTCCTCTATAGTTGAAATGTAATTCAGGAAGTACTTCTTCCACTCCAGCTATTTAATTTGTGGCTCACCAGGCAACGTAAGGAAAGGTAATGGAAGCGTACAAGTGAAAGTTTGGGTACACAAGGTATGTTATGAGTTTACGCACATGGACGTAAAAGGAAATAGCCAATAGTGTTATTAGATTGGTATACTCACCATAGAGTTTGGGGATAATACACAATTAATGCTCAAATATGAATTTGTATACAGGAATATACAATGTAACAACCAATAATGTTATTTAGGTTGGTGTGTGTATCACCATAAAGTTTGGAGATAAAGAAACAGTTAGTAATCAGCTTGCTAAAGAGGGTGTGTGTATCACGGTAAGATGTGCAGGAGGATGGTGTGCAGACTCCTGTAGGATGTAGGATGCGTATCACCATAGGATGTGTATACAAAAAGCTTTAAAAGTCACTAGATTAACACAGTGTGCTATTTTCCTTGTGTGGCCCAATAAAAAATGGTCACAAAGCTTTGGACATTATACTACGTTGTGTGCTTATTGTTGAAGCCTACTGTTGTAGGAATGAGCCACTCTAAAATGGCAGCGGCGTGTGTGACATCGGGTCTAGTGGTGTGATCCCTGCATGGAGTTCAGAGAAGGGCGCAGGAAGATTCATGCTTGTCTACTCACAAGCGCAACACATGAGGCACACAGCAAATTCCACTCATCAAAACGTCTTTGGAAATGCTTGGAATTGCCCCAAAATTTCACAGAACCGATAGTGCCACTGCTTACTCTACCTCCAGGTCCAAACAGTCTTCAGCTGCCAGTAAGGAACACTTCTGCCAAATATTCAACAGAGCGAAGCAGCAAGATTGGCCAAGAATACGTAAGAAGCCCAGGAACAGAAACACGAAGTCGGTAAGTCCCTCATCACCAATTTGTAATGATTTTTCCAAGAAGCCAAGGTAAGTAAAATTCTTTATTTAGAGTAGGCAGTAACATCTACAATGAGCTGCAGTGAGCTGCAGTTTTCTTCCAACGCTCTCTTCAACTGCCAGTTTTCCCAACTCTAGAAAACCAACATCCCCATAGCAACTAACTAACACAGAAACCAGAAAGCTGCTGAACAGATATGCCTCATATTTTAAAGAATACCTGTTCTGAAAATATGGACTGCTAAAGAAAGACTCTTACCTTAAAATTGATTTAATAGATTAAAATAAAAGAAATAAGCACAAAAGAAGTTACACATAGCTATGTAAGGCAAGGACAGATATACCTAACTTGTAAATAGAAAACAAAACAGGAAGTGTCAGTTTGGCTTCACTTTTCTAGGGTGAAGAAGACTAGAGGATGGATGGGAGCAAATTGGATAGGTAAACTATGGCTGTGGGTAGGACTAGTTGGGATGAGGAAAACCTGGGGACGAATGAAGACGATTACCAGTAAGTAACCCGGTCAGCTACCAAAAGTCAGTGGAACATAAAGCCGTACCAGAACCCACAACCTGCAGTTGATAGTTAATGAATGTGTTAGGGAAGCCCCATGTAGCTGCCCGACATACATCCACAAACAAGCATTTGCAATGCAATAGGGATCGCATATTTCGAACAAGTTAATTGTCCTCTTTTGACAACAGCACCCAAAAGAAAAAACAAAAGAAAACGTGAGAAGAAACTGAGAAAAGATGACTAGGCAAAATAAAATAAAGCTTTAAAAAATAAAACTTTGCAATTTTGTGCCTGCTGGTCACGTTTTTGCCAGTCACAAACAAGCCTTCTGTTTACGGGGCATTCAAAATTAAAAACAACAAATAGCACCTCAATCAGGTCGGGAGCAGCGGACAGGCAATAATTAAGTTGCAGCAATTTTTGCTTGATCACTGCTCCACACAGAGGAACGGAAATGATGCAAGGACGCGCCTTCATGAATTACGAGGCTGTAAAGAAGAGTGCCACTTCAACCATCAAATGGTGAGAGACAGGCGGGCTCCAAGCCCTTTATTGAACACAACAGCAAGCGCTTGCACTCGCAGGCTCGACCCTAAAAATACCCACAGTACAGAAGTGCATGTGCACGTCTCTATGCCGTTCTGAAGTCTTCCATGGCCTACACATTCTTGAGTCTGTGTGGGATTAGGTCCCAGGATGTTCCTCCGCATTCAAATATTAAGCTGTGTTTCAATAGGGGCCTATACATTAGGTTGATGGAATTCGAATTCTTTCGGTTTCGCACCCAACATTAAATGTTGTGGTAGAAAAGTACCCTACAGTGAATCACTTTGTTATTTGTGAGAAAGCCACCTCAACGTTCGAACTATACATACCAAATGTGGACAAAGAAACAGAAGGAAACATGACTTACTCAACCAAAGTGTTCAACACATAATACTGTGCTTACAAAACTGGACATGTGTGAACTTTGTGATGTCTGCCCTGTAACAGTTACTAGTAGGTAGAGATTTACAAACGATTGGAAAGGAAGAAGGGGTTTCTGACAAAACTGAGGTCCTCATCCTCGGCTCTGCCCCCTCCGCATGGGACCGCTCCTGGTGGCCTGCCACACTGGGAACCGCACCGACACCAACCGACCACGCATACAACTAGGGATTCATTCTGGACTCATCACTATCAATGACCAAGTAAGTCAGCGCCATCTCTTTCTCCTGCTTCACCACCCTCTGCATGCTTCGGAAGATCTACAAATGGATCCCACTGAAACCAGAAGGAAGGTCACCCAAGCCCTTGTAAGCAGCAAACTGGACTACGGTAATGCCCTCTACGAAGGATCCATGACCAAGCTCCAGAAAAGACTGCAACGCGTACAGAACTCCTCTGCACGCCTCATCCTGGACATCCCCCACTACTGCAACATTACAGCCCACCTGAGAGACCTACACTGGCTCCCCGTGAACAAGAGAATCACGTTCAAACTCCTCACCCATGCTCACAAGGCACTGCACAACACCGGACCAGTATACCTCAACAGACGGCTCTCCTTCTACACCCCGACCAGACAGCTTCGCTCCACCGACCTTGCTCTCGCCAGATCATTTTCCCAGCTCGCCGCCAAGTCTTGGAACACTCTTCCCACCCTCCTGCAGCAGACACAGGACCTACTTACCTTCAGGAGACATCCCACGACATGGTTGTTTGAGCAGTAGCAGCCCCCCCCAACAGTGCCTTGAGACACTCATGGGCGAGTAGTGCGCTTTACAAATGCTCTGATTGATTGTTTCATTGGTTACGGATGATGCCAGTGAGAGAGTGGCAGAGTTGGTAATGTGGAGGAACACACTAGTACAATAGCTTTGTATGGCAACCGTGTCACTTATTTTATTTTCTGTTAAAAAAAATATATTTATACATGTTACAATCAAAACCTTGGAAAAGAGACACCTTGCACAATGACGAGTAGCAGAAAGTGATTACATTGTGCTGCTTATCAATCCGATCATTTTGAAAGTGCTTACCGCTTTTCTTGTACATCATATCAGTAAGACCAAACATTGTCATGCTTTGTGGTTTGTCCTAGGACAATCATGGAGTTTCTTTCTTTTTTCCTTTCTTCAGAGGAAGGTATGTCGGGCCTGAAAAACAATAAAAACAATCATTAAAAAAAAATATATACTTTTTTCATTGTTGATTTTCATCTTAATAATAAACTCAACCAGATAAAAGTAGAGTTATCTTAAGTCATAATACATCGCTATTTCCTAATGTAGAATCATTACACTATTAAGACCATCCTCCCTCCATCATCCTCCACTCATGACCACAAATCCATAATACAGTAGATAATTTCAGGTTCCTCCTCTCCGATTCCCCATTACACATTGTTTAGCTATCCACCTCTCCATCCCTTAATGTGTCCTCCCTTTCCCATATCTTGTGATTCTTCGGAGGGGATTCTCCAGACTGACATATTGGGACTTAAAGAGTTCAACGTGTGTCCAGTCCCCTTTTCAACCTACTGATGTTAGGGGAGTGGATCTACCCTTGACAAGAACTAATCCAAGTCCGAGAAGGTTTTTTTTCTGAGCATGTGAATCAATCTTTCCAGGTTATTCAACAATGCTATATGGAGGTTTAAAACTATGGGGCGCCCACGGAATGCCTAGAAAGTACAAGATATTCCCTCCCAAAACTAACTAGTATTCCCAAAGGTCCACGTTATATGTAGGATGTCTCCAATCTCAGTGTGGCATCAAATACAGTTAGGCCTGGAGCATCGCTGTATGTGCCAGACCCTCTCAAGAGTTAGGTATACTCTATAAAGGATTTCAAACAGGAAAGAACAGTACCTACCAGGTATCTTAGCCTTCTGAGGGGCTAGTAAGGTATGTTTTTCCCAGGTGTCCCTGAACTGGCCAGAGGTACCTGGGGTATTAAACATAACAGATTTGTAAATGCAAACATTTTTACCATTTGAGGAAGCTTTGACATTGTCAACTTCGCCTCCAGTGGATTGAAGTCAGGGATGTTCTCATCTGTCCTAACATATAACGTGATGGCATGCCTTAATTCGAAGTTGGGAAGAATTGGGTACTCAATAGCCCAAGCCTATCTCTTAAATTTGCAAAGGACTTCCTCTTCCCCCAGTTGAGAAACTCCTAGGTGACCCAATCCCTCAAAGCCCTCAAGGAAGGTTACTGTTGGTAGGCCTGCACCTACCCACAACAGCATCTGACCTGTTCTCTTTCCTGACTACGCTGTCTTTTGAAGTATGGCTTTTCAGGTATGTACTACAACTTTTGTTGCGGGTGGCACATCAGCTAGGATTTCACCACAATATGGGAAACTCATTACCCAGAGTTTAATAATATATGCGGGATCTCCAAGTGCTCCTATGTGTGTTCCTCATATGTATATATTTGCTATTAGTAAAAGGGATGCTTTTTAATAGGAAATGGGTCTATCCGTCTATCATTCCTAACCCACCCTTATCATTGGTAGATGTACAACATTTTGCATTTAAGATAGATCAGGGACGGGCTTTGTTGCAAAAAAGTAATGATCTCATTATGGAGGTTGTGTCTGAAGAATTGTTTCAGGAATAGGGAACAATAGTTTTATATATATATATATATATATATATATATATATATATATATATATATATATATATATATATATATTCGCCAATAGGTAGTTATAGTTAGGATCTAGTTTCCATGGGAAAATACTTTTTTGTTTTGCTAATAATTTTAGCGCAGTTTAGCATGATTTGCCCTGGGGAGGTGGCAGTCCCAGGGGTGCGGGTGGGCTAAGTGGGCTCGCCCACCTGCATTTTATTGAGCGTCCTGGGAAGGTGGTGGTCCCCGGTGCTGCGGGGAGGTTTGCGCGGGCCCCCTGCATTAATTTCAGAACTCTGCCACAGGGAGCTGGCAGTCTGCGGGGCTTCAGTAAGCCTTAGGAAGGGGGCCCTGTGTGCCCTCCTAACTTTATCAGCCCCCAATGCCGCTGGAATCTGGTCCATCAGGAAGCACAATAAAAGAAAAGCACGGGAGACCACGTTTAAAAAAAAAATCTTGGAAAATTTCAAGGATCCATCTGCAAATTTTTGTGATATTTAAAACAAACACTTTTTAGACCTGGTGGGGTCCCTGGTGGACCCCCCTCCGTCAAGGCTAGAGGCTAGAGGCTCTGGTTATCCCTACCCTGGCCCCTTTTCTTCTTTTTGATTTTTTTTGAGGGGACTCGGCTGAAGCCAAGTCCCAAAATGGCTACCATGACTTCCTTGTTTAAGTGTTGGCAGCCAATCAGACATCAGCACGGGGACAGTTGGATCCACAGAGGATCTGCGTCCGTAGATAGCTATATTTTCTAAACTCTAATATCTCAAAAATTACTGGACGGATTTACACGAAATCACAAAAAACATGTTTTGTGGAACAAGACCTAGCTTTCTGCCGAATTTGGTGTACTTCCATCCAGTGGTTCGAGCTGTAGTCGTGTTCAAAATCCCAATGGGAAAATGCTTGGGAAAAACATGTTTTGGGACACCCTTTTTCTTGGTCCCCACTTGACGGGCCACCCCAAAACTTTCAAGACATCAGCTGAACTGACTGAAGTATACGTCTTGAAAATCTCGTGAAGATTCATTAAGTGGCCCCAAAGTTATTGGTTAAACAACAAATGCTCTTTCTGTGGAAACTAACTATAACTTCCTACTGGTAACCATATAGGAACGACCATCCAAGAGTGTCTCTTCAGAGTCTTTCTATCAATAGAATAATGTTTTCTTCCGTTGAAGTATGTTTTGTAGTTGCTAAACGTAACCCAGATATTTAATACTTTATACCTTCACATTTAGTTCATTTACCTCAATGAAATCTGTTTAGTCTAGACTAAGTCCACTTTACTTTTAGCCCTGAGTATGTGCCAAATTTGTTTAGGGTGTGCACTAATGCTGGGCCAGCTGGCAGAGAGTTAATCAACTATTCAAGCAGACCATCAGCACATAAATGATTTTGGCCCTAATTTTCACCCTGGCGGTCTTTTGACCGTTAATGTGGCGGTATCACCTCCAACAGGCTGGCGGTGTATACCGCCACATCTCCACGCATACCGCCATGGCGGTATGAACTGCCGGCTGGAGACGTGCATCTCTGACCCGGTGGTCTACACAAGACCGCCGGTGGTATAATGAGCCTGCCTACCTCCATGGTTTCCGCGGCGGTAGCACGCCACGAAAACATGGCGGTAGGGCTACCGGTGACAGCGAATTCCTTCCCTGTCACTGGTAAATGGCTCCCACCCCCCCCCAGCAATCACCTGAACACCCCAGCCCCCCTAGAGTCAGAGCGCCCCCACACCCAGAGTCACAGCGCCCCACTCCCCTCCCTGCAATCTTGCACACCCACACGCACCACACATACACCCATTCACCACCACTTCCATACATGCATTTACTCACACTCATCCATACACGCATTCACTCACACATACTCACACGCATTCACTCACACATACTCACATGCATTCACTCACACATACTCACACGCATCCACATTAACATGCTCATTTGCATACACACTGACATGCAGAGATGCACTCACTGTAACATTCATACACGCATTCACTCCCATGCATACAACCACGCATACACCACAACACTCACAGACGCATACACGCACACACACATGTATACACACACGCAGACACCACACACTCAGACATGCACACACAACACCATCCACCCTCTCCCCTGTCGGACTCCCGACTTACCTTGTCCGGCGAGTGAACGGTAAAGGAGCACTGCTGCCACCAGCAGTGCCCTGCAAGCAGGACACCGCCAGGCCATCTGTATGGTCAAAATATGGCTGACGGCGTCCTACTGGCGGAGCGGTGAAGGTGGTAGGACCGCCCAGGTGGCTCGACTGCCAACATGGCTACTGCTAGATTTTCACCCTAAAAGTGGTGGAAATCCAGCAGTAACCATATTATGGTAGGTAGAAGACCGCCAGTACTTGTGGTCTTCTGGTACCCGTGGATTTAGTGGTCTCGCTTTGAGACCGCCAAAGTCATAATGAGGGCCTTAATCTCTAATACCCCACTTAATGCACAGGCTTACCTCTAAATTGTATTTCTATAGGGGTGTGATCGGACAGGCTCCTGGCATGCAGGTTTATTCCTATTGAAAAAAGGTATGGCACTACATGCAAAAAGTGTAAATTTGGACACTGTGAATGTTTTGGATTGTACTGTCAGTGAGGTAGAATTGAACCTATTAAATCTAGGAACACCTTGGAAAATGGGTGCAGAGCATATCCGCCATCAGAAATATTTGCATTCCATATAGTGAGGCTGTCAGCATGAAATATCTTGTATTTTTCTCTGTCCATGTGTGATGTGTGATCTATCTGCATTTGTGTATTAGGATTAGGGGAGGGTGGAGCTCACGGAGTGTTCCTCGGAGTTACATGAAAACCTGGCAAGATTCCTCAGAGTACCACGAATGGGCAGAATTAGGCATGTTGCGCCGCTCGCACGGATTTTTTGCACTGGGAGCTCGTTCCGCACTAAAACAATATTAGTTCAAATGGCACCACGCAGCATGCCAGAGTGCACTGCTTCTCGAGTTGATTTTGCTGCTGCTGAAGTAGATGTCTTACTCGAGTGGTAGCTTTCTGATCGTGAATAGTTGCAACTGCCTGCTTTGGGGAAATCTCTCCAGGTGCCCTCCTAGCGACTGAAAATCATACTAGGGAACACCAAATCTAGCTCACACTGACCAACTTACTGTTGGCAAGCAGCAGGCAAGAAAACACTCCAGTTGGTGGAAACTGGCCAGAACTCAGTGTTACATGTAAAAAAAAAAGAAATTATCACCCACATTTAATTAGGATGGCTACCTCCTGGAGCCTCTAACTAGCCACAAATGAACTACTGATATGAATCCATATCTTCTGAGACATCTACAGTTGTTACCTCTGAGGTGGGTCTTCTGTCTGTATCCTATAAATCGCCACTTTGAGGACAGCTCTCCTATTGATTTTGATTGAAGAGTCCATTAACCTTGCCTGAAATGCATTTGACCAGTGTGTAGGTGTTGGGCATTCTGTTATTACCATTCATAATGACTTACCAAGTAGGTGGGGTCAACCTCTATGACCGAGTCCATGCTTCCCCTCCTTCTCTTCCTATACTTCCAACTTTGAAGTATCTGTTAATCATTACTGATCCAGAGGACCAGCTGAAAGAAGCTTCACTGATAGATATGGCTCACTCCTGTAAATTCCACAAAATGTCCTAACTGTGTGTAAGTGAGAATAAGGCAGAGTAAGAAGTGCTTGTATCTGTCTATTCTTTGACAATTATTTCACAATCTTTCACAGCATGCGTAGAATGTGAATGCCAGAGGGCTCACTGCAATGACTCGTGCCATTGTGTTGAGCTTGTTATCTAGGATGATCCCTAGATTTCTTGCATGGTCTGTGGGTGTAGGGCCTCTCTCTGATGGCCAACATGTGGATTCTAATGAGGAGGATTTGCACAATACTTCCATCTTGTCAGAGTTGAACTTCCATCAGTTGGTTTGCATCTAGTCTGGTACTATGGTCATGCAGCTGTTGAAGATAGTTACGGTGCTGGATGTCTTTCCACTCAGGGAGAAGATGAGTTGGGTGTCATCATTGTAGCAGATGACAGTGATGTTTTGTGATCACATGATGTTGGTGAACAGTGTGGTGTAAATTTTGAAAAGGCTGGGGCTGAGAGATGATCCTTGTGGGACTCAGCATATCACATTCTTGGTCTCTGATGTGAAGGGTGGCAGTCTCACTCTGGGTTTTTCCTATGAGGAAGGAGCAGACCAATTTGAATGTAGATCCTTGTGTGCCAGCCTCATGGAGTCTTCTGATGAGGGCATTGTGGGAGACCATGTTGAAGATGGTGAAGAGGTCGAGCAGGATGAGGGCAGATGTTTCTCCTTTAAATGTCGTTGATGGCTGCAATGAGTGCTGTTTCAGTGCTGTGGTTCTTTCTGAATGCTTGTTGTGTGCTGTCTAGAAACTGGTGCAGCTCAAGGTGGGTTCAGAGTTGCTTCTTAATGGCCTTCTCAAGCACTCTGACTGGGAAGTGGAACATGCAGAGGATTGGGAAGTTTCTTAGTTGATTTGAGTTGACTGTAGACTTATTGAGGAGGGCATTGATTTAAGCAAGCTTCCATTGTTCCGGGAATGTGGCAGGCGGGATGGAGTTTTTTTTTAGGGTGGTGCTGATTGGTGATGAAAATGTCTGAGTGCGGCATTACAGGTGGTTCTGTCTGCAGTGTCAGGACTGGCTTTCTATTTCCTTTCTAGTTGTTTACAATGTAATTTTGTTCTCGGAGGTCTTCTGTGTACCAGCTGGTCTGCTTATTTGACCTACTTTGCCTGTTGGGTTTGATGGGTGCAAGGTAGTCTGCGCAGTTCTTGATCCTCTCATTGAAACTGTTGATGTCCTTGTCAAGGATATCTGTGGGTCAGGGTTGATCTGTGCTAAGGGCGCTGAGCCAGTCTGCTTCTAGGATTTTGCATCTGCTGTGGCTTGGAATGCTGGTTGTGGTATTGACTTGAGGTGTGTTGATTTGTAAGTGGATAACAGAGTGGTGTTTCCCATGTGAACTGCTTGGTGGAGTTATATTTGACCCTGTTGCTGGTAGTGCAGATGGTGTCCAGTGTGTGTCCAGTATGTGTTGGTTCTGAGATGAGCTGGGTGAGTCCAATGTTGCTCAGTCTTTCGAAGAGTGCTGTGAAGCAAGGATTGTTTCTGTCTTCCAGGTGGATATTGAGCTCTCTGAGAAGTATGTAGGTGAGGGTTACGTTCATAATGAAGTTCTCAGAGATTTGCAAATTGAGGTGCAGGTGTTCCCTAAATTGGGTGATGTTCTCTATAGATTTAGTACATGGGATGAATTCCTTGAAGATGATAGTGAGTCCTCCTAGCTTGTGAGGGTGGTCCTGTTTAGTGATCTTGTAGACTGCTGTAATAGCTATTGAGATGTTGTGAGCCAATGTGGGGTTGAGCCAGGTGTCAATGATGAAGAACATGTCTGGTACATTACTGCTCAATAGATGCCATATTTTGGTTGCATGTTTCCTCAGCTATCGTCTGTTAAGAAGCATGCATGCAAGGAGGTGTTGATATGCAGGTTTGCTGTGGTGCATGGTTTTGGGCAGGGTGGTGGAGGCGTTGTTGGTGTTTGGGTGTGGTGTGTAAGTAGGTCACTGCAAAAGAACCTGCAGTGGGTGAAGGTGAAAACTCCTACTGTGGTGTGAGGCACAGCAGTAGTTGGGGGAATGGCATCTGTGATCAAATGACCTAAGGAGAGCTGTGGAGTGTCGCTGGGTGGTGATCAGACAGGGTTTCTGGCTTTAAGCGTGGGCAAGATGCAGATGGGTGCAGACAGGCTTCAATATGGTGTATAGCCGCACGCCCACTGTGCTCTTGTGCAGCAACTGCAATTAAGTAAGTCCCAGGAGGTGAGAGGACGCAGGAGGGCAGTGGCTGGGCTGATCTTCACAGGAAAAAGAGGTAGGAAAGTAACAGGAGCCAGTAAAGAGTGGGGAAGAGGAAGATGGGAAGTGTGCGTGAGGCGCATAAGCTAAACAGGCACACCAGTAATGAAAGAAGCAGTGGCTCAGAGGGTGAGAAAGAATGAATGCTATGCAGTAATAGAAAAGAGGCTCAAAAGCAAGAGTAAAAGGTTTGAAAAGTGTAACAAGTGTATATAGGCTTGAGAAATGATGAGACTTGAAGGACAAAGTAGACAAATGAGAGGTGGGAGGAGCAGGAGAGAGAGAAGAGGCACTTGAGCGAGGGGGTGAGGCGGGAGTCTCAGGTCGAAAAAGCAGGGTCCAAAACGGCCTCAACTGGTTGGAGGACCAGTCACAGTTAAGTGGGTTGAGGGGCTGGGCCTAGGCATCTGCTCAATGCGGTCAATCAGTGACTGCCATTAACCAGGTCCTTTTGGGGGGCAGAGCGTGGGAGAGTGGCAGGTAGGGCGTGTCTTTGTGGAGGTGGGAAAGCAGCAGCAGCAGGTAAGGAGCTGGGGGGGAGGGAGATGGGAAATGCAGAGGAGGGGGGCCATGGGGAGAGCAACAGAGGTTTGAGTGGGGAAAGAGCTCACAAGCTGAACAGGCAAAAAAGTGGTGTAAAGAGAAGAGACTTCTGAAGTGAGAATAGACATGAAGAGGAATGCAGACACACTAGATATGGCAGAAGAAAGAGAAGAGGAGATGATGCAAGTAATGAAGCAGGACCATCAGGCAGAAGAAACCAGGTCTGAAAGGGCCTAGATTGGTTGGAGGACCAACCACAGGTAAGTAGGTGGGGAGGCTGGGCCTAGGCACCAGCAGTTATTCAACTTATGTATTGCACACATCTTCAGCTGTGATGGCTGTGTGATGGAGCCACCAATGCCATTACCATGCATGCACTTACTCCACGGTTGTTACAACGACCGTGACACTACCACGCATTCCTTAACAGTGATAATTTTTAGCACAAATATGCCTTTACCATGCATGCTTTTACAATGAAAAATTTGTTGGAGAAGCATTTTTGGTAAAGACATATGCGTGGTAAAACTTTAAGTGTAAGTATAAGTATATTTGTACCATACAGAAATCTATACCCAACCCAAACCCTAAAAACTCCTTACTATCCCAAAACCTACACCCAACCTAAGCCCTAAAAAATCCCTTGCCGCCCAAAAAACCATACCTACCCTAAACCCTAAAAATGCCTTACCACCCAAAAACCCATACCACCTTTAAACCCTAAAGCAACAGTCATCACCCAATGTAGGAGGCTGGCCTGGTTTGTAGTGTGTACCTTGGGTACTTACACCTTACACCAGGTCCAGTTATCCCTTGTTAGGGAATGTAGTAGTGTTCTAGCAGCTTAGGCTGATAGAGGTACCTTTAGCAGAGCAGCTTAGGCTGAACTAGGAGACATGCAAAGCTCATGCAATACCACTTATAGTTACACAGTACTTATACACAAGTAAAGACAATACGCAGTGTTACCAAAAAAAAAAGGTATTTATTTGTGTGACACAGTACCAAAAATATCTTAGAGACAATACTCCTTCTGGAGGTAAGTATTATACACAATATATACACTAGACACCAAAATTGGACAAGTAAATAGTCATAGAAAAATGCAAACAGTAGGAAATACTATAGAATGCAATGGGAGAAAATAGATCTATGGGCAACACAAACCATATACTATAAAATTGAATCACAAATTCCCCCCTATACAAGTGTAGTGTGTGCAGAATCGCTGGGAGAGTAAGAATACAGTAAAGGTAAGTAAATTACCCCACCCCAGAGCCCAGAAAAGCAGGAGTAAAGTACTGCAAGTTTCCTTAGGACACACTACAGCTCATGATTGGGATTTTGCAGCAGCCAGCCAAGTCTGGAAAGAACAACTGCTGGATTATTGGACCTGAAGACCTGCAAATGGAGAGGACCAAGTCCAGAAGTCGAAAGAAGTTCCAGGAAGGACAGGAGCCCCTGCCAACCCAGAAGAGGGTGCAAAAGAAGAGTCCCCGGGTAATTGAAGACTGCAGAAATGCACCCTAGGAACATGCCAGTGGGTTCCTGCATGATGCAAAAGATGTCCCACAGCGTGAAGATCATTGCAGATGAGATTTCGTGTTGGAAGGCACCAACAAGCCTAGGCCACGCCAAAAGTGTGTTTTTCATCAAAATGGTGCTGGATGGACCCTGAGGGCCTTAACTCTGTGTGAGGAGGAAGGGGGTCTCTCAGCACTTTAGAGAGCCCTCAGGATATCAGCCAGCATGCCCAGAAGCCGCAGGATCCGTGTTCAAAGTAGTTGCAAAACGCAGTTGATGCAGTACAACAAAAGAAGGTCCCACGCCGCCGGACAACAACTCAGCGAGTTGAGCATCACATGGTGGAGTGCTGGGGACCTGGGCCAGGCTGTGCATGAAGGAATTTTGCAAAGAGTGCACAGAGGCCTCAGGAGGCGAAGAAGACACAATACACAGGGTACCGTCGTTCTTGGGGAAGGCAAGGTCCTACTTCCTCCAAATTGCGTCAGCAGGACCTCAGGACAGTCTATGTGGATGGTATCCACCCTCTGTGTCCTTAGGAGCATGCTCGTTGCTGTGAGAGGAGTCCCAGAGTACCCGTCGTCGCCTTGGAAGGTGCCTTCTTGGAGCAGGAGAGTGACTCCGTCACTCCACAGGAGATTTCTTCGGTCCTTTTGGTGCAGGATGAAGACAGTGAGTCCCCAGAGCATGCAAACTGTGGAAACTGTTGCAGTTGCTGTCTTGGAGCTGAGGTTGCTGAAGAAAAGTGTCTCTTGTAAACACTTTGTTGCAGTAACAGCATTTCTTGGAGCAGGCTGTGGTTGATCTGAGGTCAGAGGATGCTGAAGTTGTTGCAGAGGATTCCTGAAGGAAACTTGCAAGCAGAATCTGAAGAGAACCCACAGGAAAGACCCTAAATAGCCCTGAGAAGGGGATTTGCTACCTTATCAGGTATGGACCTATCAGGAGGGGTCTCTGACATCACCTGCTGGCACTGGCCACTCAGAGCCCTCCAGAGTGCCCCAATACCTTGCAAAGCAAGATGGCTGAAGTCTGGGACACGCTGGAGTAGCTCTGGGCACCACCCCTGGGGTGGTGATGGACAGGGGAGGGGTCACTCCCCTTTCCTTTGTCCAGTTTCCCACCAGAGCAGGAGAGAAGGGGTCCCTTAAACAGTGTAGACTGGTTTATGGAAGGAGGGCACCATCTGTGCCCTTCAAAGCATTTCCAGAGGCTGGAGGAGGCTACCCCTACCCAGCCTGTAACACCTATTTCCAAAGGGAGAGGGTGTAACACCCTGCTCTCAGTGGAAATGCTTTGTTCTGCCTTCCTGGGACTGGTTGCCCAGACCCCAAGAAGGCAGAACCCTGTCTGTGAGGTGGCAGCAGCTGTAGCTGCAGTGCAAGCCTCAGAGAGCTGGTTTGGCAGTACTGGGGGCCCATGGTGGAGCCCCCAGGATGCATGGAATTGGCTCCCCAATACCAGATTTGGAATGGGGGGACAATTCCATGATCTTAGACATGTTATATGGCCATATTTGGAGTTACCATTGTGAAGCTACATATAGGTATTGACCTGTATGTAGTGCATGCGTGTAATGGCGTCCCTGCACTCACAAAGTCTGGGGAAATGGCCTTGAACTATGTGGGGGCACCTTTGCTAGCGCAAGGGTGCCCTCACACTTAATAACTTTGCACCTAACCTTCAGCAAGTGAAGGTTAACATATAGGTGACTTATAAGTTACTTAAGTGCAGTGAAAAGGGCTGTGAAATAGTGTGTGCACTATATCACGCAGGCTGCAATGGCAGTCCTGTGTAAGGGATTGTCTGAGCTCCCTATGGGTGGCAAAAGAAATGCTGCAGCCCATATGGATCTCCTGGAAATTCAATGCCCTGGGTACCTATGTACCATTAACTAGGGACTTATAAGGGGGTTCCAGTGTTCCAATTGAAATTGGTGAATGAAGTCACTGGCCTACAGTGACAAAGTTAAAAGCAGAGAGAGCATAAGCACTGAGGTTCTGATTAGCAGAGCCTCAGTGACACAGTTAGGCACTACCCAGGTATACACATTAGGCCACAAACTATGAGCACTGGGGTCCGGGCTAGCAGGATCCCATTGGGACAGGCAAAACATACTGACATTTGGGTTTTTATCTATGAGCACTGGGGTCCTGGCTAGCAGGATCAAAGTGAGACAAGCAAAACATACAGACATTTAGGTTTTTATCTATGAGCACTGGGGTCCTGGCTAGCAGGATCCCAGTGACACAGTAAAAACACACTGACACACACTCACAAACAGGCCAAATGTGGGGGTAACTATGCTAGAAAGAGGCTACTTTCTCACACCCAAAAACCCATACCCACTGTAAACCCTAAAAAATACTTACCACCCCAAAACCCATAACCAATTAAAATCTAAAAATACCCTTACAATCAAAAATCCCATGCCAACCCTAAACCAGAAAAATCCCTTACTACTCCAAAACCCAGACTCACCCTAGACCCTAAAAAAACATAGGTGGTCATTACGAATCCGGCTGTCTTTTCTAAAGACCGCCGAAGCCGTGGGCGCCAACATACCGCCAGTGCTGGCGGTATGCTTGCCACCCTAGTATGACATTTCCACTGGGCCGGTGGACAGAAACAGTTAGGGGTAACTTTTTGTACCTTTTTTCTTCCTGGACCAAAGCTTCACATAATTTATGTGTAGGATATCTAACAGAGTCTGTAACTCGATGGCTGGAACATAGGTCTCTAAATGTGGAAAAGACAAACCTCCTTCATCCATAAAATTCAATAGTATTTTTTCAATTTCCTAGTGGTTTACTACTACAAGCAAATACTATCAGTTTGTTTGAAGATTTTTCAGAGTGATATTTGGTAGTGCTGGAGCATTTCATGTATGCTCTAAACGAGGTCAATGGATCTTTTCACCCTAGGTAAGGGAGAAATTAACATCACAAATTCATCAATATTTAAATTTACATTGTGACCAAATTTGACCACACAAGGAAAACCTAAGTCGGGAATAAAGTTAAAGAGTTCATTACAAATCTGACTCATATTAATGTAGACAATTCTCAAGACAAGACTATAAAGATACAAAGTTAACATAGGATGTCCTAGGTGCTCGAACAACCAAAGTTTAACTAACACAGAACAGGCTAAGCATTCTATCAATGCAAAGCAGAACATAAGCACCAAAACCTAAAGCTCTGCTGTTGTACAGCTATTTTAGCCGTATTTTAGACACATTATTTTAGCAAACTAGGCCTGCCTTTGTGCACTTTAGCCCAGTTACATTTTATTCAGCATCGCTTTATTTTTCTAGCAATAGCCACATTTGCTGTGTTGTTTTATTGTTCTCTATCTAATTGTTCTTTCACCTAGGAAAGTATTATGTTCTCAGTAGGACATTCATTTCACTTTGTGCTTTCTTTAAGGCTGCAGTCATATAGGGTTGCCAGCAAAAGTGGTACGCTGTGTCTCCAGCATTCATAGAAACACACATTTTCCTATGTGGGGACCCTTTCTTAGAATGTCAACTGTTTTATTATAAAAACACCTATGTTTGCCTCGCCACAGCTGCTTACTTAGACTGCCGAACCCTGGGCCTACATGGGGATGGTGTCTCTCTAGACTACAGGCTTTCTTACTCAGGTATGAGGGATGATGTCTTCCCAGGGGGGACACCTGAAGGGCGGATTAAGGCTTATTGTGCTGAACTATATTCTGCCTCTGTTTATCTTTGCCTGTGTGAGACTAACGTAACTGAGAGAAAGGGATGATATATGATCGGCCATGATTCCCCTGAGGAATCTTTCTTGCCATGCACTGGTTGTTACAATCAACCCTGTTCTTGGACAGAGGTGAGGCACTGCTAGTTAGGCTGACAGGGGTCACATGCCGTGGAATCCATGCGATCCTACCTTCCAAATCCAGTAGCCTCACTTAGGATAATGAAAACTGAAGCGACATGGTGCCACCAGCGTTTGGTCAGGCACTTATTTTTGGATCCTTCTAAATATCTCTAGTCTCGCTAAAGGCTGAAGACGCCTCAATACTATATACAGAGACGTCCGTGGTATTGAGGATTTCCTCCTCAGCCAAATAGGTAGTACCTGTCTAACACTGTAGGTTGTTCAAGCTTGAACCTTAAAAGGATTAATCCCCACTTGGTGTCCTTATCTCTGAACAAACAGCTTTACCATTAACATGGCGTACCCGGAACGGGTAGCAATTGCAGTAACTATGCGATTGCCCCTTACTGGACACTTACTGGCAAATGGCCTAATGGCGCACGAGGGTCAAGTCACATTTATTGTTGAGGCTCATCCAGCCTACAGAACAGAATTGTTTTATTCTTGGGTAACCTTTCCAGCAGTTGACGGGAACACACATTTCATTACTATACACCTGCAAACATACCTGCACAATAAAGAGCTTATGCATGTTTAGAAATACCTTTATTTTATCAAGACCATAATAATTGCCTTGATGGCGCCCTACCACATTCAATATTACATGTTAGGTTAGGTCATCTGAGCAAGGACGGCTCGACCTGGCCTTTACTGGCCACATGTACACCACACCCTGATGCAGCAACTTTAGTGGTAGCTGAGGTACGCCACTTATATACAGAACTCATCGAAATACACAGACTTTTGGTACAGTTTGTAATGCAAACATTAAATACTAACCCAGCACATGCTGCTCCAGTGCAACCACACGCAGTTACACCAGGCATTAATCTTGCAACTGTCCATTCGATCATGGGTAAGGTACCAGCCAAAAGGGAGGACATTCTGTTTTGGTTAGCTCAAAAAATAAATGCGCTGGAAGCAATCTTTCTCCTATAAGGGTCCTCAGGATAAATATAGAATCCTCTCTATGTGCTTGCCAATTGGGATGGTTCCCACAGTAGACAACTGCAACACATGGGGCACGGTATTTGTCATGCTTCATACTACTGTACATGGGGGGTATATACAATTGTATTTTGTAGGTTTGCAGCGCTTTTGCGTAAAAAAGCGACACAAATGCGGCGCTAAAAAAGTATAAATACGGGCCATGGTTCACCAACACTTGCCAATCTTCCGGAGATGTTCAAACAAATTCAAGATGAATACGGGGCTGCTCCAGCCCTGGACTTGGGGATGCAATTAATGGGCAATTTTGCCACTGTGTCTTATATTCAGAACCATAAAGGGGAAGCAGTTGCACTAGCAGTGCGAATGCGACTCTGGGACGTTCACATACAGGATCAAGAACGTGAGTTGCCAAGGATTATCGCTGAGACCTACTCCAACATTGGTCGACACAGTCTGGGGGCCAAACCAATTAAACCACAATTAAAAGGCAGATCTAATAAAGATTCTACTAAGCAAGCACCGTAAGGTTCTAAAGAGTGCTGGGATAAAAAAACACCTAAAAAAGAACGGGAGAATCTCTGCATTCGGAAACCCCTCAAAATTAGAAATAGAGATAATATAAAAACGTCTGACTGATATGAATATACTGATACACACCAATCTCGTTCCTTTCAGGACTCACTGGAAAAGCACAGTGAGAGAGGTAGGCGGTCAGAGGAGCGAACAAAGTACTTGAAACAGAGAAAGGACTCACAATTCTTGTCTGAAGTTTCTGTTAAGAAAGAAGGGAAACACCCCAACAAAAACCCCAGTAATACAACATGCCACTCAGGAAGAGGGCTTTACTGAAGAAGAAGAAGTGGGCACTAGCACTGCTAGACAGTGCAGAAGAGGTCACAAAAGTTAGTTGGGATCTTCAAGAGCATCTGGAGGTGAAAGAAACTGATGACTTTCTAGAAGTTGAGACTGCGGACATGCGTGTCTCCACACCCGACATGGTGTATAAAGTAACTATAAAACTAGAGGGAGACATTGATCGTACAATAGATGCTATCTTTTGGAACCACGTCGTCACCATTTATGATATTTTACTGGCCCAAAAAAAATGCCCAACAGAATTTGTCTGTGATCTCCCATGTGGAGAACAAGTTATTGAAAAATCCTTCTCGCCCGTTGTTCCCAGGAAGCATCTGGAAATACACGCCCTTGATTTGGCCGTGGTGCCAGGAACTGCGTTATATCGCAACCATGTAAGGTGGTATAAAGATTCCCCCAATCATGTAATTCCAATTAAATCTCAACCTCAACCCCAATACCCAATAAAGCATGAAGCAAAAGCACCTGTGAGGGAAATCCTCAAAAAAAGTAGAGTACCAGGACGTAATTGAACCCTGTGTCTCACCAAAGAACAATCCATTGTTCCCAGACGCTAAACCCGACCATTCATATAGAATAGTTTTAGACTATAGACATTTAAGCAGTCATGCACACACATTTGCTATACAAAATCCACACAGCATCACTTACAAACAATATTGCGTGCAAAAAATACAAATCAACCCTGGACATTTCCAACGTTTTTTTTTGCCAAAACATAGCATCTGAAAGTAGGGACTTAACAAGTTTCAGCGCTTTAGGCTCTTGGAAAAAATTATACCAACTCCCACTAGGGTACAAGAGCAGTCCAGGACTGTTCTTAGCTCATGTTACATCTATTTTACACAACACTGACCCTGAGGAGTTGTTATACATGGATGATATCTACCTTAAGGACGATAACATGATGCACCATATAAGACGGGTAGCCCTCATTGTTGTAGGATTTGCCGAATTCAGCTACAAGCTTAATTAAAAAAAAAAAATAGCCTTCCTTAGTGTCCTATTTTTGGGATACGAAATGTCAGATGAACGCAAGAGCCTCATGCCCCAATATTTTGAAAAATGCACACAACTACAACCTCCAAACACCATAAAAAAACTCCAGTCCTGACTGGGCTTTTTAGATTTTGTCAGAACATGCATTCCAGATAATGCACAACTCATCAAACCATTATAGGGGGTCATTACAACCTCGGCGGTCTTTTCGCAAGACCGCCGAGGTACTGCCGTGCTGAAGACCGCCAGTGGTGGCGGTCTTCCGCGCCGCATATTATGACCGCTGGCAGCCCGCCGTCCTTTCTCGTACAGAAAGCCGCTAGCAGCCATACTGGCGGACAGCGGGAAAGTGGAGGTTGCTCAACCTCCACCGCCACGTCAACAGAACACCGCCCGCTGAGACATGTCCCTAATGAACATTTCTGCTATACTGATTCCTGATGGGATTGTTTGGGATAAAGTATGATTTGATATATATGGGCCGACTGAAGTAATTCAAATTCCATATGTATTCAAACATTCCATGAACTATGTAATTACACCTGGAATGGTTTCTGGTGGCTGGGATGTGTAAACAGTTGATTCTATGATCTCTGATTTGCAGTATTATACTGTGTTTGAAAATAAGGATGTGTATCAATCCAAAGAAAATTATGGAGATATGTTCTATTATAATTACAATAGACATCATTTCATTCGCAGAGCAAGTACCCCAAAGACTATTTTTAATTACACACACTGGGAACACTATCCAACTCCACCAGTGGGTAGTTCCAAAACATATACTGAATAATTTGCATATTTTTCTGTGCACAATGGTAAAAATACTGAGTCTTACTATTTTAAATTGCCAGTGATAGAAAGTCAACATATCCTTTTGACTGATACAAAATTAATCTATTCTTATGCCTTTCTTTACCGGTTAGCTATTGAAGGCTATGATTATTGGCTGAAATTGATAGACTTGAAAAGTGTGTGGTGAAAAAAAATGGACAAATATGGGGAAAGGAAGCTTCATTCAGAGCATGCCTGATACCTATTCAAATTATATTTTTAAATGAAACTGTAAAACAAACTAGCTGTTTAGGCTTAGCAAAGATTAAGGAATGGAATGTGCTCAGCATTCCTATCCCTGCAGAATTTTACAAATGGCAAAAGTATATAAAGGCATCTGAAGATCAGCTCGATGAATGGGTCCCAAATGGAACATCTAACACATCACTTTCACGTCCTGGTGTGTGATTATTGTAGCCTGTGGACACCAATGGGTGCCACACATGTTTTGTAAACTCCACGAGAGGTTTTAGAACAAATAGGCCAGACCCTTGCTTTGTGTCCTCAGAACACTCAGGTATTGTGACAACATATAGGGTAGGGAAATTATGCCAGCAATTATGCCAGCAATGGTTGAAACGTTCCTCACTAGATGCTGTTAAAGAACACCTCAGTCTCCTGTCCAACTATACAGATTTACAGAATTTCCTGTTAGGCCCCAGAAGACAACCCAGAAAACGCTTCTTATATGCAGTATATAATGAAATTTGGAAACTTTCCCAAAAAGAAGCGGCTGCCCGGTTAAGTCAAATTGATCAGGAAAATTTACAGAAAGCATTAGCCGTTGTAGATAATGGTATTAACATCTTGTCCGACAGGATATATACTTTCAATAACATTGTATCATCTGCAATAGACATAGTACAGAGTGACATGTCATCTTTACATCATGGACAGAGTCAGCTAAGGTCCATTATGCAGTTGGGTTGGACACTACAAACACTGAAGGCAGGTCACGTTCCCTGGCAATACATTAGTGCTAGGGATATATTTTCAACATTTAATTTAACACGACAACAACAAATAATGGCTCAGAAGGAAGTGACTTACATCATGCTGAATATCGAAAAATTAGAAAAGTTGCCTTTTACTGTGGCTGGAATACCATTTGCTTAATGGATAATACATGGGGTTATAAATCTGCCTATATCAACACTTCAGTTTACATCCTGTCTCAAACACATTCTAGTAGGCAGATATGAAAGGCTGGGAGACAGTTACATACATGAGGTGTGGGAGCTTCCCTTTTCGCACAAATGTTTCAATGGCATGAAAGAGGTCTTTCTTAGGGGTAGTGAATGCAAGACTTCTGTGAGCCATTCGATGGTTTGCAAACAGCATGGGGCATGTAATGCCTCGGCAGCACCCTTGGCTTGTTATTTGAAGGGAGTTCCAGTCCCTTTAATTAGACCTGCTTTCCAGGTGCTCTCAAATGGCAGCTATGTGCACCTTAACAGTGAGAGTTGTTGTGGAATGTGAGCTGGAATAGCTTATGTCGTTTTGGTCTCCCAAATTGTCATGTGTTGCGGGAAGGTCCTTTTTCCCCCTACACAACAAAGAGGAGTAGCATACATTTGGCCTCATATTGTTACTTCTGATGTGAATTTTAACAAGTTGAGCGGACTCAAGGCTTTTATGTTTCAAAAACATGTGGCGCTTACATCTGAATGCGAGATCTATGTGCTTCAAGTTGCGAGGTCATCAGCAGGGATTCAGTCCCTTTTAAGCACAAATTTTCCGAGACACTTTGGTGAACTCGTGGAACGAATATTCCAGTACTACTGGAATCACGCATTTCTTTAAGGCTGTTGGTTCTGGTTTTGTTCACATCTTCTCCTCTATATTTGGCTTTATACCTTCAGCCGTACTTTCAATATTCTCAAGTATTTTCAGGGGATTTCCCATTACTTTGGCTATAATATCTTGCATCTTGCTGTTGCTATTTTTTCTGCACAATGGCTGTCCCTTCACAGCAAGGAGGACTGAAAGTGCTCCCACCAGTGCAACTGTGTCATGAACGCATGATGCAATACTTCGGAGCACCACTTCTGGAGCAATTGGAGTGTGACTGGTCTCTGTCATTCAGACCAGGTTTGGATTGTGTGCAGCCTGTGTTTCGATGACGTTAGTGCCTTTTCAAATGTGCACCGATAGTCTGTCTTTCTAAGCGGCCCTTACTTTCATTGGACGCTGATCTGTTGATATTCTCGATGAGGGCTCATTACCAGACATGCACGTTGCGGGTGTGTTTGCTACGGGAAGCTGTTTATGAGTTGCCCTTTGTGGATACAGTGACTCTGAACTTTCTATTGGGCACAACACAGAATGCTGCTGCCTCAGCTGGAGCACAGGCTTTGGAACATGTATGCTCTGTGGTTTTCTTTGGCAACGATTTGGATACTTTACCAACGGCTGAAGTGGAACATTTCCTTGCGTCAAATGTCCCTGATATAATTGGCGACTTTCAAAATGACACTAAACTTTTAATTTGGCTTTCTTTGGCGTCACTATTGTATTGTATTGTAATAGTATTTATATAGCGCTTACTACCCCTGATGAGGCGTCAAAGCGCTTTTTGGCGAGTAGCACGCTACTCCGGAACCCAATAGGAATTAGTGGTGGATTAGTATAGGGAAATATGAGTAGAGTTTTAGTATTATTATGAGTTAATTTGAGCCATGAAACTATTGAAGTTCTTAATTGTCCTTCTTTTTCTTCATGTGCGTGTGTCTTTAACTTATCATTACTGACAGTTACGTTTATATGCTTTGAAGATAGATCCTATTAGGTTTTAATTATTTATTTTAGGGGAGGGTGTTGTATAGCTATTTTACCCATATTTTAGAAACATTATTTTAGCAGACTATGCCTGCCGTTGTGCACTTAGTCCAGTTATATTTTATTCAGCTGCTTGCTTAGAGTGCCGAACCCTGGTCCTACATGGAGACTGTTTTTGTGTTTCACTCTCCTTGTCACAATTTTGCTTCTATTGTGTTTTATCATCCTAATTATTGCAATAGATGCAATTTTATCTAAGATGCAGTTACTTCAATAAATCCTTATTGAACTATATTCTGCCTCTATTTATCTTTGCCTTTGTGAGACTAATGCAACTGAGAGAAAGGGATGGGATCTGATCGACCACGATTCCCCTGAGGAGTCTTTCTTGTCATGCACCCGGTTGCCACAATCATCCCTGTTCTTGGACAGAGGTGAGGCACTCCTATTTAGCCGGAAAACCCAGATTAGGCCGACAGGTGTCATATGGTGTGGAATTGTTTTTAGTACCTAACACAAGTAATTTCAATGCCATTATTAATAATTCTTATAAATGCTCATGTTACAATAATTGCAAAAACAAAATAACTATTAAATACATGACAATAACTATAACGTGAAACTACAGTTTTCGATAGTAACATATAACATTTAAAACATTTTCTTCTAGAAATAATTATCATTTTAGTCAAACTATTTATAGACATCATAAGGGGAAAAACGTGGAATTTAATTAAATGATTTTACTTCAATTTATGGGGCTATATCATATACATCAAATATTAGTCTACAATGAATGCACTCCAATATAGGAATTCAATGCACCACTTTACAGTTAACCTGTTAGAACTTCAAACAATATAATGCAAATTCTGTCATGTGTAGATGATTATTGTGATGTGAACATGTCAGAAAGAGGTTAAAAACTTCGGCCAGTGGTTCACTTAGTATGTCTTTGAAAGCTTTATAAAGTTGAGCTGTGAAGCCATCTGGGCCTGGTGTCTTGTCATTAGGAAGATGTGCCAAGGTATATCTGACCTCATAGAGGGCAATGTATTGTTTACAGCAGTCTATGGCCTCCCGCTCAAGTGGAGGGTACAGGGAACATAACATCTTTCAGATAGTCAATCTTTATTGACTCAGGCATATCCTCCCGTTTGTATTTATTCGAGTAGAAGGCATGGGAATTCTGGGTAATCGATTCAGGAGAAATTGCTATATTTCCAGAGAAATCTGTAACCTGCCTAATATTGTTATGGAAGGGTTTCATTTCCAAATTATGGGCCAAAGGTTGCTTCGGCTGCGTCCCTTATTGTATAACATGAGACCTCACTCTATGTATTCTCACAGCAATAGTGTCTTATGGTCTCTCTGATAGAATGGTGAAATATTGGGTCTTGGAATTCTGTCTATTTCATGCACCCTTGTCCAGTAGAAGTCTGCATAGTGAATACTGCATCATCAAATACCAGAGACACTGGAGCATAGCATGATCAGAGAGAATCTGCACCCCTATTTCACAGCTGTAGGGCTAACTCGTTGCTCTATAAATATGTAATCTATCCTGGAGAACATCCTGTGAACATTAGAACAGTATATATAGTTCCTATCACCCGTATAGAAGTGGCACCAAATGTCAGCTAGATTTAAGTCTATTAGCCCTTGGTCGAAGAGTGTGAAATATTAATGTACCCACCAGTCAAGCCTAAAACGGCCTCTGTTAAACCAAAAGTAGTATTAAACTTTCCCCCCACCCCCATTATCAGAAAGACCTTGTCAAAATCTGAAATGTGAGGAAACAAATCCAAACAAATGCTTCTTTTTTTCTCATTCGTGCCATAGACATTTTTCAATGTTCACAAGAACAAAGGTGGCCTGACAACTGAGTGCACACAACTGTGTCTCAGTAATGTAATTAAAAATAAAACAAGACAAGTACGCAAACAGGCAACCCAAACAAACCTAGGCTGGAGCCAAGCTCAACTACCACAACTGGTCTCCAGCACTCCAAGACAGCCACAAGAAATTCAAAGTCTTAGGTAAATCAATCATATGGTTTATTTATGACATTTCTTCTAGTTCTAGCCAACACACGTTTCTTCATTGGATGTATTCTATAATGACTTATTTAGGGCTAATATAAGTATAATGTAATGTTAAACTATAGACTGCAGTTTGCGACCCATTCGGAATGCCTGCCATCACACGGATGGTGGCCTGCTAAGGCCAGCCGACCGTCATGTCTATGATTGCCATTGAAGAAAGTTTTTTTTGTTTGTTGAAATGCAGTCCGTTTTCTTAACGGGATGCATTTCAACAAAAAAAAGAAATGTTTCATTTTCTTTTTTTTAAGAGCAGGCAGTGATCAGTGGGACCAGTGCCTGCTCTTAAAAAGTGTATTTCCAACATTCACAAAGGGAAAGGGGACCCATGGGGTCCTCTTCCATTTTGCGAATGCATTTGCACCAACTATAAGTTAAATATCAAGGTATTGCAACCGCATGTTGGTCGCAAAAGCTTGATACATAAAACTGGAAATCACTATTTGGAAAGGAAGCTGTTAACATGCTCCTTCTAAATAGCAATTTCTACACCCAATCTGCGATTTAGGATAATCGCAGTTTGGATGTTTGTACATTTGAAAAAACATTTTTGCCATTGCAAACGGCAAAAACACTTCGTACATGTGACCCTCAATGTCAAGGTACTGGCTTAAGTACACTCTATTAACAAAACATATAGTGGATCACTCATCATAATAAAAAAGTGTTCACACTGAAACTAACATGAGGTACTCCTATCTTCCCTTGCTAATGTGATATGAGGCATTGAGCAACAATTAAAAAGTACAATGTGTTAAGTCCTCTAATAATCACAAATTTAGTAAAATGAGCACTAATCAATACTAGGTTCCATCTATACAACACAAAAGAAATATTTACCAGTATTATTTCTTTGTTTACCAACTTGCCCTTTACAAGAAGGTATCAGTAATCTGCTCCCCGATGTGCCCCTGTCAGAGCAAATGGGATTCATAATATTAACACCCTTTTTGTTTTAGTGGGTGCTAATAAGTAAACTGGAAGGGATATGACGGTAAACTAAATCTACATGCATCACGATCCAGGAGATGCCAAACCAGGAGTTGCGTTTCTTGTAAAAACATATTTCCTTAGCATCTAACCATTTCAAAAGAGTCCTGTGGTTCATTTGGGAATTCAAACCTTGAGAATTTCAAGTTAGAATTGTTAGAATGGACATGGTCTATACTGGGTAATTTTATCAACCATTATCTGATCATCACAATCAATTCCATAAACGCTATGTGGGACTACCTTGAGCTTGCACTCTGTAGGCATTGGACATTTCCTCTGGAGGACATCTTGAAGTTCCTGCACTTTAAGTGGGAATATTGTGAATCTTGGAATAAAAAGTAGGAACAGTGAAATTAAGGAAAGAGCAAATTGTACACACCAAAACTGAAACATATGACCTCTATCACAGTAGTTTAGTTTCCTGGCGATGTCTGTGTGCGCAGGAGCTCCTGGCGGGGCTTGCGGCACCAGTGATCTGTGTACTCTCTCCAAAACGAACAGTTTGGAAAATTATTCCACACCAAAAAGTGGCATGAGCATGGTCTCTACAAAAGTGTCCTTCTTTCTTATATCTGCTGATTCTGCCACCCCAATAACCCACAGCTTGCTGCGCCTTTGCTTTACTTCAAGGTCTTCATTCTTTGCTTGATAAGTTTTAGTACGTGGTCCATTTTCAGAAATTTTTCTTTTACATTGTGCTGCATGTCTTCCACAATGGATAGCCTGTGCTCAACCTCTGTGAGGTGGCCTTCAAGTTTATCTATCTTAGTAGCTATACATTCCATGAACAGGTTGAGCGAGTCTATCTTTCTGTACGTAGACAGGAGGCCAGCTTGCAGGTTTTGCAGCAGCTGCTTTATACACTGGTCACTAGCATCATCTTGGTGTTGTCTCACCCTTCAGTTGTCGGTGACTCCTCAGCATCTGGATTTTTGATTATTTTCCAACTCTCATATGGTAATTTGGGCTGCTTTGGGTCTATGTCTTTGCCTATGCTGCCAGAGTGCTGGGCAGGCTAACACCCACCCCCCAAGCACTGCTATTTCTGTTGATACATAACATCCCGGAGCTGGAGTCATCAATCTCAGAAGTGATTCAGTAATGGTCTAGTGCCTGGGTTGAGCGTGTGGAGCATTAATAGTGCCACCGCCCTCTTAGCACATTGTAGTGCACTCACCTACTTGAATGAGGGACTGAACTCAGAAATCTGTACAGGTGCTTTAGTGATCATAACGAATAGTATGGGATCTATCCACCACCCAACCGGGTTTCCATCATCCATGCCACCCAATGGAAGAACATGAACACCCGCACCCAGCTGCGCCCAACATTCAGGAAGCAGGGAAGCCACAGCTGTCCTGTTCACTGGGGCTGAGTGGTCAGAATTCCCCTCTGCTCTCCATCACTGGATCACTCACCATCCAGCAGGGACATCAGCATAGGAGTCACAGTAAGCACCCCTCTCAGCCTTGATTTAGACTAGTATCACAGCTCTGCACCAGCCAGGGATTCTTCCCTTTGGCCCAATGCCACCTTCCACAAGGGTTGTCTCCACTGACACTCTCTCATGGGGGCTGGCATCTTGCTTCACTATCAAGGCCTGTTGAGCTGGATCTTGGGGCAAACACTCAACCTGGCATCCGCAGAGTCTACATCCCAACACTACAGTTTAGTCGGTTTTTAGCACATTATCTGTCGGACTGTAGCCCGGGGAGACTGCGGGCCACCGGGGCTTTCACGTTACGTGGCCATCTTGGCTCCCAGGCAAGTCAGATGCCTCCGAGCCCGATGAACTTTAAACAATATTGCTGTGTAGTGTAGGGGGGAAACAAATATATCTACTGCTAATCATTGACAAAGAGCAATAGTACCTGCACATTAAACATGAATGAACCAGTTACGCTATAGCATGACATGGTTTCTGCACATCATTCATACCTCATGATTCCTTATTCCTGTGTGTGGTGGAGGCACCTAGCTTCTAGTTTGCTTTTCTTTGTATGTTTTTTCTGCCATGAACCTTGGTTCAGCCGTGAGGGCTCTGATTCTCCTCCTATGTTCAGTAGCTCAAGTATTTGTTGTACTCAATTTAGAAGCAATTAAATGCTGCTTCCTTTATAGTTAAATGAGAGTTGAAAGGGGAAGGTCCAACGGTAGGAAACATTTTCAGAATTCAGATAGGTTGTAATGTCTTTCAGCTTATGTCTTCTCACCAAAATATATGAGGAAATGTCTCAAATAAAGCTGAGAGTCTTCTTCGATTTTATTTTCATTGTCCCTTAATCTGTGGCCATAGCAATGTCTTCCTACATCAACTAGAAGTGGATAAGAGTCAAAACATCTATGGGTAAATTACTCTGATGTTGAAAAGTCAAGTAAACCCTATGAGTGTGATCTAGGATAATGTCAGTTTCTTCAGAGGCCCTAAGAATTGTTTTACAGAGTTTATAAACATGTTGGGACCAGTCTTTGGCCATTATGTTCAACCTAATATCTGTAATCTATAGGTTGTCACATTTTGACTACTGTTCTCCATCATCAATTTTGTCCTACATCTCAAGAGTGAGTATTCTTTCATGCATTTCATCCTGTTCATGGGAACGAAATCTTGGCAAAATGAGGATATACCCTTGCCTCCATTTGTATGATCTGCCAAAAGTCTCCCTTGGAAGCTGGGGATTGCATGTCTCCTATGACTGGCAACTGGCTTGGAGAGGGATCCCTGGTGGTTTTGACAGTTTATTTATGTCAGCTGAGGCAAACCTGTCCTTGATTGAGGGAGTCTTGGGATTTTTGTTCTTATTGGCCATGGTGTAGGAATTTCATAGGTGGTCTTCTGACTGTGGCTACTGAGGCATCCTTCACACACTTTTCCGAAAGACCATAATGCCAAGCCATATCAATCTCTACAGACAAGCCGATCATCTTTTGATGCATATTCCAAATTTCCATACAGAAATGTAGAGCAAGAGATAGTCAATTCGTTTTGCATTGGGCCAATTACCTTTTGAGGATCCCTGAAGCAGGTGCATTTCCATGGTGAAATCCCCTGGAGATCTGGTAGTAAAATGATGAGAAAAGAACAATTTAATTTAAGTC
The DNA here is from genome assembly GCF_031143425.1 of Pleurodeles waltl. Taxonomy (NCBI): domain Eukaryota; kingdom Metazoa; phylum Chordata; class Amphibia; order Caudata; family Salamandridae; genus Pleurodeles; species Pleurodeles waltl. Next base: position 1,199,778,748 of record NC_090445.1, on the reverse strand, counting down.
TCAGATCAAACCAGCATAGGCGGGTTGTTCCACACTATCAGATCTAGAATTCACAAAGTATTTCAGCAAGTGGGAGACAGCCCCCACCCTTAGATTGTTTCCACAAAGGCACTTCCTTAAAACATGGTGAAAATCTCCAGGTGAGGCCCCTAGATTTGTCATCTCTCCTGCTTCCTCCTGAGTCCACAGCTGGAAGCTGCCTGTGTGGGTAGGTTTCCTGTCTCCAAGAAGGCTGCCTCCGGACACTCACCAATTAGCACATTAGAATCACCAATAGCATCCCAGTTCCTTCTGTGACCCAGGACCAAATGGGGGCCCTCAGGCAGACCCTGATCACCACAGCAACATTGTTCTTCAAACTAATCTTCCAGGCAGACAAAGGCTGTGGCTGATTAGCAAGGCTTACTGTTGCTGGTTGTCATGTTGTCATCTTGAAAACAAGTCTATTCCTCCCCAAGATTCTTCAGGTCAGATTCACAGTTCCCTGGTTACTTCAAGGATCACACACAATCTTTCAGGTCTGTGGATGCACTCACATTTTATAAATTTAAGGATGATGGGGTTGTAATAAAGCATTTAATCGCTCATTCCAGGCCCGGGCTCAGCAGCTCATCTGAGGCACATTATTGCCTCCAAACCCATGTTTTGCTCCTCCTGCCATTGCATTTTTTAAGTCTTGTATGAGCGGAGAGACATCTGATCTCAACTCACCAATTATGTCCTCCAGGAATGTACAGTTTGCAGACTTATGTCTATGATCTGCAACATTTTGGAGAGTTCTCTTGCAGAGGTTTGCATGCTGGCTGCAGGACCTGTTTGTGATTCCAACATTGAGAGGCTGGGTTGAGCTAATTTGCCCAGGGTTCCCTGCTTTGAGGTGTGAGAGCTGTTATCTTTCATCTTGGTTGCATCAGCTGGATCTGCTGCACCATCACTTGATCCAGGCTAATTTAATTTTATGGAAGCAATCTTGTCCCCAGCGCAGCGGTTCCTGCTTGTCTCAATGGATGCATTGGACCCATCTGCTCTCCTGCCGTTTAGGTCTCTGTTTTCGATGTGGCACAAGTGGCCCTCTTTTGTGCTTCCCTTGACATTCGGGAGGGCTCCAGTTCTCGCCACACCCCAGGTCACTTTGTGGGCAGGCTATGTTTGATTACTGGGCTGTGAGGTATTATACTGGTCAACAACTTGATACGTCAGTTGTTTGTGGTGGGGGGTCTTATACTTTCAGTCCTTACAGGGGTGCATTGCCATCCCTCCCAAATGCTCCTGCTGTGTTGATGTCTTGATATAGTAAACCCTAGCCACTACCCTCATTCAGTTCCAGTGCTGGGGCTCATGGAGTGTGTTGATTTTTATTTAGCTAATGGACTGTTTAAGAGATCTCTGAGAATGACCTCAAGTGGAGGACTGTTCCTTCTTTATGACCTCCTCACTCTTTCTTTTGTTGCTGCATTGGTGGCATATTCTTCTTTCCCCAACCAATAGATGCACATGGGTTGTGCTCCCTATTTACTTATACCCAATGGTCTTGGCTTCCTGTCCAGTCCTTCACATCCTTCGCAAAGGCCCATTATCTCATGCATCAGTCTTTGGGGTCCTGTTGTTACCGTCTGACCTTCTCTACCTTCATTTATTTTCTACTGAGCCACCCCTCACCTTATCAGCTTGGTCCTTGCTGCAACACTGCCAGCAGGAGAAACATCCAGAGTCCTGCATTGAATGCCAGGGCCACCCAGTGGTCTATAGGGAACTCGTGGTGATATCCAGTGGTCCGGACTTAGCCCAGTAGACACTTCTTTTGTCTTGTTCCCAGGCCAACACCCCCAGGTTCAACCTGCTTCTCTCACTTGCCTTGGCAGTGCACTTTCTCCCTTGATTTGGGAATTTCAGTAATTTTCACCCAGTGGTTCTTCTCTACGTCAGCCGCCAGTCAGAGCGCAGTCTGAGTACAAAGATTATTGTAAAAAACCTAGCTATTTTGTGGGATTTTGAAAGGTGGTCATGTTGAGCTCTCTTAGAGAGCATCCACTATGTTGGCTAATCAAACCACGCCCCACAATCATGATTAAAACGTGCAATGTATAATGACTAACCACTGCCGTGTTTCATGGATTTTTCATTTGTTTGAGCGTTTTGTGCTTTTCTCCCTTTCCTCACTAAATACTCAAACCGCTACAGATATATAATACTTGTAGTTGGATCTGGATATGAGCAATAACATCATAACACTGACGTTCTGCATACGCATGTTGATTATTCACTTATCTTTGGGTTAGATATACAAAGCATTTTTGCGGTCGCAAATGGCCCAATTTGCAGAATGTGGCATTTGCTATTGCAAAAAATGCTTTTTCTGATGTATAAACCCCAAATTACGATTCACACTTTGGTTTTGCAACTCAGTACACATTCGATATTTGAACTGAGTGTGCTTAGGGTGCCCCTTAAAAATACCAAATCGTAGTGGTAAGAATTAATGTTTTAAGAACAAATTCTGGTTGCAAAACATTAATCTTTTACCACCACCTCAAAGAAGGTGGTGATCCATTCTCAAACGGGAAGGGGTCCCCAGAGATCTCTTCCCCTTTGTAAATATTGACCAAACTATTTTTTAGGAGTTGGAAGACGACTGCCAAGTTCAAAAAAGATAAACTTACACTTTCCTATAAGGAAAACAGGTTGCATTTTAAAAAGAAAAAATAATTGCTTCATTTAAAAGCAATCATAGACATGGTGGTCTTCTGACGGCAGCAGGCCACCATCCCTGTGATGACTGTCATTCCTAATGGGTTGCAAATTGCACCTACTCAATTACTATTCATGAGATAGGTCTATTTGCGATTCTCCAGGAATTGCTAAATGAAAAAAAAGTTTCCTACATTAAGAATAGCAAATATAAAATAGCGATTCAGAAAAAAATCTCCATTTAGAAATTGCCATTCTAATGTTTGTACATCTGGCCCTAAGTTCTTTAAAGATTGAAAACAGGAAAAACTTTGAAGGCCAAAATAAATGTTCTTAAGAAGTGTAGTACGTAATAGAATTGTTTCTGTTTTTTTAGTCTGTCAACATCATGGGCTCTGTTTGCTTTCTAAATATGACACATATGACCAGAATCTTTTTCACATAATTATTATATTCGATGCAGTTTTTTCAGCTGTATTAAAATAGTTTGCAGGCGGTCTTTAGCCTAAGCAGTCACGAGGACTGGAACAATCAAAAAGCGAATCCCTTTATTGAATCTATTAAGGCAGGAAAAGGAAAGCATACAGTAATAATGCATAAGCCTAGAAGGGGGTGGATGCATAATATAGGAGCATGTATCAATCTGGAAGAAATCCTGGTCTTTGCATGTCATTGAGACAGCTTGTCTGTGATACAATTGAGCAGGAAAGAGTGACATTTCTGCCTGTCACATAATTTCCCAACCTAAGCAAGGAAAGCCATTTGAAAAATGTTGACCTATATATTTCCACGTCAGCAGTTTCACTGTGTTATCATTGACCCATAGTCCACTGGCCATGTGGGACCAGTGTGGACAATTACACTTATCGTATTTATCACATTGGGCTTGAGGAAGAGTGCCTTCACGAGTTTCAAACTCACACTCTGTACCTAAAAGATTGTCTCCTTTAAGGCAATTGTCAACTTAATCCTTGTCATTTAGGGCCTGATTTAGATCTTGGCAGAATCGGTCCCACCATCCTTTTTCCATTGGATAATCCGTCCGCAGACTAGGTGGTCTGCCCACTTTATTTAGATGTTGGTGGGCCCACAGATGAGAGTCCATCAGCAAACTGCTGTCACCACCATATTTTACACCCATGTCGATGGCACTATAGACAAAAGCGACTGGCAGTGGAACCACAACCAGTTTTTACCACCGGGCCAATCAAAATGTGCATTCCTGCCAATGTAACTGTGGCGGCTAAACCACCACACCTGAGTTGGTGGAATGTAAGGCATATAAGGTTGAAACTTACCTTTTATTAATTTTCACTTCCCTTGCTACCATGTACCCGATCGTACAAGTCCTACCTTTGCTGCTGATACCAGACCATGATTAAAATCAACCATGTCCTCGCTGAAACCAAAGGTAAGTGACTGTTTTACCTGTTAGCATTGGAATTGCTTGGTTACATTAGCTCTAGACTCGTGCATTTAAAAAAAAATGCTTGCAAGAAATAGTGCAATAATGTCCAATGCATATATGTGTAATGTGATAGTTTAAGAAATTTAAAGAAGCACACCATTCTATTTTATTTACATTCACCAATGTGGTCCAAGCTGCCTTCATGCTAATGAACAACTACACAAAAAGTCACATTATCCAAAAATCAAAACGTGTCCATACAGGTGTGTTTAACTATTTTCCCTACACTACCAAATTAGATACATATGCATTACCTATTATTTGACCTACATAAATCTAATAAAATGAGGTAATTGCACTATACAATGCAACAAGTGGGTTTACAAGAAACGTACATTAAGGGTCTGATTACGACCTTGGCGGATAGGATACTCCATCACAAACGTGACGGATATCCTGCCCGCCGTTTTACAGGTTCCATATGAGATAATGGAACTTGTAATACAGCAGACGGGATATCCGTCACATCTGTGACGGAGTATCCCATCCGCCAAGGTTGTAATCAGGCCCCAAATGTCAACTCTAAACTTAAAATATTTCCTACATGTACCAATGTCACATTTCCCTTGTCTATTGTATTTCCCGTTAATCATTACATTTTAATTTAACTCAAAAGTGTTTTTTATGTGTCATGCATGTGTTTATTATTAACACTTATAGTTTTTCAATAAGCACACCTGCATTCACATGTTATAAAAATATAAACATGTTTACATTTGGTGTAAGTGTCCATTATTATGATGAATGCTTGCACGAAATTTAACATGCCCATTACAAATGTTCATCACTAATGTGTGCACTATATAAATATGTCAAAAATAAAACCTGTTTTGTTCACTGTCATAAATGAAATTAAGTTCATGCCACTCACATTTTCATAAATAACATTGTCATCAATCAATTGCTTTTAATAGAAAATAATGTCAGGAAAACTTTGTGAAAAGAAATGACATTTTATAAACAAATGAGATACCTTTCTCCTAATCAATTTTTAGAGGATAAAATAATAAATGTCCATAAAATAGTTACAGATTCACAAGTTGGGTTTCTGGCACAGAACATTCCTCCTAATGACACTGCCCTGGGACAACCTCCTCAGTAAGGGGCATATTGTGGGCTGAGCAGGTACTTCAGTGATTCTTCTTGAGAGGGGTGGGTTTTGGTTTCTTAGGGGTCAGGGACAGGTAAGCAGAAAAAGCAGGTGGAGGAGAAGGTGTAGAAGGGATGGGAGAGGATTGGGTTAGAGGGGTAGAGGGAGCTGGAGTGGGTGTTGGTGTCTGCTTGTCTGTTTTGCAGGTGCATGTAGGTCTGGTGTGTGGTGTAAGTTTGGGTGTGTGCTTCTTTGAAGGTGTGGGGTGAGTGTGTACCTTTGTATTTGGTGGGTGTTGTTGTGGATATGGTTTTCTGTGAGTGTGTTTGTTTGGATTAGTGCACTGTTAAGGGTGTTGGTGTGGTGCGTGTGTATGTATGTGTTGTAGAAGTATGTGTGTCTGGTGTATGTTTGGATGTGTGTGGTTTTGTAGGTGTTTTGTATTCAGGTGAATGTGAGCATGTGGATTTGGTGGGTGTTGCTTTGCATGTAGGTGTCTGTGTGTGTGACTGTGTGTGTTTAAATGAGTGTGCTGTTGAGGTGGATGTTGTGGTTGTAGTGCTTGTGAGTGTGCTTGTGGTTGTGAGTGTGGTGTGGTTGTGGTAGTGGTGCTTGTGTCTGTGTTGGTGGGTGTTGTGGGTGTGGGTGCAGTGGTGCTTGTGGGTGTGATGGAAGTGCTTATGGGAATAGTGGTAGGTGTGATCGTTGTGGTGCCTGTTGGTGTCGTGTCAGCAGTGTTTCTATGCTGGGTGGGTGTATGCGTGTGTTTCTTGTGTATATGTGTTTCTGTGAGGGTGTGCTGCTTGTGTCTGTTGGAGTGGGTGCATGCAAAGAAGTCAGTGTGCTTGGGATTGGGGTGGGAGTTGGGATTTGGGATGAGGAAGGGACTGGAGTAGGGGTTTTAGCTTGAGCCTGTTGGGGGGCTATGGTCAGTGAAGAAGCTATTTTCACTACTGCTCTCTGCATGCCAGACATTGAACTATGAATAGCATCCGGGAATGCAAACATCTGTTGCATTTGGGAACTAACCCCCTGGATGCCATTCACGATCAGTGTCTGGCTTACAGAGATGCTAAGTAAGAGGTGAATAGCCTCTTCACTGAGCGCAACTGGGGTCAGGGGTGGAGGTGTCTGCAGCAAAGGCGACCCCACCCCTTTTTGGGGGGGCAGGTATGGCCAAACGCGTTGGGGGAGCAAGAGGGAGGGCAGAGATGGGAATCTGGGTGGAAGACAAGGATGCAGATGGAGCAGATCCAGTAGTGTCGGACAACACCAGGGACTGATTGCTTGTGAAGGCCGCTGAAGAAGATGTCGAGCTGGTGGCCTCCGTGCTAGTCCCTCACCCACCATGCCACTGTGTCCGTCAGTGTCCGATGATTCTCCACCTGACACAGTGGACAGCTGCTTCTCCGCTTTTATGGCCAATGTCTCCTTTTCCTGCTCCTGAAGATGCTGAAAAGACACATACAACATTATATTGTATCTGGGCAAATAAACATGATCACAGTGTTCCTTAACAAAACCCTTCCTAATTTTAATATTTCACGTGCTTTAAGAATATAAAACTTAGGTATACTTTACCATTACACCATGCATGTAGGGGACATATTATGGACCCATTTGCTCACAGTTTTGTAAATTACCATCATTTCTCCCATTTCATTCTTGATAATTTCTCTTAAACCCATTACATTTCTCATGAAATTGTTTAACTCTGAATGGAACAGATTGGTTGTTTTGAACAGTGAACTCATGTCACAAAAATAAATATATGTAGCAACAAACCTATGTACCATGTACATTGTGCATCTGCAAAACTCCCTTTCAATAACTCCTTTGCTTCAATTTTGATTTATCATCTGGACATAATGAAGGACAACAACATGTAGCATTGTGTATGTGTTACGCTGTCAGCAATGTGTACACATTCCTGTCTGTTTCATGTAACGTTTGCCTATCAAATTCATGTTTGTTGAAGCATACTGACTTACATTAACATTTGTGAAGGAGTAAGGCTTCATGCCAATCTGCAACTGTCAGCATGAACTGACTTTAATTTTGCAGTAAAAACATATTTGTTGAATGTTTTTGCTAGGAAATGTTGCCATTTTCTCATGTTCCAAGTCATTTTGGATCACATGCTCAATTTTGTATGGTCATTACAACAAGTCACCAATGTGAAGTTTGGAACATCCAGTATCATAAATGCATTGTAAGCTATATCACATGTAATAAGGCCAACTTAACCTCCTCACAATTGTGATGGAGCATCACACCTCACAGAATCATCAATTGTGGCCGGTTTGGTACAACTGTCCCTCATAACATAGACAAAATCCAGATGCCTCTTTTTTTTCTTGGGCGGGCATGTGTCTGCTCAAAACAGTCCTTTGATAGTGATAAGGAATCTAGTGGTAGCATTTGCACAAATCAATACACAAAACACATCATCATACACCTTGTGCAAAACTTACAATTTCCAGAATTATTCTGATGCGTTGGATGTGTGTCAATCTTTATGCTGATGTCATGAATTATTGCTGTAACACAAAAAAGTTAACTAATAATCAGAACTCAAAAAATAACTTAACCTCTTGATGCTGCTATTGAGGTCTCAACTGCTCATCAAGTTTTGGATAGACCACCGCAAGTATGCAGGCCATGGGGAAGGGTCAGCATGTAACACATGCACTTCCCACATTGGAAGGACTGGCTGAGCTGGACTTCAAATGATTTTTGTGTCCAGCATCGTAGGTCCCACCACCTCTTTCTGCAGTGAATGCTGCACCGTTTGTAGACACCCAGGGTCCGCACTTCTTGGCGATGGCCTTCCATATCAACTTTTTCTGATGGGCATTCACCTGTATGGATACAAATAAAGAAAGAAAAAAATGTTTTGTGAAGTTTTGTTTGTTTGTATTGCTGTAACACAATTTTGTAACGTTTATCACAAGCATTTCTAAAACGTTAGTACAGATTCCTTTCTAAAATGTACTTTTTCCTAGAAAATACTAATTTGTAGTGACCTGTTGTGTACCCTTATCACATTTCATGTCCTCTTTTTACATATTCAGGCTGCAAACATCATCTACACTAGGGGTCGGAACCATTTCCTGTAGTAGGAGCTGCTTCTGATCAGTACAAATTATTGTGAGCTACTGAAAGCTAGACAACTTGCACATTGTTAGGCACACACCCTCATGCCCAGCTTCATTGGCTTAATGCCTAATGTTTTTAGAGCCAGATACTATGTTTAGAACCACATACCATGACGCTGGGCAGTATGGAAGGGCTGTCATGTGTGTCCGTGAGAACATGGGTTTTGGTGATGTATGAACATGGGTGTGTAGGAATGGGAGATATTTGTATGGGTGACTGAGAGCCTGTCATATGTATTTGCAGCACAGGACATACCTTTCCCCATGTGTGGCACCATTATATGTATGAAACATACAGATACTCATTATTCAGTAAATGGGATAAACGTAAAGTTCAAAAAAATATTCAGACAAGTTCACAACTTGAACTTCTTTTCCTCCACTTTACTTTTCTCATTTTTCATCATATGGCTGTATTTTGAATCATACTTATGGCACAGTCCCTACTGGCAAGTGGAAGTAAGGGGCATGCAGTTTGTAAATGGAACATTTTGATATTGTCAGTAAATAGAAATGAAAAGTCACCCTATTCATCCAGATAACTTTTCATTTCAATATTACAGACTTTTAAAAACGTTGTTAAACATCATTTTGTTCACATACAAATTATTAAGTTGATTACACTCCAGTCACAACACTTCACTCAGGAGCTAAAAGGGACAATTTAGCCTGTGCTTAAAAAAACAAGTTAGTTAGAAAAACATTTTCACTTCAAACATGTACCTGTTCCTCTAGGTTCCCATATAGCTGGCTGTACAGGGACAGGACCTCCATTGTCAGCAGTTCCAACTCCTCTGAGGACAAGTTAGGGGCCCTCTCACTTGGTTTGGTGGGCATCGTGGCTCCCAGAGGTCGGTAACAGTAGCAAAAGTGAAGGAGGTGTTGGCTGCAGTGTTAGAAGGCAATTGAGCTTTTTTCATAATGCAATGTACATGTACATAACGTACATGATTCTCAACAGACATGGATACAGCCATTGGCTTTCGTACATTGCTGTCACACAATGTAGCCTAGGACTGTGTCTGTCATGGGGTTTTACACTCACTAAGTGGTCAACTTCTTCTGCCGGATTGGAAATGTCCTGACAGCAAGGTCAAGCAGCCGCCATTTTAGAATATGAACCAGTGTATTTCTAAATGTTAAGTGCATCACCAGTTTCTTTACATATGCAAAATGCTTACATTACTGTTTTTTTAAAACATTTGAAGCAGTATAATGTAATACATTACTGTGTTTAAATGTGATAGTGACAAAATTTATTTTACGCTTCCATTGATGGAATTTTGGAAAAAAAAAATAAGTCGAGTTGATTAAGGAAAGAGAAAAGAAGACTCAAACTTTCAAAATTTATAAACAAGCCTAGCAAAAATATTTTGAAAAGCCTGTAGTTTATGGACACTCCCCTTAACCAGCTCTAAGTATATATAATTAGGATTCAGAAGTGATTGGAACAATGCTTTAGCTATAGTGCTGCTTTGTAGAAAGGAATGAAAGAGAAGGATCCATTTTAGAGGATGAAGATTAAGGAAGCAAGCTTTATTCGTTGAATCAATCTGCACATTGAAATCCAAGATTGAGTCCATTGTGATCGCTAGAATCTGCACTGGGAAGGAGTGATTGCCTATTTATGTAGGCCAAAAGGAGGTTTCCCAGAGATTAATGCTAGATGACACCAGTATAATTTCAGATTTTAGCGGGTTACATTTTAGGAAATTGCCACCCATACAGCCCTTATAGACTCTTATGCCTTCAGACACTGTGTTCAGGCCAAGGACGGCTCCTTCGCTATGGCGTAGGAGCATCAACCCACTGCCTGAGCCAGAAGCAGAAAAATAAAACAATAGTAAACTATTGTTTACTATTGTTTTATTTTTCTGCTTCTGGCACAGGCAGCAGTGCAAGGAGGGGTGTTGGCACGTCTGACCTTAATAAGTAAACTTACAAGGAAGAGGATGTAAATAGGCCGATGAACCTTTTGACTGCGCTTAAGATGTTCCCACCATATGTCCCACACATGCAAATCAATAATCAATAATTATTCATCAACATCATTAATAAATGACAATCAATTGCATTAATAATCAATAGAAGTCAGTAATTGTCACACACCATGACCTTGCAGTCATGAATAACCACACCTTTATATCAAAGTTAGAATATTTATTTCCCTAAACTAACACATACAAAAACAACACTGGCTGTCCAAAGCGATGGAAAAAACACAGTCTAATCAAAGCTTGAGCTACTACACATTCCAAAGTTACAGTGCAAATTAATAACAAGAATAATTGTGCAAATGATATTACATACATTTAAATTCAGCAATCGAATGACATCACAGATTACTCCATATAGTGAATTTCATTAGTGAGGATCCTAACTAACACCACATTAGAATTAGCATGTTTTAGGCTTCATGCAAAAAAATGTAGTCAAGACAAATTTGGAAAACATCTAACTAGGGCTCTATCAAAATAGCAGTTGGTACCTCGAAACAAAAGCAAATAGACATAGCAAACAACATCATAGTCAATATACCTATCCTCAGTTTGGATCAGTAAGCTGTGACAGTCTTCATCCTCAGGACATCAGTCTGGTCAGCAAGGCATCAGGATTCAGCATCAAAGTTCAGAAAAGGCAAAGTCTTTTAAGCAATTAGGTTAAGCACGTCTATTATCAAGGCGGAAAATGGGCAAAATGGTCCAAAGTGGCTCGTTGGGCAGTTCGAAAGAAATGGCGGTCTCTCCTCTCTTTGCAGTCTGGTTAAGTTAGATTCCCTAAAATTACTTCCCAAGTCCCTGTTGGTCAAAGGATTGCAGGTTCATACTTTGTCCAATAAAACTAAAACTTCAGATCTACATTTCTACTAGTACACTGTTCACATGTCGATGATTGTCTCCTCTTGTCCTGTTCTCATTTATCCAGCTCATCAGGTAACAATATTGTTGCAGCTTATACTCCAGTCAGTGTCTTCATTGTATTCTCCTGAGAAAGTTAGTCTCACACAAATTACATAAAGCAATGTTGCATAAGCTAGTACAGCATCTTCTAGCAAGCAGTTCTCATGAGAAAGAATTTTATCTACAAGCACATTAGGTCAGCACAGTGGAAAATCACAATTTAATTCTCTAAGTAGACATTTTATTAAACACCTAAGAAATGCAGCTTGACATGAGGCCTTGCAACTCGGTCAAGACCTCCGCTAAGTTAAGGTCCACAATTAATAAGGCTAATACATAATACATAACCCATTAGTATGGTATATTACTACCTTAATCAAACAAAAGCTCAACATTTCATATTGATAAGCCATTAATAAGTACACTTCGTGAACATTGACGGTCACTCACGTAGTCACACTTTCAAATGTGCGCATTATTTTTTTCTAAGTTATTACATTTTCTACACAAATTCAACACTCTGGATACATGAATATTCATTAGTAATTTCATTAATAAGACCTGCATTAACAGGGGCGGGGCTAGGCCACGGAGGAGGGGGGAAGAGGAGATAGTGCACCTAAGTGCGCATGTGTGTTTGGCCGGCCGTCTCAGGCCGCCCAAACACACATGCGCACTGAGGTTTCTGCAGCACAGCTGTGTTGAACACCCTGGCTGGAGAAACTGCACAGACTCCAGGGCTGTGTCTGAGTGACAGTCCGAGCCGCTCAGACCAATCCTCATCTATGTTTAACATGAAAGCGGCACCAGGATTGCTGTGGAGCCTGTGCTGGTGTCTCAGTGAATGTTAGGACACCACAAGAGGAGCGACAATTGAGGCAGCAGGGATAGAGGCAAGGTACATGTGTTTTATAATTTTTTTATTTTCACCTCGTCTACGCCATCCTGGTCTCTCCCCTTAAGTTATGTGGCAGCGCTGGTGCTTGCTGCATACTTTTAAGTGGTTATCAGAAAACTGCACATCAAAACTGCTAATCGTCTAAGGTAAAAGTTGGAGAGAAGAGGGGAAAAGTGAGGACATGGTAGGCTCTGAACTAAATGCCCCCAGTAATATAATTTAGATTTGTTCTGCTGAAAATGATCGAAACCAAATCAAGGCCAAGTTACCCACACCGACTCCACTGTCTTTGAATCAGAACATAGCAGTCTGAAGTTTTAAAGGCAGCTGAAAGGTCTTATAACTCGGTTTTATCCAGCATCATGCTTAGGTTGACCACAGTAGAGTTCATCACTAGCTTAGGCCGGATCGAAATCCTGTCTGAGCCTTATACTATGTTATTAGTTTCCACATAGTGTTGGAGTTGCATTGTAACCACTCTCTCTAATAGCCAAATAAGACAATAGGTGAAAGTGGTCCAGGACTTTTGCCTTTAACCACGGTTTCCTGCGTTCATAAAGTCCCTAAAACCACACCTTCCCTCAAGGATGCATTCATGATTTCTGTTACGTAAGTGGCTGCCACCAGTCTGATATCTTTTAGTAAGTAGGTGAGCCAGATGTCCAAGGGTGAGTTTGGCAGCCTGCTGTAACCCATCAAGGCTTCACTCTCCAAGGAAGCAGGGGTAAAGTCAGTAAATGTACTAATTCCTACAAGAGGTAATGTCAGTAAGTTTACTAATTCCTACAGTTTAGAAGGGCTATCTCAGCTGAGCTCACCTCTGATGATACCTACTGGTTAGCTGTAAGATCCCCTCTGACCTTCACCCCATTATCCATGTAAAAAATTAGCCAGCTCATTAACCCTTTCTTGTGATGGAGTAAGGTTGTTGAGTTAAATCTGTGGGCTATTCAGTCTAGCCATAATATAAAAAAAATCCCTAGAGGTGTTCTATATGAATAATAATTTTTTAGTTGTTTTTTTGCTGTTTTAAGTCACGGTTATACCACTAGTATTTGTTAAATTTAGGGTAGCAAGTGACTAATTTGTAGCAGAGAATTGTATGTAAGGTCATAGATGCCGCCTTTTCAAAACAGTGAACTTTGGTTTCTTGATAATTGCACTTCTCTAAAAGGGCAGTTGAATGTTAGGCTTTCAGTACATTCTTAATGGGGAATTGCAAATAGACTAATCTCTAATTTTAAATAATGATTCGCTTTCTTTAGACTAACTGCTCCAACCAGACAAACCTTTTTTTTTTAAACAAATTTTACTGAGACGTTTAAGTAAAATACAGCAAATCAGTTCTGTGCATATATCGAACACCATCTCCTTTTTTGACATATTATCGCCCAAAGTGAGTTAATGGTCATGTATCGCCCTTTCGTTATTTGGGGGTGCATAACCCACTGGCTCGATAAAAAACATTAGACTCGGCCACGTTGGAGCTCCCGTCATGCCCTGCGGCTGAGTCATCGGTCAGCGCAGCGGGGAACCCGTGTTCGGAAGGATCGGACGCGCTGTGCACGAATGAGTGCAGATCGTCGAGAAACGACCCGACCGCCGACAAGGAGGCAGCATGGAACCTGCGGACGGGACCCGTGCGGAGGTTGCGACCTGCCCCGAGTGCAGTGTGGAAAACACATCGGCTGGAGGTACGGGGCACAGAGGAGGAGGAGAGGCGGAAGTGGCCTTCAGCGGGAGTACTCTCAGGGGACCCAAGAGGAGTGGAACCCCTCCTGTGAGGATGAGCAGCAAGAAACAAGAGGCATAGCCACGCACTAGGGGAACCAAAATAAATCAGGAACTAGGAGGAGTGAACCCTCCCACCACCCCCACCAAAATAAGAAAAAGAGCTTCCTACGGGATGAATTACCAGCTGCAATACGGTGAAGAACACCCCCTTAGCGGGGGACGTTAGGTCTCCCTGCTAGGCTGTTGGAGCACAGGGGCATGTCACAGAAGCGGCCGGTGTAGCCACGGGTGCAACTTGTGCCCCCCAGGCATCTCTGACTACTCAGAAAGGGGTCCTCAGTGCAGGGGGCAATTTCTTGCCAGCAATTCGGCATTCCCCCCCCCCCCGGGACCTACAGGGTAAGGGCCGTTCCACACAAAACACTCTTAAATCTGCACGGAATACCAGAAGCAAGTGCCCTGTACCCTCGGATAAAATGGTGAACATCAACTTAAGCACGAGTACAAGCAGGCCTCACCAGGCGACGGTCAATGGCTCCAGATCCGGCTTGGTCCCGGCCCCTGGTTTGATCGACCGAGCACAGTCAAACCCCTGCCACAAAGCTGCATCAGAAAGGGGGTCCATCGGATGGAGATCAAGGGGTGCAAGACCCCGTTAGCACCATCGACAATTTTGACAATAACCATGCATGTAATCAGCTAAAGCCAGGAACCAGCCGAGCATTTGATAGTGGTGATTTTCAGGAGGCCGCGGCAGCCATAAGCAGCTATACCTGCTATTTGGTGGTGGGATTGTAAGGGAACCAAAGGAGATCCCTACGGGGCCCCAGCTTTGCAGTCATAATTCAGTCCCTACCGAAGACCGCCTCTCTCCACCTGTCCAGCACGGTTCAGATGTACATATAGCCAGGAAGGAGATTGTAACTAGCCCCCCTCCGAGCCACATGGAAACCAGGACCTGTCAGCAGTGGCAGGTGAGACCACAGGCAGATTCACAGCTACTGGAGGAGCGATTTGAAGGGAAAGGCAGCATTCCTTCATAACCCCTGCTTCTTCGAATATTAAATGAGCTTAAGTCCCTGAAAATTTCACAAAAAGAGGCGAATCAAAAAACAAAGGCTCAGTTAAACTCGATAAGTACCAATATCCAGCAACTTAACTCCTGTATCATGGCAGTAGAACAGCGAGTCTCAGATTTGGAAGATGGTCGAGTGCACCTGGCGCCCACAATCTCTAAATGTTAATCAGATCTGCTGGAATTGCAGATCCGGATGGACGATGCGGAGAACCGCTAACATAGATCCAATTTAATATTCACGGAGGTGCCGGAAGGGCGTGAAAATGGGCAGACTATTACAGATTTGATTACAGATCTCATTAAACAACATGTACTCCCGCAACCGGTGGACAGTCATCAGGATCTCTCCGTTATGAGAGCTCATCAAGTACTGGCAGTGCAACCACTAACAATACTGGTTAACTTCGGTGATTTTTGCATTAAAGAACGTATTCTGCATCAGACGATCAAGAGCAAAGTACATCAGATCCCTGTCGACTACACCTTTAAAATCTTTTCAGACATGTCCACTGCATGAAGGAGGAGGGAACTGAAGGAAATGATTCCGGCATACCAAAAAGCAGGCGCTCCGACTGAGCTTGTTCAGCAATCAAAGCTAAAAGTTTTTTTTAAGGGCCGGTCAAAAATAGTCCACACAGTGGATACAGCTAAAACTCTTCTTTGCTCAAAATGGAACGGGGATGGGGGGGGGGGGGGTTGAAAAGGATAGTAATCAGTGGGATGAGTTTCACTGTAATTTTTGATTTATTACACAGAGCACAGCGCACCTAGTCACCATATGTTGTCAATACCCTCTGCTGCTTCCGGTGACCAAGGTGCCATGTCAGGGCACCCAATTGGGAGAGAGCAGGGTGGGGTGGGTTATGGTCCCTGATTGCCCAGACGGTAGGGCCCCAGGTGTTGGCCACTTAATGGGGGAGCTGGTAGAAGGGAGGATGGGTGGCAGGGTTGGGAAGGGGAAGGTGACTCCAACTCAGAATAAAAGTATCCAGTTAGGTAGACATGGGTGAAGTATGATAGACAAGCAAGATGGAACACATGACAGCACAGGGCGTAGGGCCCGGTTGAAGCAACAGAAGGTTACCAAGGCCGTTAAAGAACCTATAAAACAGGGCATATCAAAGGGCGGGCCCAACTAGTGCGCAATTTGTCCGGATGTTAAAATGATCCAATGACAGGATCAAACGTCACTTTGAGAATTGCTTCTTTGAATGTTAATGGGCTAAACAATAGGAGAAAAAAGGACGCAATTGAAAAATGGGTTAAAACATTGAGCCCCTCCATAATTTTATTACAGGAATCCCATATCCCGGCCAGCAAAATGGGGGGCTTTCCTATGTTTAAAAACTGGGTTGACTACAAGGGGGTTGCAGCGGCCCAAGCTTCTCATAGGGGCACAGCGGTCTCCCTAGCTAAAAAACTGGGGGCTCGAGTCCTCGATTTTGAGAGTGATAAAAACAGGCGTTGGTGTTGGGTGAGCGGCAAAATATTAACTGAGAAGCTTACCTTTTGAGCCTTTTACCTCTAGTAGATGATCCTGGACCGGACAAGGAGCTTTTTCAATCCCTCCTACACCTTACAGGTAAAATCATTATTGGTGGGGATTTTAACTTTCTCCAAGACCCGTATATCAACTCCTTAGTCAAAGGGAAGAAGCAACACAAACCCAGAGTGGAAAAGGTGTTCAAGGACTATGATAGAATGATGGTCTTAGGGAACCCTTGGAGATCATCAGCACCAAACAAAGGAGAATACACGTTTCGCTAGTCATTTTAAAAGCACATCCCGTATAGACTTCTTTCTGGTGTCCAAAACGCTTCACTTCCAGAGTCAGCAAATGTTGCATTCCAGCCTTTCGGATCATGCAATCCTTATTTTGGATACACTACTATCCTTGGACCGGGGCTTGCTGCAACCCAAAATATGTTTTTTTAATCAGCAGCTGCTCCAAGAGGAAGGCTGGGTCCAGGTTTGCAGAGTCGAAATTAGGGACTTTCTGAATAGAAATAGAGACTCCGCTACTTTTAGTACGGTCTGGGACTCTTTAAAAGCCTATATTAGAGGCATTATACTTTCAAAGGAGGCAGCAGACAGGCGACAACTTAAACTGCTAAACAGGGTGTTGGAAGATGCAGTTCAGGGAGGTTGGATAATTATCTTCGGTCCCCCACAGAGAACAATAAGAAAGCATTGGATCTGGCTAAAAAGGCACTGTCGGATAGATATACGGATGAGGCTGAAAGACCATACAAGTTGCAGAAACAAAATGTTTATGAGGAGAGTATCTTCACGGGCAGATTTTTGGCCTGGCAAACATGAGATCAAGCAGCACACAATACGATTTATGCTTTAAAATGCCCGATTACGGGGAAAAAATACACTGAGGCTAATGCAGTGGGAGATGTTATGTAGGAACACTATAGGCAAATCTATTCCCAAACTCAGAATATGGATTGCACGGTCATTAGGGATTTTTTGAGGAAATTAAGTATCCCCTCATTATCAAGGGGAGAAGGTGCCGCCTTCTCCCAACCTTTCAATAAGCCAGAATTAGTAGAAGTGGTGAAAAATCTACCAAATGGGAAAGCTTGCGGACCCTATGGACTTCCAGCAGAATTCTTTGAAAAGTTTATTGATGTCTTACCAGATGACCTTCTGGGGCTCATTAATAATATGTTAGAGGGCGGGATGATTTCTAACTCCTGGCATCTGGGGAATGTAGTCAGATTCCCAAAAAAAAGATAAAGATAAAGAGGATCTGAATTTGTATCACCCAATCACACTATTAAGCACTGATTATAAAATCATTATGAAACTTTTGGCTAATCAATTTAATGCAATTGCACCTACTTTAGTACATCCAGACCAAAACGGGTTCATACTAGGGCAGCAAAACACAACTAACACACATTTTGTGGTTGAGGCGCTGGACTACTTTGCTATTAATACAATCTCCGCCGTCATCCTTTTACTAGATGCAGAAAAAGCTTTTGACTTAGTGGTATGGGATACACTGTTTGAGATTCTATCCAGATTCGGGGTCCCCTCCCAGGTCTAAGGGCTGATACAAAGCAAGTATCAAAACAACGAAGCTAGCATGATAGTTAATTCGGCTAATGTAGGCAACTTACAGGGTCAGCGAGGCAACCATTTGGGGTGCCCACTTTCACCTATACTATTTGCCTTATTTATTGAACCTTTAGCCTTTGCAATCAGACAAAATAAGGGTATTGATCCTCCATTAAAATCGATGGGGAAGATGAAACTGTACGCCAACAACGTTAATATGTTTCTAGATGATAATCAGAGCTCTCAGGAAGCGGCCTTTGAAGTATTCACTCAATTCAAACAAATTGGGGGTTACATGGTGAATAGGAGTAAAACTGAAATCATACTTTGTGGTTGTACGCCTAATAAATTACTTTCCAAATTGGTTCCCTGTGCGAACCTGAGGCCTAAGAGATACAGCAGGATTAGATTTTTGGTGGATATTCGAGACCTATATGATCTCAACTATGCCCCTCTGCTATCTAAAATACAAGCACTTTTAGCACAGTGGGGGGCACGCCCGCTGACTATCATAGGGAGGGTTGCGCTGATTAAAATGTCAATCTTGCCGCTGTTCGTCTTCCTGTTTTCAGCCATTCCTTGTGTTTTAACATCCTCATTCTTCAAGAAAGTTGACTCACTATTTAGCTCATTTATTTGGCACAATAAAACCACACGTATTGCATTGAGCACGTTATCAGCAGATTGAGAGAAGGGTGGCTTAGCTCTGCCCAATTTGTGCAATTACTATTATGCGAATTTTGCTCAATACACAACAAATTTTAAAGCTGTATCTTCTCTGGATAGCCCTTTTCCGCAGGATCTTCATGAACTAATCTGTTAGGAATATGAGATAGCGGATCCCGCATTATTGGTGAAATCCCCCCAAAAAGTTTGTTACAAGACTCCTAAGTGGTTCTTCAAAAAAAGGTCTGATTTTCTTCAAAGATATGTGAACTACTTCACCCCGCTCTCCCAGTTTGTAATGAGGTCTGGGGCCAAGCTTAATCCAGAGACAGCCAGTAAGTGGGAAAACGCAGGTTTCAGGAAAATTGGAGACTTCCTAGTTGGTAACAGATGGGAAACACGTTTGAACATAGGGGAAGCAGTTCGGAACGATTTTCTACTGCTGGGGTCTTATGGGTACCTGCTCCATAGTTTTGATGATTTAGACATAGATCAGATTCAAGATACCCAGGTGATAGTGAAAGAGTTGATTGGCCTCAGGGGGAACAGAAGAGTGGGTGAATGACAAAGTCTACTCGGGGAACAGAAAAGTTCCAATCTCTAGGTTAAAGCTGCTAGGAAATGGGAAAAGGACGAAGGTTTGATACTATCCAAGGACAGCTGGGAGAAAGTGAATCGATTAAATGTTAAGGCACTAAAAGGAGCAAACTGGCACCAAATGCTATTTTTCCCCAAACTGTTACTCTACAGTACCCTGCAAGCTTGGTCTCAGATTAACCTTGGCCATCCTGCTCGTTGTTTTTGCTGTCAGACGGATGACACAGTAAACTGGACGCACGTGATAGGCACATGTCAACTTGTTCAAGAATTTTGGGGGAAGGTTGTCAGGCTCCTAAATATGATTGTACAGATTGAAATAGTCCTTAGCATTTGGCTTGTGGTCTTGGACTGTGATACAGAGGTACAACTCTATCCTAGATGGGTAAAATTAGACTTTATTGTTACTGCAATTGCTCAATCTCTTTTATTGAAAAACTGGTATTTGACGCAGACTCCAACTGCGGAAGAATAGTTAAACAAAATGGCCCAGGTAAAAAAGCAGGAGTGGAAGTATGCCATGAGAACTGGCAGGCTTAAGAGGTTCTCTCAAGCTTCGGGTAGTTTCTTTGAGACACTGGATACCAATGCTGGTTAGGCAAGAATGAGAAGAGCCACTGGTGTCCAAGATGTGGGCACCGAGTGCTGGGGATGTATGGGAATGTAATGTAATTGCTCCATGCGCTAGCAGTATAAGTATGATATTTAGAAATTTGTGTTTTAAGTTGGATATGTATTTGGGTTGGATCTCTCTAAAAAAAAAAATGTCTCAGCTGGGTGCATGTCAGCCGATCCGTTTCTATGGTATTGAAGCTTTACATTGTGCAAACAACTTGATCTCTCCCATGCTGAACAGGTGGCATATTATTCAACAGTCCCTTCCCTCCATCTGGTGTACTGTAGTGACTTGTGCAAATGTGAATTCTGGATTATCATGTAGGGGGAGAGATAGTCTGTAACTCGTAATTTAGTGTCCACTGCATTCCCAGTTGTCATGATGGTTCGTAGTATGCCACTTGCTTCATCGTTTTTCATCTCATCTGCTATGGCAGCCAACAAACATCCCAAAGTGATCGACCCATAACTGTCCTGCCCATGAATACCCACTTTTTGTCAGTGTACCTAACTGTCCAGGTTTGGAGGATTCACAACTTGGCAGCCTGTTAATCTCTCCATAGGTCGGTAAACAAGAGTTCACCCCCGCATCCACCACCAGCCCAAGGAGCCACCAAGTGTCTCCTGGATATTCAGGTCCCCTTTCCGTTTCCAACTGAACTTTTTTCAGTTATTTTTGAGGGAGGTGGTATGGGATGGCTTGAAATAATTAGAGTACTTTTGGTAGTAGTTTATTCATTGTAATTATGGCAACCACAGTAATAGCAGCATTCCCCACCTACCCGGGTCATGCATTATGTCCTTCTTTAGGCCCTCCCAGTTGATGCTCATTATATTTGACTAAGAGGGGGTTAATATTAATAGCTAGATATCATATGTGCGATGAGGTCCATCTAAAAGGGAATTTCACTTTCACATCATTCACTGCACAGGTTGAGTTTTTCCGATTTGTCATTATTGATTTTGAACACCACCACTTGTTCAAAGAGGGACAAATATAAAGCAACCACCTCAAGTGATTCCTCTTTCTTTCTCTTTTTGTTTTGAAAAATGGTACGGAGATTACCCTAAAATGAACACTAAATACACAGAAAATCAGCATAGATAGCAGCAGGGAGCAACAAAAGTCCTTGATTAAATCAGCAGCATGATATTTTAATGTATAAATCCAATAAATTAGCTTTAAAAGCTATTTGCCAGATAAAATCTATCAAAATATGGCAATAGCATTACAAATATATATATCAATTGTCACCATCTACGTGCAATTTAATTCATTAAATAATTGGAGCCCAGATGCATCTTAACTGTTTTCTTCCTCAATTGTTATTGATGATTGACAATTCCAGACCACTTATGTCTAAGAACTTTGACCATGAAAGAGAAATATGCGACAGGTTTTTCATCCAACAATAACCTGGCAATGGAGAATCTGGCTGGTAATATTATGAAAAATACAAGACCAGTATACCCTGGAGGAATCTTTGATGAGGAGCCCAAAACTATTCATTTTTCTTAACACCATTTAATATAGAAATTACATTAAAAACGTGTCCTCAATAACTTTGAGTTCTATTACATGAAACAAACATATGTATTGTGTCAGTGAGGGAACGTCTACACCAAAACCATGCAGAATCTTGCGGACCTCGCTATTAACCCTTTTGCTGCTAGGCCTTTTCCCCACAGTGCTAACCCTTTTTTGGCTATTTGAGGTAGTTTGTGTTTAGAGCCCCCCATAGCTTTTTGTCCATATAGGATAGCCGTGCCAAATTTAAGTCCTTTTTTTCCAACATCCTAGGAATTCTGAAGGTATCAAGGGTTTGTGGATTCCACTGGAGAGGACTGTGAAATTAGTCAAAATACAGCAACATTTTGGTTTTGTTGGAAAAAATGGGAAAAAAGTGCTGCAGAAGAAAACATCTGTTTTTTTCTCCTGCAAATGGCATCAACAAAGGGTTTGTCATTGGTGCTAAAATCACCATCTTCTCAGCTTTCAGGAACAGGCAGACTTGAATCAGAAAACCACATTTTTCAACACAGTTTTGGCATTTTACTTGGACATACCGCATTTTTAAAAATAATTTGTGCTGTCAACCTCTTTCCAGTTAGTGGTAGAAATGGGTATGAAACCAATGGTAGATTCCAGAAAGCTATACATTTCTGATAAAGTAGATAAAAGGTCAAATTCAGCGAGGGGTAATTTGTGTAGATCCTTCAAGGTTTTCCTATAGAAAATACCAGTCAAAATAAACAAATATTAAAATTGACTTGAAAAAAACAGCCATTTGTGTTGACGTTTGCATCTGTAACTTCTTCTACCTATGGTAGATTTTTGAAAGCAATATACTGTTATTTCCACTGAACCCTTCTGGTTACGTGGCTATATAGGGCTTGTAGATTCACCCAGAACCCTATGATCCCAGAAGCAATAACTGAGCTGCACCTTGCAAAGGTTTTCATTGTGAACCGAGCATACAGTTATTCATTTATTAAAATATAAAGAGTGAAAAATAGGTATCAAGGAAACCTATGTATTTCTGAAATGGACACAAGATATGGAGTTCCTTAGCAGTGGTAACTTGCACATTTCTGAACTTGGGGATACCCATACTATCATATAAATTAGAGGGCATTTCTCAAAATGACTTCTTTCTTACACACTGTCTTACATTTGGAAGGCACAAATGCAGAGGAAGACAATTGGTTATAATACTTGCTCTACTATTCTGTGTTCCCCCTAGTCTCCCGATAAGAATGGTACCTCACTTGTGTGGATAGGCCTAGTGTCCGCAACAGGAAACAGACCAAAATGCAACATGAAAGCATCACACCTTTCCACCCAAAACTGACCATTTGTTTTTGCAATTTGCCTAGCTTTGGATATTGGGTCCTAGCTCATCCACCTGTATATATTTGAAATTTGGAAACAAGACATCCAGGGGGGTCCAGGATGGAGTGATTTTTGTGGCTTTCACCAGGTTTCGTTACCCACAATCCCTTGCAAACCTCAAAATGTGTATTACAAAACACATTTACCTCACATTTCTGTGATGGTAAGTTCTGGAATATGAGGGGAGCAAGAAACTTCCTTCCACCCAGCATTACAACACGTCTCCTGATAAAAACTGTACCTCACTTGTATGGATAGGCCTAGTGACAGGAAACAGCCCAAAACACAACATGGACATATCACATTTTTCAACCCAACACTGAACATTTTTTTTGCAATGTGCCTAGCTGTGGATTTTGGGTCCTAGCTCAGCTGGCATCTAGGGGAACCTAGCAAACCTGTACTTTTTAAAAACTAGACACCCAAGGGAATCCATGATGGGCTGACTTGTATAGCTCTCACCATGTTCTGCTACCCAGAATCCCTTGCAAACCTCAACATTTGTTTAAAAAAGCACATTTACTTCACATTTCTATGATGGAAAATTCTGGAATCTGATGGGAGCCCCAAATGTCCTAACGCCCAATGTTCCCCCTGGTCCTCCGATAAAAATTATACCTCACTTGTGTAGGTGGCCCAAGGGCCTGTGACAGGAAAGGGCCAAAAATGTATGGAAATTGAGGGGGAACCAAAGTGGATCCAAAAGGACAGTGTTTTTTAAATACATTTTTAGGCTGACTGCTTTGGGCACCCACACAAGTGGGGCACAGTTTTTATCAGTACAGATGGGACAATGCTGGGTGGTAGGAATTGTGTGGATTCCTGGGGATTCCAGATGTTTCCATCACAGAAATATAGGGAAAATGTGTGATTTCCGGCAAAGTTGGAGGTTTGCAGGGCATTGTGGATGAGAAAATGGTGTGGGATGCATGTAAAGCACACCACCCTGTACTCCCCCAGATGTTTTGTTTTCAGTAGTGTCTGAGCCTGGTAGGTTTTTCCAGATGGCAATGTACCCAAGCCCAAAAAGTGCAGCTGCTCACCATTGCAAGTGGGACAATACTGGGAGTTTGCCAAGCTCTCCTGGCCCATATGTTAAATGTCCGCTTGCCATTGGGATGAGATGCTTTAGTCTTCAAGAGGGTGGGCAGAATGACTATTACCCCTTCAGTTGGGGTGGGGGCATAACCATGCCCATGATGGTGGGCAGCCCCCACCCTCTATTTGTTTTTTTAATTCCCTGGTATCTAGTGGGCTGTCTACCCTCCCAGTGGGCTGATTGGGGGTAATTACCTTCGTCTCCCCCCCAAGGGGGCGGAAAGACTGTGTCTCCATTTAGTCAGGGTGAGGGAGTCTAATGGGTTTTTAGCCCTTCCCCTCCTAGAGGAAATATTGGGGATAATAACAACAATTGTGCCCACCAGGGGGGCAGAAAGACTGTTCCTATTTGTGGGGGTGGGTGGGGGCAAAGTCATGTCTGTTTTGGGCAGCCCCACCCTTTCCTAAATTTAAAAAAAGTCTCTGGTGTGTAGTGGGCTTTCAGCCCCCATCTTCCACCTGGGGGGCAGAAAGACTGTTTTGCATTAAAAAATTAGGTGAGCGAAAGCCCTTTCCTAAGGGGCCTAGGGAGATTTTCTCCTTTCCAATGGTACCTCTCCCATTGAAATCAGGGCTCAGGTAACTGAGAAATGCCCCTGAGCACTGAAGAAAATGAAAGCAAATAAGCTTATTTTACTTTCATTTTCCCCTGTAATGATGTTGGTGCGCACAGCGTGCCAAACGTCATTACAGGGTAGGCATATTTTTAGCCTTGGTTGCTGGGGAAGCTCTTCTCCAGCAACCAAGGCTGAAAGTATCCAGATAAAATCCCTCTGGTGCCCGCACCTGAGAGATTTCAAGTGCCATGTGTGCGGCCGGCTGAAAGCTGTCCGACGCACAGGGTCTCTGCAGCGTTGGAAGGCTCCCGCCGTTTGACAAATGCGATAGGTCAAAGAAGCTCTTAAATGTGTATTACACATCCTGAAGTAGTTTATAATGACGTGGTTTTAAATGAGAAACCTATTGGTACAGTTAGGATTCAGTTCTTTATAACTTTGTCAGTAATGTCCATCAAAATCTTATACGATATTTTCCTAGCTAGAGAAGGTGGGTTATTTGTAGTGGTGTGGGAAATTTGCATAGCGCGCTTTTATGTCATTATGCACAAGTTTGGTTAAAGTACGTGGAATTATGTGAAACACAAGTTTGTCATGTAGTGCTAAATTATTGTCAGTTTTTGATGCATTTCATGCAACAACAAAAAAGTGAAAAAAACAAAAGCACTGCGGACAACAGGTGCTCGTGTACTCTTTTTTGTGTGCATTTGTAGAAAAGTTTTATCATGGATGGTGCTTTTACCAAGAATTACATATAATTATACTATGGGGCATAATGACGGAGTTTTGCGTGACAAGTGTAACACAAAATTCCAGAAATTATGCAAATAACGCCAGTGTAATTAACATTGCACCCAGGCATAGTTGATCCGCAGAAGGTGCCCAAGCCCCAGCTCCCACTTACCGAGACTGATCTTCTGAGAAGTCTAAGGCCCTTTCGGTGCCGCCTCGCTGCCATGCCTCGATCTTGTGCTCCTTCTTCTCTCCCGCTCTTTGCTCTTTCCTCTTGGCCTCGCTCCTGTTCCTTCTCCTTGTCCTTTCCACTCTCTCTCACTCCTTTGCCTTAGTCCTTGTGCCTGCTTTTCACTCTCCATTCTCTCTCTTTGTGCCCTTTTTTCACTCTCCACTCTCTCTCTTTGCGCCTCTTTGTGCTTGTTTTCCACTCTCTCTCTTTGTGCCTCTGCTCATTTTTCACTCTCCACTTTCTCTCTTTGTGCCCATTCTCCACTCTCTCTTTGTGCTTCTTTTGCCCGGTTTCCTTGTGCCTGCTTTTCCTTCGCAGCTGTTCTCCCCTGGTTCCTCCCATGCTTTCCTCCTCCAGTGCTATCCCTCACTCCTTGCCTGCATCTCCCTTGCATGCCTTCGCCCACCTCCTGTGCCCTTCCCTTCCCTAGCCCCACCCTCCAACCACACGCACTCCCCACCAGGACCTACTTAATGTTGGCCGATGGGCAATGAGCAGGTACCCAGGTACCAGCGCCCACTTCCTAGACTGGTATCTCTGACAAGTTAAAGGCCCTTTAGGACCTGGCTTTACTGCCTTGAGGCCCCGTCTCGTTCTTGCATTCTGTCTTATCTCTCGCTCTCTGATCCTTCCTGTTGCCCTCACTCCTGAGCCCCTCACCTTGTCCTTTTCACTCTCTCTCTCACTCCGTTACCTTCATTACCCGCTCCTTACTTGCATCTCCCTCACATTCCTTCTCCCACCTCCTGCTGCCCCACCCTTCCCTCGCCCCGCCTTCGTGCATTGCCCCCTCCTAGGACCTACTTAATGGCAGCCACAGGTGCACCAAAGTCAAGCCTGCCTACACCTGGACCATGCCAGGCGGTACAGACCCTGATCTAATACTTGCATCTCACTTGCATGCCTTCTCCCACCTCCTGCAGCCCAGCCCTTTTATAGCCCTGCCTTCCTTCCTTCCACATTGCCACCCTCCCAGGGCCTACTTTATGGCAGCCAAAGGTATGCCAAAGTCAGGCCTGTCTGCATCTGTACTGCGCCCAGTGGCACGGGCCCTGGTCCAAACGAACACCACTACCCAGCGTCCCTCCTTCATGCACTCAACACCGGACTCCACCACAACAGCTGCTTCTGCACCTCACCTTATTCAACAGCAGGACCTTTCTCATGCACTCACTGCAATTTCACCTACACCAAACCCACGTGCCACACATGCCTCACCTTTTCCTGCGTACATTGCTCCTCAACATCAGATCTTCCAGCAACCATGCCGCTGAGATCTGTGAAACCATTAACATGCACATCCTAGACATCTTCCTGACAGAGACTTGGCTAAACCCCACATCCGCACCCACCATAGCCACAACCATTCCACCAGGTTACAAGATCTCCCACCAAGACAGACCGAACAATCCTGGAGGAGGACTCACCATCATCCACAAGCACTCCATTACCTGCACCACCTGCACTGACAAGAACACAACCTTTATGGAATATATGCACTACTGACTACAGAACGGCAACCACACCACCTTCAAAGGCACCCTAGCCTACCGACCCCCCTCCACCCCCAAACCACAGGCCACCTTCAACAATTTCCTCACAGACTTCATTGCCCCATCGCCACCAGCTTGAATGACTTCATCTTATTTGGCGACCTTAATTTCTATATCTATGACCATAAAGATCCCACTTCTACTGTCCTACTTAAGCTTGAGATTCTGGGACTCATCCAGATTGTCCAAGGTCTTACCCACAATTCAGAACACACACTCGACCCCATCTTCATGCAGGGCACATCCTCGACCCCATTCTCACAGCCAGCAATGAGGTGAAGTTCAGCTACTATACTACACTCACCTGGAGAAACCACTCCATGGTCCACTTCTTTATTGATTCACCCAAAACCCTCACAGTCAATACTAATAACATCCTCAGACATAGCAGAAACAAGATAAAGGACACAGACTCGACAATCACCATCAATGCCCATCAACCAAACCTCATTGGCAACCTACATGCCGACATCAAAGCCTTTAACAACTGGATGTCTACCAGTGCAAACACTCGAGCCCCACTAAAGAACGTCAAACATGCAAGAACCAACAAATGAGCCATCTAGTACACCAAAGGCCTTAGAAACGCTAAGCAACACTGCAAACAGCTGGAAAGAAAATGGAGAACCACCAGTCACTCCACAGCAAGAAACACTTACAAGTCCGTGCTCAGGAAATACCACACCCAATTTCACGAGCGAAGAAAAACAGCCCAAGCTCTCGGACTGAAAAACAGTTCCAACAACTGCAAAGAGCTCTTCAGCATCCTCAAAGAATTATCCAACCCTCCAGTCTCCACCAACTCCATCACCCCTTTGCAAGACCTCTGCCACAAACTCTCCAATTGTTCACAACAAAATCCTGAAGATCTACAGCAACTTCAACCGCAAACCCACAACACAAGTCATCAACCAGCTGACCACCACAACCATATTGGACCACCAGATCACAAACTGGGAACCTCTCACCCCAGAAGACACCTCCAAAGTCATTAGAACAATCCCCTGAGGTGGGCCCACTGACTCCTCCTCCACCATAGCTACAACCTAGGAGGAAAGCTGATCATCTCCCACCTCACCTCCATCATCAAAACCTCTATCCAAAGAGGAACCTTCTTGGAAAAATGGAAACATGCAGAAATCACAGCTCTCTTGAAAAAACTTATGGCAGACCCACAATGGCTCAGCAAGTACAGGTCCATCTCACTCCTGTCCTTCCTATCTAAAATCATGGAGAAAGCTATCATTAAACAACTCTCCAACCATCTTGAACAATACCACCTATTAAGCACTTCGAAGTCTGCATTCCGCAGCAACCACAGCACAGAAACCGCTCTCATCGTAGCAACAGGCGGCATATGGACCATCATAAAAAAAGGGGATACTGCAGCACTCATACTACTAGACCTTTCAGCATCCTTTGACACAATCTCCCCCAGCACCCACATCACAAGACTCAACAACTCAGGAGTACATCCGCATGTCCTGAGATGGCTGACTACTTCTGTGTCCGACAGGACCCAGCAAATCAGGCTTCTGCCCTACACTTCTGAACCCAAGAACCTCATCTGCGGAGTCCCTCAAGATCATCGCTGAGCCCTACCCCCTTCAACATGGCACCACTCGCCAGCTCTTCCTCTCCCTCACAGACAATAACCACAGCACCAGGACCAACTTCACCATCTGCACATCAAGCATAGCAAACTGGATGAAACAGAACTGCCTTAAACTCAGTGCACATTAAACAGAGGTCCTGATCTTCGGAAACAAGAGCTCTTCATGGAACTCCTCCTGGTGATTAACAGACAGTGACCCACGGTCACCCCCACCTACCACATCAAAAGCCTCAGCATCATCTTGGATAACAGACTTACTATGACAAAAAAGTGAACACTGTCATCTCCTGCTTCTCCGTTCTACATATGCTCCGCGAAATATTCAGATGGCGCCTCACTGACATCAGATGCAGTCACCCTGGCCCTCATCACCATCAGACTGTATTATGGCAACAAGCTCTATGTCAGCATTATGAATCTACTCATGCAAAGACTCCAAATCACCCAGAATGCTGCCGTTTGACTCATGCTCAACATCCTCTGCAGAGCACTCATCACGCCCCACCTCAGACAGCTACACTGGTTATCAATCCAAATGCAATGCCAATTCAAGTTGCTCACCCACACATACAAAGCCCTTTACAACAGTGGACCTACCTACCTCATTCACCACCTCAAATTCCACCAACTCACCAGGGAACTGCACTCAACCACACTCCACCTTGTGTAAATACCCATATATGGAGGAGCAAATCGGGAAGACACTCCTTCTACATCGCTACCAGATCCTGGAAAAATATTCCACACCGTATCAGGACCTCCCAGTCCCTACTCCAGTTTTGCAAGAAGCTGAAGACTAGGCTATTCAACCAGGATTTTGACTGGCCGACTCATCTGCTCCAGCTCCTAGATACCCCTTGGGTGATAAGCACGCTATAAAAATCCACATAACATATCACCTACTAATCAAACCCTTCTCACTAATATGCTTATGTAGTTCAGTAACTGAAATTCTAGATATACGAAAATTCTTGCAGTACGAGCAACTGCATATGTGAGCTCTGTTTCTTCAGCTGTCAATATACCATTTCCAACAATCAGCTGGCCCACACACCATAACCTATTCTTAGATCATTGTGTAACAAGGAAGTCATGAAGAAATAATGGGAAGCTTTTGTTGCGCCATAAAGATGTATATCTAGAGATTCATTGAAATGAAAGTCAATCCAAAATATTACTCCAAAAGAAAGCGTAAACTGATAGGGTCCTAAAACAGGTTCATTTAAAAAATAAGCTGGATCAAAAAAACCTAGCCTAGACATTGTATTGCATTATAAAGATACCATGGACCTCTTGGAGATAAAACCATTGACAACAAGTTCACAAAGGGAACCAGAAAATAAAATCTGAGATGGGGTAGGGGCCATGCGCTCTTATTTTGCAGGAAGTGTAAAACATGTTACTCTGCTTCGGCGTTTGTACTGTTAAACAAATGTATTCTGCATGCTCAGTATTCAGTGAAAAAAACAGCCAGCACATACGAGGGTATTGCTAAAAAAATATGAGAAACGTGGCCATCCTAATAAGGTAATCTATTCCATTTTTCAAAGATAGTTTACTTTTACTAATCAGTGATAACAATTGACTGAAATCATAGTCTGCAGAGGCTTAGACCCCTGGATAAGAAACAGAGCCAACACATATTTTATCCCCGGGTGGTTTGGGATGATTAGACCGGATCTATGTTTTTGGCTAGGTTTAGTTTGTGGCCGAATAATGATGAATCAAATTGTTTGCCTCTTCTTTTATAACACAGAAGGCCTGGTCCAGAGTAGAAGAGCAATTAATTGTATCATCAGTGTAAACTGCAGTGTTATTTGCTGCCCCGTTCCTTTGGGTAGTATTATTTACTCAGAGGTAGCCCCGAAATACAACTTTGACATTTGTATACGAGCTACAAATCTTAGGCCAAATCCCACGATGGTGAGTATCTCCCATAAATATACCAAAAAAAAACTGTTGAATGCATTTTTGGAATCCAGCAGGACCGCCCAGACCTTAACACTGCGTGTATTAGGTATGTCGGTATCCCTTTAAGGAACAAAGCCATGGTGTATCTACCAAATTACCAATCATTGAAGTTAATCTGTTAGATAAGATTTTGGAACAGATTTTAGAATCACAATGAATAAGTGAATTGGGTCGATAGGACGTGCTCGGCCTTAGATCTTTATCCGTTTTTAGGAAAAAACAACAATGTATGTTTCACGTCACAATGAAGGTGCTGGCCAGTCATCTTCAAGACACTGAAATAGAAGTAAAAAGCACTGAGACAGAATATCAATAAAGGTCTTACAAATATCAGGCGGAATTTCAGGGGGACTGACCACCTTCCACGATTAAAGATATAGAATTGCCTTTCTAATTTCTTTTACAATCAAAGATGAGTCTAAAATGTTGCTTTGTGCCTCAGTGACTGTACACAACATTACTTGGTCAAGACAATGATGTATATTAAAATGAGAAATATATAAATCATCTTGATACTATTCACGTAATATGACTAATACACCGAGATGGTATTCTCTTTGCCAGATAGAGCCTGACCTTGGAATTTACTATGGTATTTATACAATTACTATTCTAAAGAGTCTTGTAATAGTACCAAAATCAAGGACAAATGTTCTTCATAGAAATACAGAAGCACACACAGAAATGCTGTTTCTCAGACTTGTGCCTCAGTGAACAAAATTTCTTGAGTCAGCCTAAACATTAGATTGAGTGTATGGTTTGCCTTTGGTGATCTAGCATTTGTTGTATTTTATTCCAAATCCAAGCCGTTTAAGGTATTTGCAAGGACAGCCAATCGAACGGAAACTGCTAGCTGTCAGAGAGCAGAACACTGAAACAGACATCCTAACTACACCACAACCGTGATCAGGCCATCTACAATGCCGTGGGATTCCCTTGCAGGATGCGACCTACGTAGTTGGTTTCAGCCATGGGTAGGCTGTTCTTCCTTCCTTGAATAAAGTCCTTTAGGAATAGTCCATCACATCTGTCAACTCATTGTACTTGAAGATGTTTGGCTTCATCACATGCTGGCATGAGTTTTGATGCTCTTCTTTTATACGTTCTTCTAATTGCCATGTGCAACCACCGTGTTAAACTTTTGTTGGTTTGTTTTTTGCTGCTGTTTATTGAGTTTAACCAGCATGTTATATAATCTTCAATATCTTCCATAAAGGATGCACATTACATTCCAGACACAGAACAACATTGCATACATTTCTGTGAGTCTCATCTAGTGTTTTTGAATTGTCTTCCTATAACTATGAGTACAACATAATAAACTGAAAAAAATGATTATTCAGAGCATATCTTCCAATCACAGAGTAGTGTGCTATGATTATTAAGTTTCAATCAAAGATGGAGCTGATATCAAACTCGTGCACAGCGAGAACCTGCACTGTAGACCCTTTACCATAGAATGTAGTAATGGAAAACGGTAAAACCTCCAAGTCGATTGGGGCATAGGACCCTTAAAATAGCTTCTTCCAGAAATCCTAGTATATAGGACTCAGATTCCTTGAAAGTCATTTTTTTATTGTCTGACGAAGAATATGATACATTTCCCATGGATAGGGGATCCCAAAAGCCGAAGCTAAGGTACCAAAGAATGATTGGGGAGCCTGTCTCTTTCTTCAACAGATCACTAGTGTGCTCTCAGCGGCCCCCAAAGAATTCCAGATCAGTATGTGATCAGCTTTTGATTGGTGTATGCAGGCAGAGGGACAAATGCTCAATATTATTATGTTATCTCATGTGGTAGGGAACATTCCTATGTTTCCCCCATGTTATCTGAAACTTCTGTCCAAAAAGGATTAATAAGGGGCCTTCCCACCATTTATATTTAAAGTTATCCCTTAGGCCACAACCCCTCCAACACAAGTCAGTCAAATTTGGAGATAGTTTGGGTAACTTGAGGGAAGATGTACTAACTTTGGGAATAGCGATTTCCAAATTGGGATTTTCTCTGAATAACAATTAGGAAATCTCTATTGCTAATGTATGAAACTTTTATTTTTAAATTATGTATTCATGGTGGGTCACTAATCGACCTACCCCATGCATTTTGAAGGTAGGTTGCAGTTTTCGACCCATTAACAATGATAGGCATCACAGGGATGGTGGCCTGCTGGGGTCAGCACACCATGATGTCTGTGATTTCCCAAGTCCTGAGGAGGCCTCTATGGGTCAGAAGTAAAAATATGTCAGTAGCTTTGGGATCAAGGAACGTGGACTATAAACCTTTTAAATTCTTTGTAAGGACAAGAGAACTGATTAACTAGACCCTACCACAACTTACTGTCCATACTTTGCTCAATTGTACATTTAGAGCGGCATTTCAAAGGATTGTATGTACTCCATATCTCAGGTATATGAGCTGACTAATCTGGACTGGTGTCCAAACAAATTGTTGTTGTAATTTAGATATTCACATTTGTCAACACACTGTTGTCGCTGCCACCTGTTACGTCATACTGATGGTCACTTATTTTGGTGTAAGCACATGTTTTTTCTATTGTTGAGGGACAGAAGCACATGTCTCAAACATCGTTAAGATTTTGAGAGAAGTTTAATGATGTTGGAGTGTTGTGATTTGTTCTACGGAGAGAATTCTTCACTTAGGCCCTTATTACAACATTGGCGGTAAATGCCACCTACCACCGTGCTGACGGCCGCCAAAACATACTGTGACCGCGGCGGTATACTGCTATGGGTATTATGATCCACACAGAGAAATCCGCCATTATACAGACACCCACACAAGTCCACCAGGCCAAAGGTCAGTGATATACTGGAGGTACCAAAACCCACACCGTTACGCCAACAGAAATACTCCCACAGCATCATAACCCACAAATCATCACGGCGGACATTCAACCATGGTAAACCATTGGCGGTACACACCACTGCCCTCAAAATACACACACACTAACAAAACAGCACCACATTGGACAATTCAAACTACACACACCTGACACACATACACACACCACACCAACACACCCAATCCAATATGAAACACCCACCCACAATACCCACAACCCCTGACAACGAAAAAAAATATTCCCAACTGAGAGAGAGATAAGCCAGGAGCACCCACTGAATCTGAGCCACATAACACCATCACCCATACACCATCCACGCACCTCACAGCACACACCCCAACACAACACCTCAAACACCCTCACACATACCACTCACTCTACACCCATGGCACCACAAAGACACCCCAGGTTCTCTTAGGAGGAGCTAAGAGTCATGGTGGAGGAAATCATCTGGGTAGAGTCACAGCTATTCGGATCACAGGTGCAGCAGACATCGATTGCAAGGAAGATGGAGCTATGGTGGAGAGTCGTGGACAGGGTCAACGTCGTGGGACAGCACACCAGGACTAGGGAGGACATCAGGAAGAGGTGGAACGGCCTACGGGGGAAGGTGCGTGTGAGAAAGTAGCCTCTTTCTAGCCTTGTTACCCCCACTTTTGGCCTGTTTGTGAGTGTATGTCAGGGTGTTTGTCACTGTTTTCACTGTCTCACTGGGATCCTGATAGCCAGGCCCCAGTGCTCATAGTGAAAACACTATGGTTTCAGTATGGTTGTTATGTGTCACTGGGATCCTGCTGGTCAGGACCCCAGTGCTCATAGGTTTGTGGCCTATATGTATGTGTCACTGGGACCCTGTCACACAGGGCCCCAGTGCTCATAGGTGTGCATGTACATGTTCCCTGTGTGGTGCCTAACTGTCTCACTGAGGCTCTGCTAACCAGAACCTCAGTGGTTATGCTCTCTCATTACTTTCAAATTGTCACTAACAGGCTAGTGACCATTTTTACCAATTTACATTGGCTTACTGGAACACCCTTATAATTCCCTAGTATATGGTACTGAGGTACCCAGGGTATTGGGGTTCCAGGAGATCCCTATGGGCTGCAGCATTTCTTTTGCCACCCATAGGGAGCTCTGACAATTCTTACACAGGCCTGCCACTGCAGCCTGAGTGAAATAACGTCCACGTTATTTCACAGCCATTTTACACTGCACTTAAGTAACTTATAAGTCACCTATATGTCTAACCTTTACCTGGTAAAGGTTAGGTGCAAAGTTACTTAGTGTGTGGGCACCCTGGCACTAGCCAAGGTGCCCCCTCATTGTTCAGAGCCAATTCACTGAACTTTGTGAGTGCGGGGACACCATTACACGCGTGCACTACATATAGGTCACTACCTATATGTAGCTTCACCATGGTAACTCCGAATATGGCCATGTAACATGTCTATGATCATGGAATTGCCCCCTCTATGCCATCCTGGCATAGTTGGCACAATCCCATGATCCCAGTGGTCTGTAGCACAGACCCTGGTACTGCCAAACTGCCCTTCCTGGGGTTTCACTGCAGCTGCTGCTGCTGCCAACCCCTCAGACAGGCAGCTGCCCTCCTGGGGTCCAGCCAGGCCTGGCCCAGGATGGCAGAACAAAGAACTTCCTCTGAGAGAGGGTGTGACACCCTCTCCCTTTGGAAAATGGTGTGAAGGCAGGGGAGGAGTAGCCTCCCCCAGCCTCTGGAAATGCTTTGTTGGGCACAGATGTGCCCAATTCTGCATAAGCCAGTCTACACCGGTTCAGGGACCCCTTAGCCCCTGCTCTGGCGCGAAACTGGACAAAGGAAAGGGGAGTGACCACTCCCCTGACCTGCACCTCCCCTGGGAGGTGTCCAGAGCTCCTCCAGTGTGCTCCAGACCTCTGCCATCTTGGAAACAGAGGTGCTGCTGGCACACTGGACTGCTCTGAGTGGCCAGTGCCACCAGGTGACGTCAGAGACTCCTGCTGATAGGCTCCTTCAGGTGTTAGTAGCCTTTCCTCTCTCCTAGGTAGCCAAACCCTCTTTTCTGGCTATTTAGGGTCTCTGTCTCTGGGGAAACTTTAGATAACGAATGCATGAGCTCAGCCGAGTTCCTCTGCATCTCCCTCTTCACCTTCTGATAAGGAATCGACCGCTGACCGCGCTGGAAGCCTGCAAACCTGCAACATAGTAGCAAAGACGACTACTGCAACTCTGTAACGCTGATCCTGCCGCCTTCTCGACTGTTTTCCTGCTTGTGCATGCTGTGGGGGTAGCCTGCCTCCTCTCTGCACCAGAAGCTCCGAAGAAATCTCCCGTGGGTCGACGGAATCGTCCCCCTGCAACCGCAGGCACCAAAAAGCTGCATCTCCGGTCCCTTGGGTCTCCTCTCAGCACGACGAGCGAGGTCCCTCGAATCCAGCGACACCGTCCAAGTGACCCCCACAGTCCAGTGACTCTTCAGCCCAAGTTTGGTGGAGGTAAGTCCTTGCCTCACCTCGCTGGGCTGCATTGCTGGGAACCGCGACTTTGCAAGCTACTCCGGCCCCTGTGCACTTCCGGCGGAAATCCTTTGTGCACAGCCAAGCCTGGGTCCACGGCACTCTAACCTGCATTGCACGACTTTCTAAGTTGGTCTCCGGCGACGTGGGACTCCTTTGTGCAACTTCGGCGAGCACCGTTTCACGCATCCTCGTAGTGCCTGTTTCTGGCACTTCTCCGGGTGCTACCTGCTTCAGTGAGGGCTCTTTGTCTTGCTCGACGTCCCCTCTCTCTGCAGGTCCAATTTGCGACCTTCTGGTCCCTCCTGGGCCCCAGCAGCGTCCAAAAACGCCAAACGCACGATTTGCGTGTAGCAAGGCTTGTTGGCGTCCATCCGGCGGGAAAACACTTCTGCACGACTCTCCAAGGCGTAGGGGATCCATCCTCCAAAGGGGAAGTCTCTAGCCCTTGTCGTTCCTGCAGTATTCACAGTTCTTCAGCCTAGTAAGAGCTTCTTTGCACCAACCGCTGGCATTTCTTGGGCATCTGCCCATCTCCGAGCTGCTTGTGACTTTTGGACTTGGTCCCCTTGTTCCACAGGTATCCTCAGTCAGGAATCCATCGTTGTTGCATTGCTGATTTGTGTTTTCCTTGCATTTTCCCTCTAACACGACTATTTTGTCCTTAGGGGAACTTTAGTGCACTTTGCACTCACTTTTCAGGGTCTTGGGGAGGGTTATTTTTCTAACTCTCACTATTTTCTAATAGTCCCAGCGACCCTCTACAAGGTCACATAGGTTTGGGGTCCATTCGTGGTTCGCATTCCACTTCTGGAGTATATGGTTTGTGTTGCCCCTATCCCTATGTTTCCCCATTGCATCCTATTGTAACTATACATTGTTTGCACTGTTTTCTAAGACTATACTGCATATTTTTGCTATTGTGTATATATATCTTGTGTATATTTCCTATCCTCTCACTGAGGGTACACTCTAAGATACTTGGGCATATTGTCATAAAAATAAAGTACCTTTATTTTTAGTATAACTGTGTATTGTGTTTTCTTATGATATTGTGCATATGACACTAAGTGGTACTGTAGTAGCTTCACACGTCTCCTAGTTCAGCCTAAGCTGCTCTGCTAAGCTACCATTATCTATCAGCCTAAGCTGCTAGACACCCTATACACTAATAAGGGATAACTGGGCCTGGTGCAAGGTGCAAGTACCCCTTGGTACTCACTACAAGCCAGTCCAGCCTCCTACAGTGCGTTCCGTGGTTGCAAGACACCAGGTAGCTGTACAGAGGACTGGCGTTAGAGCCCCACCTCCTCCCCCACAACTAACAACATGGGAGGAGCAAGTCTTGGCAATCATGCATCCTGAGGGCCTCGCAGGAGTAGCAGGAGGACTGGACTCTGGTAAGTCAAATCCTTACTACTATATCCCCCCCTACCTGCATGCCATCACAAACAACAACCCCTACCCTCAGCCCATCACTCCACCACCTCACATATACCCCACTATCACAACCCACCAATACCAATTCTAAGTCCTGCATGCAACACCAATGCATGGACACCCATCAAAGACCTGCATGGACACCCATCACCACAGCATGCACACTAGTGGCAATCACTTAGCCAAACCAAGCACAACTCACACAACCCAAAGGTGCCTTGCTAATAGCAACCATAGAAGGAAACATATCCATGCAGAAGATGGCACACACAGATACAATAACACTGCATTTACATCCCCACAGGACCGCCACTCAACATCACCAGAGAGGAGGTGCCAGCCACATCCAGCTCCCCCACAGAAGACGCCCACAGTGATGACAGCAGCTCTGCATGCCTGGATCACAATGACCAACCTGGCCCATCAGGGACCTCTGGACAGTTGGTGACCCTGCCACAGTCCCAACCCACCACAGAGCCTCCCCCGCAGGAAACACCAGCACAGCACCCACCCAGCGGGCCCATACGTCTGTGCCCAGGACACGTCAATCGGCAGTGTGTCCACCACTGCAGAGACCCCAGGCAATCCCACAAACCCAAGACAATCAGAGACCTGGGGTCAGTGGCAGTGGGCACACGGTTCAGGGGACAGGGGCACAGGACAACAGGGAAGCTGGGAGGACTGCTCTGCGACAGGGGGAGGACAGGCCCAGGGAACCCACTCTCCATGAGGCACTCACCAACATCCCAGGAGCATACCACCATTCCCAGGAAACCATGGGCCAGATCCTGGCCAAGCTGCAGTAGACCCAGCGGCTGCAGGAGGGACAGTACCTGGGGATCAGGGAGGGCCTGAAAGACATCCACACCACCCTGGTCACCATTGCAGGGGTGCTGGCAGACATGGCCAACACCATGAGGGAGGCAGTGGCACACCAAGGGCCCCTGACACTAGCCACACAGAAGAACAGCCCTCCACCTCCGCCGGCGTTAGTGGACCGGAGGCCCCGCCACAGGACCAACAGGCCACCAGCACCCCACCCCCTGCAGAAGGAAAACCACCCCACAAATGGTCCCTGCAATCCAGGCAAAAGACAGAGAATATTGCGAAGACACCTGCCAGGAAATAAGACTCTCCTGATTGTCACCCTTCTGTCCCACTCTGTCACCCTGTCCACCTTGAACTGCAATTGCTCCCCTTCCTATGCCCCCTTGGACAATGCACCTGTGATACAAATAGACTGTACTCTACCCTGGACTTTCCTCCATCAGTAACCCAGCCCATTGCAATGCCCCCTCCACTTATTAGCAATTAAATAAACACCCTTGGAAAAAATACAAGTATGGAGTCTGTGGATTATATGACACATGTATTAGTATCACAAACTGTAAACATTACATTTCTAATCTACTGTAATATTAACATAGGTATAACCTGGAGTGGGCAGCAGTAAACACACCAGGAGCCAGAGTGGGGCACAGAGATCTGAAAATAGAAATGCCAAAGGTTACAGTAAGTGGCCATAGAAATAGGGAAATCAGGCTGCCATGTTCAATGTCAAACACAAAACTGTAATGGAAGGTGAAGTTACAGTGTCTTACCTGTGTGTCACTGGAAGTATTGTTGAATGAGTGTACTTCTGTTGTCCACATCTTCTTCCTCTGCCTCCTCTTCATCACTGTCCACAGGCTCCACCGCTGCCATAAGACCATCTCCAGGCTCATCCTCCTGCAGAAAAGGCACCTGGCGTCTCAAGGCCAGGTTGTGCAACATGCAACATGCAACGATGATCTGGCACACCTTCTTGGTGAGTAGTACAGGGACCCACTTGTCAGATGGAGGGACCGGAATCTGGCCTTAAGGAGGCCAAAGGTTCTCTCAATTATCCTCCTTGTTCGTCCATGTGCCTCATTGTAACGTTCCTCTGCCCTTGTCCTGGCATTCCTCACTGGGGACAGTAGCCATGAGAGGTTGGGGTAACCAGAGTCACCTGTAAATATCGAGGGAATACTTGTTAGCCACACACTCGCCTTTAGGGCCAACCCCACACTCATATACCAACAGACACTGGGTGAGGACCATGGGAGATGTACTGGTCCGCCAAACACACCATCTGCACATTTAGAGAGTGAAAGCTTTGTCTATTCCTGAACACCTGTTCATTTCTCTGGGGGGGGACAAATGCTATATGTGTACCATCAATGGCACCAATGATGTTGGGGATGTGTCCGAGGGCATAAAAGTCAGTCTTCACTGTGGCCAAATTCTCCATCTGGGGGAATACGATGTATCTGCGCATGTGTTTCAGCAGGGCAGACAGCACTCTGGTCAGCACGTTGGAGAACATTGGCTGAGACATCCCTGATGCCATGGCCACTGTCGCTTGGAAGGAACCAATTGCCAGGAAATGGAGCACTGACAGGACCTGCACTAGAGAGGGGATACATGTGGGCTGGCGGATAGCTGATATCAGGTCTGGCTCCAAGTGGGCACACAGTTCTTGGATTGTGGCCCTATCACGTCTGTAGGTCAGGACAATGTGCCTGTCCTCCATTGTCGCCAGGTCCACCAGGGATCTGTACATGGGGAGATGTCTCCATCTCCTACTCCATCCTCAGTGGTTGAACTCTAGGGTGAAAATCGGTGAGCAGAGGGTCATATTCATACATATGTGAAAATAAAAAATGCATTTCTTCCTTTACAGAAACAGTATGTGAATTCGAGAGTCAGTTGATGTGCCACTGTGTGCTGTGACGCAGTTAGGTGCCATGGCCTGTGCCCCCCTGAAATGGAGGCTGCCTGACCTATGAGGAGAGACAGGTGGAAATGAGGTAATTCCTCTGGCTTTTTGTGCTGTAGCAGTCGGCATTTGATGACCGCCGCGCAACTTCGCATTGGTTACCATTGGGCCCTACTGTTTCCAGGAGCCAATGGCGATGTACGCCGGCGGTGACGGTACGCACCGCCGTGGACGTGGCCGCCATTTTCTATCTGTTCACTCACTTGCTACCTGACCTTCCACAGGAGAGGACCTACACTGCAAGTGCTGCTGTGACCTGTGTCTGGAAGCGACAATGGCTCGAGTGTCTGGGGAAAGGGCCCCCGTCTCCACTTCGGAGGAGTTGGAGAGACTGGTGGATGGGGTCCTACCCCAACACACTTTCATCTATGGCCCTCCAGACAAACAGGTGAGTACACTGTGAGCATGATGCGTGGGCCATGAATGTATGGATTGCTGTGTGAGGAAGCCTTGTGTGGGGGTTGGCTGAGGTGTCCTGGGCAGAGTGCTGCATGTCTGATGGTCAATGTCTGTGCGTAAGGGGATGGGAGGGATATTGTGGGCTATAAGTGTAACAGTCTGGATGGTATGACTAATCCCTTTTTCTATGCATATTTTCCTGCAGGTCAGCGCCCATCAGAAAAAGGGTATTTGGCGTGCCATTGCCAAGGAGGTGCGGACCCTGGGGGTCTTTGACAGGCAGAGCACCCACTGCCGCAAACGGTAGGAAGACCTGCGCCACTGAGCTAGGAAGACGGCTGAGGCCTAGCTGGGACTGGCCTCCCAACGAGGAAGGGGTGCCCGTCGTACCCTGAACCCCCTGATGTTCCGCATCCTGGTGGTGGCCTATCCGGAGTTGGATGGGCACTTGAAGCCATCACATCAGCCACAAGGGGGTGAGTACAGATTCAGAATCATGACTTTGCGCGCGTTAAGGTTTTACCTGGGTGGGTGATGTGGGCTGTGGGTGCCCCTAGGCCAGGGCGAACTGGCAGGGTAGGTCCCTTGTTGGGTAGGCTCTGAAGCACTCCAACCCGAATAGTAATAGTGGGCATCTACTACTGGGCAGGGTCCTGTTGGTTTCAGGTGTGCAGCTAATGGCGTTAGGCAATGTAACCCATGGGCTGGTGACTAGCTTTGTAACTGGTAGTGCATGGCCTAGTGCATAGGGCTGATCCCTGTGTGTTGTATATGCCAACTGTAGTGTTGTTGCTGGCATTGACTAAGTGTATCCTCTGTCTCTACCCCCCTTTTTGTTTTGTCACCCTGTCCTTGTGTGCATTAGTATTATCTGGTGGAGGAGCAGAGGCACCGGCGACAGAGGGAGCTGCATCCCACATGGGCCTGGAGGCCGAATCCACAGACGGTGAGGGCACCAGTGAGACGGAGGGCGAGGGGAGCACCACAACGGAGACAGGAGGGGACACTACCGACAGCGAGTCCTCCTCCGTTGGAAGCTCCCTGGCAATGGCGGACACCTCTGTGCCCACCCCAACAACAGGTACAGCCGCCACCCCCCATACCAGCACTGCCCTCCCAGCAGCCCCTCAGCCTGCTTCCTGTGCCCGCTCACTCAGGAGGGTGGGCATCTCCTTCGCCCCAGGCACCTCAGGCCCTGCCCCAGTCAGCCCTGCTGCCCTCAGTGAGGGAGCTATTGACCTCCTGAGATCCCTCACTGTTGGGCAGTGTAAGGAAATGCCTCCTTGACATGGTTACCCCCTGACTTTTTGCCTTTGCTGATGCCAAATTATTATTTGAAAGTGTGCTGAGGCCTGATAACCAGGCCCCAGCACCAGTGTTCTTTCCCTAAACCTGTACCTTTGTATTCACAATTGGCACACCCTGGCATCCAGGTAAGTCCTTTGTAACTGGTACCCCTGGTACCAAGGGCCCTGATGCCAGGGAAGATCTCTAAGGGCTGCAGCATGTCTTATGCCACCCTGGGGACCCCTCACTCAGCACAGACACACTGCTTGCCAGCTTGTGTGTGCTGGTGGGGAGAAAATGACTAAGTCAACATGGCACTCCCCTCAGGGTGCCATACCAACCTCACACTGCCCATGGCATAGATAAGTCACCCCTATAGCAGGCCTTACAGCCCTAAGGCAGGGTGCACTATACCATAGGTGAGGGCATAAGTGCATGAACACTATGCCCTTACAGTGTCTAAGCAAAACCTTAGACATTGTAAGTGCAGGGTAGCCGTAAGAGTATATGGTCTGGGAGTCTGTCAAATATGAACTCCACAGCACCATAATGGCTACACTGAAAACTGGGAAGTTTGGTATCAAACTTCTCAGCACAATAAATGCACACTGATTCCAGTGTACATTTTATTGTGAAATACACCCCAGAGGGCATCTTAGAAATGCCCCCTGAAAACTTACCCGACTTCCAGTGTGGGCTGACTAGTTTTGCCAGTCTGCCACAGACCAGACAAGTTGCTGGCCACATGGGGAGAGTGCCTTTGTCACTCTGTGGCTAGTAACAAAGCCTGTACTGGGTGGAGGTGCTTCTCACCTCCCCCTGCAGGAGCTGTAACACCTGGCGGTGAGCCTCAAAGGCTCACCCCTTTGTTACAGCGCCACAGGGCATTCCAGCTAGTGGAGATGCCCGCCCCCTCCGGCCACGGCCCCACTTTTGGCGGCAAGGCCAGAGGAGATAATGAGAAAAACAAGGAGGAGTCACTGGCCAGTCAGGACAACCCCTAAGGTGTCCTGAGCTGAGGTGACTCTGACTTTTAGAAATCCTCCATCTTGCAGATGAAGGATTCCCCCAATAGGATTAGGGATGTGCCCCCCTCCCCTCAGGGAGGAGGCACAAAGAGGGTGTAGCCACCCTCAGGGCTAGTAGCCATTGGCTACTAACCCCCCAGACCTAAACACCCCCCTAAATTGAGTATTTAGGGCCCCCCAGAACCTAGGAAGAGAGATTCCTGCAACCTGAAGACGAAGAAGGACTGCTGACCTGAAGCCCTGCAGAGAAGATGGAGACACCAACTGCTTTGGCCCCAGCCCTACCGGCCTGTCTCCCCACTTCGAGAAAAACTGCAACAGCGACGCGTCCCCCAGGGTCCAGCGACCTCTGAAGCCTCAGAGGACTACCCTGCATCTAAAAGGACCATGAACTCCTGATGACAGCGGCCCTGTTCCAAAGAAACCAAAACTTGCAACAAAGAAACAACTGCACGTTTCCCGCCAGAAGCGTGAGACTTTCCACTCTGCACCCGACGCCCCCGGCTCGACGTGCGGGGAAACAACACTACAGGGAGGACTCCCCGGCGACTGCGAGCCCATGAGTAGCCAGAGTTGACCCCCCCGAGCCCCCACAGCGACGCCTGCAGAGGGAATCCAGAGGCTCCCCCTGACCGCGACTGCCTGCTTCAAAGAACCCGACGCCTGGTAAAGACACTTCACCCGCAGCCCCCAGAACCTGAAGGATCCGACCTCCGGTGCAGAAGCGACCCCCACGTGGACCTCTCCCTTGCCCAGGTGGTGGCTACCCCGAGGAGTCCACCCCCTTGCCTGCCTGCTTCGCTGAAGAGACCCCTGGGTCTCCCATTGAAACCAATTGCAAACCCGACGCCTGTTTGCACTCTGCACCCGGCCGCCCGTGCCGCTGAGGGTGTACTTTTTGTGCTGACTTGTGTCCCCCCCGGTGCCCTACAAAACCCCCCTGGTCTGCCCTCCTAAGTTGCGGGTACTTACCTGCTGGCAGACTGGAACCGGGGCACCCCCTTCTCCATTGAAGCCTATGTGTTTTGGGCACCTTGTTTGACCTCTGCACCTGAACGGCCCTGAGCTGCTGGTGTGGTAACTTTGGGATTGCCTTGAACCCCCAACGGTGGGCTACCTTGGACCCAACTTTGAACCTTGTAGGTGGTTTACTTACCTGCAAAACTAACAAATACTTACCTCCCCCAGGAACTGTTGAAATTTGCAGTGTCTAGTTTTAAAATAGCTTATTGCCATTTTTGCCAAAACTGTACATGCTATTTTGCTGATTAAAAGTTCCTATGATACCTGAGTGAAGTACCTTTCATTTGAAGTATTGATTGTAAATCTTGAACCTGTGGTTCTTAAAATAAACTAAGAAAATGTATTTTTCTATATAAAAACCTATTGACCTGGAATTGTCTTTGAGTGTGTGTTCCTCATTTATTGCCTGTGTGTGTACAACAAATGCTTAACAATACCCTCTGATAAGCCTACTGCTCGACCACACTACCACAAAATAGAGCATTGGAATTACTTTTTTTTGCCACTATCTTACCTCTAAGGGGAACCCTTGGACTCTGTGCATGCTATTTCTTACTTTGAAATAGCACATACAGAGCCAACTTCCTACATTGGTGGATCAGCGGTGGGGTACAAGACTTTGCATTTGCTGGACTACTCAGCCAATAACTGATCACACGACTAAATTCCAAAAATTGTCATTAGAAACTGATTTTTGAAATTTGAGCTATTTTTCTAAATTTTTTAAAGTCCTGCTAGGGCCTTGTGTTAGTCCCTGTTAGCATTTCTTTTAGAGTTTGAAAGTTTTGAAAAATTTGAATTAAGTTCTAGAGATAGTTTTAGATTCTTAAAAAGTATTCCAACTTTTAGAAACAAAATGTCTACTACAGAAGAGAATGTGATGGAACTTAACCTCACCCCTTACCTGCATCTTAGGATGTCAGAGTTAAGGTCTCTCTGTAAAATCAAAAAGAT
Organism: Pleurodeles waltl; assembly: GCF_031143425.1. Classification (NCBI taxonomy): domain Eukaryota; kingdom Metazoa; phylum Chordata; class Amphibia; order Caudata; family Salamandridae; genus Pleurodeles; species Pleurodeles waltl. The sequence continues at coordinate 1,199,733,827 of NC_090445.1, read as the reverse complement.
AAAGACTGGTTCAAACCATACCAAAGTACAGCTTCAGGAGCTCTTGGCAGAGTTTGCTAAAAACAACCCCTCTGATGATGGCCTAACAGAGGGGGACACTTGTGAGCTGGAGGAATTCCTACCTCCAACCCTAGATAGGGAGACCAGGGTTCCTCCAACCCTGACTCCAGAAGTGACAGTCAGAGATGCTGCTTCTCTCAAAGGAGAGTCCAGCAACTCTGGAAGCCTTGAGGACAGCCTCAATGAAGATGACCGCCTGCTAGCCAGGTTGGCCAAAAGATTGGCTTTGGAAAGACAGATCCTAGCCATAGAAAAGAAAAGACAAGAGATGGCCTTAGGTCCCATCAATGGTGGCAGCAACATAAATAGGGTCAGAGATTCTCCTGACATGCTAAAAATCCCTAAAGGGATTGTAAATAAATATGAAGATGGTGATGACATCACCAAATGGTTCACAGCTTTTGAGAGGGCTTGTGCAACCAGAAAACTGAACAAATCTCACTGGGGTGCTCTCCTTTGGGAAATGTTCACTGGAAAGTGTAGGGATAGACTCCTCACACTCTCTGGAAAAGATGCAGAATCCTATGACCTCATGAAGGCTACCCTGATTGAGGGCTTTGGATTCTCAACTGAGGAATACAGGATTAGGTTCATGGGGGCTCAAAAATCCTCGAGCCAGACCTGGGTTGATTTTTTTTTACTTCTCAGTCAAAACATTGGATGGTTGGATTCATGGCAGTGGTGTAAATGATTATGATGGGCTATACAATTTATTTGTGAAAGAACACCTGTTAAGTAATTGTTTCAATGATAAACTGCATCAGCATCTGGTAGACCTAGGACCAATTTCTCCCCAAGAATTGGGAAAGAAGGCGGACCATTGGGTCAAGACTAGGGTGACCAAGACTTCCACAGGGGGTGACCAAAAGAAAGGGGTCACAAAGACTCCCCAGGGGAAGAGTGTTGAGACATCCAAGGAAAAAAGTAAAGAGTCTTTTACAGGGCCCCAATAACCTGCTCAGGAGGGAGGGTCCAAAGCCTCTTCACAATCCAATTTTGGGTACAAGGGTAAAAACATTGATCCCAAGAAGGCCTGGTGTCGTAGCTGTAATCAGCAGGGACACCAAACTGGAGACAAGGCCTGTCCCAAGAAAGGTTCCACTTCAAACTCTACTCCAGTTAGCAATGGAATAGCCATTCTCCAGTTGGATCAACAGTGTGCCCAGAGCAAATCAGGGTTCACACTGAAGCTACATTAGTCTCTGAGGGTGGCCTGGCCCCCTAATATGCATAAATACAGGCAGCAACTCTTAATTAATGGGATTAGTGTAGAAGGCCTTAGGGATACAGGTGCCAGTGTCACCATGGTGACAGAGAAACTGGTTTCCCCTGGTCAATACCTGGCTGGACAAACTTATCCAGTCACCAACGCTGACAATCAGACTAAAGTACATCCCATGGCTATGGTAACTTTAGAATGGGGAGGGGTCAATGGCCTGAAACAGGTGGTGGTCTCCTCAAATATCCCTGTAGACTGTTTGCTTGGAAATGACCTTGAGTCCCCAGCATGGGCTGAGGTAGAACTCAAAACCCATGCAGCCATGCTGGGTATCCCTTAACTGGTGTGTGTCAAGACAAGCGCACAGTGCAAGGCTCAGGGTGAAAAAGTGGTGTTGGAGCCTGGAAAAATGGCCCAACCCTCCAAGAGAAAAGGAAAGAAGACTGGGGAACCAGCTTCAACACAACAAAAGAAAGAGAACCTCTCCTCCCAGGAAGAAGTTCTGCCCTCTGAGGGAACTGAGCCTATGGAGTCGAGCTCCTAGGCCCAGGGGGACCCACAAGGGAACAGATGTGTAAGGGGCAAGAAACATGTCCCTCTCTTGAAGGCCTTAGGCAGCAAGCTGCTGAAGAGACCAAAGGAATAATCACTGGAACACATAGAGTCTATTGGGAAGATGGACTCCTCTACACTGAGGCAAGAGATCCCAAACCTGGTGCCACTAGGAGAGTGGTAGTGCCTCAGGAGTTTAGGAAGTTCATTCTAACCTTAGCTCATGATATTCCACTTGCTGGGCATTTGGGACAAACCAAGACTTGGGAAAGGTTAGTTAACCATTTCTATTGGCCCAACATGTCCCAGAAGGTAAAGGAGTTTTGTGTCTCCTGTGCCACCTGTCAAGCCAGGGGTAAGACAGGTGGACACCCAAAGGCCCCCTCATTCCACTTCCAGTGGTGGGGGTCCCCTTTGAAAGAGTGGGTGTGGACATAGTGGGTCCACTTGAACCTCCCACAGCCTCAGGGAACCAGTATATCCTAGTGGTAGTGGATCATGCCACTAGGTACCCTGAAGCAATCCCCCTTAGGTCCACTACTGCCCCTGCAGTAGCTAAAGCACTCATTGGTATCTTTACCAGAGTGGGACTTCCTAAGGAGGTGGTGTCTGACAGGGGTACCAACTTCATGTCAGCATACCTGAAGCATATGTGGAATCAGTGTGGGGTGACTTACAAATTCACCACACCATACCATCCACAAACCAATGGTCTCGTACAAAGATTTAACAAGACATTGAAAGGCATGATCATGGGGCTCCCTGAAAAGCTCAAAAGGAGATGGGATGTACTCTTGCCATGTCTGCTTTTCGCCTACAGAGAGGTGCCTCAGAAGGAAGTAGTTTTTTCCCCCTTTGAACATCCTGTCAGGGGACCACTAACTCTTGTAAAAGAAGGCTGGTAGAGACCTCTTCATGCGCCTAAACAAGATATAGTGCACTATGTACTAGGCCTACGTTCCAGGATGTCAGAGTACATGGAAAAGGCAAGCAAAAACCTTGAGGCCAGCCAACAACTCCAGAAGATGTGGTATGACCAAAAGGCTGCTATGGTTGAGTTTCAGCCAGGGCAGAAAGTCTGGGTTCTGGAGCCTGTGGCTCCCAGAGCACTTCAGGACAGATGGAGTGGCCCTTACCCAGTGCTAGAAAGAAAGAGTCAGGTCACCTACCTGGTAGACCTAGGCACTAGCAGGACCCCCAAAAGGGTGATCCATGTGAACCGCCTCAAACTCTTTCATGACAGGGTAGATGTGAATCTGTTGATGGTAACAGATGAGGACCAGGAAGCTGAGAGTGAACCTCTCCCTGATCTCCTCTCCATGGACCCTAAAGATGGCTCAGCAGATAGAGTGATCTACTCAGACACCCTCTCTGGCCAACAGCAATCTCACTGTAAGAAAGTCTTACAACAGTTTGCTGAGCTCTTTTCCCTAACCCCTGGTCAGACACACTTGTGCACCCATGATGTGGACACAGGAGACAGCATGCCTGTCAAAAACAAAATTTTCAGACAGTCTGACCAAGTTAAGGAAAGCATCAAAGTGGAAGTCCACAAGATGCTGGAATTGGGAGCCATTGAGCACTCTGACAGCCCCTGGGCTAGCCCAGTGGTCTTAGTCACCAAACCTCAAACCAAGGATGGTAAGAGAGAGATTAGATTTTGTATGGACTACAGAGGACTTAATTCTGTCACCAAGACAGATGCCCATCCCATTCCAAGGGCAGATGAATTAATTGACAAACTAGGTGCTGCCAGATACTTAAGTACCTTTGACTTGACAGCAGGGTACTGGCAAATCAAAATGGCACCAGGAGATAAAGAAAAGACAGCATTCTCCACACCTGATGGGCATTATCAGTTTACTGTTATGCCCTTTGGATTAAAGAATGCCCCTGCCACCTTCCAAAAGTTGGTGAATCAAGTCCTTGCTGGCTTGGAGTCCTTTAGTGCAGCTTATCTTGATGATATTGCTGCCTTTAGCTCCAGCTGGCAGGATCACCTGGTCCACCTGAAGAAGGTTTTGAAGGCCCTACAAGCAGCAGGCCTCTCTATCAAGGCATCCAAATGTCAGATAGGGCAGGGAACTGTGGTTTACTTGGGACACCTTGTAGGTGGAGGCCAAGTTCAGCCACTCCAGCCCAAGATCCAGGCTATTCTGGACTGGGTAGCTCCAAAACCCCAGACCCAAGTCAGGGCATTCCTTGGCTTGACTGGGTACTACAGGAGGTTTGTGAAGGGATATGGATCAATAGTGACACCCCTCACAGAACTTACCTCCAAGAAAATGCCCAAGAAGGTAAACTGGACTGTAGAATGCCAACAGGCCTTTGACACCTTGACACAAGCTATGTGCACAACGCCAGTTCTAAAAGCTCCAGATTACTCAAAGCAGTTCATTGTGCAAACTGATGCCTCTGAACATGGGATAGGGGCAGTTTTGTCCCAAACAAATGATGATGGCCTTGACCAGCCTGTTGCTTTCATTAGTAGGAGGTGACTCCCCAGGGAGCAGTGTTTGAGTGCCATTGAGAGGGAGGCCTTTGCTGTGGTTTGGTCCCTGAAGAAGCTGAGACCATACCTCTTTGGTACTCACTTTGTAGTTCAAACTGACCACAAACCTCTCAGATTGCTAATGCAAATGAAAGGTGAAAATCCAAAACTGTTGAGGTGGTCCATCTCCCTACATGGAATGGACTTTATAGTGGAACACAGACCTGGGACTGCCCATGCCAATGCAGATGGCCTTTCCAGGTTCTTCCACTTAGAAAATGAAGACTCTCTTGGGAAAGGTTAGTCTCATCCTCTTTCGTTTGGGGGGGGGGTTGTGTAAGGAAATGCATCCTTGGCATGGTTACCCCCTGACGTTTTGCAGAAAGTCAACGTTACTAAAAAAGGTGGTTGATGCTAAACGACGCACATCTGAAACAAAAAACAACAAGGTAGCATATCATCAATAAGTCTTGTGACGGGTGCCAGCCTGGTGCAAGAAACCGAACCACCAAGGGTTTCGAGATGCACACAAACAGAGGCGGAAAACCGAACCACCTATGTCATGTGCTGTAAAATACAGAATGTAGGAAAAAAGAGCAACCAGGGCACTCCAAAATGATAAGTCCAAAATGAGTGGATATATATGAGATACTTTAATCCTTTGTGATCAGTAGTTGAATGGAAGCTCAAAGATATTCAAGTCCACAAATGAACAGGTATATACGAGTTACAGAAACAGTCCAAGTCCACATAATGAACAGGTATATACGAGTTACAGAAATAGCCAACACGTGTTTCGTCCTCACGGACTTTTTCAAGGCTGCAAACAGAGACAAATGGGAACTATTTACAAATCATGACACTACCATCCGGTAGGTACATAGGAGAAAGGTGTATCATATTAGAGTTACAGATAAACATCAAAAAGATAATGCATAGGGTAAATTAGCCTTGCGGCGTGCAGAGATGGTCAAGATAGAGATAACCCTTTATGTTAAGACGTTGCACACAATAAAGAAAAAGAAAGAAAGCCACCCTAGGTGAGAAAGAAAAGATTTTTTTAGAAAAATTATTATGTTTATTTAGTTACATTTCTTTCTATTATATTAAAAAAGTAATGAAGAGTAGGGGGGCAGAGGGCCAACACAGAAGAAATGGGTGCAGTGAGGGGTGCGCTTATTAACCACAAAGGTAAAGATGATAGCATCGAGCACATATTGTTTATATAAGTGAGACAAACGGTGCCCATGGATGCATTAATTCACCTCAAAAACTGACATTAAAGTATCTAGAGTACTTCTGTTGCAAATCCCAATGGTGATACTTTATCTGAAGAAGAGAGCCAAAAAGGAAAAACGTACCGTTACTGAAGAGTTAATCTCAATAATGCGGGTGTAGCAATATGAGAACATGAAAAAATGAAAAAGAGGTGGGGAGGTAAGGTGGTAATAAACCTACCAACAACTAAATAGTCCAAAAAGGTATATATGCGTCCCTTAAGTAAAGGGGACAGGTATTCCTCTCATGCAACAGTTCTGCATCCTGTAGTGTATCCGCAGTGTAGGAAAACACTGTCTGAAAGGTCTAAGTAGACCCAACCTGTAGATTTAAACCGACAAAAAAAGAAGAAAAACCCCATAAAACGTGTGAAAAACAAGTTGCGAAAGAGCCATAGATAGTACATGAAGCGTGATTAATAAAAATAAGTCAGTGGAAGGGGCCCTATACTGGCTGCGTTAAGACGTTCCATTAAAGGAAAGGGCTAACGCCGAAAAACGCGCGGGAAAAATACTAACCTATGAGGCAAATTAGGCAACGTGTATGTGTACAAACACAACTATTGGTACGAGTGAGCAAAACCATGAAATAGGTGTCTCACATATTGACGTAGAACTTGTTTTTCACGCGTTTTTGGGGTTTTTTCTTCTTTTTCAGGCTCTGGCTTCCGCACGGATGGCAGCCATTGTCCCTGTCTCCAGCCTCCCCTCTCCAACTTCCTCTACCCAGTCCCAATCCCCTCAACATCAACCTATCCCAGCTTCAGACCAGCATGGACCCAAATCAACACACAGAAATGGTTCAGGCAAACACAAGCACCACACTTCATCTCACAGGCACTCACGCAAGCACCATCCTCATGCAGACACACCAACATCCACTGCCTCCACTGTGTCCCCTTCCTCCTCGTCACCCACCTCCCTCCCAGTAGCGTCTCCACTCACACCTGCATGCACTACATCCTCATCCACTACCTCCATCACCAGCACGCCTATCACTACACACCCCTCACTGGCAGTCACCACCCCCACATCCATGCACACGTTCCCCTGTGTCCTCACCCACTGTGTCTGCGACCCCTCCTCCCAAAGTACACAAACGCAAGCACACACCTACGCGACAGCCATCGACCTCACACCAGCATCCAGCTCATGCACCTGTACCCAAACACAGCAGACTGACACCTCCTACAACCACTCCCTCTTCCTCCACTCTCAAACCTTCACCCTCTTCCCACTCCAGTGGCCCTAAGAAGCTTTTCCTAGCCAACATTGACCTCTTCCCTCCCCCTCCCCCCCGTCCTTCACCTCGGGCCAGTGTGGCCAGAACCCAGCCCAGCATCTCAGACACCCAGTCCACGTCCGCTGTGGTTTCTGTAGCTGTGAGAGGCTCCAAGGAGGCACCTGTCAGCCCAGCCAGTGTGCCATCAACACCTGCCAAGGCCAAGAAGGTTCCGCCACCTGGCAAGGGAAAGAAGGGGACAGCCTCCAGCAAGGGGAAGGAGGCACAACCAGCCAGCAAGGCCAAGTCAAAGACTCCAGCTCGCAGAAGCAAGGAGGCACCACCATCTGCTAGGGGCAGGAAGGGGCACAGAACACCAGCCATGGCACTTCAGTCGTCCGAGGCTGCAGGTGAAGGGCTGGAGACTACCACCACAACCACCAGCACTGCCACCTGCACCACGGCCAGCACCGCCACCTGCCCCGCCGCACGCAGCACCACTGCCAGCAGCAGCCCCAGTGGGCAGCTGTCCGAGGCTGCAGGTGAAGGCCTGGAGGCTACCACCAGCACTGGCAGCACCGCCATCTGCACCGTGGCCAGCACCGCCACCTGTACCGCAGCCAGCACCGCTACCTGCCCCGCCGCAAGCAGCACCACTGCCAGCAGCAGCAGCCCCAGTGGGCAGCCGTCCGAGGCTGCAGGTGAAGGCCTGAGGCTGCCACCACCGCCAGCACCGCCATCTGCACCGCGGCCAGCAACGGCACCTGCACCGCCGCAAGCAGCACCACTGCCAGCAGCAGCAGCACCACTGCCAGCAGCAGCAGCCCCAGTGGGCAGCCGTCCGTGGCTGCAGTTGAAGGACTGGAGGCTACCACCACCACTGCCAGCACCGCCACCTGCAGCGCAACTGCGATTCACCGAGCAGCCGTCACTGCCGGTGAGCCCTCCAGAACCAGTGGAAGAAGGCATCCACTCAGCACCTCCTTGCCGGGATGAAGCACACTGGGCACTAAGCCCCCTCCAGAACCAGTGGAAGAAGCCATCCACTCAGCCCTTCCTTGCCAGGATGAAGCACACTGGCCACTAGGCCCCCTCCAGAACCAGTGGAAGAAGGCATCCACTCAGCCCCTCCTTGCCAGGAGGAAGCACACTGGGCACAAGGCCCCCTCCGGAACCAGTGGAAGAAGGCATCCACTAGAGAGATTGTGGCCTTGCACTCCCCATTACCAAGCAGTGGGCAAACCATCCACTTGGGAGACTGTGGCTTTGCACTCCCCAGGACCAAGCAGTGGGCAAACCACCCACTTGAGCGACAGTGGCCTTGCTCTCCCCAGGACCAAGCAGTGGGCAAACCACCTACTTGATAGACTGTGGCTTTGCACTCCCCAGGACCAAGCAGTGGGCAAACCACCCACTTGATAGACTGTGGCTTTGCACTCCCCAGGACCATGAAGTGGGCAAACCACCCACTTGAGAGACTGTGGCCTTGCACTCCCCAGGACCAAGCAGTGGGCATGGAGCCCCCTCCAGGAGCAGTGGCGTTGTACCATCTTCCGGCTGAGGTGCCCCCCAATTCCCGAACCCTCTGAGGTGCCTGTTTTTTTTCGACCTGATGAGCCTGCAGTGTTCTCTCCTTATTGAGGCAGGAGTCAGGTGTGGGCTTGGCCTATGTTTTTTGGCCCAGTGGGCCACGGACAATTTTTGAGTGGGCATTGTCCCGCCTTTTGTATATATTGTATATATTGTACATACTGTTTTTTCTTTCTGAATGTATTTCTAAGTATTACTAATATTACACTCATTTGACTCCATTCCTTTTGTCCTTGCATTATTCCTGAGGGTTACGGGGTGTATATGTAATGTTGTTGCATGTGTTCGTGTGTATGGTGTTGTGAATGAGGGTGGGGGTGTTGCGTGTGCGTGTCACTCTCTTTTTCTTTCCCCCCTCCCTTGTGTGCTAGGTGCAGTACTCACCGTAGTCGTTGTCGCCAGCGTTAATGCTCCTGGTGTATGAGAAGATACACCAGCATCTGGAAAACCTGCAGCTCGGGCTCCATGGCATCCTGGTTCTTCCTTGAGTGTCGAGAGGTGAGTCGTTTCCCTTCAGAGTACTGTTTCCGCCGTGCTTTTGATGGCATTGATACTGGCCTGGAAAAGCTGGCGGATGGGCGAGTTTGTAATTCTGTGGGCAGTACATTGTGTTCTGCCTGGCTGTTGGCGGCTACTGCCGTGGTGTTTGTTGCTACCGCCGTGGCGGTCAGAGTGTTAAAGTGGCTGTATGTGTTGGCGGTTTCTGCCGTGGTCATGATTCAATTTTTTTAATGCTGGACTGTTGGCGGTGTTACCGCCGCTTTAACACCGACCGCCAGGATTGTAATGAGGGCCTAAGTGTTGATGTGCAATTTATTTGCATGATCTGACTGAGGTTCATAGTCTGCATCCATTTCAATAATTCCTGACGCAAGTGGGTGAGGCCCAGTCTCAGTTCTGCTTTATGTGGACCCAAACCCATTTCATAATTAGAAGAGGAGGCCTCAAGGAGCTGAGCAGAAGGCGTGGAACACTGACCCACTGTTGCCCGGGGAAAAGTTTGCTCCGACAGGCAGAGTGGTGAGGCATTGAGAACATGAGTCTCTTGCCTCGTGTCCCTGTGTAAAGTAACTTGCATCATAAACTTTTGTTGGCTTGATGCCCAGGAAACCTTAACCGATTTTGGTGGTTTATCAGGAGAAGCAGAGGTAGTAGAGGAGACTTCATTGCTCTGCTGAAAAGAACTCCTGTGTCTTTAGCTGGCCACATATAAGTAAAATTTACAGGCACCTGCTTCTACACTTACAAGCAAATCCGGCCCTATGCATTTTGAACTAACCTTATTCTTAACTGAATTGTGTTTACACTGTCCTCCATCTTGCATCGATGTCACAATACATCACATGACGATTGCTCCTGATGTTTCTCGTTCTAAATAAGGAAGTAGGAGATTCACATGAATCAACAGAGAGTATTCCCTGAGTCTTTCTCTCACTGTACCTAACCAAGGACGCACCAACGGTCTCAGGATACGAATGTACATAGTATCAGTTAACATGCTGGAATAAGCTGTGAGAATGGCCGAAATTCAATGTAATACTACCATGGGAGAATGTACTCTGTAGCAAAATGTTTCTTCTTGGCTGTTTCCCATTGGTGCATATCCTGAGAATTCTGTACTTGTGTAGCATGTATTAAAGCTTTTGCTTAAAGTCCTATAAAAACTTGTAGTTTTCTGTGCCCTGGAGTCCCTTCTTCCTCACCATTAGAAGGCGAATCAATGCCAGATTTCATATAGAACTATACTGTGTTCTTTGTACTTATGACCTATCTGCTTTGCTGCTAAGCTTATTGATGGCATATTTCATGTACATTGCACATCATTTCTTTACATAAAACTTCACATGGAAACTCTCGTCTGTCATTCTTATGAGCATGTTCCACCATTGATTATTGAATTTGATCATTATTATTGCAGCGACTGGTCTAACCAGGGGGCATCAAAGTCTATATCGGGACTACACTGCTCCTGGTCCTAGTAGTTGGCGAGCCCCATAAGCAGGATCATTTAGGACAAGTTTGCGCACCAACAAAACAAGACCCATGGGATACTAGACTGGAATCAAAACAAATACAGCCTCCTATAAGCCAATGACACACCAGTATCAATGCACACAAACGTTCAGTTTTCATCAGCAGCCGCCGCAATGTCAAGGAGGGGTATGGGGATGAACCACGAGAACAGGGGAAATGAAAATAAATAAATAAATAAAAAAATACCTTTTATTGCGTTCCCACCGACTCTTGCCGCTTCACTCCTCTTCTGGACCAGCACAGGCTCCCCAGCAAATCTGGTGCTGCTTTCATGCAAAACCTAGCATGAAAGCAGTGTCAGGATTGGTCTGAGCGGCCGTGACTGCCACTCAGACACAGCCCTGGAGTGTGTGCATTTTCTCCAGCCTAGCTGTTAAACACAGCCGGGCTGGAGAAACCTAAGTGCGAATGTGTGTTTGGCTGGCTTGAGACAGCCGGCCAAATACCTATGCATACTTAGGTGCACTCTCTCCTCATCCTACCTCCCTTGGCCCAGCCCACCCCTCCCTGTCCTGTTGGCTGAGCCACATGATGAAAAATAAAAGGGTATTGTAGTTATCACTTTATTTTTCATCTCCTGGCTCTTGGCCAAGGGGGCCACGCTCCTCCGTATTGCAGAGGAGCCAAACCTATCAGTATTTAGTTTCACTAATTTCAAACCCGGATGTGAATATTTCTTTCATGAACAAATGTCATTGCGCCTTAACCACTGCCTGTTGCTCGAGGCCAGGCATTTAAAAAAGTGCTGCACAAAGTGACGAAGTTGCCATGATTTCAGGCCCAGAACTAATAAAACGGCATAAATTACATTTTGTGACCAGCAAAAAATTGCAACAGAACACTCACTGTGATAGACACCTGAAAGTAAAAACTGCCCTTCACAACCTGCACGACACGCACAATAACACGAAAGAAAAGATGCAAAAAATTAAGTCGTTGCACAGCGAACGCCCACTTCGCAAAGAAACACCTTGAATGGTTGACAGGTGATTAATTACTGAAATGAAGAGTACAATTATATGTTTATTTTAAAATGGAACATTTGTTAAATCTATCAGTCAGCCATTCACACAGCTGCAATCAGGTTTGATAGGCCTCTCCACCAAACGTAGGCCTTGGCTTATCTTGCCAGACAAATGCATCTGGAGATTGTGTTTCACTCACACCCACATTCCTGTAGGGGACGGTAGACGCAGGAGGCCGATGGCAAGAGAACACTATCCCAAATCGAAAAGAAGGTAGGAAACGCGGGGTAACCCTGACACTACCAATGCACCACAGTGACACAACTCTGCTCATGCAGGCGGGAGAGTCAGTAGTACACCATGGCAGACTGAGCTAATTATTCGTACACCACTAGAGGTCGCACTGAACATAGGAATAAAACATTTTGTTGGCCGGGACAGAGTTCTGGAGTGCGATTGAATGCTATTAGATGTTACCAAAATCTTCAGCTTAATGTATAGTAAGTATTTTTAATTCTGCCAACTAGATTCTGCACATGGACGTCATTTAGGGGTCGGCCTCGGAGGTGGCAAAATCAGGGCCAGGAACACAGGGGCAGCTCGACCTTATTTATGGACGTTGTTTGGGGCTCCCCTTCCTTGTTTTCAATCAGTTTTTTTTTATTACACAAATAGTGAATAATATAATATTACTCCCTATAAATGCCCCTGGCATTTTGGTGAATTGACGTCCATGATTCTGCAATGTTGTTTTTAGGTCGAACGCACAAGCGCTTTGCCCTCTTGTAATCTATCCGTGGGCTTTTAACCAAGCCCACCATACCCCAACACTATCACTCCTTTTTGTGCTTGCCTTTCAAAAACCCTTTGCTATCATTGGTAAATGCTTGATATTTGTGCCTACTTGGGGCAGTTTTGTTACCACCTTGGCCATCGACCCTGTTACATGGATAATTGCATGTTTGCCGATACGTTTGATTGCGAGCAAATTTCTTTTTTTTTTGTGTCTCTCCTTCACACTCATGGTGGCAAAGGTACTTTCAATCGTCTCACTTATGTCAACTGTTTTACTTTTCATTTTTTGAATTTATGTGGCAAGAATAGTCCAGTTAGGAATTTACAATGTTATTAACTCTAACTCGAGCAAACTTGAGACCCATTGCATTACAAATGTTTGTTTAAAAAGCTGTTAAAAGACTGGCATTTAGAATGCAATGTTTGCCTTATTTTATTTTTTTATATTGAATATACGGTCTTATGGAGAATGTGGAGCTTTTGGCTTCATCATTTGTATGTGTTTCACTTCAACATGAAGATTTGTAGTCCTCGTTCACATTCCATTTATATCTCGATTTCGAATGGCTGTGAGATGGGAAAGCCAACTAATTCTATTGTAATAACTTTATTGCAGCTCAGAGCCATAAACGTACATCAATAAACAACAAGCATTTTCAATGCAATAGGTCTTGCATTTATTGAGTTAGAGCCGTGCTTCCCAACCTTTCGACTTCTCTGGAGCCCCGCTTTATCATTTGTGGAATCATTATTGGAATCCGGGGACCTCCCACTGATTACTCATTACTGAAAGCTGGTGACCTAATCTGTAAATATTATTTTATTTACTAAGCTGTCGTGGACCACCTCAGGAGGTTTTGCAGACCCTCAGGGGTCCCAGGACCACAGGGTGGGAACTACTGAGTGAGTGCTATTAGCATTGTAAATTCATAACTGGACTTTTATTGCCATATAAATTGGTCAACCCTGGCTCATAATTTTGTCTTTTCCTGCCATATAATTCCAGTGGCCCAGCATTTAAATAAAGCACTTCCTCTTTCCTTCTTCCTCTATCTTAAAACATATACAATTACCATATAAACCTTTATCAAAAATAAACTTTTGGGATTAGAGTGTAATGCTCAAAACACCATAAAAAAATATCATTTGGGACAGATTGGACGATGAAAGGAAAGAGGGAGTCAGGAATAAAGATGGAGAGGACAAGTGGCGTAGTAATGGTGTAATGGGACTTGGAGTGAGAAAGAAAAATGGTTGACTGGAATTTCAGTAAGAAAATACAGCAGTAGGGATTGGAGAATGCTAACGGAAGTGCACTGATGGCGCTGTGTCCGAGGTCCCAGTACTGGAGGAGCAGAGTGTACCGACTGCAAGAATTGAGGTGCTCTGGTAGACAGCATGCATGGGGTACCTGGCACTGGCACAGCTGAGTGCTTGGAGCGTATGAACCGAGGTGTAGTGATGGCGCTGTGCCCAAGGTTGTAGCATTGGAGTAGCAGAGTGTACCAACTGCAATAACTGTGGTGCTCTGTCAGACAGCATGCCTGGCGCTCCTGGCACTGACACGGCTGAGGGCTTGCAGCGTGCAAACAGAGGTGCACTGATGGCACTGCGCTCGAGGTTCCAGTACTGGAGCAGCAGAGTGTACCGACTACAGGAACTGAGGTGCTCTGGCAGACAGCATGTGTGGGGCTCCTGGCACTAGCACGGCTGAGGGCTTGGAGTGTGCGAATGGAGGTGCGATGATGGAGCTGCGCCCGAGGTCCCAGTACTGGAACAGCAGTGTGTACTGGCTGCAAGAACTGAGGTGCCCTTGCAGACAGCTTGTGTGGAGTTCTGGCATTGGCAGAGTTGGGGACTTGGAGCGTGTGAACTGAGGTGCACTGATGGAGCTGCAAGTGTGATCCCAGTATGGAGCAGAAGGTGGCACTGTCTTTAAGGATTGCAGAGACCTGGTAGAGCTGGGTGTCTAGGCTATAAGCAATTACAAGTGATCCTCCAGGCAGGCACACTTGGTAAAGGAAATCCCAGCCAAGGAAGGGTGGTAACCAGGCAGCTGAGAGAGGGTGCAGAGAGCCCATAAAGACCAAATGTGACCAAGATAACAGCCTGATTTATAGCCTTGTTTAAAGCTAAGCTCAGAGCAAGAATGCTCTGCAAATGAAAAGGGAAGCTTCCCTAGATGGGAGCAGGAAACAAAGTTGAAAAAAGTCCCCCACAGACCAGATAAAGAGGACAAAGCATAATTATACAGTAGGTAGTCCCTGCTCCCACACAGAAGAAGCAGGGACAAAGAGACATGACTTACCACTAGCAAGCAAGGTTTTTTAAATGACACTGAAACTAACAATTGAAATAGATGGAAGCCCACAGAAGAAGTATACATAAAAGTATGCAAGAGGTCATATGGTTACACTTGACCTAAAAACAGTCCATCTGAATAGACAATTACTTGACAATCACAAAATATATCAATTTCATGAAACTTGGAAAAATAATTAAAATATATGAATATGAAATACAGGATAAAAAGAATAAAATTAATTAATACCCACCCCCTCTGCTTGCCCATGGAAATAACTACACACAACTCCTATGAATACTCTACACCACAAACAGATTCCTAGGCACAAAAAAAGCAAATAATTGTTGTTCATTAGTTTTCAAAATCCTCAAAACTACTAAGTGCTGAGCAGTACCTAAAAGTCTATAGATGGGAACCAGCCATTTCGATCTAACACGTTTATAAGATTCACAAAAAAATAAAAAGTCTGCCTCTGTTTCTTTAGTCCCACCACACACTGGACATGCTGCACTCAGTGCATCGCATCCTGCCCACCACTTACAGGTCAACGTACAGAGGGGAAGGGTCCCATGCCTGAACTGCAGGTACAAGCTCCTTGCTAATACTGGCTGCACCTCATCTAAAAAAGGTTCAAAACCATAAAAATCTAAGAGTCTTAGAGTCGTGCTCAGAATTAGCTGAACGAGCAGTCAATTTAAAATGCCTATAGGAACTGGCCAATTCACTCCTGGATATTGCACGACAAGCTGCCTCAGGATTCTCTCACATACTGGCCCTTCCTTTTTTGTCTAACAGTATCCTTGATGTATTGCAACCACTACAAATTATGAGCGCCTGACAGACCCATGATCTTCTCCAACTCCTTTCTATAAGAGACTAACTCGTGGAGTCCCATAATCTTCTCCAAAAGAGAAGTGGCTTCAAACCCAATTCCTCAACGATGGGCCGAACACCCAAGTCGAACCTTAAAGGCAAAAGAGGAGTACTCAAAGGGAGGTTTAATAAATGTCTTAGGAACTCATTCTCCACTTTCGAGATACCATTAGCCCTCTTATGCCCCAAAAGTTCAGTCCCTCACATCACTGCCCCCAAAGCCTGCATCCTGTATAGCTCACAAACCGGACAAACTGGCTTGAAGGACGAGTCTTTAAAGGCTCTCCCTAGGCCATCAGTAAATTGGGCCAATCTTTACTTCTGTTCATTCATGTGTGGTAACCATTCCATTTGTTCTAAAAATATGATTCCCAGGTAATCGAACACCTTAACCTGCTCCAAAGGTACCCCATTAAGTTTGGGGCCTGGTCTGGTGGATGGGGAGGGATGGAATACCATAAACTTTGTTTTACACATATTAATTTCCAGGCCTCTCACCCTACAAAAATCAATAAACAGTCTAGAGTCCTTTGTAGACCCATAGGAGACCTGGCATTAAAAGGGTACCGTCTGTGAACATTAACACAGGAACCTTAGGAAAACTGTTCAAAACTTTGTTCAACTCATCAATCAGACCATTAATGTATACTGAAAATAAAGTTGGGGCAAACACACAACCCTGCCTAACTCCTTTCCAAACCAGAAAGTGTTCGGTGAGATCAGCTGATTTACCAAACCGAAGCTGGGAAAAATTCCCCTTGTGAAGTCTCTGTGAGCTCTTACACAGATAAGTAGGAATCCCCATTTTCCACCAGAACCTGCCATAGGTTATCTCTTGGGACCAGGTGGAATATAGCCCAAAGATACACAAATAATACATAAAGGCTTGTGCCTTCCAGCACTGTTGTTTTCCTACATATAAGCTGGAGGCAGTAAATCTGGCCAATAGTAGACATGACTTGCCTAAAGCCAGCCTGGAGGGGACTAAGAACACTATTTTCCTCAAGTCAGAAGTGGACTCTCCCCAGGATCATATGAGCAAACAGCTTCTGCATTTTCAACTAATTAGCCCATAATTAACCGGGAGGAGAGGAGAAGCCTTTTTGTATATGGGTATTATTTCAGTTCCGGCCCACAATGTTGGCATAGGCATTCCCTCCAAATTGGCATTAAATAGAACCCCAAGATATGGTGCCCAAACATCAGGTGCAAAACTGTATAAATCCCCCTGGATTTTATCCAGACCAGGTGCCTCGCCTGGAGTCACTTTAGAGATTGCATGAAGCACCTCTTTGATTGTAATCATCGGATATTGCTCTGGCTTTTTGAGCACCCCCCCTCCCTACTCTAAAACCTGGGGATCCACCAGTCAGGTTAAAACTCATAAAGAGACTGAAAGTGATCTGACCATTGATCAGCGGAGATATTACTTTCGATTCAACCGTTGGACTCATGCTTCCCCGAAGCAACAAGTCGCCAAAGCATATGGAAGTCATTGTTCCTCACAGCCAAGTGCAAGGATTCCTATCCTTGAGTCTCCCACGCTCTCTTTGTAGTAGCCAGAGTGCTCTTATACTGGCTTTTGACCTTTCCTACCAGCCCAGGATCTTTCAATTTAATGGCCTTACAGAGATCCAATTTAGCCAGACAGTACTGTTTATTAAACCACGTGGCCAGCTTTTTCTTGCTACCCCCAGACTGCAACTCCACAAAAAGAAGTTTTTATTGTCACCCTTTAACTCCATATACACATTCTCCACATGAGCCCACTGATTAAGGGGATCCCGGGTCTTTAAAATCTCACCCACCTTACCCACGGCTAGGTCAATGGTGGAAAAAAGCTGATTAAAGGATTCAGGGAACTGTACAATTTCATTCCACTTAATCCTACACCTGTTGGAGGACAGCATGAATCTATCATCCAACCTGAAAATTTCCTAAGCCCTCCCCCCTTGAGGATAAGGTCTCCAGGTGAAGCGATAGTGCTTTATGATCACTATCATCCCTCACAATAATTTCCTTGTCCATGACATAAGTCCAGAGCCTGACATTGACAAAATTATAATCAATCAACGAGATCCTGCTTGGCCGATTGAAAGTGTGGGACCCTTTTTGATCCGACACAGTATTACCATTACAAGCACGGATAGAGTGGTTTAATACAAGCGCATTAATCGGAAGGACCAACGAGGTGCATTTCCTCACCGGTTGAGAACCGGACTTTGGAAACTGTCACAAGTTATCCACTGCCGTCACAAGTTTGTGAACCCCAATACTAATGTGTTCAAAGTGACAATGGAAATCTCCTCCAATCAATTTGGATGCACTACTGGGAAGCTGGGACAGGAAATGAGACAAACGCTCCACAAAAAGGGATTTTCAGCCAGAAACTACAGGCCTAGAGTAGATATTGATCACACACAATCCTATGTTACACATAGATGAAAGTTAGAGGCATAAGATATCACTATTAGGTGTCTCCACAATCGTAACTGAGTAACCGGAGTGAGAAGCTACCCAAGTGGATATACCCCCCCAACAGCTTTCCCAACTCCCCCCTAGTAGCTGCCTTAAAATAAATGGCATATCCTGGGTGTTGAACATCCCGCTAATCCAAGACTCTTTGAATAGGGATATATCATGCTGTGTTATAAAATATATCCAATCGTGGTTATCCATTTTACCCCGCAAACCCGCCACATCCCAAGAGAGTACTTTAACAGACCATGAGGGTCTTGGATGCTCCTTGGGAGACTCTGCATCCTCAATCCTCTCATACCCAACTATCCCGCCCTGGATAGCATGCCCGCTAGTGCCCCTTCCCTTACCGCCCTCATTCATTCGACCAACGGAAGAGGGGGATGTAGTGAACTCCATAAGCCGAAGAACATCCCTGGTCATCGCATATACCCCCAATCAAACTCGAACCCTTACTGCCCTCCCCAAGTGGTCCAGTGAAAATAGGTGATTTGGTGGATGCCCCAACTTTAGGGGCGTTATCCTAATAAATCCTTATGGTACCTCTTTACCACGCCTAAATCAACCATACCACTGGGGTAGGAGCGACTACTCGCCTTGCTGACCATTCCCTCAATGCTCAATACTTGCCTAGTACAAACATAAATATATGAGGTCAGGAGACATCTTGGTCTGAAAATGGACCATTGGCCCTACGTCAATCCACCTCTTCCAGGGACACTGAGGGGTTGGAAAAACTGGGGGGCATAGCCATGCGTGCATTTGACCAATATGAAGATGCATAACAACTATCGGCTGTAAAACTTGGGGGATGTTAAGACCATCTTCCAGGTGGAATAAGGTGAGAAGGTTTATAAAAGTATCCCAAAGGTAACATAGAATTGCTGGCACCCATTCTCTGACCTGGGGGCTCATGCAGCAAAAGGCTCTGAGCCATACAGGGGTTCCTAAAATTTACAGTCAAACAATCCCTGGGGTGATGTTTTAAGCATGCACCAATCCAACTTACTTGTCTGATAAGAATGATATTATCCACGAGTGAATGGGGAGAGTTCTTGTTATGTGTTAACTAATGCATACATTTGTTTTTTAACTCTTGAAGAGGCTCCCTTTCATCTGCTCTCAACTTGGAGACCCCAGAGAGAACCACCACATAAGGGCATGAGACGGGGGGTAAATTAATAACTGAGCAATTCACACTATCCACTCCAGCAGCATCTTCTGCCAACCATAACCCTTCTCCTGCCTCCCGGGATGCAGAGATTGGTCTTTCCTACGACTTGGCTTGGAGGCAGCCCTGAAGACCTAGAGATACTGTTTCTCAAGTTTCTCGACTCTAGCTCATTAACACTGCAAGGGGGGTGGCTATGACAGAGTCCATAGAGGTCTCCCTTGACTGGGACGACTGGCTAGCATCCGTTTGGGTCCCCACCGACAAGACTGTCTTAATTGCCAACACTGGATTGGCTCAAAATGCCCCTGCAGGCCAGTTCCAAACTTTCCAGGCGTGCCACCAAGTATGAAAGCTCTGCCGCCAGAACAGCCACCAAAATGTTCTAAATGTATACCCCAGCAACTACCCTCATTGGCGATTGCCCAATGGTAAAATCCCTACTAGCCATAGTGCCACAACAGGTTGCATCTTCCTTTGCCCCTGATCCCTTATAGACTTGCACTAGATTGACTTCTAGTTGTTTAGGTTTACTAGAGGCCCCACTCTTAGCTATCAGTCTAGGGGCAATACCA
The DNA here is from genome assembly GCF_031143425.1 of Pleurodeles waltl. Taxonomy (NCBI): domain Eukaryota; kingdom Metazoa; phylum Chordata; class Amphibia; order Caudata; family Salamandridae; genus Pleurodeles; species Pleurodeles waltl. Next base: position 1,199,714,220 of record NC_090445.1, on the reverse strand, counting down.
GATAGCCCCAACCCATAATCATCGTCCCTGGCAGTGTCAAATTGGTAAATCCCTATCCATTAAATTGTAGTCGGGTTGCTCAAGGCTTCCAGGAGATGATGGTTGTGCTGCCGCTGAAGAACTAGGGTGGTCACTGGCTAAAAATAAACGCCTTTCCGTAAGTTGAATTTCCATAGCTACCATTCCAATTGCCTTTTGCAGCATCTTATCAACTGTAGTGGACTTCGGAGAGGTGACATTTGGATGTTCCTTCACCAAACATTTGTGTTTGCCCATAAAGTAACAAAGATCACATAATGAAAGTCACCTTTGGCTGGTAGGGAGAAATTCACTGCATTAAGTCAATTACTCAGGAGCCACCCGGAAAGAAAAAGCGTAAACAAACTCACTCAGTAATTGCAGATAGGCGGGGCTGACTCTTCGCAATATTACGTTCAAAGGGGGGGCCTAGCCCAGCCTCTTCCAGCCAATGACAGGTGAAGATGTGCCTGGTTTTGGCCAGGGTGCTCCTGGGTGCATCCCTTAAGTGTCCCATGCAGCGTGAATAGCACACTGATTTAAAGCACCTCCAGGCACGTGTGTAAACAAGGCAGCCCTCCCTCCGCAAAGGTTGATGGGGGATGTAGGCAGCAATAAACAGGCTGCCCCAGCTCCAAACACCAAAGCGTCCCCAAGTCAACTAATGTTGCAAATGTACCTTGTGGGAAAGAGAAATAATTAGAGTTTCGAATGACACATTTAGAGATGTGAAGGCTCCTGCAACTTTCCACTGTAAGTTAGTGTTCACATTGTCAGATTTACGGCAGATTCCTTTGGACTTTGAGAGGTACAGACCCCTCCACTTCCCCTTGCTTTGTGCTAACACTGATTTCCTTTTATAGAAAACTTTCACTGGACTCTTCATAATGCTGACGTCTATCTTGCTTTATTCCTGAAACCCCTGAGACTTTTCTTTCCATTTAGCTTAGAACCTAGACAAATGTCTTTAATTTGGTTTATGTTCAGAAAGAGCAATCCAAATTTCTTTTAGGAATGTAAATTCATGTATCTTAATTTCTGTATTGATGTGACTGTATTGTTTGTATGCCTTATATCATTGAAACTGTAATTATTCTGGCATTTCAGCTTGCCGTTTATGATTTTGTACCATTTGATTCTGATATGAACCTATATTGGATTGATTACTAATTTGTAATAAACCTACTAAATCTTCGGTGGTGACTCCTGGTCCTTATTGTGTGGTCAAACGGGCTTCACATTGTGAATTGTTGATCTGCTATTAACTCCCTTGCCTTCTAGTTTACTACAGGGTCCATCAGGTAAAGACTGACCTGTGCTTCCATGCACACTCTTGCAAGATGGTAGCTTGCTGGGTGGGTAGTTACTACAGCAGAAAGTTAGGGTGTCCCCCATTCTAAATTTGCCCAAACCCAGTCCAAGCTGGTTCTAGTTGGAGGATTGATGGAGTTTCAACCATTTGGGAGAGAGTTGTATCAGCGAGGGAGTGAGTATTAGTAGGGTTACGTGTTGCAATTGCTTAAATCTGGTTTGCAGTGTTATATGGAGACTGTATGGTGTAATGCTGTAATGTTATAAATTGTTGTGTGGGTGTGGCACTTGATGCAGAGAAGTTGAAGTTGTCATCAGGCTCAACGTAGCCTAAGATCCCGGGTAGTAATAATTATTGGTGTAGAAGACACCGTGTGTTATTTGTCTGCTAAGTTTTGTGGTGCTTGTGGTGAGACGTTGTTGATGGCACAATTCGGGATAGAGACATTTATCTTTGCGTGAGAGTGAGGTGTGGTTGGTGTGGTGAACCCTTAGGGCACGAGAAGAAGTTGCACCAATCTGGGTGATTTCCCACTTGTTGAGGTATGATTACATTATGAGTCAGGGTAGGTCAGAAAGTGTTACTCCGGAATGTTTCTTGTGTTATTAAGTACTTCAGTTTATTTAGTGGAGCTGAAAAGGGTATTTGTTGAAATTGCTTTACTTTTTGTCAAGCGTGCTTAGTCCTAAGAAGAGAATGTTCATGAAAAGTTGTAAAGGAGGGTGAGCCACTGTGAGCAGTGAGGTTGACGTCACAATTTGTTGCGCTGGTATTGGTTGGTTGGTGTTGAACCACGCTGTTATTGGATGTCTATGTCATAGATTGATGCACTGCTATTGGCTGTTATTGTTGAATGAGAACTATGGATAGAAGTGTTCTTTCATGGTTTAAAACGGATTTCTAATTGTGATAGCTGAAAATATTGTTGAAAATTGAAATGTCTTAAGGCTATACGAGATCTAACGAAGGGGGATGTGAAAATACCTGTCCATGAGGGGAAGAGGCACCACCTGAAATATTTCAGGTCATTATATGGCTATAAATATAGTTCTTCATGCATGTATTCAGCTAAATCAATGACATCGCAGAGAAAGAATTTGCATTGAGGTTTCCACACTATGGCACATTTAATCTGAGGATCGTTGAAAATTTGAGGAGTGTGTTGTATGAGATGAAACAACAAACTAGACCTGCAAAGTCCGAAGCACTTAATGCTTGGGAATGTGCAGCCCATGCTAGGCAGAATTAAAACTATCAGGGAAGAGTCTGAAAGGAAATGTTGACGTGTGCAGACACTAGTTGGGATGCATGACAAAAGAAGTGGAGGAATGACATGATAGTGAAAGTTAGATTGTACCCCGCATTGACAAGTGATGAGATTCATAAAGAGAAAGGAAGAACAAATTAAAAGAAGGAGGAAAAGACAAAAGACAGAGAATATAGACAAAGACAGTGACAGTGATTGTATTGATGACATCACTTGGCACATTCACCCCATATAATGAGACCCAACTTGAGGGAATGAGTGGTGCAGTTCACAATGGGATTTCAGAAGTACCCTCTGCACCAGTAAATATGGGGGTAAATTTGAGTCAAGCCATGATGGGAAGAAGTTCAAGGATCAACACCCTTGTAAACCCTGCCATTCATAGTGCCCCAGATGCAATTTCTGTTCCAGTTATTGGTCCCACAGTTCCTTTATATAGACTTGCATTATTAGCAGTTGTGACACATGCTTTGAAGGTTGCTGCAGGAGTAAATGCATCAACTGCTTTTCCTGTTGTTCCTTAAGGGGGAGTAAAGGGAAATACCCTGTCAAGTCAGACTAAGGTTATGACACCTCATGCTACTTCTGTGACCCCAAAAGGGAATCAAGCAGGAATTTCCCCTATAGGAGAACCAGCCCAAAGATCACAACCTTTCAGCTTATCCTTTTGGAATTAATCCTGAGTGTTAATCATTGTACTCCCAGTGAAGGGATAGTGTCTAGTGCTCCTGCAGCGATGGTTGTTCCTAGTGCTAGAGAATATGGCTGGCTTAAATCTTAAATCAGGACTTCGAGAGAAGGTCCAAATTTTGGATTAACAAGGAAAACATCTCAGTCCCCAAGGAGAGAAAGTGCAGTGCTTGTGGTCAATTTGAAGTTGGAATTAGACAAGATGATATCAGGAAATCTTGATCTTTCCAGATTAGATACCTCCTAGAAGAACAAACTTGGGTTTATGTGTAAAGATATCACAAAGCATGCATGGCAAACACATGACCGAATTGGCTCAAAATATGATGTAGATCTGAATAGAGCCAAGTCATTGCAGAGAAGCTACTGTGTTTGTTTGGATGAGAAAGACATTTTTGGCGTGTGAATCCCAAGAATGAAAACGCAGATTAAGGAGCTGATTCATAGCACTTAAAAATGGAGGGAATTAGATAGGTGGGAAAGCAGATGGGAAAAGAAGCGAGATAATGAGAAGAGAAGGGAAGAACCACCTCCGTCCACAGTGGGGGAAGAGGGCACATCAGCTTTTTCAATGAGGGAAGCGCCTGGTGAAGATTATGTCCATGTGCCTTGGAGCATAAGTGATCTTGCATATTTCACAAATGATTTCCTGAAATTTAGAGAGAAGCCAATAGAGTGGTAACGCAGGTTGAGTGGTTTGTGAAAATCTTGCAGATCCTGTGGGTAGATTTGAATACCAACTTTAACATTGAAGTATCAAGTGATTTATGGGCAAAATGTAAAGTGGCTATAGAATGGGCAGCAAAGGAGCTACGGTGAAATCCAGTGACAAATGCCCCGTCACCAGTACTTATGAAAAAGTTTCAGCAAGTGATGATGTTGTTGAAAGGGAAGGTACCAGATAAAGACACTGATTGGGTTAATATTGACAGTACAGTGCAACAGCCTATGGAGTCCATGCATGCCTTTTACGAGAGATTGTAACAAGCATTTAAGGAGCACAGTGGGATTGAGATCCTGCAGATAAGCAGACAGGAAATGTTTTGCCTACATTTGTGACAGGATTGAGATCTGAGATTAGTTTATGATTCAGCAGCATTTGATTTGTTGGCAGATAAGTTGATTGATGAAATCCTGAGGTATGTGATATATTTCAGTGATGGTTTGGAGATGAAGCAGAAGAGGCTCAAGGAGAAGCCGATGGTGCTGCAAATTAAAGCCAGACAGAGAGGAGGAGAACAGAGTCAGCCTGTTGTCTGGAATGTTGGTCCTATGCAAGGAGTGTATCAGCAAGGAATGCCAGTGATGCAAGGTAGAACTGGGTTTTCAAAGCAAGATAGAGGATGTGGTATTCAGGTTGACCTGAGTATTGGAATTGATGTGGCAGCATTGAAAAAGATGAGTCCTTGTTATTATTGCAGTAAGTTAGGGCATTGGAAGCATAAATGTCTTACTTCTCAAAACTCAGGGGTAATCGAATTCCAGTGTAATAACCTTGTACAGTCATAGAGTGTGCAGAGACTGAGAAAGCAAAATTTTAATGTGGCCCAACCTTCAGTGATGCAGGTTCCACAAGCCCCAATGTCACAGCAAATTACACATAGTCACAGATTAAACTCAAATCAGGTCCCAAATGTGAATCTAAACTCTCTTCAAAACCAGGGTGCGTTTAAACACTTTCCTCTGTGTGAAGCATTTGAGTATTATGCTCTTAACTGACCTTATGATGGTGCCCGAGGGGAGAAGATTGTGTACTTGGTGCAGTGGTAGACCAGAGTGGTCCTTTTATAGATGTGGAGGTGAATGGCTACACCGTTTTGTTCCTGATCGATACTGGTGCTACCTGTTCTACTGTTGGGACAGTGGAGGTTCCAGACCTACCGCTCTCTGGAAGAAGAATCCAAGCTGTAGGAGTCACAAATAAGTGAATGACACCCTGTAACAGAACACGTATCTGTCAAAATAGGGTCCTTTGAAGAGAATCACTAATTTGTGGTATGTGATTCTTGCCCAGTGAGTGTACTGGGAAGAGACCTCCAATGCAAACTGAATCGTACCATCTACTGTACACCGAGAGCTGTTGAATTACAACTCAGGATGAAGATGTTGCCTTTAAATTGGCAAGAGCTGCTCTTTATGTTGCCTTGTTCCCCATAATGACAATTGATGAGTTACTACTGGATCTTAGAAATACAGTAAATCCTGAAGTCTGGGACTTTTTTGGGAAGGACATAGGTCTCATCTAAGGTGGCGAACCTGTCCACATTAAGGTGAAACCAAATGTTGAGTACCCAAGAACACCACAGTGTAATCTGACCCCTGAAAAAATTGCAAAATCACTCCGTTGATTGATTCCATCATACAACAAGGCATTTTGAAATAAATAATTGGAAGTCCATGTAACTCACCCCTAATGGGTTTACAGACGCCCAGCAGTAAGTACCACATTTTCCAAGATGTGAGTAAAATAAACAATATTGTTGTTACCTGTTGTCCCGTGGTACTGAATCCTGCTGTGATTTTATTCCAAATTCCATTGAGTTCACAGTCATTGTTTGTGTCAAGCCTGCTTTACCACACTATTGCATGAGGACAGTCAGTTCCTCTTTGCATTTCGGTTCCAGGACCGTTTTTTGGCTCGGTACCGACACCTATAGGGGTATACTGCAAGCCCCTCGAAGTTTAATCAGATTCCTAAGAAGAATCTCCAGTTCCTAATCATGCCCTGTAACGCATTCCTAGTCCAATATATCCATGACCTGCTAGTGGCATCCGGCACACAGGAAGTCTGGAAGCAATACACCAATGACCTATTGAACCAACTAGCTGAGAATGGAATGTCCCCTAGTAAGTGGCAGTACTGTCAAAAATAAGTCCAGTATCTTAGATATCACATTGAGCAGGGAGAGAGGGAGGTGTTGCAAGAAAGAATTTCAGCAGTTTTGAAAATGAATCTGCCAACTACTCAGAGAGAAGTCAGGGTGTTTCTGGAAATGGTAGGCTGCTGCTGTCGCCAGTGGATATCCAATTTTTTCCTAGTGGCCAAGCCTATACAGAGGCTGACACGCAAGGATGTATCGGATCTGATACCTTGGGATAATAAATGCTTGGTTGCCTTCCTAAAGCTGACAGAAAGTCTCTGTCAAGCTCCAGCATTGGGACTGCCTGATTACAATAAAGCATTTGCTTTCTTTTGCAGTGATAGAGAGAGGTGTGCTCTCTCAGTGCTTATACAAATGCATGGGAACCCCAGTAGGCCTTTAGCCTGCTTCTCTGCTACCCTTGACCCTGTAGCAGCAGCGTTGCCAGGCTGCCTTAAAGCAGTGGCGGCAGTGGGTGTCAGCATCGAAAATTGTGAGACTATTGTGATGGGTCATCCCCTTACTGTGTATGTTCCCACTCTGTTGAAATACAGTTGACCCGTATCCAACATTTAAAAAAAGCTGCCTAACTCGCTGTAAACAAGTTATTTCCTCAGCAGAAAACGTAAGTCTTAAATTGTGTGCTAATTTGAATTCTGCTACTTTTTTAACACTCCCTGAAGCTGAAAGAAAGGCAGGAGAATTTGAACATGACTGTCTAGCTCAGTGATACTCAAAGTACAGCCCAGGGGTGGCATGCGGCCCTCCTGACCTTTACATGTGGCCCCCTGGTCAACAGAACCAATAGGCTCAGCACTAACATTAAAAACATGTTAACAGAACACTCTTTCAGGTTAATTGAAGTTTAAAAAAGGATGTAAAAATTGTATTTCATGAGCATGCAGAACCATTTCACCTTAGTCAATCAGATTATATCAGTGCACTGAGAAGTGATCATTTTTGAAACATGATTTTAGAAATATTAATTCTTTCCCCTATCAACAATGTGAGTAGTGAGCTAGGAGGCAAGTCAGTTGTTATGTGACCCTTTGGATGGCCTGGGATCCTATTATACATGAACAACCTTATTGTTTGTTAAATCAAACACAGGAGAAAGTTTAGTACAGTGTGCATCCTGAAGTCTTGTATTTTGAGTCATCTTATATTGGGTAGTGGAGGGAGAGTGGAATAAAACAATTGGCTAGGATCACACAATTTGGTAAAGTGGGGAAGCCAGGATTAATCACAGGTTTTCTAGTTTCGTATTGTGCAATTCAGCCAATAGATGTATATGCTTCTCCTAAACCCACATTACCTCCAAACACCCCTGACCCAACCCACCTAACCATGACCACCAACCTGTTGGCATCAGTGCAGCCTTTGTTCACATCACAGACCTAAATGTTGGCCCCCGGGAAAATCTTTGTGAGTACCCATGGTCTAGAGGTCGCTGAACTATGCACCAAACCAAGACAAGACATTCGAGATGAGCCACTACCTGAGTCTGATTTTATGCTGTTTATTGATGAGTCTTGTTTGAGAGACCACAAAGGAAATTTGAGAGCTGTGTATGAAGTTTGTACAGTCTTAGGCGTAGATGAAGCCTCCTGGCTTCAAGGAGTACTCTCCTCACAAGTGGTTCAATTGGCCGCTCTTACTAGACCATGCTTTGTTTCTGAACAGCTGAGTGTGGCAATTTTCACTGATAGTCAGTATGGCTTTGGTATTATGCTCATAGTGGTCACAGTGAGTTTCCCTGACCTCTTGAGGCTCTCCAATAAGAAATGGGGAATATATAAATAAGTTACTAGAAGCTTTGCAGTTGCCTGCCCAGATTGCGGCTGTTAAATGCTCTGCACACCGCAGTGGAGATGATTATGTGAAAGTGGGCAGCAAGCACGCAGATGAAGTTGCAAAATACTGTGCTCATACAGCATGTACATTCAATCGTGAATATTCCAATGAGACTACAGATGGGACCAATTACAACCTTTTGCTAATTACAGCTGATACATGGGAAAAAGTTAAGAGGATGCAAGAGGAAGTGTCAGAGGCAGAAAAATAAAGTTGTAACAGAGCAGGTTGTATCAAAAAGGATGATGACATTTGGACTTCAGCAGATAGAAGACCTGTGTTACCAGATAGTATGTTGGCCCCTATGGCTAGACATTTCCACAGCCCTGCCCATGTAGGGAGAGATGCCATCTTACAATTGTTTCGGCAGACTTGATTTCATTCCAGATTTAGACTGATGGCTGGAGGACTGTGTCACAAGTGTGTTGTGTGCCAGCAAATGAATGTACGGAAAAGAACTGCAGTAACACTGAGCCACATAAGCAGATACTTCAACAGGATGTGTTAGACTTTATCATAATACCTTTGTGCAACGGGCTGAGATATGTCCTAGTGGTTGTGTGCATCTTCTCGCATTGGATTAAAGCCTACCCAAACCTGAAGAAATGGCAATCTTACAGTAGCCAAACTATTGTTGAAGGAACTGGTCCCTAGGGTTGGTTTCCTAACTTCTCTAAAGTCAGACCGAGGAACTCATTTTAACAATGAGATCCTAAAACTGTTGTGTGCAGCATTACAAGTGGAGCAGAGACTACATCCCAGCTATCCACATGAGGCTTCAGAGAAAGTGGAACAGGTGAATGGTACACTGAAATCCAGACTAGCTAAAGTGTGTGCTCCAACATCTTTGAAGTGGCCTGATGCTTTGCCCCTTGTGTTGATGAGCCTTCGTAGTATCCCTGATTGGAATACAGGATTCTCTCTCCATGAGATAATCTTGGGCAGAGCAATGAGACTGCCACCTGTACCTGCAAATGCACTTGTGAACATTACAGATGACATGATTGTTGCTTACTGCAAAGGACTGGCTGACGTGGTGCATTCTGTGCCTCACCAGGTCAGAGCAGGCACAGCTTTACCACATCAAGTTGAGTGCTACAACCTCAGTCCTGGTTACTGGATTCTGGTGAACAAGCATGTGAGGAAATCATGTCTAGAACCTCGTTGGTGTGGGAGTTACCAAGTCATTTTGGTGATGACTACTGCTGTTGAATGTGGAGATCTCCCTAACTGGATTCATGCTTTCCATACTAGCAGAGGCTAGTGTCCCTATTGATAATGTGACAGCACCTCTCTCAGAAGTGCCAGTTGTGACGGAGAGGCAGCAGGTTAAACAAGATGTCAGGGACCTCAAATTGTTCTGGAAGACACTGAGGATTCTAGCCTGAGTGATGTTGAGGATGAAGGATCTACATTGCAGAGATTGAAAGGAGCAAGTGTACCCTGTTAAAGGTACTCTTTACTTGAGTGGACATACTTTGCTGCTAATGCCGGAAAGAGAGAACTTTGAGGATAACAGTGCAAATCCATTTGAACCTCCCTGAACTTAACTTTGTGGTTTGATTGTGTTTTGAAATTTCTTTCCCACCTGATTTGTTATTAAGGTGGTCACTGAACTGTGTACATATTAGAGACATTAGAACAGATTTTACTAGGGAATTAAGAGGATTGCCGAGGCCTGAGGCAGCTAAAGGAGCGTTAGGGTGTCATTTAGAAGAATGCGGAGTAGGGCTAAAGAAGTCTCTCAAATATTTTGTAAATATCACCATCGTATTGCTGAATTTTGTTTTGCCATTTGCACAGGTGAAGGCTGACAGAGAAGACCCTGCTGCTACAATTTTCTACCCACCGGTCTGATTTGAGAAAAATTATAGAAACGCATAACACAAACAGACATAGATATGTATTAATAAGTACATTGATTGTCACTGTTCTAGTACTTCCACAGTAGTCAGGCCCATACCTAGCATTACCCCTTTATCCTTGAGTCCTATAGATAATGATTTACACACATTAGATGATAAAAATTTACATGTAGACACCTCTAGAGGAAGTTTTTCTTCAAATGCTTATTTTAAATTGCTTTATGAGTACATTGACGCTATGGATGCAACGGATTGCTATGTTTGCACGCAATTGCCTGCATCAGCTGAAGAAGGTATCATGTACCATCACATCCCTTTGATATAGGGTGTTATTTGCAGACTTTTGTTCAACTTGTTTTAAGAAACAGAACATTTCCAGTATTATTTTTCAAAATATGATTTAGTTCTTTCAGAGATTCCCACAGTGGAGGATTTGAATCATCGTCCCACTCCTAAAGAGATGAGGATAATTGCAAGAATCTTTAGACCCCCCACAACATTAGATAATGTTTATTATGCTCATCAGAACAATCTGACCTGCAGTTTGACAGATGTTGAGAAGAAATTCCTTAATTTAGTTTAAGACAGGGGGAGGGATTTGGAGATAGTCAAAAGCAGGCAGAGAACTCAAGGTTCAACATAAGTGGACAAAGGAAGAAATTGAGCATCAAGTGGCCGGAAATCTATCAGTGTTGGTTTTCAATTGGAAACATAAAGACGAATTGTGCATACAAATCTACAGTTCTACACTATATTCATAGGAAGGAGTGACTATAATCACACATTTGAGGTTATAGGAAACTGGAGGTTGTTTTTGGATGGAAAAGATCCTGTTATTCCTGGAGTATTTGTGGAGAGCATGTATATTTCAAGCTGCTCATAGGATGGTATGGTGTATGTTATTTAGGTGTAGTGTTCCTGAACTTATATTATCATGTAGAACACTTAAAAAATCCTGTAAGGGAAATTAATTCTATATCTAGACATGGGACTAGTGCTGGGGAAGTAGTGGGGGATATCTTTGGTGCAATGATTCCATCTGTGGGTGTGAGTTTGAATGACCTAAACATTAAAAAGTTGTCTACCACAGAGGGTAAACTGTCCACCAGTAGAGGAGGAGCTTTATTGATTGTAGATACTGAAATGGTAGCTATGGGATCTATGGTTTTGCAGAATTGCATTGTGTTAGACATTCTTTTTGCCAAAAAGGACAGAGTCTGTAGGTTGCTGAAGGTTCAGCAGTATTGTACGTATATACTCAACAAGAATAAGGATTCAAAGGCATCTATCAAGAATATTTCAGGGCTGAAGGAATATTTGAAGGAGGTAGAAGAAACTGGTGCCTGGAAAGTAATTAGAATTGGATTTGCTGCAATTGACAAATGGTTTGGATATTTGGGAATAGCAGGTTCCTTTTTGAGAACACTTTTAATAAATGCTCTGTGTGCGATATCTTTAGTTGTGATCTGTCAGGTGTATAAGAGGATATAAGCAAGGAGGTGAGTGAAAAGGAAGAGAGAATAGATAGAGTTGGAAAAGAGTCAGTGTAGATATTATGATGAGTTTAAACATCTGGAGGAGAGTAGACAAAAATACATGAAACCTATGAGGTTTTGATTGGTCCATCTGATAATAGTCTTATCTTGATTGTAATTACTTGATTCGACATCAGAGGGGAGATTGGAGAAGCGTAGTTTTTGCTTCACCCCTGCTTGTTACAGAACCAATATAAATGTGTAACTAACATATTATAATCTGTGCTCCTTAACATTATTATTGCAAGGTGAAGAACCAAAACATAATATTAAAAGTGTATTCACTGTAGAAACTAGAGTTGCATATATGCATGTGTTTTACCATTTACCTTTAACATGAAGGTTTGTAGTTCTCATTCACATTTACATTTGTATCTCAATGTATTCAATTTATTGTAAAGCACGTTGCATATGTAATCATGAATTCATCTACCCATGTTCTGCATTTATTCTGACATAATGCATTATTTTATAATTTGCTTTTAGAAGTACACTTTGACAATGGTTTGCTAAAGTTGACTTTACTAGGCCTTCACTTTAACATTAGATGCATTTTTCTCTGTGCTTTGCATGTTTCTTGTTTCGGAGGTGTGCATTTGTAATTTCTTAGTTAGAGAAAGGAATATTGTGTATGAGAGACAGAGAAGCCTGAAAAGAGAACATTTGGCAAGGACAAGATGATTTAATGAGCAGACGAAGTCTCCTATTCTTTTTTTTACTTTTTGTTTTATTTTATGGCATGGCAGCTATACATCTAAAGTACAATTGATCATCATTTACAGCAAAACCATAAAAAAAGAACTCAAAGACAAAAACCAAAAGAAGAAGAATTAAAAAACACTCCCCTGGGACTCCTACAAGACTTTCCATAAAATACAGAACTTCACACATCCTTCCGCCTACCAATACCGACCTTGACTAAGGCATAACACCTAAGATAGAGAGATATGAAAACTGAAAAACATGTAGTTAATATCACTATAAAATCCAGAGACCCGGAGGAGGAGCTGCAGAGTTACACCACTACTCCTCCAGTCTCTGGATACAAAAAATGGCCAGGAGGCAAAGATCGCACTGGGGGCCAGGAGACAACGGTTGTGTGATCTAATGACCCTGGATCAGAAAGTAATATTCTTCAACCACTTAGTCAATGTTGACCAAATTTGCTTCCCCCAACATCGCTTCCTATAGCCTTTAAGGGTGTGAGCATGTAAATCACCAATCATGGTTATCCCTCGCTGTCTCCAGTTATACAAGACGGGCCTTGACAAACAGAAGGAAGGAGTGGTGAGGCAGGCAATGGAGTGTAAAAGTTAATCCTCCCCGTGGACAACCGGTCTTTTACCTGCACCCATTTCGCATATGCAGCACGCAAAACCCTAAATCTTGTTATTTTAAAGTAGCTAGTTTCTACATGTTTCAAAAAACAACCTTTAACCTCAGAACCAAGCATAATTTCATAGATAGAGGTAGACTCTACATAATTACTCCCCTCAGTCTCTCCAGTAAATAATAAACTCATGTGTTGAAGAAAGCATCCATAATAGTAAAATGTAAAATTGGGGACCGCCATCCAACCCTGGTTCTTGGGAGGGTCATGTATCTCAAGGCTCTTCTGGGTTTGGTGTAAACCTACAAGACGTTGCTACCAATTACCTCCAACTTGGGCAACCAACCTCTAGTAAACTCTAAAGGAATGAATAGGAAAAGATGTAATACTTTAGGCAAGATATTCATTTTTAATACATTGCAACGGCCTAGAAGGAATAGATTTAAGTGATGAATTCTTTCTAAACCTCTTTTCATTTTAGCCAACAACGGGTCATGTTTTGCTCCACTGGTTGATCCAATGCGGCAGTGACTCTGATTCCCAAATATACGGCATCAGATACGGCCTGCCTGTCCCTAAAGGTAGTCTTGCCAGAACAAATAACCTGAGTCTTATCTTTGTTTAATTTGTAGCCAGAATATATCCCAAACAACTTGGCCAGCCTTTCAATTTCATAAACAGCTCCCCCTGGGTCAGTTGTGGTCACCACCACATTATCGGTATAGGCAAATACCTTATAGCTCTCCCTGTAATGAAAAATTGGCTTAATTTCTGTGCACTCCTCCAGTTTGACTAGGAAGGGGTCTATATACAGTGCAAACAATAATGGTGAGCAGGGGCAACTCTGCCTAGTTCCTCTAGAGATAGATATTACATCAGATTCTAAGCCTGCTAAACGTACCCAGGCAGTGAGAGCCTTGTACATATCTCTGATGGCTGTTAAAAAGCCTTCCCCGATCCCCTTCCATTTTAAAACATCCCAAAGAAAAGCCCAAGAAACACAATTGAATACCTTCTCAGCATCTAGTAGAATCAAGCCAAGTGACTGCAAGATCAAACAGAGAAATAACTCTCCCTAACATAGTCAACTGTCCCTCGCCTGGAATAAACCCATGCTGCCTTTTGAATACTAAGGGAGAAATAACCCTTACCAACCTGTTTGCTAGAACCCTGGCATATATTTTCCTGGCACAGTTCAGCAATGATATTGGTCTGTACGACCCAGAAGAAAGTGGAGGCCTATCCTTTTTCTCAAAAACTACTATACTTGCTGCTTCCCAGGACTTTGGAGTATGACCTTGTTTTGCCGCTGAGAAGGTTAATAACGTGCCATTCTGCAATTCTTGGAAGAATGCCTCAAAACACTCCAGTGGAGGGGCATCTGGACCAGACGCCTTTCCTGAAGCCAAGGAGATCATGGCTTCATATATTTCTCTCAATGATATTGGGGTTTCTAATAGATCTCGCCATCCTTGCACAGCCTATGTGATTTTAGCCCTTCTAAAAACTCTTCGGCTTCTCTGTGACCACCAGCCACTTGTTCTAGGTCATCAGAGTGTAGCTCCTCATAGAAATCTCTGAAGACTTTCAAGATCTCCTTTAGATTTTCCAGCCTACACCTACAAGAATCCTTAATGGCTTTTATGTCCCTGTCAAGCACTCTCTGCCTTATTCTCGTTGCTAAAACTTCCCCAGTAGTCTCCCCATACTCATAACATTCAGCCCTAAACATTTGATATTTAACTGCTGCTGCCTTGATAAAGTGCTGATTGCATTCAGCTTTCAATACAGATAAATCAGCTTGAATTATACTGGCCTCTTCCTCCCTCATTATACTTTGCATCAGTTTCCCCTCAGTCTGCATAAGATCTTGATACAGACTCCTGACCTCTGCCTCCCTCAACTTCTGCTGATGTAAACTAAAGATCAGAGTCTCCCCTCTAACCCCAGATTTAAGTGCATCCCATACCATCCCAGGAGCAGCTGTGTCTCTGTTATCATCTAAAAATTGCTTTCATCAAACATGCGTATGGTCTAGATAATCCGTCTCTATTAATACCTATTTGTCAAATATCCAGGGTCGGCAGGAACTAAAACAGCCAGTTATCGTTATGTCTAAAGATAATGGATTATGGTCAGATAAGATTCTGGGGGAGAGTTCTATCTCCACTTCAGAGGCTAGAACGGCTGAGGTAAAAAAAATAGTCAAGGCCTACCAGTTTATTATGCAGGGAGGAATAATACGTATAGCCATAGTCCGGGGCTTTGAGTTTTTTCCAGACATCAATAAGAGCATGGTCCTTTATCAACCTTCTTATAGCACTGAATACCTTGGGTTTACATTCCTGATAGCTGTCTGCCCCTGTTAAGCCATTATTTACTTCAAGGTGGATGTTAAGATCCCCACAGACTATTAAAGGAAGTGTCCATGAGGCTAATTCCAGATTTAGAGCATCTAGTACTTTGGCCTTGTTGAAATATGATCCATAAATAGTGCAAATAGTGAACCTGGCCAGACCCACATTTCATTCTAGGATAACCCAGCGACCACCTTTACCACCACGGAATGGCCTGGCCTACAAATAGAGCTCCTAGCCAGAACTGCTACACCCAGGATTGTCACAGTCTGCTGTGTATAGGCTAAAACTGTTACCCCAGATCCTTCAGCACTTCCCGCCTTCCCCAAGGAATATGAGCCACTTGTATACAGAAAAAATCAGCTTGCATTGATTTTAAACCAATTGCAATCTTCTTTCTCTTTTGGGAATTATTCAGACCACAGATGTTAATGGAACATATTTGTACCTTATGGCTCCTATGTTTGCTTCTGAATATCCATGGATCCCCCTAACTTATCCTTGATTGCATGTCCCAAAAGGGTTATAGTCAAATGCCTTTTGCTAACTACTTTACCTAAGATCACAATTAAACGAATTTGCCTGTGCTCAAACATTTGACTGTTATCCTTGCCCTACCTTAATCCATACCTCCCTCTCATACTCCCACTCTCCCCTTTCCAACTCGTGCTCCCGCCCTACCCCACACCCTCTCCCTACCCGCCAACTCCTCTATACCCCAGCTCCAACCCACACCACCCCATGGAGGACACAGGACTCATTAGGTCCCTTTCACGATGGATTCATGCTCCCTCCTCCCCCAGTCGCCATGCCCCATGCCTCTTATTCTAAACATTTGATATCAAATCTCACCTTCATAAAGTACCATGTACTAGCAAAATAGGTCAATATAGACAGATAAAGAAGTTCGCATGTCGCAGAGATCCAGTGAACCTATCTAGTATCACAGTGAATCCAGAAACTCCTTAGCCTTTGCTACAGAAAAGTAAGTGTGTGGTGCCATTGAGAACCACCTTCAGCTTAGCTGGGTTCATCAAAAAGACCGGAGCACCCTTATTCTGTATTGGTGAAATTAATTGACGAAGTATCCATTTTTTTCAACAGTGGTGTGACAAAAATCAGGTCTAACGAAAAAATCAAACCCCCTAGCAGTATGTGTACGGTCTGGGCAAGCAACATCACACAGGGCCTGTCTTGACTGGAAGTTGTGCAAGCAAATCAGCATTGCCCTGGGCTTTGCTCCCTCCGCCTCCAGTCTGTTCTTTGTTTTAAAAGGGAAATCTATGGGCTCTCTGAATTTCTCTTTCCCATTCTCACTGAACAAGGTGTGGGAAAGCATCCTTAAAAAGATTGATCATAGATCTACAAGGGTCTGTACTTTCCACCCAGTCAGGAACACCTAGCCCTCTGAGAATGTTTCGTCTGAGTCTATCCTCGAGATCAGCCAGCTTCCAGTGGGTATCATCCACCTGGGCTTTCAGTAAATCACCAGTCTCCCTTTGTGCGGCATCATCCTCCTCCAATTTTGAGATCCGGGTCTCAGCTTTCCCCATACGTACAGCAAATTCAGAGTATGCTTTTGCCACTCGTTGAATAGCTCCCTGCATTTTGTGGTAGGCTAACTGCGTTCTACGGCTTTCGGCCTTAGTCTCCTCCCGATGCTCCATAATACTTTGATGTATCGCTTCAAAAGAGGTTGTACCCGGAGGTGCCATGAAATCAACGGAGGCTTTAGGGCCCCTAAGGCCAGGCGTGGATGAGTAATCCCAGTGCAAACTTTAGGTACCATTGATGTTTGTTTAGTGCTGGGTGAACACAAATGCTGGTTTCTCCTTTTTTTTCCTGACAGTGGTAGCTTTAGCACATTCTGTTTTGTCTGACCCCCATCCCCAACTCAGAACTTTCACCATCCCAGGGGGGAGATGTTTTAGAGTCAGCCTCCAACCATGAAGTTTTCCATGTCCGACTCTTACCCTCATCAGGTTCGGGGTCTTCGTTGCTAGTCCAGCTGGACTGATCTGACAGAGAGAAAAACTTAACCCCCAGATCTTTGTCTGACCCTAACTTGGGGGTCAGCTTCCCCTCAGCCATAATTTGTTCACCCCTTTGGGATTTTCTGTCTGCGCTCACTTGGATCAGGGCATAATCCCTACCTGGGGCCTGGGTCAGGGCTACTTTGGAAACAGTGTCGCTATTCACCCCGGTACCCCCGCACTCATCCAGTTCAATATTTACGAGTGCTTGCACCACCTCTGAGGAGTCTAGGTGTGAAGGGGTGGGGTGACCCCTTGCCACATAGGAGGCCTCCTTATGCGCTTCAGGGCCCTGGGCACCAGGGCCCACGCTTTCAACCACGTTGCTCATCGTGCTTGTGCTCACCCCTATTGTTCTGCATTAGGCAGGTGAAGCAGACTCAAATCTGCCTGTGGGTTTTTCTTTAAATATTTTGCAAGCGGCTGAGCAGTGGGCTTTACGGCTACCAATGCCTTCGACTTCTCGGACTGCCCAGAGCCTGTCACACCAGCTATCGCTGTTTTGTAGTCTTTCAAACCACCGGAGCCGTGAGACATCTCACGCTTTGCTGCCAGTCCAGGAGGAGCCGCCTTCGACCCACTCGCTGGCATCCGTGCAGCGCGTCACCTGAGATAGGTAAGGAAACAATGTATCAAGAAGACCGCCGGACAAGCTGGAAGATAAAAGAGGCAGCACAGTTAAGAAGAGCTGCTGCGTAACAGTTACGAATCCTGGTTCATGTAACAGATGGCTCCAAACACAAAGATCATGTCCATAATGAGCACTGACTCGCGGCAAGCATATTGCGGTGGCCGCAAGCTAAGGGCTGAGGATCTGGGCGTGAGCGGGGAGAGCAGTGACTGGCTGTCTCACACGGCTGCCATCTTGACCAAGTGTGCATGTGGGAAAAAGAAATAATTGGAGTTTCGAATGACGTTTAGAGATATGAATACTCTTGGAACTTTCACTTTAAGTTAGTGTTCACACTGTTAGAATTAAGGCAGATTCCTTTGGACTTTGAGGGGTACAGACCTCTTTACTTCCCCTTGCCCCTTGAGCTTGTAGCCTTATGTGTAGCTTCATGCTAACACTGATTTCCCTTTCTAGAAGACTTCTACTGGAGTCTTACTGGTGCTGACATCTACCTTGCTTGATTCCTGATAGCCTTGAGACTTTTATTGCCATTTAGCTGAGGACCTAGATACATGTGCTTAATTTTGTTTATGGTCAGGAGGAGCAATCTGAATTCATTTAAGGAATGTCAGTTCCTGTTTCTTAGTTTCTGTATTGCTGTGACTGTAATCTTTGTATGCCTTATACTAATAAGACTGAATTTATTCTGGTGGTTCAGCTTGCCAGTTATCATTTTGTACCTTTACAATTTGATTCTGATATGCACCTATACTGTATTGATTACTCATTTGTAATAAACCTATTAACCTTCCATAGTGATTCCTGATTCTCATTGGGTGGCCAAATGGGCTTCACAAAATTGTAAATTGTTGATCTGTTAACTCCTTTGCCTCCTAGTCTACTACAAGGTCCATCAGATGAAGACTGACCTCCGCTTCTATGAGCCCTCTTGCAGATGTGTGGCCTACCAGTCAGAGCTGCCAACTATGAAACTAGGGAACTGGGTTTCAACCCCTGCCTTTGCCTCACATCCTGTGATTTTTGCAAATCAGCTGTTTTCCTGTGGCTAAAAAAGAGTAAAAGTCCTGTGCTCAATTGATATCTTGAGCACACATCCCATTGCAGGAGGTGAAATCCACTCGACAGTGAGGCAGCCCTTGACATGATGGGGCATGTAGTCCCCTACGATACTCCATGCTGCAAGAGTAGAAGTACGGAAATTAAAAGGATCTCCGTGCCCCGAAAGGAAGTACTGCATTCAGACGCTGACTCCTGCAGCATATGAAAGAGAAGAGACAAATGTGTTAGCAAATGGAATTAAATCATCCTGGAGGGTTCCCACTTGAATGCTATCTCATCTTTACACTTTGATTTAGACGCCATATTAAGTGAGGGGGAACCCTCCATGAGCCAACAGGAGTGCAAGATAGGCACTCTTTCAAAGGAAGCACACAAAGTCTGCTCAATCAAATCATGTAAACATGACTCACTTAATTGTCTAGCGACACCTGAACTGTCAAGGCATATTATAAAAACAATCTTAAATGTTAATCTAAACCAACAGTGCTCAAGGGTATAATAGTGTGTCCTCTGTCTTGGATTATGATTCATCTCTTAGAAGCACCCTCTGACAAGTTGGTCTGAGGAATCAAGTGTGCTGCAAATATTATTTTTTTCAACAACATGGCATAGCCTGCATTGCAAAGGTTTCCATTTCTGTTTGTTTTATAGAAACAAGTTTCCAAAGTGGAAGTTTATTTGTGTGAGAAACATTCAATGTTTTTGACATGTAGGGGTTTTCTCCCTGCATGTGAGAGCCATTAGTAATTTGCATGACTGGATAATGTAAGGTGGTCCTGGGCAGGGGAAATTGAGTAATATTCACTTTGCCCTAAATGGAGCAGGCAACCATCGCTAGTACCTGGCAACCCTATGGTGAACAACCTGGCGGGGCAAAGATTTCTAGGGTTGGAGCCAGGCGAGTGCCTTCCAGTGAAAACTCTGCACTTTGGCTACTCCCAAATGAGGTGGGTGCATCATGTGTTTGAGGGGGGCTCCCATTCTGCCAAGATCTAAATGACCTCCATTGTCCGCTATGGTCAATTTGTTTAAGAGAGCGTTCCACGTATTCATTTTCAGAAAACTCAGATTTCTACACTGTTTACAAGATCAAGTTATGTTACTATAGTTAGGTAACGAGTTATGCCAAACATCAGAAAGCCAGAGTCTTACCTGTACAGCTGAGGACATGACTGCTTTAATGCCACGGATGACAAACCCAACCTATTCTGGTGCTTCAGTTTCTTTTTCTTCACCAGATCCCGCACTCTCCCCCAGGGGTGATTTTCAATCTGTGTAAATAAAAGGTGAATCTCTTGTTCAGTTGCTGGAATACTGCTGGATGGTCTCACTCCATAAGTTCAAATACAAATTCTCAGCAAATTATACAAAAAATAGGGCTTTATTTGAAATTGTGGCCATGCGGACACCTTCCAAAAGGGCTGACATTCTGTATTTAGAATGCCATTGAGATTAATGACCTCTTAATAGAACCAACATATTTTGGCATGTGTGTTGCATCAGACCAATGCTAAATAAGGCCCATAGTCTTGAGTTAAATAAATATGGAGGTGAATAGTCTGGAAACTGAAAATGATTTTAGTCACTGTACTTTTCAAAGATAACAACTAATAATAATAATAATAACTTTTATTCGGTATGACAAAATTCATCCATTACAACAAATAATCACCAATACATTTGTTAAAAATAGCAATAAAACCATATATAATAAAAACACCCATCAAGAATATAAACATATATAACCTTATTCATAGAAAGCAATAAAATAGAAAAATTCATTCTAAAAACTCAACATTATTACGCCAAGTAATAGCTCTCTTCAGGAATGATCCCAGCCCCTTCCACACCAATACATAAATCAGACAATCCATTTGTATATAGAAGGAACAAAGTAGGAGCCAGAACACACCCCTGGCGCACACCCCTTGAAAGCTTAAAAGCCTCTGAGCATTCCCCATTAGACCCCACCTTCACATTTGCAGCTGTCCCAGAATGTAGATATCGGAGCAGCTCTACAATATTAGGATCCAACCCTAGCTGATTTAACCTCTCCCATAAGATAGACCGGTTCACCTTATCGAAGGCACAGCTAAGATCCATAAAAGCAAGATAGAGCGTACCTTTCCTGGCCTGCGTGTATTTGCCGATCATCATCAGTAGGTTGAGACATTGATCTTGCGTGCCGAGGCCTTCCCTAAAACCATACTGGTCCCGCTTTAAAATATCATTCCCTATCATCCAGGACTCCAGACGCCTTAAAATAATCCGTCCCAGAATATTCACAGAAGAGTCCAGTAGAGAAATAGGGCGATAGGACTTAGGATCATTTTGGTCGCCCTTTTTAAACACTGGGACAATACATGCCAGTCTCCAAGAGGCAGGAATACCCACAGTAACTGCTGCATTAAGGACATTTAAGAGAATAGGTGCCCATAACTGGGGGTTAGCTTTATACAAGTCCATAGGGATTGAATCCGGGCCCGAAGCTTTATTACTCGCACTACTCTGTATCGCATCCATAACCTCCTGGAGTGAAAACCTAATTGCTAGGTTGGGAGCCATATCATACTCGTTCTCCCGGTTATTTCTTAGGGGAGTACCCTCAAAAATTCTACAAAAGTGAATTACCCATGCCTCCGGGGCGATGTTACAGCCAAGGCCCTCAGATGTATCTGTTCCAAAGGAACCTCTATTTACCACTTTCCAAAACAAGCCAGGATCCTTCAGAGCTATGGCACGTTCTAACTCTTCCCAGGCTTTATCTTTATGTTTTATCTTGCTATCCATCAGGGCCCTTTTATACTTCATTCTAGCTTCTTTTACGAGGACCCAATCTCTAGGATGTTTCTTAGTGGCCATCTTCAGGTTTGCCCTTGCAACATAGCAGGTCTTGTCATACCAACCACATTTACGTTTACTAGGTTGGCTGCCTACTGAAAAAAGGCAGTCTCTCACTGCTGCATTTACTACTGTTATTGCGTCCATAACAGTTTTAGGATTAGGAGCCTCTGTTAAGAGTGTGTCTATAAATAAATGTAAATTTTCCCCCACCACCGTTTCTACAACTTTTTGGGAATCCACTTGCTTCCACCCAAGCCGCCTACCCTGGTCCTTTATCTCCACTACTACAGGCCTACCTCGTCCTAATTTACGTAGGGCCCCAGGGAGTTTAAAGGATACTATAAGGGGATTGTGATCACTGAAACACTCCCCCAGTACCTCACCCCCAATCATCAGGTCTTTCATAGGTGGAGACATAAAAATATAGGGGGTGATTCTAACTTCGGCGGGCGGCGGAGGCCGCCCGCCAAAGTTCCACCACCAAAATACCGCTCCGCGGTCGAAAGACCGCTGAGGGTATTTTGGGATTTGCCCTGGGCTGGCGGGCGGCCGCCAAAAGGCCGCCCGCCAGCCCAGGGCAAATCAACCTTCCCACGAGGACGCCGGCTCAGAATTGAGCCGGCGTAGTGGGAAGGTGCGACGGGTGCAGTAGCACCCGTCGCGTATTTCAGTGTCTGCATAGCAGACACTGAAATACTTTGTGGGGCCCTCTTACGGGGGCCCCTGCAGTGCCCATGCCATTGGCATGGGCACTGCAGGGGCCCCCAGGGGCCCCGCGGCACCCCCTACCGCCATCCTGTTCCTGGCGGGAGACCCGCCAGGAACAGGATGGCGGTAGGGGGTGTCAGAATCCCCATGGCGGCGGAGCATGGAGGATTCTGCAGGGCAGCGGGAAACCGGCGGGAAACCGGCGGGAGACCGCCGGTTTCCCGCATCTGACCGCGGCCGAACCGCCGCGGTCAGAATGCCCTGCGGGGCACCGCCGGTCTGTCGGCGGTGCTCCCGCCGACCCTGGCCCCGGCGGTCTCGGACCGCCGGGGTCAGAATGACCCCCATAGTCAATAGTGGATTCAGATCCTCTTCCCACATAGGTTGGGAGTTGATGAGTGCCTATGGCTTCTATATCACACAAATTCAGAAGGCCCATCTTCCTGAGTTCCTTAATTAGAACCCTGCCTCTGGAGTCCTGCAGACCGTCCACTAAATAATCCTCGCAGTCACAGATAAAGGGATTAACTACAGTACTGAGCCTCCCCAACTTAGCATTAAAGTCTCCAGAGACAATAGCACAGAATTCTAGCCCCATCTCCTCCATTCTGTGTTTCAAAACCTGAAGAACGGAGAACAGGGCCCCAATTTGGCACCCCACATCCCACATAGCGTTATAAAAGTTTACCAGCAAAATATTAAAATTATTGGAGAAAATTACCCATACCAGCAATATACCTTGGTGATTGCAGTTAATTTGAAAAGCACCCACTATCTTAGAGAGGCGAATTAGGGTAACCAGGCCACCTTTTGAGCGGCCACCAAGAGACTGCCCAGCTGGAATTGCAAATCTGTTATACCCATCCCACACAGACAACCCCTCCGACCAGGTTTCCTGAAGCATGATCACATCATAATTAGTCACACACCTAATCCACGCCTGATCAGATAACTTAGCATCATAGCCTGCAATATTCCATGAAATAAATTTACACTGTGGGGGCACCTCTTCCCGTATAGCGAGGGTCTCGGCACATTGTCAGTCCACCCCTGCCAAGGATAAATTACTGTTAGTGACAGTTCTTCTGCTGGTTACCTGGAGGCTATTCTGACCCGGGGGGGATTCCTACCAAAGCCAGGAGACACCCCAGCACTCAATTGCATGTGGTCATAAAAATAACCCAGAGGGACCATACCTATTGTACCAGCTCTAAATACAGCAGGACGATAAGTAGAAAGGAGCCTTTGACTCAGGGCTGGGTATCTAACATTTATAATGATACTATCTTCAGTCCCCACCTTATTTTTGGGCGCGACCCAGCCAATTCTTCTGGCAAATAGAATATCCTTGAAATCCTTACATGAAAAATCACAGTTCTTACTCAACCAATATCCAACCTTGTTTGTAAGTTGGGCCGTGGACTCAGTTACCCCAGGAGCAAGAGCAGGTACATTTGTCAACACCACCACATAGGGGGCACAAGCTGGGGGAGATCCAAACAGGCCAATGAAGGCATGGCCGTCGGCAGATTCAGATTATTGTTCCCAACCAGCTGTTGGCCAACCCCCCCAGCTACCACAGAATCAGGATCGGGCTGCCTACTACAGCTAAGCCTATTGACAATCCTATCCGTCCTTAATATAGAAGTCGGTGCAGCCGGAGCAATCTCAACACGAGCGCCCTGACCCCCAGAGTTTCCAGAATTTCCAGGATTAACCAATAGCTGAGATGATTTTCCCAGAGGCCCCAATGACCCCGCAGCGTCCTCCGGCAGGAGCAACTCCTCACAGGGATGGGATCGCCTGGTCGGGGCCACACATCCACCTACACAGTGCCTCCCCTGACTTCCTTGCACAGATATCAGAGAAACTGCCTTTTCTATGGCTGATAATTTCGCCACAACGGGGGATAAAATCTCCTGGATCATTTCGCGAAGTTTTGACAATAAAATAGTAACATCACAACCCAGATGCTGGCAAGGTGCAGGGTCACTGCTCGTACCCTTAGGGAGTTCCAAGGGAGATGTTTTCGACTTGGGCATCGATTTCTTTAAGACCTTTTTTTTCCTCTGGGGAGGGCTACATTTATTCATGGAGCAGGCCGGGGAGAAGATAATAAAAGTCTTGCTTCTTCTGGAGGGGCCTTGGCCACCAGAACCCTCTATTGTCTCTGTTAGCTCAATTTGAGCAGGCTCAACAGCAGCCATAACAGTACCTTGGTCTCCCCCCGGATAAGCCACCTCCACATCCACAACCTCACGAGGACCACTATCTATTGGGGCCTGACGCCAGTCCTCCAGTTCCATGGATAACCTCCTCTCTGCCAGATCAATCTCCTTCGTTACAACCCCGACAGCTCTTGCGAGGAAGGAGTCCAATGTGGTGGTGCCACTTCCCTGTCTACTACCGCCACCACCACCCCCCATAGGACCAGTTAACGGACCTCCTTTCCTGACCATTTTTGCAACAAAAAGTTTCAATAACAAAACAACAAACAAAACAAACTAATAAATAAAAATTAAAACTATTAAAAACCCACTAAAAAAGCTCCAAAATGTTCTCCAATATTAGTAGATATAAATAGTCACCCTCCACTAGAGATGAAAGAGGGGTGGCCCAGCCCAGCCTCTGACGGGCGATGACGGGCGCAAGACGGGCCCGCCCTTGGCCCGGGCGCGTCCCGCGGTAGCGGGAGCGCAATTAGAGTTTTAAAGGGCTCCTGCCCTGTGTCCCAATGACGCCGCCTCCTCCTCTGTCAACTCGCTTCCCGCGGTAGCAGGAGCGTGATTAAAGTTTTAAAGGGCTCCTGCCCTGTGTCCCAATGACGCCGCCTCCTCCTCTGTCAACGCGCTTCGAGTAAAGAAAACCACTGTCATAGCTTCACTTCTCTTGAGTTATACTTTTAATAAGCAACTTAACCCAACTGAATTTCATGAGCTACAAACAAGGAAGCTGACAATTTTATATTTCCACTATCCATTATAACATAAAACATGGAAGGATTACTCTGAAATATGAAAATGTGTATTACTATTTAAAGAGCTTTGGTATAACTGTGAAGAGACAGATAGCCCGCGAGATCAAAAAGGAAAAAAACAAAAAGGCAGCCGGGCCGCATTCATCAAGTATAGACACCAGTGAGCCCTCCCCTGGGGCCACATTGTTTATTTAAGTGGAGGGAGGCAAGCGCGCCTTCAAGCCATTATAGACCCCGGGGAGCCCGTCCCAGGGCTGCATTCTATAAGGGGAGGGAAGCACACAGCCCTTCCTTCCTGAGCCAGAATAGGCCCTGGGGAGCCCACCCTGGGACCAAAATGACAATAAAAGGGGATGGGACCGAGGGGCACCAATTCCCAAGCCTTTGATAGGAGATCTTATCCCCCAGGGCCGCTATTTACAATAAAAGGAACAGTGGCCATGCGGCCCCCCACCCTGAGACATTTATGTTCCCAGGGAGCCCACACTTTGGACACAGCAGTTTCCATGCCTGCACGGGTTGTGGACAGGTAAAGGTGTTTGCTCCCTGGAGCATTTTCATAACTCCTGCCAAATGGGAGCAAACACGAAAACACAAAGGGGGTCATTATGACCATGGCGGTCTTTTGACTGCCGGGGTTAATGTGGCGGTATCACTGCCAACAAGCTTGCGGTGTATAACGTCACATTATGAGTTTGGCGGGTTGGCCGCTGCCAACTTGCCACATCTCCACTCATACTGCTATGGCGGTATGAGCTGCCGGGCCGGAGATGTTAATCTCCAACCCGGCGGCCCACAGAGTACCGTTGGCGGTATTATGAGCCAGCCTACTGCCATGGTGTCCACAGCATTAGCAACGCCACAAATACCATGGCGGTAGGGCCTACCAGTGATAAGGAATTCCTTCCCTGTCACTGGTAGGTGTGTCGTAGTTTGGACTCTTGCTCTGAGCAAGACTGCTGGTTTAAAGATAACAGTACTTTTGTTTGTAGGCGACTGAGTCTTTCCTACAACAAGTTGCAACTGTTGTCCCAACCTTACCGGCTCACTAGCAGTACCTCACCAGAAACACAATAGTAAAAGGTGATTTGTGGCAGTCGCTTACGCATGGACTCAAAGTAAGATATCTCAGGGTTGTCGTGGTTAAACGGAGATTACCCTTTTCTCACAGATATATTATGTCTCATACAAACAAAGGCAATAACACAGATGCAGTGAAGTTATAATAGTTTTTATTTAACATAACTGCAATTTGCGATAAGTTGCATGAACTGCAATGATTAGGATAATGAATATACCAAGCAACAGTATTGTGAAGAAGAGAGTCATTGTTATGAAGACCCCCACCATTTGGCAATATATGAAAGAAATATATATATATGTATGTATAAGATGGAATATGCCCTAATACCCTAATGAGAATAGGCCTAACCTCCTACCTAAAGGAGAGCTGGGTTTGCTAAACCTAATCTGCCAAAGCCGTGTCCATGAGAGGAGCCCCCTACCCTCGTTACCTTGGAATGAGGTCTCTATCTCAGACTCCGCAGGGACACGAAGACTGGGTCAGCGTCAAGATGACTGCAGCATCGGTATCAGCGATGGTGGTGATGCCCTCTGGTCGGAATCCCTCTGATTATCTGTCTAAAAGTGTGATGTATTTATACAGATCTACAAGGTCCCCTGACGTAGGTGTATTCCAAAACAATAGATAACAGGTATGCTTGGGACGGCAATTAATATCAACAATCCCTCGAAAGTACAAAGAGGGAAAATCCCTAAGTGTGAACACCTACTGTTTGTTTGTCTTTTGTGCTTGATCTTGACGCCTTGGCGCAGTGACACTGATAAACTCATAACAAGTGGCCTAACTATAAACAAGGCAGCCATCTTAGAAGAAATACATGATTAAAGGGGCTAAGACAGAGCAAGCTAAGTAGGTTAAAAGTCACTAGGTGACGGGGGCACGAGTTTACAAGCCTTCGGCTAAGCTAACTCCTGCTATCCCATTAAAACAAACTACGATTCACTACAGGTGGCTCCCCACTCCCCCCAGCAAGCACCTAACCCCCCCAAATCCACCTCCATCCAAACTCACCCCCACACCCTCTCCGATGCACGCACACACCCACAGACACGCACACACTGAAACACATAACAACCATTCATACACACGCAGACACGCACACACCACACAACTGCCCCACAGCCATACACGTACACAGACACCCACACGCACCATGCATACACCCATTCACCTACACTTCCATGAACGCATCCACTCACACTCATCCATACATGCATTCACTCATACATATTAACATGCATTCAGGCACGCAGACATACAGACACGTGCTCACTTCAACTTTCATACACGCATTCACTCACACACATACAACCACGCATAACCCACAACACTCACAGACACATTTATACATGCACTCACACATTCATACACACATGCAGACACCACACCACACACACACACACAACAGCACCCTCCCACCACGTCGGGCAGGGAACAGGAAGGGGCACTGCTACCGCCAGCAGCACCCCGCCAGCAGGACACAGGCAGGCCGTACTAATGGCCTTAATACTGCTGGCGGCGTCCTACTGGCTGGGCTGTGCTGGTAGTAGCAGCGCCAGGGCACCACTGTCCGCCAGCATGGCTACTGCAGGATTTCTGCCCGTATTGTGGCAGAAATTGTGTAGTGTTCATAATATGGCGGATGGAAGACCGCCAGCACTGGGGGTCTTCTGGCGCCCTTGGCAATGTCATAATGAGGGTCAAAGTCTGATTATAGCGGGGTAGCTTTGAAATTGCTCCCACCAGCTGGGAGCAGAATTGAGATCTGTTTCCCAGTCCGCACTGATGTGGGCAGGAAACAGGCCAAGATACTTCTCTTGGCAAGAGGGAGCAGCATAATTAGCTGCTTCCTGTGAGCGGGATCAATGGCGCCTCCCCCAGACTCAGCTGCGGCTGTGGGTGCACTGGGGCTCTTCCCTGCGACCACCCAATGTGTGTATGGTGGGTTCCCTGGGTGGGTACCAGGTCACCCACCAATTTAAAACGGAAGCCCTGGGGTATGGTGTAGCCAGAATAGGCTGGGGGACGAAGGATGCAAAACCTCTTCCCCTTTAAAAAGCACACCTATAAGGACTGCTTGTTTGGCCCTGCCCCTTCCACATTAGTAGTATGCACCGGTGTTCCCGCCATTGTCCAGGCTGCCAGGCTGATGGACAGTTTGTTTTCTTTACAGCTGCATATTAGAAAATGATCAGATATCCTTGATGGAAATGAAAGCATTGTTGATTTATTGGAGTGCAATCTCTTCTGCAAAATTACAGTTTGGGCGATTCTAGGTCTGAGCCCCTTTCCCTTCCATGTGGGGACCCCTAGGGATCATCATTGAGCCCCACTCTTTTTAATGTCTATGTCACTCCTTTGGTGAACCTCGTTCTAACCTGAGGTTTCTCTGTGATTGCCTAAGGCGACGAAATGCAGATTGTAGTCTCAGTCCTGTGTGACGTCCAAGAGGTGGCCAAACAGTTCAACAATTGTATAGCACAGATTGTCACCTGAATGACTTATAATTGCCTCAAATTGAACACAGATAAGACCAAGGTTCTTCTATACAGGAAGGACACATCCTTTTGGACTGTTTCCTGGTGGCCACAAAATCTGGGCCAGCTCCCTTCTTCAGTAAACAAGGCTAAAAACCTAAGTATCCTTTTTGATAGAAAGCTATATTTCTCAGATCTCATAAATCAGGTCACATCGCCCTGCTTGTTTGGGCTAAGAACCTTGAGGAAGATTTTTCCTTTCATTTCTCCAGAGCTTCAAAAAACTGTCCTTATTGCCCTGGTCAGCTCTAGGATCGGCTATTTCAATTCACTGTATGTAGGGATTCACTATTGACTGTTGAACAAGCTCCAAACTCTCCAGAATGCTGCGGCACAGTTATTTATGAAGATCCCTAAATATAATTTGGACTCTCAAACCATCACTGACCTTCACTAGCTTCCAGTTTAGAAAGGTTTGAACTCTAAGGCTCTGTGCATGGCACACAAGGCTCTTCATGAGATAGCCCTAATTTATTTAAAAAACATTTCAGTGGTATACCCCCCAAGGGCACCCTCCATTCCACCGCAGCCAAAATGATGGTCATCCTCAGATGTAACAAAGCCCACTGGGTGGCAGAAGTTTCTCCTTTGCCACCTGAAAACTGTGGAACTCTTTGCCCTTTAAGCTCGGAGCACAATCTGAATTGCAAAAATTTAGGAAAGAGGTAAAAACATGGCTCTTTGCATGCTCCTCCGTGGATTAGGTCTTCTCTCTGGGCTTATTGTCTGATGCTAGTGCCAAGACGCCCTCGGGCATTCATGCACTTTATAAGTCTTTTTACTTACTTACTTACAGTTCTCCTTTTAATTGCTGCTGAATATGGAAAGGTTCCAAATGACTTAGAAGCTCTGCCAGTTTGGCCTCGCCCCTTCCATATTAGTACTATGGAACAGCGTTCCTGGCATTTTCCAGGCTGGTGGTCAGTGTGTTTTCTGTACAATTGCATGTTGAAAAACAATCTGAAATTCTTGATGGAGGTGAATTGATTGTTGATTTAATGGTGTGCAATATCTTCTGTAGTGACTCCTGAAGATGAGTGGTTTCTTTCTTGTCGTTTCCTGGTCTGAGGGCGGAGTCCACAGTTCTCCCTTTTAATTGCTGCTGAGCATGCAAAGGCGGGACATCACCTACCAGCTCTGTCAATTTGACCCCCCCCCCCTTGCATGTTGGTAGTATGCAACAGTGCTGGCTCTGGGTAGGTTGGCCACAGCGCTGGCAGCAGTCCTGGCCCAGTTGTCATCCCCTTGCTGTGCATGACCAAATGCTTGCGATTTGTGGGGTTGGCTGCCTGTGTCAGGCCATGCAAACAATCTCCCACTGCGTACTGCTAAAGGCAGCGTGTGACAGGGGATTGACTTTACATATGGTAATAAAATATTACTTTACATTTAAAAAAGCCTAGAAATTTGTTGAAAAAAACAAAGGTTAAAGTAACGTTATAGTTAGGTGAATATGTCAATGACAACATTAACATTTGGAACTAAAAAAAACACAGAAATTCACGTTATAGTTATCTCCCCTGTCATGCACTGCTTATGACATCACTGTTGACATCTTGTCCTAGCTTCTTTTGTACACATCAGTCTATAAACTAGTATTGCATTATAGGCCTGAAAGTAAGTACAGAATAACTCAGAATAATATGAAGCATCATTATTGTCATCACAGAGATAACGCCCTTAGGTGTTGCAAGCATGTTTTATGTGCAACATTGACCATATACCTTACACTTCAACAGTAGCCTAGTTCAAGGTAGCAATTAACTACAGATAGATGGGAAACCCTCACTGCACACAGTGTTACAGTGTTCAATACGTCTACGGCTGTTTGGAGAAAGCCATGTTACTCAACTTCTGTTCCAAACCTACATTTAGAAAATAAGCTGATATGAGTAGAAAAGAGGGCACTGTACACAGTGTTTACTCTATAGAAAAAAAATATTCTGTACTACAGTGTTTGCAGACAGTGAAACTCTCATGAGAAATACACCACAGAGTACCAAAATATATCTACTATGAAAAGTGTACACTCAATGCAACACTTTTGAAAAAACACACTTTTGCACTTAAAATAACAAAGGTCTGAAGGTGCTAAAGATTATGTTTAGGAGTGGGTGATAAATTCCGCTCCAGGGGCAGAGTTGGAGGAACTTTGACCACTCTGCGTTACACCTGTAACATGAAGTTCTGGCCAGATTCCACCAACCACTTTGTGGTGGAGTTTTTCTTCTTTACGTGGCTTGCCAACAGTAAGTTGGTGAGTGCAAATGACAATGGGCATCCCCGAGCGCAATTTGTGGGCGTTAGTGGGGTACCTGGGGATGATTTTCTCACCACAAACGGTTGAAGGAGGTTACGACCGTTTGCAATGAGAAATCTTCTTAAGCAAAAGAAGCACATATACACAGGTTAATAGCTGGTTCTCACAGTCTTCTATGTTATGTAGAAATTGCCATGCTGACACAATAGAGTCTAATAACTCAAGGTTGCGTACAATACTGCGTAGTATCGACTACGTAGAATCTTTGCCCTGTTGTAAATTATTTCTGCAGAACCCAAACACTTGTGTGAAACATACTGAACACGAATCATCAGTTGTTACTTGCATACAGAGTTACTCTTCTATAGAAACATTTATAATGTATTCAGTACCTCTACACACCTATGATGCATTAGGGGTACATACGTTTTGTAAACACGCACACTAGCTGGACATAGGCTGCACAAAATTAGGTAGTAGAGTAATATGGTAGTTACTCGTCACTATGTAAAACAAACTCACACACTCATTGGATGATGTAGTCAGTGATGTCTTCAGTGACGTCATCAAGTATATAATTTGAGATGTCATAAATGATGTCATACAACATGTCATGTGTGATGTAATATATGAAGTCATAAGCAGTGCATGGTGGCGGCTCAAGTTATAGTTAGCTCTGCTACCTATAACTATTTAATTTCTGTGTTTTTTAGTTCAAAACGTTAAAGGTGCCACTGACATATTCAACTAAAAAATATATGTGTATATATATATATATATATATATATATATATATATATATGCTTATATAGGTATATATGTGTGTGTATATATATATATATTTATATATATATATATATATGCATATATAGGTATATATATATATATATATATATATATATATATATATATGTATTATGTATATTGATAGATATGCATATATATGCATATATATCACAATCCACAATCTTCATGCGGCAAGGAAAACACACACTCTGTCATGTTTGCCATCAATTTAATGTGCTAAAGGTACACCACGGAGCAGAAATGCAGTGCATGAACAAGGCCATGGGGTCGAAATGCATTGCAGTGGCTAGACCACCGTTTACAACAAAGCTTCTCCATAAGTCTCATCCTCAGTGTGTGTGATTTGCGATATATGTATGTATGTATATATATCTATATATATATATATATATATATATATATATATATATATATATATATATATATAGATATATATACATATAGATATAGATATAGCTATATAAAAAACTATGGGGGTTATTCTAACTTTGGAGGAGGTGTTAATCCGTCCCAAAAGTGACGGAAAAGTGACGGATTTACCACCAGCCGTATTACGAGTCCATTATATCCTATGGAACTCGTAATACGGCTGGTGGTATATCCGTCACTTTACCGTCACTTTTGGGACGGATTAACACTCCTCCAAAGTTAGAATAACCCCCTATATTTTATCAAATAATTAGTGGAATGTTTTCACTTTACATTATATTAATTTTATATTTTACAACTTTTAACATTTAGTACTTTAAACTATATAGATTGTAGAAAAATGTTTTTGGGGAGGCTTTATGTATGTTTTTGGATGATATTACCGTCCACTAAATACTAAATACTTTTTCTATATTTTTGTCATTTCCATTATAAGGACACAATATTGTGGTACATTATATTTTTGATGCAGTATTTTTGTCAATGATATTGTTTACCACATTATTATCTCTTTGAGCCACAAAAACTCATCACCAACGTATAACGATATGTAATGGGGGTATTCTGTATTGGTATTTGTCTAAATGTATCACCTTCCAGAACCCTACTTGCTAAAAATGTCATAGCCATGGCAAATAGAAGGGGAGAGAACAGAAATCCTGGCCTCGTTCCTCTTCCCACCAAATACGAATGTAATATTACTTGGCCAGTGCAGTCTTGTACTGTGGAATCATTGTATCACTGTATCACTGTATAGTAACTCAGTCCACTCTCCAAAGACTGCCAGTAAGCGCATCCTTTCCATAACTGCAAAAGAAAGATACTTCCATCCTACAGTGTCAAATACTTCCATCCTACAAGTGACACTTTCAGATAAAGCATCTGGGTGTGTTGATAGCGTTAAGAGGCAATGATGATGTTTGCACCATGCAAACTTTGCGCAAACTCGAATCACGTCTGTGTCCCTGGGGATGGTTCTTTATATCTCACTGAGCCTAAAATCATTCGCTCAGCAATATACTTTTGCAAACCATGAAAGTTTATTAACAAATTAGTAAACTTACAATCTCAAATTGAATTAATTAAGCATAAATCAATTGTCGCCTGAATACAGCTTGTTTGAACATACCCAGGCAATTCAAATGGGAAAATTGCTATTAAAGACACCAAAGGCAAAGTAAGACTGTAATGATCGACGTTGATAGACCTGATAAGTTGGTAAGGGAAGACTTTATTACTTCCTCAGCCACCTCCCAGCTCCAACTGTCAATTTCTCTGACTCAACAGATGATTCTATTCTAGAATTTAATAACTCAAGAGCATAGAGATATATAGAGTACAAAGAGAGGCAAAAGCATGGTACTGAAAACACTAGACACATCACTCATCTTCTCGCTTTAAACATTTAGAAAACATGTATTTCAAATATATTAGAAGTGGCCATAAAGAAGATAAAGTTACGTAAAAAATGAGCAAACTAAACAATAAACCTGACAATTTTACACAGTGCTTCAAATACTCTAGTATTTTGCAAAATCTCTTTGGCCTGATATGTTTTCCCAAACAAGGCTTCTCGTTTTATCTAAGTTGCCATTATAGATAGATTTCATTTCTTATTTTCCTTTTTCCACATTAGGGGCTTAAGTGGCTCAGGCAATACTGTTTTGAGTTCCATCAACAATGTGTATCGATACAACACCAAACCTTTCCTGCTGTCATCAGTGACCACTTCAGCCTGTCTGCCTGCAACAAATGCTTTATGATTAGATGCCTTTCTCAAATCATGTTTTACATGTTCAAATTCTTTCTGAAACTCAGAACGTCGCACAAATTCCTCTCCGTCTTTTTTCCACAATTTACAGATTTTGTTGGTCTTACTTGAAAGATTGACTATGAACTTGTTATAAAATTCAACCATGCCTAAAATGGCACAACCCCTTCCTTATTTCCAGAAGAGCTTAACTTACAAATTGTGTCAACTAAATCGTCCTTTGGTTTAACTACTGAACTTGTTAAGGTGTGTCCCAAATATGAGATTTCACTTTTGTGAAATTTACTTTTTGTTCCAAAATGAGAGTGAGACTAGCATTCCTACATTTTTCAAGCACACCAAACTCTTGTCTATTATGTGTCACAATGCCCTTTCCTCAGGATCTGCATGCTGCTGAACAAAAGGCCCACCTCTCGGCGTCACCAACTCGGAAAGCTATCAGAGCACAGAGTTATGATGAAGCCAGGCGGGGAGAAGGGAATTAGGGTAGGGAACTGCAGGGAGAGAGATCTGAAAAGAAACGGTTAGAACAAATATGAATATACTCATTCATAACATTATAAACTCACCGATAGACTCTTGAATAAAGGCGCCTCCGTGGTATCATTTTGAGGCCCTTTGTGAATTGGGCATAGCCCCTTCTTTGAATCATGGAACAAGAACAAACTGCAACCTCTGAACCTAGAGATGGCAAGAGCTTCGGACTATGGTCATACTCTGAATATCAATCATGTAACAATTATGCATTCATAACATAAATGTTTGATCTCAGCCTAGAAATTCTCAAAGACTTAAATATGTATTTCACACATTATGCTTCCCAAAAAACAATGAAACTATAATTTGCTTATCTCCAAAACGTTTTCACATTTACTACTAAGGCCAAAAGGTTTTACTCATTGAACTTGTAGCGCTTTGTTCGTTGGGCAGAAGCGCCTTGTTTGTTGTTCATGAAGCGCTTTGATCATCATACATGAAGTGCTTTGTTCATTATGCCAGAGAGTGCTTTTACTTGCTTTGTCTGAAGCGCTACGCTCGTTGTGTTAAGGGGCGCTTTACTCATGTGGCCTGAAGCGTTTTGATCCTAGTGCCAAGAACGCTTTACTCATGTGGCCTGAAACGCTTTGATTGTTGTGCCAAGGACGTTTTACTCTTGTGACCTGAAGCGCTTTGCTCGTTGTGCTAAGGGGGCTCATTAGTCATGTGGCATGAAGCGCTTTGAGCGTCATGCCAAGGTCGCTTTACTCGTGTGGCCTGAAATGCTTTTGATTGTCATGCCAAGGGCGCTTTACTCGTGTGGCCTAAAGCGCCTTTGATTGTCTTGCACAGGGCGCTTTACTTGTGTGGACTGAAGCGATTTGATTATCGTGCCAAGGTCGCTTTACTCGTGTGGCCTGAAGCGCTTTGCTCGTTGTGCTAAGGGGCGTTTTACTCATGTGGTCCGAAGCACTTTGATTGTCGCGCCAAGGCCGCTTTACTCGTTTGGCCTGAAGCGCTTTTATCGTCATGCCAAGAGCGCTTTACTCTTTGGACTGAAAGCGCTTTGCTCATTGTGCTAAGGGGCGCTTTTGGAAGTAACAACTCCCTTCAAGATTGGTCTCATCAAGACCTTACCGCTACGAGTACAACCTACTCGTATCGGAATTCACCATCAAAACAACGAGACTCCAATTTGCTGCCAACCTGCCAATGCAGGAAATCTGCTCGTCTTCAGAGGAACCCCTACGAGGTCTGACTGCATCGAAGTCTTCAAAATAGTGAGCAATGTGCTTGGGTGTGGCAGGGCTTTGTAGGCCTGCCATACCCCAAGACGACCGCTGCCTCTAGAAACCTGGGAATTGTAGTCCATTCATAGAATAGCACTGATAAGTGCATCTTGTCCACCAGTGTCCTGACCCTGCAGCTCTATGAGCTTTACCACAGGGCAGGCGACGCTGATAACCACTCCCAGAACAAGAGGGGATGACAAGTGGTGCGCATGAAGCGCCGCAAATACGTGCAGCGGCATTTCGGGTGGGACCTGGACCGTGCACAGCCTTATTCCTGATATTATGCTTCTCCCAGGTCCTCATATAGTAATACGTCATCCTGCAAACAGCATATCCCATTCAGAGTGCCCAAAATGGAAGTCATGACACTGTGAAAAACTGAAGCTTCTGATGCTAGTCCAAAAGTTATCCTCAGAAATTTTCCTCCATATGGGTTATAAAAGAACTTAGGCTTTGTGATGAAGGATGCAAACACAGTTGATGATAGGCAGATGCAAGATTAAGGCTAGTAAAAATCTCCCACCTACCAAAGTAGACATCATATCTGAGATGGTAGTTAGAGGATACTTATCCATTACTATTTTCTCGTTCAAACCCCTGAAGTAAATACATAACCAAATGGCTCCTTTGAGTTTTCTAGCCACTACAGTAGGGAGTAGCCATTTTTTGGCCTCACGTGGAGTAATAACTCCAGAAGACTCTAACCTGACTAATTCTTTGTGAGCATCTTCTGGGACACTCAAAGGGATTTTCCTTAACCTAGATGTATTGGGTTGGCACCTGGTTACAGCTTCATGTGGTGAATATATTTTTTAACACAACCCAATTCATCTGTGAAAACGTAACAGAAAAGATTTCCATACTTGGTACAAGATTCTTTGACTTCTGGTAATATGACTTGTGGTTTCATATAGTAATCAAAATTGACCTCTGCTTCTTTCTAATGTGGCTGACCCAAGATATCATCCCCCTTAAATGTCACATATATCTTACCCGGAATTATATGTCCACAATCATCTACACTGTCCATACAATACCATCTCATCTTAATATTTTGTTCACCATAACCACCAGAGCTGATGTTCATATGATGCAAAGAGTTGTTTTCCTCAAAATAAGTACCATACAGTGATTCTGAAATAATAGTGAGTTTCGAACATGAATCAAATAACATTTTGACTTCCACATCATTCACCAAAATGTTGTCTTCTGGGTAGTTTGAAACCTTCTTATCCACCTGTAAGATCATTTTTATCTCTTTACTTTCTAGAGACTCATAAACTTGTAGACTGGTAGAACAAACTCCTCCATAACTTCTTTCACATCACTTCTTTTGCTAGACTTGTCAGTAGTTTTTGTCAGTTTTTTCATGAGTGCTACAGCAACTGAAGAAGTTTTCCTTGTGCCTACACTGATTACATACTGCTTTTAATGTTGGACAACTACTGTTGTTAGCCATAAGACCAATGTGACCACACCTGAAGTACTTTCCCATATTTCAATTTACACATTTTACACAAATCTTTCACTACATTTGTTTGCACAATTTCTCAACACAGTTTAATATGTGTTCAGTTCTGTCAGCAGTGGCAAGAACATCCTCCAAAGGTGGTTCATCCTCCAATCACAACTCCTCTTTTATTATATTACTCTTACAATGCAATAGGAATTGATCTCTGATGTGGTCCTCAAGTATAGACCCAAATTTACAGGGAACTGCCTATTTCTATAAATCTCTCATATACTCCTGATAAAATTAATTGTCTCTGCGTGTGTCTGCCAAAATGATGATGTTTTAAAGTAGTACTTGTATGTTGCAGATAATGCAGATCTAGCTTCTTCATCACAGCCTCAAACTCATTAAGACTACGAGCATCATTCTGTCCAAGTTCAGAAAGATTCTCCGCTGAGTTTTGTCCCACCGCTTTTAGAGTGTGCATTAAGGGACCCATTTTACACTCCGTACACAAACTAGTTCTGTAAACTCTGTCAGACCTGTGAAAAACCTTTTTCCATTTTGCTCATTTTATTGGTGGTTCTCCTGGACTATTTAGATAAAACATAGGAGGTGTGACATTCCACAAGTTCGGAACGCCAAGACACTCTCCTAAATGGACAATATAACTCCTACTTTCCAATAATAGGTGTGAGAGTGTTGAAGTTGACGGGTAAGTAACAATCTACAGAATTTCCTTTTACTCTGAAAGTGGAGACAAGAACAGCAACCAAATAAAATTCACCTTTATTCTTGAGCTAAAGTTCTCAAAAAATAAAAGCCGCCACTGCCAAATAGTTTTTCTAAAGTATACCTTGCCTTTTTGTGCTGGAAACCACTCCACAGAAGTTCCTGTGCTCCTTATCAACAGAATTTGAACACCGACAATATAATAGGTGTGTTATTTATGTAATCCTACTAGATTTTCCCCAGCTTTTACAGATGGCTTCCAAAGAGGTTACATTTGTTTGGCACCATTTATGTTCTCTTTGTTAGCTGTTTGTACTTGTTTTTTCTGTTTTTCTTCTCAACAGCAAATATGATGCCCAATGTGGCGTAAAGCTGACACGCAAATCAAAGATCACCTTTTTCCACAACGAGTAGAGCTTAAATTCTGTTTATTTTCCTTATCTGTTAATTCGACGTTGACTACTTTGTGACAGGGCGGTTGCATCCCAAATTTTCTCTCTTCACTGACTATACTTGAAGAATAAACATGGCCACATATTCGGCCTTGATAACAAATTTAGGAGCAGATTTATGGAAAGTGGCGCTGCACCGAGTGCAGCGCCTCTTTCCCTCTGCCCCGTAGAATCCCCCTACCACCATATATGTGCCGTTTTTAAAATACGGCGCATCATGGCACATGGTAGGGGGCAATAGTGTCATTTTTTATGATGCTATTGATGTACTGTGCAGGAGTAGCTACAAAATATTGGTGCTACTCCTGTAGAGTTCATAGGTACCCATTGTAAAGAATAGAAGCCCCCTTTTAACACCTGCTCTTGGGCAGACGTTAAAAGTGCCGTAATAAATAGCGCAAGGAAATCTCAAATTTTTCCAGTTCTCCTAATGGAGGAACGTCCCGTTTGCATACATTATGCCTGGCGCAGGTATAATGTAGCGCAAAGGGTTACAGAGTGGTGCAATGCATGCATTACGCCACTCTGTAAATACGGCGTGGGGATTTTGGCCTTGTTGGGCCACATTAACATCAAAATAAATGACGTTAATGTGGCACAAGTTGACGCTAGGGGCCTATAAATATGCCCCTTAATTTCTATGCTTATTCAGAGGATGCTTGCCAATTATCCTTTGAACCTTCACGCACTGATTTGAATAATTGCTCCTCTATTGTTTAACTCCTGATGTGCCTATAAGTACTGAAACATTGTATCCAGTCGATCAAGCGAGGTAAGGTTGTTACCAGTGTAATGATCGAAACTGATATGCAGGCAAGTCAAGTCAGTAAGAGAAAACTTTACTACTACATTAGCCAACTCTCAGCTCCAACTGTCAATTCCTCTGACTCAACAGATTATTACATTCTAGAATTTAACGATTCAAGATCATAGAGGAGAAAGAGAGGCAAACCTTTTGTTTTGTAAACATTAATAACATCACAAAATTAAAGCCCAGTTTCCCGTAAAAGGAAATGCCCTAACGCTGAACTAAGATTGTGTGTAAGTTAGGGAATTTGGAAGAAGCAGGTGTTACCGAATATACCATCAAAAGTAGAACCAAATAAAGGTTTCAATCAAGACAAGAAGAAATGTATTTGCCCTAGAAAGTAAGTCTTTGAGCAAAAATATAAAGCGCATTTGGTCTTGAGAGAGGGAAACAGATGTACGTCTGCAAAGGTGGACAGGAGCAAGTGTTCTAACTAAAACATTTCACGCAGTTAAAACATGACATTTCATCCAAGTGATACACTCTACAAGCTCCAACCGAATAGGAACCAATCAAAAAACAGTGTTCCTGCTGTACTTGGTCTTGGCCTCCTTCTCACAAATAATACAATGCCAGCTTCTTCCCTTATTGTGGCCTTAACAATATCTCACAAAGTATAGTCATCTTCTCTGCCTCTCATCCTGTGCAAGTGCCGAGAATCATTGTTAAATCTACTATCTACAACAAACATGTTGTTGAAAGTTAGGTTACTCGTTGTACAGGATATGAGGTCTGCACAAGTAATAGTTCCAATATTTCCGCTTACTTGAAAGCAAGAACCCCATTGTAGCATTTGACTCTCTCTGATTAGCGAAGCAGAGCGGTCCAAGGCCTACTCAGGGGAAGTGGTGTGGCACACTAAAATGACACTCAATAAACTATGTTTTTTTCTTTAATAAAGGAAAAGTAAATTTATTAAATATACACTAGAAAATATTATACATTAATTTACAAATACATACATAGGGCAGATTGAAAATACCTTAGATGCCATTGAAATCACATTTGACCCCTAAAGGTCATGACTCCCAAAATCACAGTGCCCCATCCACCTATACCAGACAACTAATCACAATTTAGGGGGGTATCACTTTAGACAAAACAGACCCATTTGCCTACTCAAGGGTTCACAATATTACAACAAGCATTTGCAGTGCAATTGGTCTCACATTTACTAGAGTTAGAGCTGTTGGCATTGTTTTGGTTTGGAATGGGGTGGATGTATGTGTTGTGGCGTGGAATGATGTGGCTATGTTGTCTTATGTAATGCTATGATTTGTTGTGTTATAATATTCTATGTTGTATTATGCTATGCTATGTTGTGTTATGCTATGCTATGTTGACTTATGTTGTTTTCTGCTATGATAGGCTATGTTGTCTTATGTTGTGTTATGCTAGGCTGTGTTGCCTTATGCTATGTTGTCTTATGTTATGGTATGTTATGTTGTGTTATGTTATGTTATGCTGTGTTGTGTAATGTTGTGTTGTTATGATAGGCTATGTTGGGTTGTGTTATGTTGTGTAATGTTATGCTATGTTGTCTTATGTTATCTTGTGTTATGTTATGCTATGTTGTGTTATGTTGTGATAGCTATGTTGTCTTATGTTATGTTTTGGTATGTTGTGATATGTTGTGTTATGTTATGCTGTGTTATAATATGCTATATTGTGTGATGTTATGCTATGCTACGTTGTGTTATGTTATGCTATGGTGTGTTATGTTATGCTATGTTATGTTGTTATGTTGTGCTATGCTATATTGTGTTATGTTTTGCTATGTTATGTCGTGTTGTTATGCTATGTTGTGTGGTTATGCTATGCTATGTTGTGTTGTCTTATGTTGTGCTATGTTATGCTATGTTGTGTTGTGTTATGTTGTGCTTTGTTATGCTATGTTGTGTTATGCTATGTGGTGTTATGTTCTGCAACTGCTTGTAACTCTGTATTTCTTGTAATGAAACTTGTTTTAGTCTAAAGCCTGTAATACCTTATGGTAATGTCCGCACTATGTAAATATGGAACATAAATAACTCCAACATAGTAATTTGTTTTTGTATTTGGAAATACGTGGTGCTATACACATGTGCAGGAACTAAATGCACACATTTGCGTTCTGAAGCTATATGTGCACTCTTCTAATTTTCAGAGAAACACATTGCATTTCACAGAGGACTTGTGTGAGTGTCATAAACAATATCCGAGTGAGCAAACATTGTGTGAGCTTCTTGTTTCCCATAAAGGTGAAGTAGCTCTATGAGTTAAACTTTCCAATTCCAGAGGGGTAACCGCAGCCGTGTATCCTTCTGAGGCTGAGGACACGTTCCCCACTTTTGTTGTATCTTTTTATTTGCACCACATTGACGGATTGTAACATCCGGTCTCAAGAACTACATTGTTATTATTGTTGTTATTATTATACAGACACGGTCAGCCTGACAGTCACCACAGGGGAGCCGATGTTACTTGCCTGCCCAGTTCCCACAGAGCTGCTCGTCAGTGAGGCTTTGATGAAATTTGGAAAGTGCGAGGAGACCTTGTCTAAAAGCTGCTCTGCTGAAGGAACCTCGGCTAGCGCATGACTGCTTACGTGATGAAATGCCAACCCTTCTCGGGAGCTGTCAGGAGAGGAGAGTGCACTGTGTGTTAAATGGCTTCACTGACTTTGCAAAGGAAGGTACCTCAGTGAGTTTGACGGGATAAGATGAGAGATGCTGGTGCCTGTTAAAAGGCTGTTCTCCTGAATGGCTCTCTCAGATAAGCTAGTTTGAAATACCAGCCTTCTTGGGTGATATGCGGAGAGCAGAGATGGCGGCTCTGTTAGCCTGAGCTCAGATTCCACTGCTGCTGTTTGAAACGGTGAAATAATGTTAGCTGTCTCCAGCGATATGCAGAGTGGACAGGTCATGTTTCAAGTTATAAGGCTGCGCTACTAGAGGTAGCTCAGTTTCTTTCATGACGGTTTGAAATGGTGACATGCGCCCCCTTTCAGATGCTATGCGACAGGAGAGTTAGTGCATATGAATTATCTGCTGTTTCAGCGAAGTCCAGTTTCCTCAGTGATTGCTTGAAATGACTGCAGATCGGCCCTTTGACCGTGACGTGCTAGGAGGAGAGGTGGCAGTACACAGGACAAGCATTTGCAATGCAAAGGGTTTCGCATTTGCTCGGGTTAGAGCTTTTAGCGTTGTAAACTCCAAACCGGACTTTTCTTGCCACGCAAATTGCAAGGAAAACAAGCATTTGGAATGCAATAGTCTCGTGTTTGCTCGAGTTAGAGCTCATAGTGTTGTCAATTACTGACTGGACTTTCATTGCCACACAGACTGAAAATAACAAGAGGAAGAGAGCGAGAGCGAGCTGGCCCTGGAAAAGCCCCCCTCTGATGTTGGTTTATGTTTACAGAGGGAGCTGGTGGGGAAGAGGGACTGAACACACATCCACAGTGCAAGGCAAACAGGCCAATACTGAAAGAAAAAGTCACCTTCAGAAGAGATAAACAGGACATAGCGTAATTACACAGTACTTTGTGCTGCTCCCAAAGTGAAAAAAGGAAGGACAAAGAGGCAGAACTGACCACTAGCAAGCAAGGATTTTTGAAGGACACTGCAACTAACAAATCAAAACGCTGGAACTCACTCTATTGTATACTTTAGTATACAGCAGGCCGAATGCTAACGCTCGCCGAAAAAACAACAAACCATATGTTAAAAACACCATCATTTTGTGTGTAGATGCAATAACCAACATTAAGCATGGATAAAATCAATTATTAACATCAATAAAGCATATCAACCTTGATAAGTAATCACTGTCAACATTATTATATCAGTAAAGAATTTAGAAAATAAACATAATGGCCCTCATTATGACCCTGGTGTTCGGTGGTAATTTGGGGAAGTACTGCCAGCGGCCGTCACAATCCCACCCTCTGGATTATGACCCTGACTACCGCCATGGTTTTGGTGGCAAGCATACCGCCATGAAAATCATGGTGGTAGGTACTATCAGTGCCAGGGAATTCCTTCCCTGGCACTGATAGGGGTCTCCCCCTCCCCAGAGTCCTGCCCCGCTCTCCCTCTCCTGCCCCCCCCACATTTACACACCCACACGTGCACACATACACAATCATACAGACACACACATACCCACACCAACCCACGTATGCACTCATACACACCCACACACCGCAACACACACCAACATACATTGTTGCACACACGTATCCACAACACACAACATACTCGTACACTCACATTCAGTCATTCATGCACGCATTCAACGCAACTCACACCTGCATGCACACATACAAAAACAGACACACACCCCACCCCACCACACACACACACAACACCCTCACACATGCACACACCGCCCCCCACACCCCTCTCCTG
Source organism: Pleurodeles waltl (assembly GCF_031143425.1). Taxonomy (NCBI): domain Eukaryota; kingdom Metazoa; phylum Chordata; class Amphibia; order Caudata; family Salamandridae; genus Pleurodeles; species Pleurodeles waltl. Next base: position 1,199,670,383 of record NC_090445.1, on the reverse strand, counting down.
TCAGAGAACCCGACTTACCTGCTTGCGGGGGGTCCTCCGGCAGGAGACGGGATGCAGCGCTGCTGTCAGCAGCAGCGTCCGCCAGCAAAACACCTCTTGGAAGTATCATTGCTCATGATACGTTAGGCGGTGCTTTGCTGGTGTGGTGCTGCTGCTGACAGCAGCGCCACCTTACCGCAGTCCGCCACCATGACCGTCGACAGTATTCCGCCAGCCTTCTGGCGGAATTCCATTGAGGGTCATAATGCGGGTGGGCGCTGGTAGCCACGGCGATGGTATGTTGGCGGCCGTTGCCGTGGTGGTAGACGGCATTTGCCGCCAATGTCATAATGAGGGCCAATGTGTCTCTATGCTTTTATTATATATTTTCATACCACATAAAGTACAACTATAAAATCAGCTCCTAGAGGACACCACTGTCAGGCCACATAAAATGTAGCCATAAAACCAGCCCTTAGAGAGCACTACACTCCACTTGTCTTCTTTATTCACCTTCAAGCCACACAAAATGCAGCCATATAACCAGCCCCTAGAGAACATTGCACCTGGGAGTATTTCAAAAGTTATGTGAAAATCCCACTGGGTTATAGACTCTTGACCCTGCAAATATAGGGTCAGTTTACAAAAATTATTTCTGTAACTCCTATAGCCCCCCACAACACTTTCCTGATTCGTTGGTATGGCCCCTGCAAAAATAGGCAAATTGGCCTGGCTCGCAGGGCATTATGGGGCGCTCCAGCCAGGAGCAGTAAGTTAGTAGTGGCTCTCTCGCTGTTCCGGGGAGAGCCTCGAAGCTTTTGTTTTGTTTTCTTTTCTCTGGGGTGCCCAGTCCCACCTGGGCACCTTGCATGCTTTCATTTGTTGGGGACAGCTGGGGAGCACATCCTAGCTGCCCCGGCCGGCCTCCCAGCCCTTGAGGCAATTGAAGAATAGCACAGCGGAGCCACACGCACTCCATGTCCTGAAAAGGGTCAAAGGTCACCAATCTTAAGTAAACCATACCTTGGGCCCGTTGGGCCGATTTGGATGATCCTGACCTCATTTTACTTCTGGTGATGAGCTCTAGCTACCATGAACAATTTTAGCAGACATCCACGCCTCCAAGGTGGTGTAATTTGTAGGGAACTGTTCCACTGTGCCACCCCTCCTTCTGGTCTTTGTCTCTGAGCTTAGAAGTCCAGATCTTTATCCCGACTGGTCCTCAGGAGGTCTAAGGGGGCCAGCCTCACTGGCCCTTTGGGGGACCCATTGGTCCTGGTGTCAACTGGGGAAATGTCCTTGGTCCTTTTGGGTATCAGGAGTTTTCCTTCCAGTTGTCATGGCTGTCTCAGTCCCAGAGTCCAACAGCAAAACGAATAAGAGCACCAACAGCACTTTCGCTCCTTTGGGCAAATGGTTTTAAAAGAAGGTGGAAGGTTTTAGAAGCCAGGTACCCCTGGCCAATCCTAGGGTGCTACATCACCTCTCCATTCCTGTCCCAACCCTCCTGCTCAGCATGCTGGGACTGTTCAAGATGGAGTCATCCAAGAGTCACTGGTTACATCTGCTCTTGGTGAGGCATCACCTCCGCCCCTTGCTGACATAACTGCTAGGGCCTTTCCTAACAAAACTTCAAAGAGGAGCCCCTTCTTTTGTGGGGTTCACTTGTCTGGGCTTCCTCCTTTGTTCAGTGGACCTGGGATGTCCCCAACCCTAGTACAGTGTGACAGGTAAATGACAGAGGCAGATGTTCATGCCCATCCACTGAGGGAATCATTGTTTATTACTCCCTTTGTGTGGGGAGAACTTTCTTCCTGCTGGTGGAGAGCAGAGATATTAGCTTGGCCCAACAGGGTGACAAAAGGCCTGGACTCTGATCCTGATCTAAGCCAGAGAAATACAACAGTTCTGGAGGACCTGGTAATCTGCTCTGTGCGCACCTTTTCCACCCTAATTTCATACCTCAAAGGACATTGCAGGCTTAAGGGAAGAGAAATTGCACTCTTTTTTTTATTTTTATTTTTTTTATTAGAACACACAGCGGGGTACATGTTTACAGCACGGAAACATGAGTACATCAATGTTGTCATACAGAAGAGAGAAGCATTCCAATCAATTATCATACTTTGTAATCTTCGAGGTATCATATAGAATTCATTTTTTAGCTAACATATTCTTGGGGCCCAGGAGCCATGCAGCAAAGGGTGCCCAAACTCTAGTGACCCTTTTGCCGGCCGCGGCTCCTTTTAATTCATACAGGCTATTTTCCAGATGATACATAGATAAAAGTCGTGAAAGCCATTGATTAAACCGTGGGGGATCTACATCCCGCCAAAAAGATGCTATGCAGCTACGAAATACCGACATTGATATGAACAGGAAGTATCTATCTCGATTTTTACAGACTGAGGGGGTCATTCCAACGCCCGCCGCCCGCCAAGCGGAAACCGCCAATTGGCCGCTCCGCGGTCAAAAGACCGTGGAGGCAATTCAGACTTCCCCGCTGGGCCGGCGGGCGCCCGCCAAGGGAGCGCCCACCGGCCCAGCGGGGAAGGCCCTGCAACACAGAAGCCGGCTCCGAATAGAGCCGGCGGTGTTGCAGGGGTGCGACGGGTGCAGTTGCACCCGTTGCGATTTTCACTGTCTGCTATGCCAATGGCATGGGCACTGCAGGGGCCCCCGTAAGAGGGCCCCAAAAAGAATTTCAGTGTCTGCCTAGCAGACACTGAAATTCGCGACGGGTGCAACTGCACCCGTCGCACCTTCCCACACCGCCGGCTCAATTCTGAGCCGGCGTCCTCGTGGGAAGGGTGTTTCCCGCTGGGCTGGCGGGCGGACTTTCGGCGGTCGCCCGCCAGCCCAGTGGGAAAGCCAGAATGACCGCCGCGGTCTTTTGACCGCGGAGTGGTCTTTCGGTGGGAACCGCGTGGCGGGCGGCGACCGCCGTCCGCCTCGGTCAGAATCACCCCCAAAGTGTCTGTGCATACTGCAGCACTGCTGCCAGATAATAAAGTTTAAAATTGGGGAGTGCCCACCCCCCTTTCTCTCTTGGAAGAGTCATATAGTGGAACGCCCGGCGCGGCTTCGTATAGGACCAAATAAAGCTATTAACCAATCCCTCTATTAGTTTGAACCAGTCCTGCCCAATCTCTAGCGGGATTGTTCTAAAAAGATAGAGTACTTTAAGTAAAAACACAATTTTAATCACATTGCAACGTCCCATGAGTGATAAGTGTAGGTTATTATAGCAACAGAGATCTTTCCTAGTCTTCGTTAAAATCGGGGCCATGTTTATTTTCACCACTTCGTCGAGCTCTGCTGTAAGTTTAACACGTAAATATTGAACCTGTGTCTGTACCCGCTCATCCTTGAAGTCTACCGATTCATTCACCAACATTTGGCATTTGCTTTTGTTCAACAAATAGCCAGACCGTTTCCCAAACTGTAGGGCTTCCTGCTCTATTTCCAATTTAGCAGTCCTGGGATCCGTGGTAACCACCGCAATATCGTCTGCATGTGCTAAGATCTTGGTGCACCCCCCTTTCAATGAGACTGGAATGATCCGATCATTACTGATCATTCTCCTGATCAAGGGGTTGATATATAGCGCAAAAAGCAATGGTGAACACGGACAACCTTGTCGCGTACCTCTCTGAATACTGATTGAAGCCGATTTTAGCCCGGCAACTTGTATCGTAGCCATTGGTTTGTGGTAGAGCTGTTGAATTGCTTTAACAAACCCAGGACCGATGTTGTTTTTGCGCAGGACAGCCCATAAAAAGGGCCAGTGAACCCGATCAAAGGCTTTTTCTGCATCTAGAAAAATGACTGCCATGGGAAGCTTGGCCGTTGCACTAGCGTCAAGTAACGCGATAACCCGACTTATATGATCTGCCGTACTCTTCCCCGGGATAAAGCCATGCTGCCATGGAGATACTAAACATGAGAATACCAAACTCAGTCGGCTAGCAAGTATTTTAGCATAGATTTTGGCATCGCTTTTAATTAACGAGATTGGGCGATATGAACCAGGCAGGCAGGGTTCCTTGTCCTTTTTCAGGAAAACTACTATCTTGGCCTCCCCCCAGGAGGCCGGTTGAGGGGCCCCTGCCTGTACTTTGATAAATAGGCTAAGCAGCTGTTTACATATCTCCACAAATAAAACTTTATAAAATTCTAGTGGAATTAGATCCCCCCTGCCGCCTTCCCGCTTGCCAGAGCGCGGGTTGCTGTATCCAATTCCTCCAATGTCATGGGCGCTTCTAAAGCTGCCTTATCTTCCTCACTCAATTGGCCTAGTATCTCATTACCCATAGCACCCATCCCCTCCTCTTCTTGGGGCTGTTCTTCCTGAGTATATAATTTTTGATAGAATCGTCTAAGGGCTTCCATGATCTCTGGGCCGTTGTGTACCAACCGCCCCTCTTCATTCATTAAGCTTTTAATGTTCCCAAATACCTGCTTTTGTCTTATTCTTAAGGCCAGCTGTTGGCCAACTTTCCCACTATACTCATAACATTTCTAGCGATATACCAAAAATTTTGAAGCAACCTTATCCATAAAAATCTTAGTGGCTTCTGCCTTAATGATATTTACCTCACACAAAATATTAGAAATCTCTACTCTACTACAGATCGCCTCCCCTAGTCGCTGCTCCGCTATCACCAACTTTGTCTGAATTAGTTTTAACTGATCCATACGTATTTTCTCCTTTCTTAACCCATAGCTCAAGGTTTCTCCTCTGACAGCAGCTTTAAATGCATCCCATACTGTCTGGCAAGAAGCAGAGCCCTGATTTATCTTGAAGAATTCCGGGATCCATTCCTTCATTTTTTGGATATACCCTGGATCAGCTAATAGTGCCCTATCAAATGTCCAAGATCTAGGCTGCGGGCCCTTTCTCCCACTCTCCATAGCCAATACCAGTGGGTTATGATCTGATATGATTCGAGGGAGTCTATTGACCCTTATTTGGTTTTGTAGAGATGCTGTCACAAAAAAGTAGTCTAACCTGACTAGCTTCTTACGTGGGGCAGAGAAAAAGTTGAACCCTGGATCCTGCGGGCAACACAGCTGCCAGGCGCCGATCAAGCCATGATTAATGGCCAATGACTGAAGTGCCCTAAAGACTTTATTCTTTCTACCCAGGTAGAGCGTTTGTTCTTGAATGGGTTCTTTATTATCTAGATGTATATTGAAATCTCCACACATTATAACAGGCGCTGCCCAAGTCGTAAGTTCTAAGTTAAGCGATTCCAGTATCTCTGGATCATCTATGTTGGATCCATAAATGGAGCATATAGTGAACCTTAGCCCCTTAACCGAACATTCCAACAGAGCCAGCCTGCCTAATTTATCAGCAAATTGTTTATGTATAACCAAAGTTCTGATCCGAGTTAATATCGCAACCCCTCTGGTGGTTGTGTGTTGATGTGTAAAAGCCACTAGATTCCACCCATAAAACTCCATTAGCTGCTTTTGTGTGCCTGGAATATGTGTCTCCTGCATACAAATAATATCAACGTTCCATGACTTGAAAACCTCTCCTACAAGCTGTCGCTTTTTATTATTATTGAGCCCACAGACATTTACTGTGGCAATACGTAATTCACTTTCCTGACCCATTTTTATGGATGTTGATCCTTCTGGTTCCCCTGTACGCCCCATTCAACTTTGCTGCTTTCACAACCTGACCCCTTTTCCACTGATGAGCACCATCCCCACTCCCCCTGCTGTGTGTCCCATTATCCCTTTTGTCCCTGTGCCCCCCCACCCCCTCTAACCCACCCCCCTACCCCTAAAAAAAGATTCCGCCCTCCTCTAACCCACCCCCCGACCCTTGCCCCTACAAATGGAATCGCCAGGCTCCTGAGCCTGTAAGATGGTGTTTGCCAGTCCCGTTAGCCCACCCATATATAAAACACCTACACACATTTATGCCTTACAAATCCTTGCACGCGGCCCCTCTTCTTCACCCTCCCAATCAATGCCCTCGACCAGGAACAATCGGAAAAGAAAAAAAAACTAATGGAAAGAAAATGAATAGATACAAAGGAAAAAATAGGGGAATAGAGAAAAGGGGGAGTTGCCTGCCCCTAATCACTATCACATACACTTACATATAAATGGCCATTTAAGACAAACCATCCCCCCCTTCTCCCATCCCCCCGCGCTTGGCCGGTTTTCAATTGCTGTACATATTCCCCTGCCTTGATTTCTGAGAGAAAAAATCTTGTAGTTGTTTTATAGATAACTTTTAGACGCGCAGGGCTTAACAAGTAGGCTTCCGCCACCAACTCTTGGAATTGAGCAATCATCTGCCTGCTTCGCCACTGTCTCTCTACAGTGGCATGCGCAAAGTCTGGCCTGGTAAAGAATGATATGCCTTCCACCATCACCTTTGAATTGGGGCGAGTCTTTTCAAACACCGCCTGTCTCAATAAAAAATTACCAAAATACACTATGATAGCCCATGGATAGCTCTGGTCTCTACCAGTAGTAGTCGATGACTGTTTTTTCTTCATTAACGGAAAACGGTGTGCTCTCTGAATCTCCTTTTCCCAATCCCACCCAGTAAGATCTGGGAATGCTTTCTTGAAAAGTGAAGCTATGTAGGCCCTGGTATCCTGCCCCTCTAGGTCCTCCGCTATACCCAAAATCCTCAAATCATTCCGCCGCTGGCGGTTTTCCGCGTCTTCCAGTTTCCATTGAATATCCGAGATCTGTTGCCCTTGTGTCATCGTCTGTGCTGTTGCCGCTCTAACTTCAGACTCCAACTCCTCAGTACCAGTCTCCATGGAGGCGATGCGTGCACCAATGTCCTGGCAGGATTTAACCACTTTTTTGATGGATAGTTGTAGCTGTCTATTTGCTGATTTCACTTTCCTGCTCTCCCTCTGAGCCTGCTCATGATTCTGAACCATTGTCCGGTAAATAAGATCCAACGAGGGAGGCTCTGCAGGGCCATCTGTAGGAGGGGGCACTAGAGTGTTGCAGGCCAAATCTCTTTTCAAAAAAGCCTGTTGGGTAGCAGTATAATCCCACTGCATTTCACCATCCTCTTCTTGAGGATTAAGCGAGTCCCTCCTAAGCTTAACCCCCGAATTGCATCTAGCACCAGTCTGCTCAAATGATTTTCTTCTACATGTTGAGTAGTTAGACACCCAGATACTTGCTGCGGAGCTACCTTCAATATCTGAGTCTGTTAAAGGGATTTCCTCGTCTATGTCTGAATCTCTAGACTGATCGGAGAGAGAAAAAAAGCTTTCTGCTGCATCGAATGGCCCCTGATCGCTGTTTGCTGGTTTAGCTTCTTTCCCCCTCTGGGCCGAGGCTGGTGTAATAGTCTCATGTGTCGTTGAGTGCTTGACCATACCCTCAGCCTGTTGCGCGTGCGCCTTGCTGCTTAAGGCACAAGATTGTACATCACATTTCTCAGGATTAGACTCCTGAAGCCCTTGCTTTAGCTCTTTGGGTTCCTGCTCAGATGATTTCTCGCCCCCCACCAGGGGGGGAACCACCACCTCCCCGCTATTTTCTGGGCTTGTACTGGTAGTCTCTAGGCTGGCTGGCTCCATCCCCCCTGCATCACACATAGGAGTAAGTACTTCAAGAGATATAGCTGCAACAGATACCTGCCCACCATCGACTCCTGGCACACTGGATGCGAGTCACGTACTGCCTTTTCCGTGGGCATTTGCTTAATCCGCATCATGCTGGTAAACATTGTTGGAACCGAGTTCCTTGTGTCCTTTTCCATATCGGTTGTCTTCTGCAGGGCCCCCTTCGTGTAAAGATTGCTGTGTTCCTTCAATCCGGGGACCGGTAGCTTCTTGTCCTTTCTGGTTCCTCCTGGGTCTTGACTCTGCCGTGCCCGTAAGGAGCAAGGGGTCCTGCTTGGCTTCGGCGCCATCCGGACGTCCCACACGCCAACTGCTACCACCAAAAAACAGCGGGGTCGCGCTCGGTCGGGAGGAGAAAGAGCGCAGCGCTCAATTCTTCTTGCGGCGTCCTCCGGTGCTTGCCCTCGCGGCCACGATCCTGGGGGGAGCCGCCAGAAAACCGTAAAGCGCCAGCAGCGGTCCGTGCTGCAGGCGCACGGCAATCGCGGCATCCGCGGCTTTCATGGCGGGTGAATGAGAGCTGCGTGCAGACAGGGGATGGGCTAGAGAGGTGGTGGCGATCACCCGGGAAATCTGGCCGCCATCTTGGATTCAAGGGCCATTGAGAAGAAATTGCACTCTAAAGCAGATTTCCCCCTATATATAAAATAATAACACGGAAAAAACAGTAAAGCACATCGACTTTACCCAAAAGTGCCCATGATTATTATAAGGCCAATCCCAGGAAAAACATCCAACCCTCCATAGTTCCCTTGCCCCAGGCTACCTGTGCGCAGGTACCAGGCTATGCACAATAGAAATGTCAAATGGGCAGCCCACACACATGTGCACACACACGTGCATGCATGTTAACAAGTAACCAGCCAAGGGCCCCTTTACCTTGCTGCGTTACAGCAGCCTTATCTGAAAAGCCGGACACTGATGGTAAGCATGTGCAGTCTATTTACTGTGCGTTTACCATGAATGAGACACATATATTGAGACTCATCCACATGAAAATGTCCAATACCAGGTTATCCAAAAAGCAAAAAAATACAGGTGTATTAAATGGGTGGAACCCATTTTGCCGCACATAACCTTCAAACAATAAACTAACAGAAAATAATACATTTTTTGAAGCACAGTGACTCTGGTGCCTGAAACGAAAAAGAGTATGTACAACAAGTAGAAATACAACATTTTCTTTCCAAGATGGAGACCAACGCTAGGACCACTCATTTCAATGTTAAGATGTACATTTCTATCTATAGTTCAACAAAACATATAAATCACCCGTTTCACTACATCTAGGTGTAAAATAATGTGTGCACACATATAAGTAATGGTTATGCGCATTATATGCATTTCATTAAGAGCAAATATATGATTGTGTCACTGTGTCACCAGCGTCCTATGGGTGAAGTATTTTAATCAAACTTCTAATGTTCAAAGCCACGTTTATTTCTGGGATAAACCCATTTTCATCTGGATGTGTTAGTTTATTCATGACAGACAACAGTTGGGCTCCTTGCATGTTGCTCATTGTTATATTATTATATACTCGAAATTGAGCATTGACAAAGTCCGGTGTGTTATCACATCTTCCTACTGTTTCACTTGTGGTGTGCAGGAAGCATTGGAACTCTTTCACACCATGGTACACTTTCACAAGTCTAGAGACAAGTTCATCCAGGTGAGGTATGCTGCATACAACTTGATTGGCAAGCTGTCAGAACCTGGAACTTTCCCTCTCACCAAATTCTTTATTGCTATTCTGACTTTAGCCTCCATCACGTCTCCTCCTAGTCGTTCGTCTCCTACCGGGGCCCACGTAATCAAATCTGACTGCTGCTGAAATTCATGCAAAGTTGGCTCCCCCACTACTGTCTCTTTTACAAAGCCCTATAGTAATGTACAAACATGTTTTAATTATCTCTGAGAGTGCACCAGTTCTACTTGTGATGTTCTAATATCTGGGATCGGAGATTAGACTGGGCTCGCCAACCAGGCAAGCAGCGTAGCCGCCTTATCAAGTTCATTGCGAACTATGGCCATACACACTTCGTAGACAAAGCAATGCAGTTTTTCTACTAGGCCTGCAATCTTTTCTTTCTCAACTGGAATCTCTGCATGCAATTCTGGGATCTCTGTGTCGTCTCTTCTCAGCCTCCATCAGAGCCTGTTCCTACTTATTTACCTCCTATAATAAAGTAGGTTTTACGTATACAGCAGTGTTTATGTATTGCCCACGTATACTTGATGTAAATGCCTCCCATTCTTTTACAACAAATGATGCTGTTCCTGTATTTTCGTCAGAATAAGAGCTTATGGCCTCTGCAATTGTCTATCTAAATACTTGATCCCTTTGAGTCCTCCTGTAACTTCCCGGTAGGGATTGTAACCCTAGCTCATTTCAGAGACAGGAGGAGGGGGTTATGAGCAGACAATGTTCTGAGTAAGTCCTCTATATTCTCTACATCTTCATGCATGTGAGGGGTGCACACAAAGGTTTCCATCCATGGATGTAGATCATGCAACACTGAATAATAGGGGTAATCTTTGTGATCAGTGTGAAGTGTCCTGCAGGAATCTGTCATTACCTACCTCCATCTTCCTCGCCACATTCCTCACAAATTGAGTTATCTGTAGCTCTTGTACAGTGTTTCACCCAGATAACAAAAGAAACGAAGCCCCACCTTACATGACCTTCAGGAAGTGGAATGCCACCTGCCGAGCAGGGACTGGGGTTAAGCACAGGGCAGCGTGCTCAGATTAGGGCATTTTAGTTGCCTGCCAACAGCTGACGCAGGAAGTGCCCTGCTTCCTCTTTTATGGACACGAGCACCCAGGTGGTGTGAATCTGTGTGAAATCATGGACGGGAAACATCACGTCCAAAAAGAGGCATCTTGAGGTCTCCTCTTCTGAGGAAGAGAATGTCCTGGCGGCCACTTATGGTGAGGGTTCCTCTCATTCTTTGGCAGTCCTCCATTGCTCATTAAGCAGGTGTTTGAAGCTGCATTAGTCGCACGAGAAGGAACTCCCTCAGCAAAGGCTCCTAAACTGTAATCTTCCTATCCTGATTCTGACTAGTCAGGCCATGAGGAGGTCAGAGGGAGATAAGTTCAAGGGTCAGATTTAAAGGACCTTCTTAAGCATATCTGGGAGAATCTCTTGTTCGCCGACATGAAAGCTCAAGTGGAGGACGATGATTTTTTCTCTCAGTATTGGAAAAAGGCTCCCAAGTCACTTCCCATTCATAAGGACGTTTGAATACTTTTGTTTAGAGAATGGTATACATCAGGGGTTTCCTGCTTTCTTGTTAAAAATACCTCTTCAAGATTATGCTGAGGAATTTCTGGCCTCTGTCAAAGTCGACTCCTTGATGGTGGGTCTGGCTTCCAGTGTAATTCTATTAGTTTGGAAGATGCTTCTCCACCTGACCAGGTGGAAAAGAATGTGGAAGAGGCAATCAAAAGGACACATTCTACCATGAACGTTGCTATTTAGGCAGAGGCGTACGGTACCTATGTGGTTCAGTCCCTGTTACATGATTCCCAGGACCTGACTGAGGAGCTCTAGGCTGATGGTGATGGGACCTCTAAGTTGTCAGTTACGAAACGGAGGAGAGGTTCATATTGGACTTGACATTTGATTCCTTTTCTGCAGCAGCAGCAGCTTCGGGCTCTGCTATTTCGGCACAACATCATATTTGGATGCAGACCTGGAAGGCTCAAAATTGTTAAAAATCCCTCTTGTCACATCCGCCCCTTCAAGGTTCTAAGTTCTTAGTTTGAGGACATGATGAAGAAGTCGGTAGAGGATCGGAAATTCTTGACACCTATAAGGCCTCCATCCAGAGGCAGAGGTTTTGGAGACCAGAGGGCCAATAGGAGTTTATCAACTGATAAAAGGACTGGCCCGCCCAACTCAGGGCAGAGGATGTGGCCGTGGCACTCGCACCCAGGATTAATTATGGCAACAAACTCCTGCAGATCCTTCTTCCTCTGGTTCAAAAGCATCACTATCCGGAAGCGGTGGGGGAAGAATCTGTTTTTTCTTCTCCACGTGGGGAAAAGATGTTTCAGACCCCTGGGTGCTCCAGCGGGTGAGAATGGCCTACTCAACAAAATTTTTGACTTCTTTACTCTAGCCCTAACTCCTTGCAGACTGGAGAAACTACAAGCTTTGCAATATACCATCAAGGATATTCTATCAATACAAGCCATAACTCGAGTCCAAGAGGAAGAGTCGGAACAAGGGAGCCACTCTCTGATGGTCTTTGTTTAGAAGGATTCAGCTGCCTTCCATTCGGTTCTTGATTTGAAGCAAGAGAACCTGTACTTTCTCATCATAGATTCAAGATAGTGAATTTACAGAATATCTTGCCTCTTCTGTCTCTGGGCAGGTTATTGGCCTCTCTTGATCTTCGGGACGCCTATTCATCCATCAACTCAGAAGTTTTTACATTGCTTTGCCTTGGGCTCCCCTGGTGAGAAATCTTCATTCCTTGAGTGTATTAGTCTTTCCCTAATGATTAGCTAATCTGTTGTACCTCTTTTTTGAAGGCTCTACAAGCTGTCTGTGTGGTCTGCAAGTGCCTCAAGACTCACAGGTTCTTTCTAAATACAGGGAAGACCCACTTGGTTCCTACCCAGCAGCCTCGGTTCATTAGGGCTCTCTTCAATACAAGAGTCAGCAAGGTCTTCCTTCCTCAAACCCGACAACAGAAGCTGGTGTCTCTTCTCTCACAGGTCTTGTCCCTTCAGCAAGCCCTGGCTGCGGAACGGCTAAGAGTCCAGCGGGATAACTTTGCTTCCTGGTTCTCCTGCATCTAAATCATATGTAGTCTCAGCTCCTCTCTCTGTTGGACCAAGTTCTCAGGACTTTGATATCCAATCCCAGTTTCTCCTGAAGTCTGTCTCAAACCCCAGTGGTGGCCTCAGCTGCAGGGCCATGCTAGGGCACTCCACGGCTCAGGGACTATGGACCAAGACAGACTCCAGAAAGTCTTCCAAATGGAGGGAACTGTTGGTGATCCTCAGAATTCTTCTTTTCTCCTCAAATTCAGAACTGCCAAGTGCAGATCAGGATGGACAATTGGGTGGCAAGTTTCTATGTAAATCTTCTTGGAGGTACCAGGTCATCCGAGCTGGCATTACTCATGGTGGAGATCAGTGTTTGGATTGAACCAAACTGATGTCTCTGAAGGTGAGGTACATTCAGGGAAGGGAGAATGGGCTTGCTGATCTTCTGAGCTGATCATTTCCCTTCTCAGTCACCCTGTCATCATCATCATCAAAAATACTTTATTTGGTTTTACACAACCATGAAAGTAACAATCAGTAAAAAGATATCACTTTCATTTCATTAGATCATAAAACCCCTAAAAACACATAAAACTATATAAAAACAATACAAAACAATACAATACAGTAGAAAAATATCAATATGAAGACAAAATAAATAAAAGTAAAACAACAGTCGCTAATACCAATTTTTGCTGATAACACCAAAAGTGCATTCAATATCTACTAACCAGGAAAACAATTGGTAATGTGGTGTCACTCTTCAGGATCCTCAAGGCTAATTCATACCTTCCAACCCCAAGATTCATACAAATTGGTCATATCCATTTTTGGCTTAACCCCGGTATACAAGACAGAAAAACAATACTTGGGCTTCAGTCTCAATTCCTGACCTACAGGCAGGGCACACATGAGAGCCAACATCCTTGCCTCACTTACTGATAAAAGATTGCAATTGCAAGGAGCCAACCCAAAAACTAACATATAGACTCTTGGCTAGTGGCAGGGTAACCATATCTAAAATAGTTTAAACAGGGATAGATGTTAGACTTCAAAAACATGCATGTCATCTGGCCATTATTCCTGCTCAGTATAATATTGCTCATAAATATAAGCCCAATTATGAGCATTTAAGACTTGAAGGTCAGCATTACGAAGAGAGCTAGGTTGTGCCCAGAATCCACCCAAGCCTATTCTATGCAAACAGTCAAAGACAAATCTCAGCCAGGGGATTCTTTTGGCATTGGTGACGTTAAACAAATCTAATAAACAGTTTCTGTCACTACTCAATTCCTGAGTGGACCAAAGAAGTACCCAATATACCAGTGGCTTTAATGCAGCCAAGTCCATTATTCTCCTCAGATTTAAGTTTAAAAAAGCAGAAGGAGGGGAGTATTAACTGATACAGAGAGCAATGTTCTTACAAACCTGTTTTCAGCAATAGCCAGACAATTTATTTGACTATAGCCCCAAATCTCGGCCCCAAATAATGCTGCACTTTGAGCCTTGCCTCAATAAACTTCCATGGCTGGTAATATTCAATGGGAGTTGGTTCTCTTATACAGCCTAACAACAGCATTTGATCTGTGTTCAACTATTAATGAGCTCTTGGATAGCTGAGGAGTCCACATACGTTTGTCAGATAATTTGACTCCAAGGTAGTTAAAGCTGTTTACCCTCTCTAATACTTCTCCACTAATCAGTATTGTAATATTTTTCATTGCACCCTGGCCCAATATCATATACATCATGTTGCTGGCATTCAGTTCTAAACCCCTGAGTGAACGAAAGCTTACAAATGTATCTATAAGAAGCTGCAGTCCCATGTACGTTTTAGAAATTAAGTAAGGAATCATTCTCAAAGAGAAGAATAGAAACCTTAACATTATTCAAAGATGGTGAATCATTACAATCGAGGAGTACCTGCACCACTTCGTTCATATAAAGCATGAATAACGTAGGTGCAAGCACGCACCCCTGCAGAACACCACGCTTAATAAGAATACATTCTGTTAATTCCCCATGACTACCCCACCTCACCTGCAAAAGATTCTTGGAGGGCAGTTTAACAATTAATTCATGTAAATTACCAGGATCACCCATTTTCACCAAGACTTGCCACAGACTATCCCAAGGGATCAGGCCAAACACAAAGATCAATAAAGGCTACAAACAGCCTTTGCTTGAATAAGGATATGTATTTTCAATAAAGAACTGCTAGTCTAAAGACCTGATCTGAAGTACTTTTCCTAGGTCAAAATCTCGCTTGCAATGAGATCAAGATTTTCACAACCTACACCCCGGCTAAGGATTTGCTGGGCAAAGATTATCTGCAGGTTATCAATGAGACCTATGTGTCTGTAATTTGAGGGCACTCCATCATCCCCCTTTTAATAAACTGTGATAATTACCCCCCCCCCCCCCACCAAGAATATTGGATCTCCCCACCTGCTGATATGGCATTTGATAACAAATTTATACAACTGGTCCAAACCACAGGTTCCGTTTTGTACAAATCGCTAGGGATATTGTCAGGCCTATGCACCTTAGCATATTTCAAGCAGTCAGTAGCCCTAGCTGTGTCTACTAGGCTAAATGAAACTGGGCCAAAGGCTAGCCCACCCTCACTTACGACAGAAGGAGGCAATACCTTTAGACTCACATCAAGGTCTTTGTCCGGGAGCGTAAAGCTTAGTGAAGTTGGAAGCCCAGCTATCATGTTCTGGCTGGACATCACGGTTGGCCATGTGACATAATGCCGATTACTGGCCAAAATAGGTTCCTGGAAAGCGGTGGTGCAACCATAATTAGACCTCCTCAGTGATTTCACAATTAAAAATAATATTAAGGAGTTGTGATCACTGTTCAGCTGTGGATCTACTCTCATATCCTCCAACAGGGCCCACAACCTTATGCCTAATAGAACATAATCTATAACACTAGAGTAAGTGCCATGCTTAAACATAGGTTCTCTATCGGGGTCTGAAATTGTGCGGCCGTTGCAAACCCTTAATCCCCTGCCCACCGTCAAGGAAACTATTTTAAGGGCAAAGGCAGAGAGATTACTTAGTGGTTTCCCAGCCAAATGGGGAATGCACCACAGTTCATCCTCCACATCATTTATCTCATTAATAAAGGGGGAAGGCTCCAAGGAAGTATTGAAGTCTCCTGCAACAATAATGTTTGCGTATGAGTGGACAATTTGAGAAACCTCTTCCAAAAAGACCAAAGTAGGTGATTCCACAATATTTGTAACATGTCTGACATAAACATTTATAGCAGCCAAACATATACTTGAAGATAATGGTATGATAACACCCATTAAATCAGGGCAAGCTAAATGGAGCACTTTATGATCACTAGGAAAATTGTTCTTCAAAAGGGTCATCAGGTCAACACAAGCTCTACCAGAATTCACAGGGGGCTTGGCCCCTACACTGTGGGCGTTATTAATGACCACCAGGGCCATGGTAGCAGTCGGACCGCTGCCAATGCGGCAGTCCAGCCTCCACATTTTGACTGTGGTGAAAGCGCCATGGTCTGACTGCGGGCACAGTCAGGTTGCTGCTGTTCGACAGCCTGGCGGTGCCGGCGGTCTTAATCTGCCAGGGCAGCGCTGCCCTGGGGATTAAGACCCCCATGTCTGCCAGCCTTTGCATGGTGGTTCAACTATCATGCAAAGGCTGGTGGAGATGGGGTGCCGGGGACCCCACGAGGTCCCCTGTACTGCCCATGCAGTTAGCATGGGCAGTGCAGGGGCCCCCATGGACAGCACCATCGCACCCGACTCACTGCAACA
Source organism: Pleurodeles waltl (assembly GCF_031143425.1). Classification (NCBI taxonomy): domain Eukaryota; kingdom Metazoa; phylum Chordata; class Amphibia; order Caudata; family Salamandridae; genus Pleurodeles; species Pleurodeles waltl. The sequence continues at coordinate 1,199,654,198 of NC_090445.1, read as the reverse complement.
TTGCCGCCGGCTCGATTATAATCTGGCGTCAATTTTGTGGTGAGTTTCCCACTGGGCCAACAGGTGGAAACGTTGGCCTTAATAGGGCCTGTGGGCAGAAGACCCGACAGGCGGTCTTCCACCCTAAAGAGTTTGGTGGGAAGTCTCCGCCGGCCGCCAAACTCTTAATGAGGCTCTGTATATTGGGAAGCCATTTAAATAAACTTTCTCTGTGGCCTATGTTTCTTGAAACATACAAACATCACAGCCTGCAACATAAGACAACCATTCAGGATCTGACAGTTTGGACTTGATTCCAGCTAAATTCCAGGACAGCACAGTACTTTTTCCATCTACATCCCTGCTTCCCATGCAATCAATCTCATCCATACCTAGCAAAGTAAAACCCAAATCAGATATTTCAATGAATCCCACACCGATGAGAGAAGTATCACTCTGGCAGCTCAACCCGACACCTCATGACAATAATTGGGAATCCTCCATTTCCAGATTGCATATACCAGTCACACAATGAGTTTTAACCCCAGGAGTAGATTCAGTCTCTGCGTGGTCTTATTAGGGGGATTCTCGCAAGCTATTCTACACACTACAGTATCAACCAGGTTGCTTTTAAAAATATTAGAAGACTCCTTTGTCGTAGAGGGACAGACAGTATTTCCAATCTCATTGTTTAGTCAGTCAACCTTATTGAAACACAATGCCATAGTTGTGTCAAGACACACAAACACCTGCTGAACAGGTGCAGTAGGAGGACACTCAGCCTGACTTGCTGCTTGACAAAATGCAGGGGGAACAAAGTTTAGGACTTATTCTAGTCCCTAGGCCCTCTTTGAAATAGCAAGTGCGTAATTCAAAATTAATCAAGTTATCAACCAGGTCTTTGGAGCATTGTCAACACCAGGACAGTGCGCGCTCTACGGGCATCTAGAATGTAAAAACCCAACACTCGCAAGATAATGTAATTTATGCATTGTGATGATATGTTATTGTTTAACCTTTTGCATTGCAGAATTCCATCCAAAAGATTCATTTTTAAGGTGCTTATAAATTCTGTACATTTGCAATGTATTGCTGCAGACATTCAGAGTGTGTTAGGGTGTGGTCCCTTTCCAGGGCCTTCTAGAGACTTTCCCTGCAACATGCCTGGGCGTGGTTCTAGGCTGGGCCAAGACTCTATAAAAGAGAGTCAGCCCAACTTCCAGTGCTCACTATTCAGAGGTCCCGGTGCAGAGCAGCAGCTTCTTCCTGAGCTCCTGTCCCGGTGGCCTATTTGGATTTTCCAGTCTTCTGCACACATCTCTCATTGGTGATCACTGTTTCCAGGCGGTAAGACGGTGTTTGGACATTTCCCAACACCGTAATTGAGAATTTTCATATTCTTGATTTTAATTCTTAAATGAATAACAGATTACTTGTGTGCTGCCATTTTTTGACATTTGTATGGTGGTTTGCAAATAGGGAGGACGCGCAATTTATTCCATAAAGATTTGACTTCATTATTACATTGTTGTTCATTGCGCGCTGATATTTCTTGACATTTACATGATGTTTTACGAGTTGGCAAGAAGTGCAACTCGTTTCATGAGCATTTAACTTTGTTGTTCATTGCGCGCTACCTTTTCTTGACATTTACATGGTGGCATTCAAATCGGCGAAACGTGCGATTCACTTCTCGTGTGTAATTCATGCTGTTCATTGTGCGCTACCATTTTCTGGCATTTACATGGTGGCATTCGAATCGGCAACACGCGCAATTCTTTCCTTGAGTGTTTTTTCATGTTATTCATTGTGCGCTACCATTTCTTGGCATTTGCATGGTGGCATTTGAATCGACAAGACGCGCGATTCTTTCCCTGAGTGCTTTTCATGTTGTTCATTGTGCGATACCATTTCTTGGCATTTGTATGGTGGCATTTGAATCGGCAAGACGCGCAATTCTTTCCTCGTGTATAAATAATGTAAATTACTGTGCGCTACTATTCTAAGACATTTTCTTGGTAGCATTTCAAGTTGACACGTTGCGTGATTTATTCCTTGAATCTACGTTGTGTGATTTCATGGTGCACAATCCTTTATGGTGTTTAATACTCATATAAAAATCTGCAATGTGCGCAATTCACTTCCCAATGTTTTTTCTGAGATGAACACAACAATACCAGAGTTCTAGATGTAATGCTGTGTGTTCCTGATATATATTCTTAAAAGGAGATTCATATGGTTGTTTAGAAATTGCTCAGAGTGTTTCCTGATTCTCATGCTAAAGAAAGTACTCAAATCTGAAAGTCCAATTTAACTTTTCCTGTTTCCTCCTCAGGCATTCGGTCATCTAAAGCCTAGTCAGTTTTAGGACTATTTTAGGGTTGTTCATGTTTTTTCGGAAAAGACGAAGCTTAGAGTTGTAGCATGGTACTGATTTCATGAGATATAATTTTGATGTTGTGTTTTAACCTTTTGCTTCCTACAGGTCTCCTTCCCAGCTGTTCCCGTCCTATTCCCCTTTTCCCCACTTGGACTCTCTTAGACTCTGTGATAAATCTAATCAGAGTATTGGAGCTGTCTTGTGGTGGAAGTGTTGGGAACGTGCACAGACCCCGAGGATCTGGTGACTCTGACAAGCATAATCTTACAGAGATGTAATCGAAAGCGTCAAATCTGACGCCTGCCTTTGAACATGGACAATGTCCGACCTAACTACAGGCAAACAATGACACTTCATCCTCAGCCAATGTATAACCTTATTAAGCAAGGCAACTTGATCCTTGAAAGACCCTGGGTGCAATTTAGGTACCAGGATCATATATATCGCTCTGGAGTCTGTTACATCACCCTTAGACTGGTAACTGGGCTGAACAGCAAAAAGGAGTTACTTACATGTAAAACTGGACCTCGCCTATGATACAATGGAAAGGGATGCAGACTCTGGCCCTCATTCTGACCTTGGCGGTCGGCGGAGAGGCGGCGGTCGGACCGCGAACAGACCGGCGGTATTAAAAATGGCATTCTGACCGCGGCGGTCACCGCCGCGACCGACCGCCACTTCCCCACTCCGACAGCCACGGCGGTCATGACCGACGTGCTGGAGTCTGCGCACTCCGGTCCGGCGGTCGACCAAAGACCGCCAACGGTATCATGACCCTGCTTACCGCCGCGGTTTCTGGCGTTCGGGAACCGCCATGCGAACCATGGCGGTAGGCACTATCGGGGCCAGGGAATTCCTTCCCTGGCACTGATAGGGGTCTCCCCCACCCCCCACTGCCCACCCGAGTCCTCCCCCCACACCCTCCACCCCCCTGCCACCCCCCAGAGGTGGTACGAACCCCCTCCCCACCCCCACCCCGACATGCACATACACGCACCCCGACATGCACACACCCCCAACATGCACATATACACACCCCCTACACACACACATACACAACGGGGACACATACCCGCACACATACATGCCGACATGCGCACCCGCCGAACTACACACATTGCCCATAGGCACAGCAGCACTCCCCGCCCGCATGCACGCACTCACACACCCCCTCTACACACTCACACGCACACCCCCATGCACGCACACATCACACAACACCCCCCACCCCCTCCCCTCACGGACGATCAACTTACCTTGTGCGTTGGTCCTCCGGGAGGTGACAGGAGCCATGGGGAGGTGACCGCCAACAGAAGACCGCCAACAGAAGACCGCCACACAGAAATGTGGGTCGTAATTCTGTGGGCGGTGTTCTGCTGGCGTGGCGGTGGAGGTTGACCAGTCTCCACTTTCCCGCCGACCGCCAGTGTGGCTGCTGGTGGTTTTCCGGCGGAACGCTCCCAGCGGTCAGAATGCGCACAGCGGCATACCGCCGCGGTCGGCGGTCTTCCCCGCGGCGGTAACTCGGCGGTCTTGCGAAAAGACCGCCAAGGTCAGAATGAGGGCCTCTGTTTTTGTAAAACTGGGAGATAGCAATTAGTCCGCCAGCTACTCAAGAACTTCCATGCCAGTAGATTGACCAGAAGGTTGAGCGTCCCTCTTCTCGATGCTGTCTGTCTGACTCAAATGAGAGGAACTGAAGATCTTCAATTGGCACTGATTCTTCAACTGAAGTCCAGTCTTAAGGGAAGTTACCAGGTCCTGCTTATGCCCATAGCACCCAACACCAGCCTGGGTAGTACCCTTGAAGGTAAATCTTCCACCATAAGGTGGCAGCTGATCTGCCCACAAGGGTCTGCCAGTACCCAAACATCTACAGCATCCAGACTTGGATTCCAGGTTTTCGATATTAGCATTCAAAACAGCAACCAAACTGCTGAGGTCATCCAATTTACGGAAGAGCGCTTTAAGGTCAAACACATTCATTGTTGTTGCAATACTAACAGTAGCATGCTTGCTGGCAGAACTGTTACTTGTGCCAGGATTGGAGGCTGCTACAGGAGTTTCAGCAATGTCCACATCCTCTGCTAGTAAAGCAAACCTATTTGAGCATGGCACACTATAGACAACAGTAATTATAGGAGAAAGTGGCTGTCTGGAAACAGCCAATGGATCACTGGGGAACTCAAACAGCTGTCTCAAATTAACTGTTTCATCCTTGCTCAGCGGTGGAGCATTGCTAGATGCGGTGGCCTGGGAAATAGCATTAGAAAACTGGAGTGGGGAGTTCAATTCTTTGAAAATATCTGGAATCCTGTCTCTTGCTATTCAAACATTTCAGGAGATTGTAGATTGGTTTGACACTCCATGGCGAGACCTAATTGCCTCTCCTGCAAATGTCTTGCTGCCCAACTTCTACTCTCTCCTTCCTTGTCAGGAGGCCTGTGAGGTGGATGCAAGGTGCTTGCCTTGGCCAAATGGCCGTTTTGTTGCTGTCTGGCAAAGAATCAGAGGCAAAAGTTGAGGTTCTGTAAGTAGTTCCCTCTTAGAAGAGACAGCATTGGTTTCCCTTCCTTCTCTACCTGACAGGCCAGCATCCATACCTCTTCCCGCTAGTTCCTTCTCCTCACAGAGTATTATCTCTTACAGAAACCTCAATGTCTTCTCTGTCTTTGGGGGTTTGGAAATTGAAAGGAGGAGACTGGAGTCTTTAGATTCTTCATTTGACGTTGCTTCCTTTATTCAGACCTCTAGGAAGTGTAGCACACGGAAAGTGTATGTGAGTCATTTGGGTAACTTTACTAAATGGAGCTCTTCCAGAAATATTCTTCCAACGATGTGTGAAGGGTGATCCATTTTAGAATTTCTGAGAGACGTTTTCCTTTTGGTCTGTCAGTATCTATCCTACAGATCCAATGGCCCGCAATTAAAGCTATTAAATGCCCTTCAGTTTTGCAATTGATTCCGTTGCTTCTATGTTGTTACATAGTTTTCATTTGCTGAGACCAGTGGTCCATGCTCCTGTTTTCCCTTGGGACCCTCCTCTGGTGTTGTCCTTCCTCCAGGTTGCTCCTTTTGAGCCTCTTTCTCTTTCTTTTTTTTTAATTACTCACTTTAATGGTATTTTTTTCCGGTGGCTATTTCCTTAGGGCGTGGTTAGGGGAGATAGGGGTGCTTTTATGTCACAGACCATATCTGAAGATATTTGCATATAAAGTGATTCTTCGGCCAGAACCCTCCTTCCTTCACAAGGTCTTTTGCTTTTTTTTTCATGTGACTCAGGACCTTATTCTGCTCTCTTTCTATCCTTTTCCTTTTTCAAAACAGGAAGTTCCATGGCATTCCTTTGATTTGGTCAGCGCTCTATCTATGGGGAAAGGATGGCTTCTGTCTGTAAGGTGCATTTTCTCTTCTTTTTGTTTGGCTTAGACAATCAAGGTGTGCATCCTATGGTTTCCACCTTGAGTAGATGGGTGAAAACTGTGATTTCTTTGGCTTACCAGAACACCAGTATCAGTCTGCCGGTGGTTCTGCAAGGGTGTTCTACTAGGCAGTTTCTTCCTCCTGAGCCTCTCTTAAGGGAGCCTTTTTGAAGGACATTTGTGCAGCTGCAACATGATCCAGTCCCCACAATACTGTTTCTGATTATAAGCTTAGAATGGGGACTTGTTTTCAACAGCTTTTGGGTCTGCAGTGCTGACAGCAGTGGAATGAATTGTGAATTCCTCTTGTGGTGTTTTGACTCAATAAATCACTTTGGTATTGCAGATTTTTGTCTGTCATAAAAAAAAATTGTTGGGTTTTTGCTTGGGTATATGCTTAGTTTGAGAGGATTGTGGCAAGGAAGACAGACGAAGTAGGTAGTGACTCGGTTTCTTACAGGTAATTTTCATTAGTTCAAGTCATAGGCCCTCATAATGAACACGGCTGTGTTTACCGCCGTGTACAGGCTGTGGGTCATTTAACTGACATCCAGCCCCCCTGGGACCCTGCCGGCCGCATAATGAACATTCTGCTGGGCCGGGACATTGCCAGCAGCTCCACATGGAGCCGCCATCAATGCCGCTGTGCAGCGGGTGCAGTAGCACCCGTCGTACAGATCACTGTCTGTAAATCGGGCATTGACCTGCGCGATGTGGCACTGTGCAGGGGCCCCCAGGGGGGGCCCAGAGTACCCCTTCCGCCAGCCTTTCTCTGGCGGGGGTACCCACCAGGGAAAGGGTGGTGGCTGTATGGATCATTATCCGAGGGGCAGCAGCGCTGCCCTGTCGGATGATGATTCCTTCACCATCAGGCTGCCTGTCAGAGGCAGCCTGGCGGTGGAGGAGGGCTGCTTATAGCGGCCCGCCATGTGTACATTATATGGCGGTTCAGCCCGCCTTGCTGGTGGAGGTCCTTTTACCCGCCGCCGGCATGGCGGGCTGAACTGCCGGGGTTCATAATGACCCCCATAGTCTTTCTTCCTCGTCACAGTCCTTCATTCCCATCATACCCTCCGTTTTGTGTTATTGAAGCAGAAGTTTATATTTTTTTTTCTTTTTTGTTTTCTGCTTGTTAATTTCCAGACATTTTTGTGGCTAAGCCCCACCTTTATGGGAGTGTGGTATTCCACTTCCTCTAGGTCAGGTAGGATGAGGCTTAGTTTCTTTTCTGGTCTGGGTGAAATGCTATGCATGAGCTTTGGATTGCTCCATTTGTGAAGACTGTGGCAAGGAAGACTATAACTTGAAATAAAGATTACCAGTAAGTAATAGAGTTACAAAGTCAATCCCCATTGTGAAATCCAGCCCTTAAAATTCTTTGCTTCTCTGGTCAAAGGGGAATCAAGAAGAGGGGTATGTGATTTGTCCATACCACATCGACCATAAAGTTAAAATGTCCCCTCATAATCAAGAAGTCCTGTGTAAATGGCACTATCCTTTTAGACAGCTCATCATGAAAACTTAGCTAATCTATGTTTGGTGCATATATGTTTACCTAACATGATGTCTTTCCCATCTAATCTCCCACCCAGAATTATGTAACAACCTTCTGTATCTTGAATATCGATCGTTACTTGGAATATGCAACCCCTGGCCTAATCCATATAAGCACTCTTCTTGTGAAAGCTGAATAAGTGGATCTGCCCCTGACATCGCTTCTGAAGCACCTTGCCCTCTTGTAATGTCATATAGGTCTCTTTCAGCAGTGCAACTAGTGCCTTTATTCTTTTTGTTGTTAAGGCCACATACATTCCACATGATTACCTTAGTATTTGAGGATTCTTTACAGATTGGCACTTTATCTAATTGAACTTGTCCCTATGTCATGGTGTCTGAAAAGGGATCTTCTGCTCTCTTTGGTCCTGGGTGATCCTCCTCATCACCACCCACCACTCCCTCTCTGATCCATCTCAGATATCTCCACCATTGCATAACAATAACTTTCCCTAACTCTCCCCTACCAGGATAGGGGGATAATAGCCCCCCTATCCAAAGATCACCCCTAAAATGGGAACCCAGAACATTCAAATGTCTGGGGTGTTAGAAATTATTTTGCTGGTTGGCAAAGGTATGTTCACAGCCCAAGCAGGAACCACAGTCCTAGTCATGGTAAGTCATACAAACAGCCTAAATTAACCAGTGCTTACCCCCCTGGTAGCTTGGCACAGAGCAGTCAGACTTAACTTGAGAGGCAATGTGCAAAATATTGTGCAACACTTCAAACAATAGAACATTGAAAACACCACACAAAAAGATACCACACCTGATTAGAAAAACAGCTTATATTTTTATGAGCGAAACAAGACCAAAACAACAAACATCCAATAAGTAGAACCGGAGTTATGGATTTTTAAAGATTAAATGAAACTGTACTGTTTAAAAGCTTACAGCGCCAACCGAGGCTATCTGGTCATGCTATACTGGGGTAAATCCAAAACATCGGGCCAACTGCGATGGAATGTAGGTCAAATACAGAGACCAGCCTTGGCCCACTGAAAAATATCTTGGTTCTTGGATGCATCGACGTCTATGCTGAGATGTGTGGAGCAGGGGAGGTGATGAGTCGTCATCGATCCTTCGGATGTGGGCAGTGCATTGGCTCTGAACCGTGCAAAGTTGGAGATGTGTTGGAAGCTGGAGATGATGTGCCATGCAGACGGCGATGCAGTGTCTGGGCTCCTCGGGCAGTGGCAATAAGCCAGTGTTGAGGGAAATGCAGCAGTTCTAATCGCCGCAATAGCCTCGATGTTCGGGTTTTGAGAGTTTCAGCACTTTATAGCCACTTCCAAGGGCCCAGGACTGGTTTGGCACAACTTGGCAGGGCATGACTTGCATCCAGCAAAGTCCAGGTCTGTTGTAGGTTGATAAAAGGTCTTTTATGTCCCTGAAATTAAGAATAGGGGCGATTCAGCATTTCCTTGGAGTCACTCTGGGTTCAAGTGATATGGGTCCAGTCCTTCCTCAGCAGGGCAGAGGGTAGTAGTCAACAGGGCAGCACAGAAGAAAAGCAGTTCCTCCAGAGCAGCAGTCCAGGGTGGCAGTCCTTGCAGCATAGCAGTTCTTCCTCTTGGACGAGTTCTTCACAAAGAAGGTCATTGATGTGCACAGAGGTCCCCCCTTCCTGCCCTGGCTCCAGACTCACTACAGAGGTTAAACAGTCCTTGGTGTGGGGACAGGACACAGCCTAATCAGATGTAAGTGCAAGGCTGTGGCCAGCTCCTCCCTCCCAGAATATCCCATCAGGATGTTGATGGCCCATCAGTCACACCTTAGTTCCCTTTGTGTGTGGCTGTCTAGAGGAAATTCACAAGGCCCAGCTGTCACCCACCCCACAAGTGAATTGGAGATAGGTTGTAGGCACACAGGGTTAAGAACAGGAAAATGCCAACTTTCTAAAAGCAGCATTTTCAACATTGTAACAATAAATCTGACTTTACCATTAAAGAAAATTAATTATTGTGATTCCATAGGTACTAATCATGGAATAGCTATTACGAATTACAGCTTATTAAATGTAATAAGGAATCTCCAATGTTATCCTATGAGAGGGGTAGGCCTACCAGTAGTGAAAAATGAATTTGAGATTCTTTCACTACTAGGACATGTAAAACGTAAATGTATATATCCTTCCTTTTAATTACATAGCAATACATAACTAATATCTACCTTAGGGGAGACCTATGTAATAAAAGGGGAGTTTAAGGCTTGGCAAGGGGTTTTGAATGCCAAGTCGACATGACAGTGTAAAACTGCATTCATGCTGTAATGGCAGGCCTGAGGCATGTTTTAAAGTGCTACTTAAGTGGGTGGCACAAGCAGTGCTGCAGGCCCACTAGTAGCATTTAATTTACAAGCCCTGCACACTTTACTAGGGACTTATTAGTACATTGAATATGACAATTAGATATATACCAATCAAACCGTGGGTAGGGAGAGAGCACAAGCCCTTTAGCACTCGTTAGCAGTGGTAAAGTGCACAGAGTCCTAAGATCAACAAAAACAAATTCAGCAAAAAGTGGAGGGGAAAAGGCAAAAATGTTGGGGGTGACCCTGCAGAGAGGACCACTTCCAACATGGGGGTACAGATACCTTGCAGAGATGAGTGTTTATTGGCTGGCAACTTCGAAAGGATACATTCTGGGAAAAGGGCTTCCCTCCTCTTCTGAGTCAGATTACCTCTCTCCCCTATGGGTAGAGTGGTAATAGCAAAAATGAAGGTCCTGCTGTGTCTTTTGTACCATTTTATTGCTATACCTCTGATGTTACATGAACATGTTTTAAGGGATTGAAAGGTTTACTGGGTGACTTGATTTGGGCATCGCAGAGGTAGCAGCTCACTCTTTCCTAGGTGACAAAGTCACTCACTGAGGGTGGTATTGGTGCTCTGGATTGGGAGGCATACTATTGTGGAGCATAATTTATATGGCCAATGCACTGGACTGCTGACATGGGAGGCTCAAAGGGCCTGCAGAGAATCCTCAAAGTGGTCAGAAGAGCCACATTATAGCAGTTTTTGCTGCTACCTTTTGTTGGCAGACCTGCACATCAAGGCTGGGAAGTAGACCTCCCGGGGCCCTGGGGATACCTCCTGGTGCTTGTTAGTCTTTCAAGACTCGGCGCTTCTCTGCAATAGATGACCTTGGATGGAGGCAGGTAGGACTGGATTGGGACCACCATTAGACCTGGGCAGCCAAACAAAAGTGGCCCAGATCGCAACCTGTCACAATACACTGCTTGGTTAGGATCACTGAGCTAAGTGTTGTCAAACATTTGCAGTAATGAAAGTATTTTAGGGCTTATAGGGCCAGCCATTAAATTGGAATAAAACATTCCAATGGAAAAACTATACCCTGGAAGCTCAGAATTATGAAAAATACTAGGAACTCATTTTCAATTTCTTTTTAGTCCTACATTTGCTGTGGATGGTTTGAATAATGTCTGCTGGGAAACAGAAAATTGCACAGATCTAGACTGGCTATAACACTCACCCTAGGCTTTTTAGATATTCCCTCTATTTTGTTTATAGTACGTAAGAGAGGCCCTTCAATTCTCTAAGACTGGTGAAAGGTGCATCAGTTTTTTTCTTTTTCTTGTTGCTCTGTGCTAATTTTTTACTTGTTTAAATACTTTTGGAAGAACTGCTAATGAGGGGGTGTCATGCATATTAGCGTAGGTTCTTTAGTTTTTCTCTTTTTTTTTTTTTGTCCTCATATTCATCACCCCTGCTTTGGTTGAGTAGAAAAAGCACTGGCGCGGCAGGCGACAACATGCCTCCAAGTACATAGTCCAGACCTCGGTAGATCATCCCCCCTGATCTACTATTTATACTTTTCTCGTACAGATGACATTGATCAAAAGATGTTACTTTCAATCATAGCCAAAGCAACACCTCCAAAGGGTGGGGGGGGGAGATCTAATCATCGGACTTTAAAAGTTCAAAAATACAAAAAAAAAAAAATATATATTTTTTTTTAAGGGAAGAGACCAAACAAAGAACCTATATAGCATAGAATAATATGTTATTGATACACATTTTCCCAATACAACCAAAAATTATCTTTTCTAGACAGGGGGCCCCGTTGTTCCAGTGTACACATTCGATTTACAGATGTTTGCCAGTCCAACACACGAGGAGGAAGAGGATCAATCCATTTACGACAGATTTCTCGCCTAGCTAGAAGGATTAATATAAACAGCAAATACTCCTGCTCAACTGACAATTTCTGGTAATTTGTATCCTGTTCCCGAACCCCAAACACCACTAATGCTAGGTTTAAAACTAAGTTGACATTAAAGATTACCTTAAAAATACTCCCTATATCTCCCCAATAATTCAACAACTTAGAGCATTGCCAAAACATATGGATATCATCCGCCTTATCTTCCCCACACCTTGGACAATTTTTCTGAGTTTTCCCAATAGCTGTTAATTTGGCCGGAGTCCAGTAAACCCTATGGAGTGTGAACAAATGATTTTTCTTCAGCCCTGCAGGACTGGTAGTAAGCCACAATATTGAACAAGACTTTTGCCACAGTGCTATAACATCTAAAGTTGGAAAGATCGCTCCCCACTTCAACAGGGGAAGGGAAGCGCTATCATCTGATGATTCTAACAAAGCGTGGTACCATAATGCAACCTCTTTATTGATGATTTTCTGGTTTAGTTTCCCTTCCCATATGCTCCTCCCTATTTCTCCATTTCGACGAGACTTTACCCAACTAGATATCTGAAGGTACTTAAATCTAGAAACTGTCCCACCAGTGCCTTCCTGGAATGCACACCAGCTTAACACTTCAACTCCTTCTATTAACTGGCCCCATCTTTCCATCCCACTTGCTCTCAAAGGCATTGATAGTTTGTCTATAAGGCATTCCGGAGTGCCAGGAGAATCTCAAATGGGAGCCGAACTACAAAAATAAGGTATCTCTAACGCCCTCCGAAAATACATCCAAACGTTACATGCATGTCTGGGGAGTTTCAAACGAACTTTCTTAAAGTAGCTGGGATGTCCAAATTTATATAAAAAATGGTCTGCTCCTTCTTCGAGATGTGCCGTTAATGCTCTCCAGACTAAATCGTGCTCTGACTTTTTATTCAATAAGACTCTAATGTTTTTTAACTGGAAAGCCAAATAGTACTTAAAAAGGTCTGGAGACGCAATACCTCCCCACTCTCTTTTTCTACTCAACTTTTTCCAAGCAATCCTAAATCCCTTGGAAGCCCATACAAATGAGGATAACTCCCCCTGTAGTTTTTTAAACCAGCTCTTCTTGAACTCTAGTGGGATAGTATTAAATAAAAAAGTAAATTTTGGAAGGATACACATCTTCAAAATATTGGATCTTCCAATTATCGTAAGAGGAAGAGCGGCCCACGCCTTTAACAGTTTTTTGGTTTCCCTATATACTATGTCAAAGTTCAATTTAGCTACCTCGTTAAGATCAGCTGCTAATCGAATACCCAGATATCTGATCTCTTGTTTAACTAAGGGGGAAGCATACGACAAGTTCCAACACATTATTTCCGTCTTTTCTGCGTTTATGCTGTACCCGGAAAGTCTACCAAATTGTTCCATCAAGGCGATGACCCTAGGTAGAGTAGACCTAACATCACTCGTGTATATCATCAAATCGTCTGCGTATAATGCTAGTTTTTTTTCCCAACCCCCAGATCGAAATGGGATAATCTCCTTAGAAGACCGAAGTAAAGTAGCCAAGGGTTCAATGTATAAATTGAAAAGCAAGGGAGATAAGGGGCATCCCTGTCTCGTACCCCGCCTGATCCTAAATTCTTGTGATAATTGGCCATTAACCAGGATTCTCGCTAGGGGGCATCTATACAATTCCCCTATCGCCCTAACAAAAGGGGCTCCCAAGCCCACTTTTTCCAACACCGCCTTTAAAAACGACCAATTAACGCGATCAAAGGCCTTGGCCGCATCAAAAGTCAAAATCGCCAGTGGCGCCTTCTCGTGTACCGCCAAATCAACTGCAGCAAATAGCTCGTCTTTCCACAGTATTGATGAGGTGTTTGTGCAGAGGTTCACATCCACTTAGGAGAGCGAGTAGTTTAATATTCATTCTGTTAGTTCGCCTCTAACACCGATTGGTCATGCTAACATAGTTTTTCCTTATTCCATGTTTTTGAATATTCATGACTCCTTATATGTAGTTCTTTCCACAGGCCTTAGGTTATGAAAATGTTAATATTCACGTACATTAATATGAATGCCCGGTCTCTTTGATTTGCTCTAGACCAGTTTTGTTCTAGGGACAGATTTTTAATGTTATCTGTCATGGGTGACGCTATCTCCATGCCGTTAACGCTTTTATGAAATTTTTATCATTGTGGTCCTTTACACAGTTCTTTCACTAATAAGGATGTATTTCCTCAGAGTTATTCTTATGAATGCTTGGTTAATTCTTCTTGTAGTAGACCAGTTTTCTTAAGGTAAGAAACTTTCAATGTTGCTTGGTCACGTCTGACTCACAATTGACATACTAAGATGGATGAGCTTATTCCCATGTTTTTCATGTCTTATGGTTTTATTTACCCGTGGTTCCTTCCAAAGGTGTTGATGTTGTAGAGTATATTATTACTCACCTTAGCGTAGGTTCACTCAAATATACTTGCACTCCCCTTCAAGTGCACCATCCCAAGGGGAAGACACACAGTAAGATTTCTATGCTTGTCTTGGAGTGTCATATGAGGATAAGCAGGTTCTAATTGGTTGGTCTGATGAGCAATCCAGGATTCAATTTCATCACACTTCACAGACATCTTTCCCATGATAGCATTTATTGTCTGTGGGCTGATTGCCTGTACAGCTACATGTCTCTGTATTGCTGGTGCCACTGAAGCTTGTCCAGCATTAATTGTACATAGTACATATTGTATATGTTTTCTACCTATGGATACTGTATATTTTGAGATTCCTACTAGGCCAGGAACCAGTAAGGTCTTTGGATGTGGGTATGGTGAATATTCAGCTAATACAGGGCACATAGCCTCTCATTACTTAGGGGACCCAATCTAACATCCCTGAGTTTATGCAGTAGATCACCAGCAAACCAATTTTGGTACTCTTAGTAATTTAAAGAGACTTTCAGGTAGTTGTACGCCCTATAATGTGCAGGCAGTACTGTTGGTTTGGATACCTGAAGTTGCCCTGAAGCAGAATATAGAGCCTCCAACTCCATCCATGTGTAAAATGTTTCAAAGGCATTTGCTGCATGAGCAGCTATTACAAATGTAATGCCCTCCCCCACCCCTGCATCAGGGGCACCTCTATTTTTAAATGCTGTGTAACTGCCTCTCTGCAATTTACTCTTATTATGATAGGAAGCACCATTTTAAGTGAACAGAATGAATAAAACACGAGAAAACCATGGGTGGGGAATAGACTTTTAGGGTCAAGGTTGAATAACCTCCAGTAAATAGAGATCTTCTTATTTTGTCAGCAGGAGGTAACCATGATTACAATGGACGTCTCAATATTTTTGTAATGGTTTTTCTTTGGAGTGTGCTCATTCAAAGACTACTCAAAGGTTCAAAAAATCCAAGAGCCGATGTTCGGCCACATGTTGTGAATCTTGGGTTCTAGGACCAAGGTCTTCAGAGTTTGGGCTCCTAACCCACAGCTACAAGCACATAGTTGAGTGCACCATCGCTGAGTAAGGAAGTACATTTTGACTACAGACTCACACAACCCACTGAATATTCCAGCATGTGTGGTGCTTCTGATTTCTGGGTCACTAACTGTCCCATAAAGGGTCAGAGACACAGTGGGAATTCAATACCAATTTCAATCTTAGAATAGCACACTCAAGTATAACACTAAGACAGACACTATGGCCCTCATTACAAACCTGGCAGTAAATCCCCCTTTCCGCCGTGCAGAAGACCGGCAACATACAGCTGCGGCCGCGGAATTCCGCTACAGGTATTACGACCCAGAGCTCGGAATCCGCCACAATACAGACACCCACACAAGTCCGCCACACCAAAGGTCAGTGATAAACTGGCGATACCAAAACCAACACCGTCACACCAACAGGAATACGGCCACACTATCATGACCCACGAATCAACGCAGCGGTCTTTCAACCACGGAAATCCATTGGCGGTACACACCGCTGCACTCAAAATACACACATACTTACAAAACACAACCACATTGGACAATTTGAAGTACACACACCTGATACACATACACACACCACACCCACACACCCAATCCAATATAAAACACACACCCACATCACCCACAAACCCTTACAACCAAAAATTTGAAAGAAGGCCAGAGAGAGAGAGAGTACCTAAAACAACACCAGCATCCACAGACACACAATACCATCACTTACAGAACATCCACGCACCTCAAACAACACACACCAACACATCCCCTCACACATCACAACAGACACCACCTCACACATCACCCACACCACATCATGGCACCTCAAAGACACCCCAGGTTCTCTGAGGAGGAGCTCAGGGTCATGGTGGAGGAAATTGTCCGGGTAGAGCCACAGCTATTCGGATCACAGGTGCAGCAGACGTCCATTGCAAGAAAGGTGGAGCTATGGCGCAGAATTCTCAACAGGGTTAACGCAGTGGGACAGCATCCAAGAACACAGGATGACATCAGGAAGAGGTGGAATGACCTACGGGGGAAGGTGCGTTCCGTGGTATCCAGACACCAGATTGCTGTACAGATGACTAGCGGTGGACCCCCACCTCCTCCTGCACAACTAACAACATGGGAGGAGCAAATCTTGGCAATACTGCATCCTGAGGGCCTCACAGGAGTAGCAGGAGGACTGGACTCTAGTAAGACATATCTTTACTACTTTATCCCCCATGCCCCACTTGCATGCCATCACATACCGCCACCCTTACCCTCACACCCATCACCCCAACAACCCACAGATAGCCCACTAACATAACCCACACACCCGAAACCAAGCCCTGCATGTGACACCAATGCATGGACACCCATCATCAAAGCATGTCCAGTACAGAGACTCACTCATGTCCCAAAATCACCAATTACACAAGGACCAAGCCAATAATGCAAGCACAGCTGTAGAGGGTCACTCACCCATTGCACAAGATGGCACACACAGATACAATAACTATGCATTTACACCCCAACAGGACCCATACCCAACGTCACCGGACAGGAGGTGCCAGACATATCCAGTCCCCCCACAGAAGAGACCCACAGTGGTGATAGCAGCTCTGCACGCCTGGATCAAGATGACCAGCCCGGCCCATCAGGGACCTCGGGACAGTCGGTTCCTCTGACACAGTCACAAATCACCACTGAAGCTCCCCCCTCAGGAAACACCATCACAGCACCCACCCAGTGGGCCCATCCCTCTGTCCCCGGGACCCGTCAATCAGCAGTGTGCCCACCACTACAGGGAACCCAGGCAACCCCACTAACACAGGACGATCAGGGACCTGGGGGCAGTGGAAGTGGGCACACGGTTCAGGGGACAGAGGCACAGGATAACAGGGAAGCTGGGAGGACTGCTGTGCGACAGGGGGAGGACAGGCCCAGGGAACCCACTCTCCACGAGGCACTCTCCAACATCATGGGAGCTTATCACCATTCCCAGGAGACCATGGGCATGGTACTGGCCATGTTTCAGGAGACCCAGCGGCTGCAGGAGGAACACTACCTGGGGATCAGGGAGGAATTGAAGTCCATCAACACCACTCTGGTCACCATTGCAGGGGTGCTGGCAGACCTTCTCAACACCAGGAGAGACACAGTGGCACGCCAACGGGCCCTTGACACTAGCCTGGACGATGAATAGCCCTCCACCTCCGCCGGCGCTAGTGGACAGGAGGCACCACCACAGGAACAACAGGCCACCAGCACCCCACCCCCTGCAGATGGAGAACCACCCCGCAAACGGTCCCTGAGATCCAGGAACGAGATAGAGAACATTGCCAAGACCCCCGCCAGGAAATAAGACCCCCCTGAATGTCACCGTTCTGTCCCACTATGTCACCCTGTTCATCCTTAAACTGCCATTGCTCCACTTCCTATGCCCCTTTGGACAACGCACCTGTGAAACAAATAGACAGGACTCTGCCATGGACATACCTCCACCATCACCCCAGTCTATTTTACAACCCCCTCCACTTATTTGCACAGGAATAAACACACTTTAATCACAAAACAATCTGGAGTCAGTCTGTGCTTTCACAAATGTGTAATATCTATGGAATATAGCAATGTCAATTTACTTGTTCACATACCAATGTAACACAGCTGTAGGCCAAGAGTAAACATAAAAGAGGGCACAAAGTGGGACCCAGATCTGTGAAATGGAAAGTCAAAGTGACAAGTCAGTGTCTATACACTGAGTGAAAATGACAGACTTATGCTAGCTCTAACAATAATATGAGATGTGGGAAGCAGTGACATCTTCTTACCTGTGTCTCACTGGAAGAATTGCTTGATGATGTTATTTCGGTTGTAGATATCCTCTTCTTCTGCCTCCTGTTCTTCACTGTCTACAGGCTCCACAGCTGCCACAAGACCACCATCTGGCCCATCCTCCTGCAGAAAAGTCACCTGGCGTCGCAAAGCCACGTTGTGCAGCATACAGCAGGCCACGATTATCTGGCACACCTTCTTTAGTGAGTAGTATAGGGAACCACCTCTCAGATGGAGGCACCGGAATCTGGCCTTCAGGAGGCCAAAGGTGCGTTCTATTATCCTCCCAGTTTAGCAAGTGCCTCATTTTAGTGTTCCTCTGCCCTTGTCCTGGGATTCCTCACTGGGGTCAGTAGCCATGACAGGTTGGGATAACCAGAGTCACCTGCAAATGTCGAGGGACAACTGTTAGACACACACTAACCCTTAGGGACAACCCCATACCCAGACACCTATGTCAACTGTATTGGGACCTTGGCCTCACCTATTAGCCACACACGCTGCCTCAGGAGTTTCCCCATCACATAAGGGATGCTGCTATTTCTCAAAATGTAAGCGTCATGCACAGAGCCAGGATACTTGGCATTCACATGGGAGATGTACTGGTCTGCCAAACACACCATCTGCACATTCATCGAATGGCAGCTTTTCCGGTTTCTGTAACCTGTTCATTCCTGAGGGGGGACAAATGCCACATGTGTACCATCAATGGCACCAATGATGTTAGGGATATGTCCCAGGGCATAGAAGTCACCTTTCACTGTGGGCAAATCCTCCACCTGAGGGAAAACGATGTAGCTGCACATGTGTTTCAGCAGGGCAGACAGCACTCTGGACAACACGTTAGAGAACATTGGCTGGGACATCCCTGATGCCATGGCCACTGTTGTTTGAAAAGACTCACTGGCCAGGAAATGGAGTACAGACAGGACCTGCACCAGAGGGGGTATCCCCGTGGGATGGCGGATAGCTGGGCACACAGTTCCAGGATTGTTGCACAATCAAGTCTGTATGTGATTATTATGTGTCTCTCTTCTATTGTCGACAGGTCCATCAGGGGTCTGTACACCGGAGAATGCCGCCATTTCATCACCTGCCCCAGCAGACGTGTCATATGGAGGAGAACAGCGAGCAGAGAGTCATCCAACACTGAGGTATCACAATGTGTTATTTGCAGAAACGTTAGTAATCCGCAATGTGCTGGTATCTGTTTGTATTTCTGACCTAGATAGGTGTGACGCAGTTTTCATCCATCCCATGTGGCCCCCTGAAATGGCGGCTGCCTGACCTGTAAGGTGGGATAATGGGATATGAGGTAACTGCGCTGGCGTTGTACACCGTCGCGGTGGGCGGTTAAAGACCGCAGCGCAATTCTGCATTGGTTAACATTGGACCCTATGGGTCCCAGGAGCCAATGATGATGTACGCCAGTGGTGACGGTACGCACTGCCTCGGACGTGACCGCCATTTTCTGTCTGTTCACTCACTTGATACCTGACCTTCAACAGGAGAGAACCTACACTGCAAGTGCTGCTGTGACCTGTGTCTGGAAGTGACAATGGCTACAGTGTCTGGGGAAAGGGCCCCTGCCTTCACTTCAGAGGAGTTCTCTGGCGTTCTCTGACCCTGTTGTCAGGACAGGACGCTCTCCCCGCCGCGCAGCGCACCCTGCAGGTGCTCTGTCCCTGACTGCCGCTGCTGCCCGTGTTCAAGGCCCTCCTCCACCCGCAGGCCCCCGCCTGCGCCTCATCCCTGGTGGCCCAGTGGTGGGCAGTAAGGTTTGCTTCTGTCGTGTTTGTATTCACTTTGTTTGTCTCTTCGTTTTGTCTCTGCTGTCTTGTTGTCTCTGTTGTGCCCACTGTATTCACTGTATTTCATTCACGTATCCTCTGTGCTAGTATCTGTTGCCTAGTAGTCATTGTATTGTTTTTGTCCCCTCTGTGCGCTTGATCCACATCTCGCTCTCTCCCCTTGCGCGTCTCCCTCCTCCTCTGACCCCCCCACCCCCAAACCAGCGCCATCCACCCGCTTCTCTGACTTTTTTCCCCTTCTCCACACCCCCTGCCCTCCCACCTCCCCCTCCCCTCTAGCTTCCTAGCATTATTTACCACCCCCCCCTACTCGCCGCTCCCTCGCCCGTTTTTCCTGCCGCTTCGGCCCGCCCCCCTCCCACCCCCAGCTCATCCTCCCTCCCTCCACCCCCTCTTAATGCAGGTCGCTGCGCTTCGAGGGCGCGTTCTCTGACCCTGTTGTCAGGACAGGACGCTCCCCCCGCCGCGCAGCGCACCCTGCAGGTGCTCTGTGCCTGACTGCTGCTGCTGCCCGTGTTCGAGGCCCTCCTCCACCCGCAGGCCCCCACCTGCGCCTCATCCCTGGTGGCCCAGTGGTGGGCAGTAAGGTTTGATTCTGTCGTGTTTGTATTCACTTCGTTTGTCACTTCGTTTTGTCTCTGCTGTCTTGTTGCCTCTGTTGTGCCCACTGTATTCACTGTATTTCATTCACGTATCCTCTGTGCTAGTATCTGTTGCCTGGTAGTCATTGTATTGTTTTTGTCCCCTCTGTGCGCTTGATCCACATCTCGCTCTCTCCCCTTGCGCGTCTCCCTCCTCCTCTGACCCCCCAATCCAGCGCCATCCGCCCGCTTCCCTGACTTTTGTCCCCTTCTCCACACCCCCTGCCCTCCCACCTCCCCCTCCCCTCTGGCTTCCTAGCGTTATTATCCCACCCCACTCCCCACTCGCCGCTCCCTCGCCCGTTTTTCCCGCCGCTTCGGCCCCGCCCCCAGCTCCTCCTCCCTCCCTCCACCCCCTCTTAATGCAGGTTGCAGCGCGACTGCGCGCACAGTGGGCGCGCCGATGAGGCAAGCCTGTCTGCGCCCGTCCGCGCCCGGACCGCGCCCAGCGCCAGAACCCCTGGACCTCGCCTTCCGCTCCGCACCCCGCCCAGGATCAGCTACGACGCCACCTCCCTCCACGCACTCAACAACGGGCGAAACCAAAACCAACACTGCTACCAAGCCGCCCTGAAGCACACCCACGGACCTTTCACCTGCCGCAACTGCCACTTCTCCTGCGACCGAACCTCCAAGCCAACGACCACCAGACCGAACCACCTCCGCTGCATACTCCTCAACACCCGCTGCGCACGCAAACACGCCATAGAACTCTGGGACCTGCTCGACAGCACCGCCCCGGACGTAGCCTTCCTGACCGAGACATGGTGGAACGACTCATCTGCGCCTGACATCACCATCGCCATCCCAGACGGATACAAGATCTCCCGCAGGGATCGCATCAACGGCTACGGAGGAGGTCTCGCCATCGTCCACAAATCCTCCCTCAAGATCACCACCCACACCGACAACCACTTCAACACCGCAGAGCTTCTACACTTCCGGATCCACACCGACCCCAACACCACCCTCAGAGGAACGCTCGTTTACAGACCCCCCGGACCACGGGCCCAGTTCTGCGACGCCATCGCTGACCTCGCAGGCACCCATGCACTCGCCTCCATGGACTACATCCTCCTCGGGGACCTCAATTTTCACCTCGAGAACAACAACGACCACAACTCCACCACGCTAATCAGCAACCTCACGAGCCTCGGACTCAGACAACTCGTCACGTCACCAACCCACGCCGCCGGACACACACTGGACGCCATCTTCTCCACCAGCGACCACGTTACCTTCAACGACACCACCGAACCCTACTGGACCGACCACCACTGCATCCACTTCACCTACAACAAAAACACCGCACACCACCACAGCCGCCAACTCCCCTGCCGCAACTGGGGCAAAGTCACCGAAGAACAACTTCTCAGCACCCTCTCCCAGAACCCACCGAACGAGCCCACCGACCCAGACACCGCGGCCTGCAACTTCAGACAATGGATCAACAACTGCGCCAACATCCTCGCCCCACTGAAGAAACCCCCCAACAACCTCACCAGCAAGAAAGCCTCCTGGTTCACCAACGAACTCCTGGCCTCCAAACACGCCTGCAGGAAACTGGAAAAGAAATGGCTCCAAGAACGCACACCGGACAACCACGCAACCTTCAAAGACGCAACCCGCCGACACCACCACCTCATCAGGACCACCAAGAGGTCCTCCTTCAAAGACCGCCTAGACAACAACGCAAACGACAGCAAAGAGCTCTTCCGCATCGTAAAGGAACTATCCACCCCCAGCGCCAACGTCAACGACATCCCGCCCACTCAGGAACTCTGCGACTCCCTCGCCGCTTTTTTCCACAGCAAGATCGCCGACATCCACAGCAGCTTCAACACCCCGACCACGCCCACCTCCGTCACCACCTCGAACTCAAGCATTGACAACCCCATCACCGCCTGGTCCAACGTCGACGACGACGCAACACGCAAAATCATGAACTCCATCCACTCCGGATCACCAACTGACCCCTGCCCCCACCACATCTTCAACAAAGCTGACTCTATCATTGCGCCCCAACTCTGCAAGATCATCAACGCCTCCTTCGAAACAGGCACCTTTCCGGAAAGCTGGAAGCACGCAGACATCAACACCCTCCTCAAGAAACCCAAAGCCGACCCCAAGGACCTCAAGAACTTCCGCCCCATCTCTCTCCTCCCCTACCCAGCAAAAGTCACAGAAAAGATTGTCAACCTTCAACTGACACGCCACATCGAAGACAACAACGTCCTCGACCCCTCACAAACCGGATTTAGACGCAACCACAGCACCGAGACCGCCCTCATCGCCACCACAGATGACATCAGACGCCAACTCGACCATGGCGAGACCTCCGCCCTCATCCTCCTAGACCTCTCCGCGGCCTTCGACACGGTCAGCCACCGCACCCTACTATCACGCCTCCACGAAGCCGGCATCCAGGAAAAAGCCCTAGCCTGGACCTCATCCTTCCTCTCCGGCAGAACACAGACCGTCCGCCTCCCACCCTTCCGCTCAGAAGCCAACAACATCATCTGCGGCGTCCCCCAGGGCTCCTCCCTGAGCCCAACGCTGTTCAACATTTACATGGCCCCCCTCGCACAAGTGGCCCGCCGTTACGACCTCAACATCATCACCTACGCCGATGACACCCAGCTCATCCTCTCCCTCACCAACGACTCTGCCACCGCCAAAGCCAATCTCCACGAAGGAATGAAAGCAGTCGCCGACTGGATGAGAAATAGCCGCCTGAAACTCAACACCGACAAGACAGAAATCCTCATCCTCGGGACATCCCCCTCCGCCTGGGACGACTCGTGGTGGCCCACCACCCTTGGAACGGCTCTGACGCCCACCGACCACACCCGCAACTTGGGATTCATCCTCGACTCTGCACTCTCCATGGACAGACAAGTCAGCGCCATCACCTCCTCCTGCTACAACACCCTCCGCACCCTCTGCAGGATCTACATATGGATCACGACCGACACCAGGAAGACAGTGACCCACGCCCTCGTCAGCAGCAGACTGGACTACGGCAAAGCACTCTATGCAGGAATCCCAGCAAAACACCTCCAAAGACTCCAACGCATCCAAAACGCCTCAGCCCGACTCATCACAAACGCACCCCGCCACAGCCACATCACCCCCACCTCAAAGAGATCCACTGGCTTCCCGTCGACAAAAGGGTCACCTTCAAGCTCCTCGCACACAAAGCACTCCACAACGCCGGCCCCTCCTACCTCAACGACAGACTCAACTTCTACACACCGACCCGCCAACTGCGATCCGCGAGCCTCGCCCTCGTCACCGTCCCCCGCATCCAACGAACCACCTCCGGCGGCAGATCCTTCATCTACCTTGCCGCCAAGACCTGGAACACGCTCCCTACCTACCTCCGACAGACTCAGGACCTACTCGCCTTCAGAAGACTCCTCAAGACCTGGCTCTTCGAGCAGTAGCAGTCTCCTCGACTCCCCCCCTCCCCCCAGCGCCTTGGAACCCTAACGGGTAAGTAGCGCGCTT
Organism: Pleurodeles waltl; assembly: GCF_031143425.1. Lineage (NCBI taxonomy): Eukaryota > Metazoa > Chordata > Amphibia > Caudata > Salamandridae > Pleurodeles > Pleurodeles waltl. The sequence goes on along the minus strand of NC_090445.1, from coordinate 1,199,630,438 downwards.
TATAAATGTCTGTGATTGATTGATTGATTGAGAAACTAGTGGATGGGATCCTCCCCCAGTACATGCAACTGTATGGTCCTCCAGACAAACAGGTGAGTACACTGTGAGCATGCTGCATGGGCAATGCCTGCTTTGAGTGGTGTGGATGGAAGATACATGGGGGGGCTGAGGCCTGCATGTGTGGATGGTGAGTGTATGTGCGTCAGGGCATGGGTGGGAACTGGTGGGCAATGAGTATGACGGTCCGGACGGGTGTGTAATTTCCTTTCCCCCTGTACCATTTCTCTAGGTCAGCGCCCACCAGAAGAAGGGTATTTGGCGTGCCATCGCCAAGGACGCCCGGACACTCGGGGTTTACCACAGACGGAGCACCCACTGCCGTAAAAGATGGGAGGACCTGCACCGCTGGAGCAAGAAGATGGCGGAGGCCCAGCTGGGGATGGCCTCCCAACGTGGAAGGGGTGCCCGTCGCACGATGACCCCACTGATGTCCCGGATCCTGGCGGTGGCCTATCTGGAGTTGGATGGACGCTTGAGGGCATCAGAGCAGCCACAAGGGGGTGAGTACACTCTCATTCAGCTGATTCTGCGCGCATTGCGAGGTGTCTGGGTGGGGGAGGTGGGTAGTGGGTTCCCCTAGGCCAGGGCGAATTTGGTAGGCAAGGTCCCTTGTGAGACAGGCTATGTGGCACCCCAACCCCACTAGTGGTAAGAACCATCTACACCTAGTCAGGCTCCTGTGACTTCCAGGTGTGCAGCAATTGGGCTTAGGCCTCGTACCCCATGGTCAGGTGAATTTTCTAGGAATTGTTAGTGCATGGCGTAGTGCTGAGGGCTGCTCCCTGTGTGCTGTGTCTGCCAACGGTAGTGGTGTTGCATGCACTGAACATGTTTTTCTTCTGTCTTCCCCCCCCTTTTTGTGGTCTCCCTGTTCTTGTGTGCAATAGCATCATCAGGCGGAGGGGCAGTGGCGCCGGAGCAGGAGGGAGCTGAAGCCACTTGGCTCTGGAGGGTGAAGCAACGGAGTCTGAAGCCACCAGTGGTACAGAGGGCGAGGGGAGCTCCACGGCGGGGACAGGAGCAGACACCAGTGACAGCAACTCCTCCTCTGATGGGAGCTCCCATGCGGTGGCAGGCACCTCTGTGCCCACCGCATCAACAGGTACAGCCGCCACCCCCCTACCAGCACCGCCCTCCCCAGCAGCCCCTCAGCATGTGTCCCGTGCCTGCTGACCCAGGAGGGTGGGCATCTCCTTCGCCCCAGGCACCTCAGTCCCTGCCCCAGGCAGCCCTGCTGTCCTCAGTGAGGAGGCTATTGACCTCCTGAGATCCCTCACTGTTGGGCAATCTACCATTTTGAATGCCATCCAGGGTGTTGAGAGGCATTTGCAACAAACAAATGCATACCTGGAGGGCATTCATTCTGGGCAGGTGGCCCAACAGAGAGCATGTCAGGCTCTGGCGTCTGCACTGATGGGAGCCATTGTCCCTGTGTCCAGCCTCCCCCTCCAACTTCCTCCACCCAGACCCAACCCCTGTACCTCAGCCTATCCCAAGCACACCATCAGACCAGCATGCACACACATCAGCACACAAAAGTGGCTCCAAAAAAAATAAGCAGCACACATCCACAAGCACTCACACAAGCACCATCCCCATGCAGACACAGCAACATCTACTGCCTCCACTGTGTCCACGTCCTCCTCCTCCCTCCCTGTCTCGTCTCCACTCACACCTGCATTCACTACATCCTCAGCCACTACCTCCATCATCAGCACGCCCATCACCACACACCGCTCACGTGCAATCACCACCCCCACTACCATTCACACATCTCCCAGTGTGTCTGTGAGCCCTCCTCCCAAAGTACACAAACGCAGGCACACACCCACCCAACAGCCATCCACCTCACAACAGCCTCCGGCCCATGCACTTTCACCCAAATTCAGCAGACGTACACCTCCCAGGCACAGTGGTGACAGCAACTGCAGGGTCATCGAGTGCGCCACCCATCAGGGCTGCCAGTGTGCCACGTAGTAAGGGCAAGGACATTCCACCACCTGCCAAGGTGATAAAGGTGCCCACATCCCAGAGGGAGAAGCCGCACCTACCAGCCACCAAGGGCTCAGCAAAAACAAAAGGGGATAGTGGCAAGACAACTGCAGCACCATCAAAGGTGGGGAAGGGACAAACGCAGAAGAGCAGGTCAGGACAGGGCACGGTGGCACCGACTGAGGTACCAGCGTCACACCTTCTGTCCATGATCACACCAACCTGTATGGCGGCGAACAGCGCAGGCTGCCCCACCACCACAACCACCACTTGCCCCGCCACCTGCCCCGCCACCTGCACCGCCACCTGCACCGCCACCTGCACCGCCACCTGCACAGCCACCGGCACGTCTACAGCCTCAGCGACAGCCCCCAGACTCTTCCCCAGTGGGCAGCTGTCCGAGGCTGCTGGAGATGTCCTGCTGTGTCCCTCAGCAGGTGCTGACCCATGCACCACCGCCAGCACTGCTTCCACAGACACCACTGCAAGCACAGCCACCAGCCCCATGACGTGCTCGGACAGTAGCACCACCGCTTACATGGCTACCATCCCCAGTGGTCAGTTGTCCGAGGCTGGAGGAGACTTCCTGGACCCTGGCCAGCTTCCATGAGGCATGACTTCCATCACTGTTTGCACCTGCAGGTGGAAGGCGAAGCCGCAGCAGTGTGGGGTATGTTGCTGCCTCCATGGCGTTTCATGCTACCTGTACCTCGGCAATCTCGTGGCACACACACCCAGGTGAGGGAATTGTACCGGCCACACTGCATGTGGAGCACTCTGGGCACCATGCCCCCTCCAGAACCAGTGGAGAGATACATCCACTACCTCAGTCCTTGGCAGGAGGAAGCACTCTGGGCACCATGCCCCCTCCAGAACCAGTGGAGAGATACATCCACTTGAGAGACTGTGGCTTTGCACTCCCCAGGATAAAGCAGTGGGCAAACCACCCACTGGAGAGCCTTTAGAGACTCAAATCAAATCAAATCAAATCATAAATATTTATAAAGCGCGCTACTCACCCGTGCGGGTCTCAAGGCGCTAGGGGGAAGGGGTTACTGCTGCTCGAAGAGCCAGGTCTTGAGTAGTCTCCGGAAAGCGGAGTGGTCCTGAGGATGGTGGGGAGGGAGTTCCATGTCTTGGCCGCCAGGTAGGAGAAGGACCTCCCACCCGCCGTGGTGCGGCAGATGCGAGGGACGGCGGCGAGAGCGAGGTTGGCAGAGCGAAGAGGACGGGTCGGAGTGTAGAAGCTGAGGCGGCGGTTGAGGAGTTCGGGTCCCTTGTTGTGGAGGGCTTTGTGTGCGTGGGTGAGGAGTCGGAAGGTGATCCTTTTGTTGACGGGAAGCCAGTGCAGGTGTCTCAGGTGGGCGGAGATGTGGCTGTTGCGGGGTATGTTGAGGATGAGGCGGGCGGAGGCGGTTTGAATTTGTTGCAGACGTTTCTGGAGTTTAGCAGTGGTTCCTGCGTATAGTGTGTTGCCGTAGTCCAGGCGGCTTGTGACGAGGGCGTGGGTCACGGTCTTTCTGGTGTCGGCGGGGATCCAACGGAAGATCTTTCAGAGCATGCGGAGGGTGAGGAAGCAGGAGGATGATACGGCGTTGACTTGTTTGGTCATGGTGAGAAGTGGGTCCAAGATGAAACCGAGGTTGCGTGCGTGGTCTGAGGGGGTCGGTGCGGTGCCAAGGGCCGTGGGCCACCAGGAGTCGTCCCAGGTGGTCGGGGTGTTTCCGAGGATGAGGACTTCTGTTTTGTCTGAGTTCAGTTTCAGACGGCTGAGTTTCATCCAATCTGTGACGTCTTTCATTCCATCTTGCAGGTTGGTCTTGGCGCTGGTGGGGTCCTTGGGGAGGGAAAGTATCAGTTGAGTGTCGTCGGCGTAGGAGGTGATGATGATGCTGTGTTTGCGTACGATGTCGGCGAGGGGGCTCATGTAGACATTGAAGAGTGTCGGGCTGAGTGAGGAGCCTTGTGGGACACCGCAGATGATCTCAGTGGGGTCTGAGCGAAAAGGTGGGAGGTAGACTCTTTGGGAGCAGTTGGAGAGGAAGGAGGTGATCCAGTCCAGGGCCTGTCTTTGGATCCCAGTGGAGCGGAGGCGGGATATTAGGGTTCGGTGGCAGACGGTGTCGAAGGCAGCCGAGAGGTCGAGGAGATTGAGGGCGACTGTTTCTCCGTTGTCCATCAGGGTTCTGATGTCGTCTGTGACTGAGATGAGGGCGGTTTCTGTGCTGTGATTGGCTCGGAATCCGGACTGAGAGGGGTCGAGTAGGCTGTTGTCTTCAAGGAAGTTGATAAGTTGCTTGTTGACGGTCTTCTCTATGACTTTGGCGGGGAATGGGAGGAACGAGATGGGGCGGAAGTTCTTCAGGTCGCTTGGGTCCCCCGTAGGTTTTTTTCAGTAGGGCGTTGACTTCAGTGTGTTTCCAGCTCTCGGGGAAGGTAGCAGATGAAAACGAGCTGTTGATGATGGTCTGGAGGTGCGGGCGATGATGTCGTCGGCTTTGTTGAAGATGAAGTGTGGGCAGGGGTCCGAGGGGGCACCGGAGTGGATGGAGTTCATGGTGGCTTTGGTCTCTTCCGTGTTGATGTGAGTCCAGGCGTTGAGGGTGATGGCTGGGGTTGTAGGTTCTGTGGTGGTTGGCTGGGTCTGGTGTCCGAAGCTGTTGTGTAGGTCGGTGATCTTACGATGGAAGAAGGTGGCGAGGGAGTTGCAGAGGTCTTGTGAGGGCGTGATGGCTTTGAGAGACTGTGGCTTTGCACTCCCCAGGATAAAGCAGTGGGCAAACCACCCACAGGAGAGACTTGAGAGACTGTGGCTTTGCACTCCCCAGGATATAGCAATGGGCATGGAGCCCCCTCGTGCAGCAGTGGCGTTGTGCGTTCATCTGGCTGAGGTGCCCCCCTCCCCTTCCCCCTGAGGTGCCTGTATATTTCTATTTGATGCCCCAGCAGTGTTCTCTCCGTTTCCAGTCAGGTATCTTGTGTGGGCTTCGCCCATGGATTTTGGGACCAGTGGTCCACGGACAATGATTGGTACAGTATCCGGACTTGTGTAGTTGGTGTACATATTTGTATATACTAAATTTTGATTTTTGACTATCAGATTTTTCATGATTACACTGGTTACAATCATTTCCTTTTGTCCTTGCGTTCTTCCAGGGGGCGATGGAGTGTATATGTAATGTTGCTGCATGTATTTGTGTGTATGTTGTTGTGGGTGAGGGTGGGGGTACTGCGTGCGGCGTGTGTGTGTCACTCTCTTTTCCCTCCCCCTCCCCTGTGTTGTAGGTGCAGTACTCACCGTGGTCGTCGACGGCATCTGTTCTGCTCCTGATAGAGCAGGAGGAAGAGCAGCATTGGTAACACCTGTAGTTCGGGCTCCATGGCGTCATGGTTCCTCGTTGGGTGTCGAGAGGTGAGTGTTTTCCCTTCTGTGTACTGTTTCCGCCGTGATTTTGATTGCGTTGGTTCCGCCCCGGAAAAGGTTGCGGATAGGCCTCTCGTAATAGTGTGGGCGGTACTTTGTCCTCCGTCTGTCTGTTGGCGGTTAACGCCGAGGTGTTTGTTTCTATCGCCGTGGCGGTCGGAGTGTTAAAGTGGCTGTCTGTGTGGGCGGTTTCCGCCATGGTCGTGATTCCATTTTTTTTCCGCTGGCCTGTTGGCAGTATTACCGCTGCTTTAACACCCACCGCCAGGGTTGATGAGGGCCTATATATTTAAAACTGTTTATTGCGGTAGTCGTATTCTGTTGCTTACTAAATGAATAATAACCACACATAATATAATTCAAATATCACTTATGCATGTTGCATGCACTGATAATTAAATGAACAGTTAGAATATGTTTTCAGAATGTTTCTAGCAGCCTACGCCCCAATGATACTTCTTTGTACTACACAATGAGAGTATAGATAAGCTAAATTGACTCTAGAGTTTCTTGGGGCCCTGTCCAATGCATACCTGTTCACAGTAGATCAGCTGTTTTTATCAGACTTCATTCGGGAAGAGTGTGCCTTCAAAAGGAAAATACACAATTAGATGGGCTCAGCTCCTCTCATCACAGGATCGACTCTTGGCAGATGAGTGGATGCTCTAGCAGTCTGTCAGGTCCTCTCGTGATAACCTGATGTGAAGTCCTTTCCAACTTAGTGGTCAATACCAGGGGTTACATAAGGTATTAGATATTGTCTTTCAGCCTACATTGCATAACCTAGAGTAGATTTTCCAAAATCTGTGTTGTGAAGGGTCCTGAGAAACTAATGAGCTCTTGATTGTATCTTTATGGTTTAACCTAAGTGGAGCATTTTGTCCGAACTATGGCGGTCATTCTGACCCTGGCGGTCAAAGACCGCCAGGGCGGAGGACCGCGGGAGCACCGCCGACAGGCCGGCGGTGCTCCAATGGGGTTTCCGACCGCGGCGGTAAAGCCGCGGTCGGACCGGCAACACTGGCGGTCTCCCGCCAGTGTACCGCCGCCCCATTGAATCCTCCAAGGCGGCGCAGCTTGCTGCGCCGCCGAGGGGATTCCGACCCCCCCTACCGCCATCCAGATCCCGGCGGTCCGACCGCCGGGAACCGGATGGCGGTAGGGGGGGTCGCGGGGCCCCTGGGGGCCCCTGCAGTGCCCATGCCACTGGCATGGGCATTGCAGGGGCCCCCGTAAGAAGGCCCCTACAAGTATTTCACTGTCTGCTTGGCAGACAGTGAAATACGCGACGGGTGCCACTGCACCCGTCGCACCTTCCCACTCCGCCGGCTCGATTACGAGCCGGCATCCTCGTGGGAAGGTCGTTTTCCCCTGGGCTGGCGGGCGGTTTTAATGGAACCGCCCGCCAGCCCAGGGGAAAACTCGTAATACCCGCCGCGGTCTTTTGACCGCGGCGCGGTAATTTGGAGGGCGGGATCCTGGCGGGCGGCCTCCGCCGCCCGCCAGGGTCATAATGAGGCCCTATGTGTAGACAAAGCAAATGTTAGGATTGTGTGATTTTAGCTAGAGCAACGTAGGTGATAGCCCTTTTCAGAACCTTTCCAGAACGCTTTAGAATACATACTGGGCAGAGCATAATAGGAGAATCAGGGTACTCTCTATTGGAGAATTGATTTTACTTAACTCTTCTTTTTGAGGTGACTTCATGTTAAATTGTTTTTTTAGGTGACTTTCATTAGCACTCACAACAGGGCCACTGAGTGGGATGCCAGGAATGTGATGATAAGAGTGGAATACATTGCTAAATCATATGTAGTTGAAGAACTCCTTACATTCTCAAGAATGCTGTTTGCAGAAAGTCGAAGACTATTACTCCACCCTGAGAAACTGTTAGATTGGACTGATAGATTAGACTGACCGTAAACATTGGGAGCTGACATGTGGGCCGGCCTTAAATGACACACATTGATCAATCATAAGCTGAAGTTACATGGGCAAGGCAGTAAGGCTGGAAGAGTATTAGCATGGTTAAAAAAAATAGGGAAAGCCCAGGTACACTCATGCGTAAGCTGAGGAATAAACAGGGATGGAGTTATTCATGCAGACTGGCGTAAATTACACTTTTGTTACACACCTGAAAGAGGTGTATGAAAAGCCCAAGCAGTGAGACCGGTAGACTTTGCTTCATTACTTGAATGCGCATCAACTGAAAAAACGTACTCCTGACCAGAAAGACACTCCTGAATTCCCTATTTCGGGGAGAGACATTAACAGCAATGCATGGTATACACAGATCTAAATCTCCCGGAGGTGAAAGTCTGCCTGTGGAATACTTCCAATTGAATGCAGGGTTAATGGCTGAAAAGTGTTTTTGAAAGTGTTTGGGACCAGCATAATCCCTGAAAAGATGAGGGAATCACTGACTGTGTTGATCCCCAAACCTGAATGGTAACCAGCAGAGGTGATAGCATATCACCCGATGTCAATGTAAAATGTGAATACAAAAATCAATCAAATTGTTGTGTGTGATACCGTATTTGATACATGAGGACCAGTGGAGATTTATGTCACATTGGAGCATCCTATGCAGTTTGTGCAGATTGGCTCATGTGTTCCATGCCCCACACTTAGGGGAAGATAATTAGGCATTGGCACTATTAGATAACGAACAAGTGGTTGATACCGTTGTGTGACACAAAATATGGGAAGTGTTGTGATGTGTTGGGACAGGAAAGGACTTTGTGAATGGTGTTACGTTAATTTACGCTAGGCATATGACTAGGGTTCGTACAGGGCAGGTGGTTTCAGAATGTTTTTAACTTGGGAGGGGGACATGGCAAGGATGTCCTCTCTGGCCGCTCTTATTCCTGCTCACCATTGAGCCACTTGTGAGCAGACTGTGGAAGGTTTTGGGTCCCTGGAGGTAAATCTTGAATGGCGGATGCAAGAACACACATATTTTCACTGTATGCTAATTTTACCTTGATGTATCTTCGCCAAATGATTTCTTCTGACCCCATGCTGCTCCATGTTTTATCTGAATATGGGGAAATTTTGGACCTGTGCATCAACCATGTGAAATCTAAACTGTTCCTGATGGGGTGACACATGGCAGGTCTAGGATACATTATTGCCTGCTGTAGAATTCCCATTGGTGATCTCCAATGTTCGATATCTTGACATCCTAATTACCCTTGACAAGGATGAAGATTATATACTTAAGATAGGTTGGACAATTAAGGGACTTAGGTCCTATATTAAATTTTGAAGCACATTACGGCTATCACTGATGGATAAAACAGCCTTGACCAAAATGTTATTTTTGCCCCACTGCCTCTATGGTCTGCAAAGGGCTTTATATGAGACACCATAAAACGTTGTCTCTGAGCTTGATAAACTATTGGTTGAGCTCCTCCTGGGGGAGAGGTGTGGGGAGAAAGGAGTTGAGTCAAATTAGCTACTCTTAATAAAGGAGAATGGGATAAAGGTGGCTTGGAATGCCCGTATCTGGAACTTCACTATTGGTGTGTTGCACGCGGGTGCCCGCAAGCATTTACAGCGTGCCGCTAATAAGACACACCTACCGTATTCTGGCTCAATGGGAGTCAGAAGATTCCTCTCTCCCGCTTTTATTATATATCTCCTTGCTTCCCTGGAACCCAACCCCAGCTTCTGGGTCAGGTCCCAGGGGCCCCGGCATCAAACCACTAGACCGTTACATGACATTACATCCCTCCCCAACTGGATCAAAACTTTTACCTCATCAATGCAGACACAAAATCTTTCAGTCTTTGGCTGGGTGGGGATTGGGTCTCAACTTGTACCTCCCAGGCTGGGATCTGGTCTCACCGCCTTGAGCCACCGGAGCGCTGGCCACCGGTTGTCTCAGAAGGATTGGTCCAGCTGCTGGCAGCAGCTCTTCTTCACCATCATGTCCAGGACCCTCAGTAGCGGTACAGTCTGGAAATTGGTCATCTGCTTCCTGATCCTCGGAGAGCTCTACAAAATTTGCCTTTCGAAACCATAATGCATTTCATGTTACCCGCTCATTCCCTTTTTCTGCTGTCACCATGGTTCCGGACACCCCAGTCACTGTCCGAACCCCTGGTTCATAGGGTGTGCAGAGTTTCCTGTCCTTTATGATTACTCAGTCGCTTACTCGGATGTCCCTTACCATGGTACATCTTCTTTTGCTCGCCTTATCATTCACTTCCTTCCTCCTGGTTTGTGTTTGATCTGGGTGATATGGAGTGAGCTGCCACCCGAGGGCCGTGGGGATAGTATCTCATCTCTGCCCAGCAAACATTAGTGACCAAGGGGTCTGGCCGGTGGACAATGAGGGGTTCCTCTGTATTCCCGTAGGAATCGATAAAGGCTGAGCTCAGGGTCACTGGTTTCTAAGGTGTCAATTCTGAGAGCCTTATTGAGCGTACGCATAAACCGTTCGATCGCTCCATTGGCCTGAGGCCATTGCGGCATGATTTTTTGATGTCTGATGCCTAAGAGCCTCATCATCTCTTGAAATTCATTTCCTTGGAATGGGGATCCATAATCAGTTATGTCTTCCGGGAGACCAAATATAGCAAAGATTTTCTCCAGGATCGGACCCACATGTGTGAAGGCAGTGGATGCAATGACCTCCACAACTGGATATTTGGAGTACCCATCTATGAGAGCTAGGGTGACCCAGCCTTCCAGAAAACTTCCAAAGTCTAAGCTGGCTTCCGACCACGGGGTCGTGCAGGCTTCTTCTGTAATAATTGGGGAGGTACATCCGGGATGGTCGTTATCTGACAAGCTGGACACTGTCGCACACATTGGTCCACTCCCTCTTCAAGTCCAGGGAACCACACCTTCTCCCTCATGCGCGCTTTCATCTTTGTCATCCCCTCATGCCCTTTGTGTGATAGCAGGATCACGCGACGCTGTAGCTGTAGTGGAATTACTAATTGGTGTCCTCTGAGAAGAAGGCCATCAGACGTCGAGCTTAGTTCATTCTGGACTCGCCATAGTTTTGTTAGTCGTTCTCGCTCAGCCTCAGTCCAGTTGCCTGTGCTCCGGAGAAAATTATGCCAGGAGCTGCATTCCAACGCTTGTTTCACTCGCAGCAGTACCTTATCTTCCAGGACAGCTTCTGAAACCTCTTTTGTACTGAGCGCCTTAGGACAACTACCCTGTGTTGTCGCTGACATTCATGACGACTTTTAATCCAGATAGAGTCTGTCGAATGTTGTCCTGGAATACCTCCGCCGCTGACAAAACGCCGAAGCTCAGACGTTTGTATCTTTTCAACCGAGGTGCGTCGAGAACGGTGTGATGTATCTGCTCTCCTCTGCTAGGCTTAGTTGGTAATATCCTGCATTCAAGTCTAATTTGGAGGACCATTTGGATCCATTCAAATCACCGATGATGTTGTCTATGGTGGGGGTGATGTGCCTCTTTCTCCTAATGGCCTGGTTGGGAAGTCTCATGTCAATGCAGAGCAAACTTTTTCCAGGCTGCTTCGGCTTCTCTGCGATCACCCTGGGTGACACCCAGGGGGTGGGACCGGACGCTTTTTCTATGACTCCTTGCTCTTCGAGGCTTGTCAGCTCATTTTCTACTAGCGACCTTAGGTGAAATGGTATCTGCTGGTGTTGTAGGGCAACCGGCCTCACGGCCTTGTCAATATGCAACTTGACTGGAGGTACTTTGAGGCACCCGAGGCCTGTGAATAGTTCCCGGAATTTCCTTAGCAGCTCCTCTATTTGGCACATCCTTATGCTGTTTGTGAACATGACCAGACCCAATTCCTCTGCCGCTTGACTGCCAAGGAGAGTGTCCAATTCCCTGACGACTACATGGAATGTGGTGTCGATTGTTAGGCCCTCTGCCTGCACCGTTCCTGCCATATGTCCCTTTAGAGGCAGCGGCGAGTGCAAATATTTTGGTGTTCAATGGAATTAACGGTGTACGGGGCTGGAGGCGACAATATTGTTGCACGCCCATCACATTCACTGAGGCTCCTGTGTCTATGAGGGCCTTGACAGGCGACCCTGCTACTTCAATCATGCATGTGGGCTGAGGTTGCCGGTGTTTCTTCAAATCGTTTGTGAACTATATTAAGAATACTTCTTCTTCTTCTTCTCCGGGAGAGGAGTATTTTAGGGTATAGCGTGACACTGGGTAGCATGCACCTCATGCTACGTGTTAATCTAGCGATAGCTGTTTGACCCCCACTCACTCCTCTTCCCCTCACTCCTCCTTTGCAGACAGCTGCAAAATGATTCTGTTTACCGCAGTTGGAGCATGTCCTCTCTTTAGCAGGACAGTCTCTTGGGTTGTGTTTTTCCCTCCTGCAATAGTCACACCATCCTCCTGGCTTAACAAGGGCATACGGTCTAGGTTTCCTCTTTGTTTGTTGCAGCTGCACCACGTCTGCATGTTCTGTTTTAACTACCGGGGTTTTCTCTGGCATGTGTGGCATTGCTATGTCCATCTCAGCTGCTCTGGCCTCAGATAAATCATGGGAATGTGCCATGATTAAGATCTAGTCCAAACTGATATTAGGTTGTCTCAATATCAGGCCTCTCAGTGTCTTGTTCCTGCATCCCTGTATAATTTGCGCTTGTACCTCCTTCTGGTGATCATCTTCAGTGCATGTGCTTGCCAGCTCCCAGAGTCGAGCGTAACACTGGTAGATGGATTCACCTTCTCTCTGCCTCATTTGTCGTAGTTTAAAGCGTTCTAAATCTGGGTTCAACTTGGATCAAAATGTGCATTCAGGGCCTTCACCGCCGCGTCGTCATAGGCACCTGTGTTCGGCAGATGTCTGAAGAGTCTGTATATTTCATCTCCCATTAAATGTAGAAGTAAGGACCTCTTGACCGCTCCGTCCTTCTCACGGGTGGCCACGAAGTAGTTCTCCAGGCGACCGACACATACTTTCCATATGGGTGACCCTGTGGTGGTATCTGCTAGCTCACTGAATGGCAGGAGCGCACCTGCCATTGTATGTTTTGGTGGTTGGTGGGTGGCTTGTGTTGGCTCATCTGCCATGATGATCGGACCACTTGTGTTTTGTGTTGGTTATCTCAGGCCTACCGGTTTCAGCAGGTTGTGGTGCCCCACGCCGACACTCACGCTGGTGGTCGGGCGCAGATCGTGGGTAACTCTTGTGGGGTGTGGCCAGTAATGGAGTGCTCCTTTGACTGCCACTTGAAGCCAGTGATGAAGTGCCTCTTTGACTGCCACTTGATACTTTCCGCTGTGGGATGACTTTTGCCTCAGTATTGGTGGTGTTGCATCACTTTTAACTAGGGCTTGGCATGCCCCTTCACTCATTTCCACATTTGTTTTATGAACGTTTCTTTTTTTTTTTTCTCTTGCCTACTGTTCCATCACGTGCAGTGTGAAAAGTACCACCTTGGGGCATGCACAGCTCCAAAGTCTTGACAAGGCACAACCTCTGGCAGCTCTGTGACAGTAGGAGCGGCAGCCCCCTGCCGCACGTGGTCCGGCCTTCTCACAGACTGAGAAGACTATTGCGCATCTTGCGCCTTGATTCAACAGCGCTGTCCATTAGCGATCAAGGTGGTGTCGGACCTCTCCAGTGCTTTTCCTTGTAGGGGGTAGATGTGGGATTGAAACCGCCCTCGTCGCCAGTGTTGTGTTGCACGCGTGCGCCCGCAAGCATTTACAGCGCACCCGCCACTAAGACACACACACTGTATTCTGGCTCTATGGGAGTCTGAAGATTCCTCTCTCCCACTTTTATTATATATCTCCCCGCTTCCCCGGAACCCATCTTCTGAGTCAGGTCTCAGGGGCCATGGCATCAAACCAATAGATCGTTACATGACATCACAACTATCTGGCAGCACATACAACATGCTGTACACTGCTTAGATGAAGCAGATAACTGGGAAAATAGATTATTGAACAGCTCCCATTTGAACGTCCCACTGGATGGCTTAATGATGAAGGGACGGGGGGCTCTGACCCAAATGCAATATATCATTCACCATATATGTAGAATGCGGGATCATTTGGTTAACAGAGTTATTACGTGCCCACTTTTCACCCCTGGCATGCGTATATGGAGTATACGCCCCTTCCTATTGATTGCTGATATTATGTCTATAAATATGTGGCGACCAGGAGTCTATCTAACACTGGCTGACCTTTACACCGCAGGTAAATTCTTGACTTTTGTGGAAGCCAGGGATTCCTCTGGAATTGCCAATGGACTGTTCCTACAATAAGCTAAAATTGCAGCTAAGGCATGCAAAATATGGCTGACCTTCTCAGACGCTCCAACGCCCACACAGATAATGATTGAAATGCTAGCATTTTCAGGGTTTAAAAACTTGCTAGCAAACGTATACAGAGTGCTGAGAGCAGACAGACCATGATATGATTGGAGGCTATCGACAGATAGCAAGATATTCTCGCTGAGCCACCAACGGATAAGGAATGGAATAGAGCTTGTTTGGAGACGGAGACACTGTTGTCAAATGTCAGGTTTATGCTTGTGCAATATAATTGCTTGCATTTGACCTACTTGACCCCAATTACACTAAGCAAAATATATCCAACATGTGCCTCGCGCTGCCCTAGATTCCCTACTAAGGCGGCTGGCTTCCTTCATGTTATATGGGAATGTTGAATAATACAAATGTCCTGCGGAGAAGCAAGGCAGAAATGAAATAATGATATTAACAATCCTATACATACAATTCACCGTGAAACAATGCTTATGGGGGCTTTTATCCTACCGGGGTAAGTAGAAAGTTCATAATGCGGGGGGCGTGGCCAAAATGGCGACCGGGATGGTCGCATAGTTCGTAGCTCTGATCCCGGCCCGTGTTTAATATCCTGTAACAGGCGCCCGCACCACTGTTCGTGCGAGACGCCGTATGCTCTACCTGGGATGCCGGCGCTGCTTTGACTGAATCCGACCGCGGCGTTCCGGGTGCCGTGGGGTCGGCAGCGGTCCTGGGCGCGGCCGCCGAGGCCCGTGGAGCCTGGACCTTTCCTGCTGGGGCCGACGCGACGCGGCACCTCTAGTGCCAAGGCAGCTGCGTCGGGAGCCACGGACGGGTTCCCGACGCGCAGGGATTTGACCCGTCTCCCGGGGCGGGGAGGCAGGCGCCGGCGAAGGTGAGGAGGCGCTTGTTCCCCTGCTCCGAGACCACGCGCCTGGGGGCCACGTTCGACCCGATGCGCTCGGCCCGATACAGCCACACTCCCGTGTGAAGCCGGCTGGCTCCACTTGCTCCACATGATAGGTGCCGCTGGGACGAGCGGCCACCATTGAGGCTCGGGGTTGCCGTGCAGGCTGGAGCTGCGTTCCCCGCGGGAGGGGTGGAGACCCCACCGGCTGCCCTTGATTCTTGGCTCCACACCCAAAATATCTGATGGCATTGAACAGGCGTTTCCTTGCGCATTAAGCTTGGGCTAACAAATAACCAAGCAATAAGGAGGAGAGACATTTGGGGAAGCAAATAAATAACAATTAAAAAAAAAAAAAAAAAGAAAGAAGTAGAGTCGGGACCACCAAAGTTCAAGTAAATTGTGCCCTACCAATCCCAGCTTCCAAGCAGCAACACAGCAATAAAACGGACCCCTTCAGAAAATAATACATATAACAGGGCACTACAGTATATCCTCCTGCGGCACTGCACCGGCGGCGCTAATCGAGCCGCAGCGTTTCCAGCAGGGCTCTCACTAGTCATAAAAGCCTTGAGGCTTTCCACTACAAAGAGGATACACCACACAAACAAAGTATTGCTACCTTATCTTCACTACTCCAAACAGAGCTGCTGACCCCAAGTTAGGGACCCTGCTTCTTTGCAAACAACACGAAATCCTGATGGACACGGTGCCCTAGAACCCGTAAGCGGTATAACTTCTTTGCCGGATATGCAGCAAGATTTCTATTTTTAAGGAACAAGCCTCAGCAGTCCTAATCAATCGAAGCCACTTCAAAAACAATAGTTAACAGCAATACCGTCACGTAAATAATCAATGGGCAAACCAAAGACCCCACGCGTACCTTCTGGGAATATGGATTCTGGTGCCCCACCCCCACCTGCGGAGGCCTCGACCACACAACAAGCACTACAAAAGATGGAAATAACACTCCAAACGCACACAACGCAATTTGAAAAGATTTTACAAGCCATACTTGACACCAAAATTACTCTGGAAGCAAAAATAGGTTCGGTAATCGAAGACGTTAACATATTGCGTGCAGACCAACATACGCTAGCTGAAAAGGTCGCAGGCTTGGAAGCAGACACGTCACACCTCTCACCAGCGATAACCAAACTCCAGTCGCAAATGGGGGTTGTAACAGCTGAACTGGGGATACTGAGGCGCAAAGCTGAAGAAGCAGAAGGAAGGTCAAGACGTAATAATATCCGCTTCGTGGGCTTTCCTGAGCGCGTTGAGGACCCATGCGCAGAACTGTTCATTGAGCAATGGTTAATAGAAACAGTACTGAAGGACAATGTCCCGAAATTCTTCTCAATAGAACGCGCCCACAGGGTTCCCGGAAAACCCCCACCACCTGGCACTCAGCCTCGCCCACTAATAACAAGACTCCTCAACTACCGTGACAGGGACCTCGTACTGCAGCTGTTCCGAAAAGCAGGCCCAATGCGCTTCGAAGGGGCAATCATATCGGCCTATCCAGACTTTACAGCAGAGGTACAGAAAAAGCGTAACTCATTTTTTCGGGTCAAAGAGCTACTAAGAGACCACAATATCAAATACGCTCTGTTGTTCCCGGCCAAACTTCGAATACAGGACGACACCCGCACTTTCTTTTTCACCTCACCAGAAGATGCATGGACTTGGCTACATGCCAAGGGACTCGCTGACCCTCCCAATACAAGAAACTCCAAATATAAAAATCACCCTCCTAGTGGCAAACGCAAACCCAGCAGGCAACCAGACACTAAACCTACTCCTGAACAGTCTCGCGTGGAACGCTCCCTATTATTGCAAACCACATCCCTTTTCGCCAATGCATCCCCGGGGTCTGTATCGACGCATTCGGGATTAGAATCCGAGCTTGGGATACTCTCTGACTCTACAGACTCCGCCTGCGCCCCCAATCTCACTCCACGAACAGCAGACGACATCTGCTAATACATACCAATCTCGGACACAACGGCACAAAACATCCTACAGAAGTAGTCACTAATCGTCTGCTAAAACTCACTGCGGCACGCCGACCTCATTTCCGCTGTACTGCTACCCCCGACCGCAGCAAAAGACTCATGGCTGGTCCCAGAAAGTAGCAGCTTCAACAAGAACATAACGGGTCGGAACCAGAATCGATTTGAACTTATTTACTTGAAACACCCCCGCACCATATGGAACGTTCTATTTGGTGGGCAAGTATTGTATCGTTAAAGCCCTTGCCACAACCACAGTTACTGTTAGATATAGTTAATGTTATTGTTTTAATTAGCAGAATCACATCTAAGAGGCATAATTTAGATTATAGTATTCGTAGTAAAAGCTGTTTGATTGCTAATGATAAGTACATACTAGGCAGCTGCAGTATAAATTGGCCAAGCATAATGGGCGTGAAACACACTATAGTTGTAAAAGGAGCGGGCCCACCAAACCCACAAAATCCAGACATACAAGTACAAATGTTCCATGGCAACCCAAAGACAACAGTATAACCCGCAATATAAAATACTCACATGGAATATAAGGGGCATGGCATCCCCGCGTAAACGACAACAGATCCACGCATACCTCAGGAGACATCAAATACATTTTGCCATGTTACAGGAGACACACCTGGCTAAGTCCTCTTTGGAGAACACAAAAGTAAAATGGAAAGGGCAATTATATGGTACCATTTTTTCAACATATGCTAGGGGAGCGGCGATCTGGATAGCCCCTGGGGTCCCTTATGTTACGTCCCGCATGCAATGTGACCCAAATGGCCGATATGTCCTCTTGGAAGGTGCCCTAGACGGGGAACCCATGGCATTAGCATCAATATATACCCCCAATTCAAATCAAGGGGAATTCCTACAGACACTTAACAGTAGTAAACTTAATGATCCGGAGATGGATACTATTTGGGGCGGTGACTTTAACTGCGTATTAGACATTCACAGAGATCGCTCTCTCCCTCCGTTAGATAATACCCTAGCTAAACGTGCTTCACTCGAACTTGCAGAGTGGGCCTCCAACAATAGGCTAAGAGACATTTGGAGAACTGGCCACCCCATACACCGTGAATATTCTTTCTACTCCCCTGTGCATAAATTGCACACTAGAATAGATATGATGTTTGCGTCAAAAGATATAATCCCAAAAATAACCACATCAGGCTACCTGGCTCGCACCATATCTGATCATAATCCGCTTCAAGCTACCCTGAGAACGGGCCGCACACACACGTGCATTCCCACATGGCGTCTACAACCAGATGCCCTCATAGATCCCCCTTATCATGCTGAACTAGCTAAGTGCTTATCGGATTACTTTGCTTTAAATAAAAACACAACAACAGCGCGCGCCACGGAATGGGACGCTCATAAAGTGGTTATACGCGGCCACTGCCTTGCAGCCTCGCTGGGGGTCAAAAGAATGCTTAATAAGGAATTACTAGAGATAGAATTAAAAATGCGCAGGGCAGAGACCGAGACCATCACTAGCGGGTCCTCGCTTGAAATGCTAAATTCGCTGAAATCTGACTACAAAGAAGCGGATGACAGGCTCAGCAGACATGACTATAGACATTTTAAAACCCGTCAACACGCAGAAGGCGATAGATCGGGTAAGCTATTGGCATGGTTGGTCCGTCAACCATTACAGTCCTCACCTATAGGCGCGATAAGAACACACTCAGGGGAAGTGATTAACACACAAGCCGGAATCAATGAGTCCTTTCATATGTATTATCGTTCCCTATATCAGTCCACTCACCCTCCAAATGAACAACTTCTTTCTGAACTCCTCTCATTGATTCCCCAAAATACGAATATCATTGACAGCGCAGCCATACTGGACGGTCCCATCACTATCGAAGAACTACGCTTAGCTCTTTCTCAAATGGCGCGTGGCAAAACTCCTGGCTCAGACGGACTACCAACGGAATATTACAGTTCACTATCTGCTCATCTCCTGCAGCCCCTGACCGAGGTATTTAACGAGGCACGAAATAGAAAGCAGCTGCCAGACTCCATGCGCGAAGCATTGATAGTGGTGCTACCAAAACCAGGACGCGATCCACTTGATGTCAAATCCTATAGACCACTCTCCCTATTAAACACTGACTGTAAACTCCTGGGGAAAATTCTAGCAAATAGGCTACTCCCTTATTTATCAGACTTAATCCATCATGATCAATCTGGATTTGTACCAGGGAGGAACACTTTTTTAAATATAAGACGCCTAATACGTATATTACACAGTACCACAGAAACTGAGGCAGTGGCTGTGGCATTGGACATAGAGAAGGCATTTGATACGCTCGGTTGGGAATATCTCTTCCGCACTCTGAAGGCGTTCGGCTTTCAAAGCGGTTTCATTAACTGGATTGCCACTCTATACACTAAACCAATAGCTCGCGTCAAAACGGGCCAAATGATATCAGACGCGTTCCCCATCGGCAGAGGCACCAGACAAGGTTGCCCTTTATCCCCTTTATTATTTGCTATAGCTATGGAGCCATTGGCAATTAAACTTCGTAGCTGGGCAAGCAGATGGGGCATCCTAGAATCCAACACATACCATATTATTTCCCTATACGCAGATGATGCTCTAATATATTTGCGTAACTATACCTCCTCCCTCGCAGAAGTTATACAAATCCTGGATAACTTCGCTTTATCATCTGGTTTATGTGTTAATTGGGCGAAATCATGTATTTTCCCGCTCACTCGTATACCTACGGAACAGCAATCGGTATTACCACTACATCAACTGACATGGGCATATCAGACTTTTAAATATCCGGGGATTCAGGTTTACCACTCTATGACAGACCTACGCGAGGGCAAGCTCGACAGGCTGCTACGCTCAACTCGGGGATCCATGGCATTTTGGAGCTCCCTCCCACTATCACCCATGGGCCGCACGGCCATAGCAAAAATGTTAATATTACGTAGATTTTTATACTATTTTACAGCGCTCCCATTATCCCTGCCACGTTCATTCTTTCATAAACTACACTCTCTGCTGACTGATTTGTTGTGGGGCAGGGACCGACGGAGAGTAGCCCTAGCCATTACACAATATCCACAGGAGGAAGGCGGGCTCGGCATGCCGAACTTTGAATTATACTACGCAGCAGCCCAACTCCAATGGGTAGCCACGTGGCTTAGCGACCCACCCACCCCAGAGTGTACAGCGATAATGTCTTGTGTGGCACCACAAACGATACTGTCATCATTTATGTCCAAACCTCCTTACCCATCTAACAGAAATCCCCTAGTAGTAACGGCTAGATACTGCTGGCGGAGATATGTCCAGGGCAAAACCCTAACTCCCCCTTATTCACCTGCAATACCTTTGGCTCAGGTACCAGGTGTCCGAGCTCTTTCCCATCACCATGATATACGGATAACCAAGACACTGAACATGGGAGACTTGTACTCGAACTCTAAAGCAAGCACTTTTGCAGAGCTCGTGACTGCTGGTATCATGCAACCTGGGGCCTTCTTAACATTTAATGCCATTAACAAACTTCTACAAAACTTTTGGGGGTGCAACCCAAACGAGCCTGATGAATCCCCCCTACTCACCTCATTACTCACTATAGGAAACATTAAGGGCTGCATTACTAAATTATATAAAATACTCCTAACAGATACCTGCACTGCTTTGACCCAAGTTAAGAGCCGCTGGGATGAGGTCCTCCCCACACCAGTTGATCAGAAATCCTGGAAAGCTGCCCTCACCACGATTAAATCTATATCCCGTAATGTTAGACTAAGATATACTCAATTCAATTATATCCATCAAGCATATCTATCTCCGTCCCGCATCAACAAAATATACCCAAACTCTAAGCCAGAATGCCCTAGATGTGCTACCCCTGCTGCTAATTTCTACCATATGGTTTGGGAATGCCACACAATACATACTGGCTGGTGCCGCATCACCGAGACGGTTGCAGACATAATAGAAAATACGCTTATTCCCACACCAGAATCCTGCTTGTTGGGCATACGTCACCGGGACAAGAATGAAAAACACACTCACAAGTTTATAGATCTTGCGTTTATAATATACAAGCGTTTGATCGCTACACACTGGAAGGCCCCTAATGCCCCCTCCTTCCGCGCCTGGCTTTCAGCCTTACACAGCTCCACACTAGCGGAGGCATACACTCTAAGACAGCTGCAACTCAGAGGCCAGATACAGGAAGGAGCCGCACAGTGGGACCACTTTGTAATACAAATAGAGGCTAGAGATGATGATTACCCCCCTTGAAACACGCGACATGTACAGAACGACCTGCGCGTAAACACTTAGCAACCACGATAAGTAATAAATCACATCCGATGTAGCGTCCCAGCCAGCCTCGCCATGTCAACCCGGAAATATATAGTTGGATAACAAGCGCAACTTCATCCAGACACGAATATACAAACTGACAAAAGATCCCGAAGCCCTGCTACCCCAGCCTTTGCCCCATTGCAAACTATATAGCACGCAAACAAGCACTAACATATTTCATGCCTATATAGTTGAATATTATCGTAATCACTTAGAATACCATTAGATATACTTAAGTAAAACCATAGATATGCCCATTGTTATTGTTTTAAATGTATCAAGTTAAGTTGCATGTCAGTACATTAAAAATGTAACCGTACTGTATGGGAATTACAGGTACGTGCAGGGACACATGAAAAGGGAAAAATGTTTATTCTCTTACTAACTCAAGTCATATGTACTGCTGCTCGTGTGTTGTGTTTAATAAACAGATTTAAAAAAAAAAAAAAAGTTCATAATGCCGGGTACGTACTTCCAAAAAGACGCATTGATGTGCAAAGGCACTGACTATTGGCAGCTGACTTAGGGATATGGTGGAATGGGCTACGGCCGAAGAGATTTCATGAAAAAAAGTGAGAAAAGAGGGAAAAAATTGATGATCTTATTGCATAGGCTAATATGAGTGTCTGGACAAAAGGCCTGAGGTCAGCATTTGATATTTTTTTCCTTCATATTACGTGGGAAGGATGGGTCGGAGGTGAGGTACTAGAGATGATGAATAGAGTTTGCCATGTGGAAAGTTGGGGGCGGGGTTAGTTTACCAATGTAACAGGGTTTCTGGGGGGCAATGTGAAAGGCATTGACAGTATGCCCATTTATATGAAAAGTTTTTGATTTGTAAACCGTAGATTTGTAAAATAAAACACTAAAAACGTAATGCTGTAGATTACAGCGTTAATAACTATCTCATTAAAAAGTGCACTATGTGTCATAAGATATTACCGCATGTAAAAATGTTCTCACACTGTGAGCCAAATTTGAGAACAATGCAATAGCAAGCTGAACAGTATCGGTTCGTATGATGTACTGTAATTTCCCTAAATACGTCCTGTTACACGAAAATTAAACTCTCAGGCCATTCTTTGCAAGTAGTTTATCACCCAACAGTAGTCCTACTGTGCAGTAAGCATGCAAAGCTGACATGCAATACACTTCATCACACTGCTGGGAGATTTGTTGATACAGCAGGGAGAATAAATCGTGTTTATGGTCCACGTCGAAAAGAACAGAACAAATGAGGAGCTTTAAGAAAGCATGTCAGTGAGCAGAGTGAGAGTTTTCCAGTGTAGTGTGGACATTCAAGAGGACCTATTGACCACTCTCAAGGCTACTCAAACCCATTCTGAACTGCCAATTATTTATTTTACTGTTTCATATTTCATCCTGTATTTTAAGTTATTTGGATTTTCTTCAATAGTCACGAGTACAATGAAGTCTATACCGCAACGTTCCTGCTCGACCAAACATGTAACTGATTCCCCATGTGATCTTGTTTCGTTTTTCTTTTCTTTTACATAAAATTTAATAAAGTTAATTGAAATTTAAAAAAATAGGGTTTTCAATTATTTCCACTTCGTATCATATTTTAGATTAATCATTTTAGCTTGTTTACTTAAAGAGAAAACATCATAAATATAGAAATGCTACAATGTTTATTCATATTAGCACACGGTCTCCATTCCGAAGATGCTCTGTGTCTGGAAGGATCGCACTTCAAACTCCATGGAGTTACAGGCATACGCGACAATCAACGGTAAGTAATTCAGGGAAGAGAAAGGGGACGACGTCTATGGCTATGGGGCAGGGATTCATGTATGCAAGTATTGGAATTCTAACTACTCTAAGCTGCGGAGAGTCACTGTCTAAGAAAAAAGTGTCGTACCTATCCACAGGGCCAGCTTTAGCGCAACAATGTTTGTTGGCGCCCACAAGGACCACCTCCGCCATGAATTCCTCACTACCATCCTTTAACAGAGCCACTCAAGTCTCCATAACCACTCTCTCAGATTAATTTAATTAGTTTGACAGCATCACGCATACCAGGGTATGGAGTCAGGACATGGAGACAATAAATCCTACGTGTGTAAGTCAGTGTATAGGAAACTTTAATTAAGACAGAGGATTACAAGGTGTCGGAGTCACTTGTCATCCATACTGGTAGGCAGTATAGTTTAAGAGTGCTTGGTCTGGTGAAGCACAAACTCAGATTGTAAAAAGTAGCACCATGTTTGGAGTTTCTCTTTGATAATAAGAATTGATTTCTACCCAAATTAACCTTTTTTGCTACATTAGGATAAAAAGGACAACGCTCTGAACTATACTTTGCAGCTTGCATGCAGTGCTTTGATTGAAGTTAATAGCTCACTGTTGTATATTAGGATTTTAACTTATAAACTTCAAGTAACAAAATTATATCTCTGACAAAAGCAGTAACCCACTGACCTATTTACATTATATGCACTTTGTGATCTGTATGGTACACGTTTTTGGCAGCAGACATATTTATGATGAGTCAAAACTTCCACTAGACAAAAGTCCAATTTCTCTCCAGAACATTAATCACGGAGTTATCCTGGCATTTTTATTGTTGCCTGAAAATAACTGGAGGCAAGGAACGCATGTACTTTTCAGATCATAATATACTTGCAAACACGGTGCCCCCACCCGAAGCCAACACCTGGTAGCACTGGTCGCCCTGCCCTAGATACGGCCCTTCTAATCCAAGATGGCAGCCAGGTTCCTCTTCTGTGGCAGATTTACTAACATTTTACGTCATGGATGCGCCACTTTTTGGGTGAAGCCAAGATGCAAAACGATATTTGTGATTTTCATAGCCATCCATATAAGATTTGCATGACTTTGGGTGAGATATGTTTCCAAAAAAGTAAAGCAAAGCAGCACATAGTGCTGTTGTGCATTACTCTGTGTCAGGGAGACATTCCATGGATGAAGTATGAGGTTCCTATACATTCACCCATGGATTATATCTGCAGTTCCAGATTTACTAAACTAGTAAACCTGGGAATGATTCAAAATGCTATTTCTCTCTGAACTAGCTGTACCGAGGAGAAATATCTTTTTCCTCCTTGTAATTTCCCTTATCTATGTGTGCTGCATTTTGCAACACACATAGAAAGAGGAAAATGCCTTTAAGGATTGTTTTTTTGTGCAGGAAAGTATACCTTCCTGCACAAAAACAATCCTGTTTGTTCATGCAGGCACCTTTGCCCCTTGGTGCAAGGAAACCTGTGTTGGTGCTAGGCAGCACACAGTGCTAGGAAACAGCAGAACTGCACCACATCTTAGTTGATATGACAAATGTTTGTGCCCCCCTTTTCACGCAACGCAGCACAGCAACTTTGCTTGCTCCCCTGCATTAAGTGAGATGTAAGTAAATTTGCCCCCATATTACTTCTATGTGTTCATGGTAACAGGGGCCTTGACGATGATGCCACAGACATGGGTTTGATTTATTTTTAAGTATGATCATGTGTATTATAAGAGTATTTAATGATCTTTAGTGTGGTTTGGTGTGTGGTTGGGGGACTTTACCAGTTTTGGTACATGCCATTTGAAGGATTGGTATGTATGTTGCCCAGCTTGAGCTATGCATAGGAAGTTTTTATGTAGTTCTGCATTCTTATAAAGTATATTTTAACTGTGGATATCTGTGTGCTGGAGACAGGAAAAGGTAAATTAAAAAAACTTCACCTTTACCTGTAACATGAGAAAAAAGATAGGCAGTACTTAAAGCTTTCAAAGCAATTTGTGAAATATTACTGAAGGAAGTTAGGGTAAAGGTCACAATTGGTGAGGGAGGGATTAGGGGGAAAAGGGTAGAATATAAGGAAACAGTGCTGTGTAGGAAGTTGGGTAAGCAAAGTAGGTGTTACAAAGTCAAATACAAATAGTCACTGGATCCCGAGAGTGGTAAGAGAAGAGGGTGCTTAGGGGAAGGTGTATTTGGAAATGAGCGAGGAGAGGAAATGAAGAACTGCTACTAATTAAAGAGTCTTTGAGATGAAGTTGATGATAAAAAAGATGGAGAGAGGTGAGTTTCAATCAAAGATGCACTAATGGTGGGAAGAGGTATAGGGCATTAAATTAGATGCAGATCAAAACAGAAATTTTTTATTGTTTTAAAAACATTATTAAGGATTCAGGCAGTCTATTGTGGCTGCTGTTTCATAAAAGGCTTGTAAAGCTGCTTTTGAGGACTTACAATTCTTCGTTTTCAGGGTGTGATTTTGAAGACTTTTTAGATTCTTGGTGCTTCCAGATCTTTCAGTGCTAGAGAGCAGGTATACTGGTTTGTTGAGGTGAAGTGATGGCCAGTAATTTTACCAGGGAGGGTGAGGGAGGGGTTACACATGTACACATACACACTCACACACGCCCATGCCTCCACATACACACCCATTCACAACAATCACTCACAAATACTTCTACATTTCTACATACATGCATGCTTAAAACATGAAAAACACATAAAACTTACCTTCACTGTAGAGAGGTAAGCCTCAAAGGTTTGAGGAGGGTTGGGACTGCTGCCTTCACTCACTGGCTGAGTCCCTCACTTGTCACAGAGTGGGATGGGATCAGGTGTCATTGATTAACACTTGGCTCTAGGCACTTCAGGGCCTCAAATTAAAGCGCCCAGGCCTGAGGCAATAAGTGGCACTCTCCCCCTATTATAAGCGGGTGGCTCGTGGCACTTTTGCCAGGCTAAGGAGGTCACGCGCACAGAGCTGTGAGATCCTCAACGTGGCAAAGTTCAGCTCAGGCAGCCAGGAACATGCACATTTAGTGCATGTCTAGCTCCTGGCTGCCTGACCTGAACAAGAAGAGTGTCTGTCAGGCTAACCTTTGTTCAGCCTGACAGATACTCTTCTTGCTGGGAAGAAGGTTAGGGGGTGTGGCTCTACAGCCCATATGGACAGGCTGCAGCTAGTAAATTGCCTTGCATATAATGCAAACACCTTATACAGTATATTATTCTGGCCTCAAGTGTTTGAGGATGGGGTGATATGATTGAACCGTTGTATATGGCAGAAAGCTAGATTTTGGTCCAGAAAGCATGCTGTTTGTGATTTAGTGTAAATCCGTTCAGTAGCTTTGGAGAAGTTAAGGCTCAAAAACATTGCTTATTTCATAGAATGGAAGGTCTGCGGAGCCAACAGATCTCAAGATGGGATCAGATTGTCTGCCATCACATAGCAAAGGTGCGAGTTATAGTTACCTTAGGTCATGAGTTATAGTTACAAGTGATAACTATAACTGGTGAATTTAAGTATTTTTTTGGTTTAAAACATTATGTTATCACTGCAACATTCATCTAACTATAACATCACTTCAGCCTTTGTTTTTTTCTGTGAATTTCTAGTTTTTTTTCAATGTAAAGTAATTTTTTATTACCAAATGTAAAGCCAGCCGAAGGCCATGCATGGCAGAGGGTTGACTGCAGGGCCTGGCTAGGGGCAAGGCCCTGCTGCCAACCCTAACTGGCAGCCAACCTACCACCATGCAGGGCCTTAGGCTGTGCAAAGTAGGTGGTTGGCCACAGACTAGGCTTCTCGTTATAATCCCCAAAACCACAGCAGACTTAATGACTTTGCCAAAGAGTCACAACACCAAAGTATAAAAAGTGGGCCTATCGGCCTCATCAAGGAGAGAGCATATAAAGAAATATAAAGCAGATGTATCGTCGTTCTACTAAAATCACCAATACGTTAAATTTTCATGAAATGTATATTTCAATAATCCATACAATAAAATGTTTATTAATACTGGTTGTTGTATCATTTTAATACAGTTAAAACACAGGTCTGTGACTTTTTCTTTTAACATCGTTTATTATTATTACCTTTTCTGGGTGAAAAATGTCCAAATAGATAGTCAAACACGTGTTGCTTTTTAAAAAAATAAAATAAAACAAGCATGTCTTTGAATCTTTCTTTTAAAATTTTTTAGCTCAGAAAATGCAATTGTAAAAAGGCCTTGAACTCCAGCTGAAGAACACAAAGTCCAGCTAGGAGTGCTTTAAACAATATGGTAAGTTCTCCAGGGGTCATGGATTCAATGACCCAAGAGACTTAGGGGCAGATTTAAGAGCCCCTTGTGCCATCTAACAACACATTAGCGTAATTTTTTTATGCTAATGTAGCGTTAGCTGACCAAAAACACCGCTACAGATTTAGAAAGTGGCGCAATGCATGCATTGCACCACTTTGTAACCCTTTGCGTTACATCATGCATACGCCATGCATAATGTATGCAAAGGGAGTGTTCCCCGATTATGGGGGCCGAAAAAATGTTGCAAAGAAACCACTTAGATTTTATCCTGCACTTTTAATGCCTGCTCAGAGCAGGAGGCACACCATTATTCATAATGGGCCTCAATGGGCTTTGCAGGATTATTGTAAAAAATGTTTACGCTGATCCTGCAAAGCTCCGAACCAGCATAACATTTTTTGATGCTGGTTCTCTAGCTACTGCTATAGTGCACCGTATCTTAGATATGGCACACACACTGTGGCATTAGGGGGGAGCTAAGGGTACGCAAGAAAAGTGGTCCTGCACTGGGTGCAGCACCACTTTTCTTAAATCTGTCCCTTACTGTTTGTTTTTTTGATGGCCCTGTGGGGCTTCTGGACTTCCTGTGGCCCCAAGCATATTTAAACAATAAGCATTGGCATATGTTGCACCTATGAAAGAGCTATTGACTTTGCCAATGTATTTAGACATGTTGTACACCAGTGTGGCTGCTGTTCAGCATGGTTAAATGTTATTGCTGTAGAGGAGAGTGGTGTGAAGTGGAGTGGAGTGTCATAGAGTGGAGTGGTGTAGACTGGAGCAGTGTGGCCTAGAGTTAGGTGGCATACAGTGTTTTAGGGTGGAGTGGCATAGAGTGGAGTAGAGTGTCGCAGAATAGAGTGGCATAGAGTATCATAGAGGGGAATGGCATAGATTGGAGTAGAGTGTCATAGAGTGCCGTACAATAGAGGAGAGTACAGTGGAGTGGGAAAAAGCAGAGTCTTATAGGATGGCGTGTCATGGAGTAGAGTGGAGTGGAATAGAATGGAGTAGGATCTCATAGAGTGTAATATAGTGGCAAAGAGTGTTGTAGAGAAGAGTTTCATAGAGTGTCGTAGAGTGGAGAAGAGCAATTTATCATAGAGTAGGTGTCATAGAATGGAGTAGCATAGAGTGAAGTGGCAAAGAATGAAGTGGAGTAGAGTGGCATACAGTGGAGCAGAGCAGTGCAGTGTGGAGTAAAGTGGCATAAAGTGGAGTAGAATTAAGTGGAGTAGAGTGAAATAGAATAGAGTTGAGTAGAATGGAATTGACTAAAGTGGCATAGAGTGTTGTAAGGTAATATAGATTGGAGTGTCATAGAGTGTCTTAGAGTAGAGGGGCATAGAAGTGCATTGAGTGGAATGGAGTGTTGTAGAGTGGAGTGGGGTGGACTGGAGTATGCATGGTGTGGTAGTGCACTACCATTACAGACAACACATTTTCAATTAAAATGACAGTTACATTTACACAGACATACAGTTTTACTGATAAAACTATATAGCTCACAAAAGATAAGTATAGGAATGGCTTCACCTGGTTTGTTATGGTCATATTAAAAAATCTGTTCCCAGCACACTTCAGAATTACAAAAAAAGTATTTCCTTTGTGCTTTCCTAAATCTGATATAATCTGAATTATTTACACAGTTTTTACAGACATTTAAATTCTGTTGTGTGCTAGAAAGACGTCTTTCCTTTCTTTCACACCCCAGATTGTTAGACAAATCCTCCCACATTGAGCTCAGAGATATAAAAGTAAACACTAAGTTACCTTGGAAGACAGAGTCTGGCATTTGACTTTTTTCACAGAATGCATAGCAAACGTGACAAGATAATAACAACATGTAATGGTCTGTTTAGAGGAAGCGAGCACCCTTGGAAGAATGCAGTAAACAGGCTATGCTCCACGGGAGGGACAAAGACATGCTAGAAAGCCTAAAATGAATAAAGTCAGCAAATAGAAAGCAAGCAAATGTGAGGTACTCCCACAAAGCTAATGGTAAGCAATGGGTGGATGCATTCTTAGGTCAGTTTTGAGAATGCCCTCAAGAAATCTTTAGCAATGAGACAGCTGGGCTGCCTGGTAGGCCTCCTTATTCTAGGGGCACCACAAAGCTAAAACAAAATATAAAAAATGGGACATTCCTTAAAAGGAGCAGTGAATAATAATGAATAGCTCTTGTTCTCCCGGGACACTCATATATGTGTTTTATGAGGCGAGGGAGCATGTGGCCCTCCTCCTCGAGCCACTAGTGACCTAGGGGACCCCTTACACCATGGCCCTTTTAAATTAGGGGAGGGGGCACACAGCCCCCCTCACAGAGCCAGCAAGGGCCCCAGGGACCTCATCCCTTGGGTCTTTTAAAAAAAATTAAGAGGAGGAGGGTGCATGACCCTCCTCAGAACCTTAAAGGCCCTGGGAACTCCAGGTACCAAGATCTCTAGTCAACCGGATACACTGGGGCAGAGTGGGGGCCCCCCCCTATCTACTAGGTGCTGGCGGGAGCTGGCACATTGCCTTTAGCCGGAGCAAAGTAGAGTTCGCATCCAGGGAGAGTGCAGGCAGGGTATGCCCTCACTCTCCCAGGCAGGGAACCACAGTGTCTTGAGTGTGGGGTCCCTTGAATACTGTGCTGCACCTTGCCAGGGGGCAGCCTTTTTGCCCTTTTTCTATTGGCTTTGGCCCCATGGGAGGGGCCCAGTTCAGGCCCCGGAAGGGTGAGCTGCCTTCCCCTCTCCCCGTCTTATTGCATTTTTCCCTGGGGATTGGGGTCCTTAGGGCCATGCATGGCTCAGGTAGGGTGCCCACGTCACGTCACTCCCCATATTTATTAAATTATTTAATAGAAACTGTCTTTTGAAAAAAAAAGTCTTGATCCTGTGGGAGTCCCGGGGTATCACAACTTAAAAATAAAATTGCCTCAGGGAGGTCCCTGAGGGAGAGCTAGAGGGGCAGGGTATCCCTCCTTATATATATTTTTTAACTCAGGACAGGGGACTAAGACCCCGAGTCCTCTAATGCCTGCCTGCAACATGACGAAGAATCAAAGCGCTCGCTTCCTTGGAAGCCTGACTCCCATGGGAGGAAATTGGCCCAATGGAGCAAAGCCCCCTGGGCCAATCAGAACACTCTATTTTTTTAAACTGTGTTTGAGGACTCTGGCAAGAGTTCCTCAAACCCAATAGTCCAAATATACAAATGTCTTTGGACCTTAATATTTCCAAAACTACTAAATAGATTTACACCATATCACAAAAAGCACATGCTCCAGACCAAGATCTAACTTCCTGCCAAGTTTGGTGCAACCCAGATCAGCAGGTTTTTTGCAGTAGTGTTGACTAAAAAAGTCTATGGGGAAATTAGTTTTTAGGACCACCCTTTATTTTGCCTCCTGATTGATGGATCACCCTGAAACTTTCCAGGGAGGCACTGAGGTGGACAAATATTGTCTTGGAAAGTTTTGGGAGGATTAGATATAAGCAAATCAAAAAATGTTTGGTGTCTAATGTAACTATAACTCGTGCCCCGGCAATGAACAGTTTTTTCTCAATATTTTGACTTCTAATGTTTCATTGATATTTTTTATAGATGTTATAAAAGTTGTTGTGAGTGCTTTAATATCTGGGGTAATTAGCAGTGCATGGCACGTTATAGTTAACATAGGCTGTGAGTTATAGTTACTTGAAATCACTAACTAAAACCACTGAATTTCTCTGGTTTTGTGAGTAAATTCAGAACCTAACTATTACGTTCCTGTAACCTTTGTTTTTTTCTGTGAATTTCTAGGCTTTTTTAAATTCTATCTCCTAACTATAATGTCCTTGTAGCCTTTGTTTTTTTCAGTGAATTTAAATTTGTTTTTTTTTACTTAAAGTAACTTTCATTACCATATGTTATTCCAACCATCACTGTGCACAGCCTTTGGTCATGCATGGCGGGGGATGGCCACAGGGCCTGGCCTGCAGTCAGTCTCTGCAGCCAACGCCCCGAACCACCCAACCCCACGCTGTACAAGGCCTTTAGCAATGTGCAGCAGGAATTGGCAGCAGGGCCTGTCTCTGGGTTTGAGAATAGGTGTGAGAGGGTGTCACTGGGTGTGACAGTGACTGTGAGATTGTCGGTCTGGGTCTGAGAAAGGGTGTGAGAGGGTTTATGTGGTCTATGTGGGTGCGAGTATATGATTGCTCTGCAATTGATTAAAGATGCACTCACGTCCACAAAGGATTTCAGATTGCTTTTAAATTTGGGAGAGCGGAGTAAGCACACTTGCTTTGCCTTCACCAAACCCAGAAGGTAGGATCCTTTGTCGTTTCCAGATGTGGAGCTTCAACTGGGGCTCCTGCTATATTTATATTTGTAAGTGCTTCCTGTTGAGATTTAATTTCTGTGAAATGAGCTTCACGTACTCGTTTATCCAACAAGAGTCCACAGTTTGCACAAAATGTCTATCCAAGTGTGGCACTTTCTACTGGTTATTTTGTTTGTAAGTGCTAAATCTTTGGGTAAATGTGCACTATGGGGGGCCCAAACGGCCCCCCTCCCTGGGCTGATCTCAGCCCTGTGGGACTCCACCCCCTGGGTCATGGCCTTTAATAAATGGAGGAGGGGAGCTGTGTGGCCCCCTCTCCCCCAGCCGATTTCAGTCTTGAGGAATATTTAATTTTATTTGGAAGGGAGGGGGCCGCAAGGCCCACCTCCCTGGCCAATCTCAGCCCCACTGTGATCCCATCCCCTGGAACCCGGCCATCTGTGCTGGGTGCCCAGTGTGCAATGGGACCGCGGGGGAGCCTGAAGGCCCGCATTGTCCCAGCCGGCTCCCCGGTTCCTGTGAGAGCCGGCATTGCTGTCAGAGACAGGGAGCAGCTGAAGATTTAAGTCCCTGTCTGTGATAGCAAATGTTTCCTCTGTTTCCCTGTCTGCATCTCTGTAGGCAGGGAAACAGAGGAAACCTCTACCTCCAGCAAGCAAGAGCTGTTTGACAGCTCTCACTTGCTGGAACTAGAGTGTTTGCTCTGACTTGGTGGGAACTTTCAAAGCTTCCACCAAGTCAGAGCAAACAACTATATCCCAGGGGTGGACACCCTGGGACCTAGCAGGAGCCGGCCCTGAGGGTTGGTGGTTCCCAGGACCATTATTGGCTTTACGAAGGAGGGCCAGGCACCTCCAAAGTTAAACAGCCCCCAGTAAGGTGGTGGTCCTTGGAGCTGCAGGGGGCCCCATGGCCCCCCTTTAATGTCAAATGTATTGGCCTGGGGAGGTGGTGGCCACTGGGGTTGTGGGGGGGCCATGCAACGCCCCTTAATGTCATATGAATTTTCTCGAGGAGGGGGGCCCAGTGCGCCCGGGACCTGGCCCACCTGAGGTCTTTAGTAAAACAAGTGCAGGAGACTGCACTTTTTTTTTTTTTTTAATTGCAGCAAATTCACAAATCTGTTGCGAATGTGTGGCAATTTTGTTTTCTAAGTGCTTTTTTTGCCCTGGCGGAGTCCCTCTGGAACCCCAACACTAGAGCTAAGAGATCAGGATGTCCTTACCCAGGCCCTTTCCATTTTTTAATATTGTTTTCTGGGACTAGGCTAAAGCCAAGTCCCAAGATGGCTCCCAACACTTCTTGGTTGACGTGTTGGCAGACAATCAGATCTCTGCAGATTTCTGCACAAGCTTGTTATTATTTGCGAATCCTTTGCACCTCTAGATATCTATAATTCTCTTTCTTTTATTATTTTAAAAACTACTATACGGATTTTCACCAAACAACAAAAAGCCCTCTTTCTGGACCAAGAACTACTTTCCTGCCAAATGTGGTGTAATTCTGTCCAGCACCCTGGGCTGTAGTCATGTCTCAAATCCGTATGGGAATTATAATGGGAACACACTTTTTTTGACCACACCTTTTTCTTGGCTCCCGCTTGACGGATCACCCTGAAACTTCCCATGTAGAACAAGATTCACGGGAACACTTTTTTAAAGAAATATAAGCAAGTCTCAAAAAATGCTTTTTCATTAGAAACATGATCCTGGCTATAACTACCAACTGGTGACCGCGATACAGGAAGAGATGATATGTTGGCCCCGGAAATGCAGTTGGAGCGAGGGGTGGAGGGGTAGAACTGCATGGCACATGACCCAGCGGGAGCTCTGGCAGTTGTGGTTTTGGCTTGCTCTCCGGCACCTAATA